>NC_090437.1:516197668-516804454 GCF_031143425.1 Pleurodeles waltl | reverse complement strand
TCGGCCTCCTGTCCGTAGAGCACTACTGCATGGCTCTCTATCTAGCATAGTTGCCATTTATGCACAACCAGGTCCGGGATCCCACATTATGAGTTATGATTGAAATCCAACTGGTCAGTGGCTCACCAGGCCTGGTCTCCCTATTCCTGCCCTGAACCCTATGGTACAAGCACTGCACAGACCCTGGAAGCAAGCCCACTGGCTCCTCTCTGTGGATGCGTATCTTCATGACAAATCACCCACCTGACACACCATAGCATGCACATTGGCGGACCATGCGTAACTAAACCCCCTGGTGCACGGTGGGAATCCATACCTTGACATATCTGCTCTCACTGGGTGAGTGAAGTCCTTTGCAGGAGTGATAGAAATTGGCTTACACTGGCACTATACACAATTGTGCAACTGCCTAACGAGCAGTCTAGGTCCACAACCCTAGACTGCCCCTCCATCCCCAGTACTTGCATACCTTAATACATGGTGCTAGTTTAAGGGCGTGATGTCCGGGTTATATAACCTCTTGATTCATCATCTCTACGTCTCTCTCTACGACTCTCTCTCTCTCTACGGCTATTGATGGGGTGCTAAAACCTACAAAATTTCTAAAGCCTCTACCCACAGAACTTACACGTACATGTACTTGCAAAAACTGTGATTCAAAAAGATGTCCCTGTCAATATGTGCTTCTCAAATGTTCAACATTCTGTAAATATACCACGAGCGGTGCTGAAACAAATAAATAAAGCAAACTATGAAAATGTGTCTAAAACAGGAGTGATAAACATGATTTTCTTCATATTCAATACATAAACATTGTATGGTGTATACATAAAAGGATTAAGAATCATTATAATTTGTTTAGTTTCTATATATATGCCTCTTCTTCTTCTAATGTAGCCGTCATTTTGGAAAATGGTGGAAGGATTGGTCTGAGGAGTTATTTTCTGCCTCTATAAGACTACTTGACCCCAAAAATCTATGCTTTGAAACCAAAATAAAGTCTATAGGTCTCATGATTCCTGAAATATTACATCATCACTGCAACACATCTGCCATTTTTAAAACTGTTGTCCAGAAAAAATCGGCCCAGGTTAGCAATGTCTACCCAAGCTGAATTACTTCTCAAATTATACAAAAATACAAATCAAAAATGAAAATGTCTGGAAAACAATTTTTTTACGAAGCTACATCAAGGGGTCAGGATTATAATACATATCTGATTTACTTTTTTTTTGGTGTCTAAATTAATATAAAAAAATCTGCTTAATTTTTATAAATTGGTGTCAGATTTCTTCAGAGTCATGTCAATTACTTTTCTTCCATTTTTGGTACTCTGAAATGCTTAGCACATGTACCTCTAGTAAGGCAAAGCTGTTTTTTTCCACACTACCATGTCTTAGCTGTGGATGTATTATTGTGAATCTAAGGACAATCTTTGGGTGTTGTGAGAGTATTATATAGTGATGCCTAACCCGCATAACTGCATAACACTCCACTTTCCTACACACATCAACACACCACAAACGAACACACTCACCAATGTCAGCCTACCCAGACACATCTGTGGCAAAAGCTCATAAGCAAAGTGGTTCAATGCCCTCAGCATGGATCAACACAAACCCATGGACAACCTCAACAATGACATCATCATCTTCAACAACTGGATTGAGAACTGCACAGACTCCCATACAACTATTGAACTCAACAACGAAAGAAGAACCAACAATCATGCCTGGTGTTACACAGAGGGCCTTCCGGACTACAAATAACATTGCAAACAGCTAGAAAGAAAAGAGCCAGCAACAAAATCACTGACAGAACCACCTACATATCGGTGCTCCGGCGTTACCACCATCAAATGAGAGACACAAAGAATAGAGAGCTAGCTGAATGCATCAAAGAGAGCTCCAACAGCTACAGGAAATCTTCTCGATCATCTAGAATTTCACTTCTCCAACAGCCAATGTCAATAGCATCACTCCCTCCCAAGAACTCTGAGACGACCTGTCCAACTTCTTCCAAAGCAAAATAATAAACATGTACAGCAACTTTGCTCACCAACCAGACCCTAGTGATCTCATCACCAACCTGCCCATCACTAGGCAAGACACCCACTTGACCAGATGGAAAACTTTCACCAGAGAAGAAACAACAACTATAATACAAACCATTCACACACGAGTTCCCTCATGCCGATGCTCCTACCACGTCGCTGGTGCATCACCAATCAACACTGCCTTCACCCAAATCGTCAACACTTCCATCACCTCCACCATCTTTCCAGAAGACTGGAAGCACTGGAGGTAGTGCTTAACATAACATCCTTCTTAAGAAACTACTGGCTGACCCAAGCCAAATGAACAACTTTCGGCCCATCTTCCTACTCCCCTACTAGCCAAAGTGATAGAGAAGGCCATCAACAAGCAATGCACAAGCTACCTCGAACTACACCACCTGCTGTACAATTTGTAATCAGGATTTAGAAAGAACCACATCATGGAAACAGTTGTCCACATCAAACACATCAAAGACTCCATGGGATCTGCATCCAAGGACCTGCACTGAACTGGTTCTGCTCCTTCCTCCTTCCTCACTCATGTAGTCTGAAGAAAGCCAGGGATGTTCTTTTGAGGGAAATTCAAGGTTCGGGACAATTTGATGTACATCATGTTGAAACAAGGGGAACATAAAACAAAGCAAATGTTGTACTGCATAAAGAAAATGAATGTTTGCAAGTGAGATGAGATAACACTGGCTGTATTTGATACCATAACATGGTAATGAATTCCCAGACATTGAGGCATTAGAGCAGTTTCTGCATAGTAAATGTAATCATTCCTGCTGTATGTGACTGCCAGTCAAAAGACATACTCTACTGTTCTAAAGACAGCCATAATTGTCTGGATATCAGTATCCTGTCAAAGATTAAGGGAAACATACATAAGAGATAAAAGACAAATTACTTTGTCCACAACTTTTAAACCAGGTGTGCCTGCTTGTTACCAGAACATTATTTGTATAACGGAGAAAGAAAGTGCTTGCCTAGGTGTGTATGCACGAGGGAGAGCTGGGGAAAGAAAGAAAGAGAGAGAGAGAGAAAGAGAAAGAGAAAGAGACAAAGAGAGAGTGCAGTGGTCTATCAAGGGTTGAAAATGCTCTAATGCAAGTAAGGAAACAGGTCTCATATCTCTAGTTCAATAGTGAAATAATGAATCAGACTGCTATATTTCACACCAGAAGGCAAGAACCTGATTTGCAGAGTACCGCAGGGATCATCCTTTACCCCTACCCTGTTTAAAATCTACATGACCCCCCTTGCCAACATCCTCCGATCCCAAGACATCATCTAAGCCAACGATAACCAACTCATCCTCTTCATGACAGACAAGACAACTACACCCAGAACCATCTTCAGCAATTGCATGACCATGGTACTAGAATGGATAACAACCAACTGCTTGAAGCACAACACCGTCAAGGAGTTCTTCAGAAATAAGATTGCCCATGGGATGCCACCTACTGCCGACAGAACTAGAATGAACACCAACACCTATTGGCGATTCCAGAAAACTAGTGATTATCCTGGATAACAAACTCGAATTGTAGCACGTCAATGCAGTGAGCTCTGTATGCTTCCACATCCTACGTATGCTGCAAACATCTTCAAGTGGCTGCCACAGAACACCAGATGAGCCATCTTATAAGCCATCATCACAAGCAGACTTAACTATGGCAAAAGCATTCTATGTGGAAATCTCCAAGCAGCTCCGGCACAGACATCATACTATTCAGTACACTGCTGCATGACTCATACTCAACCATCCACGCCACATCCACATCTTGCCTCAGAGAGCTCCACTGGCTCCACATTCACAAATGCAACCAATTCAGACTCTGCATGCACACCTACAAAGCCCTGAACAACACTGGGCCAGTACACCTGAACAGCCATATATACTTTCACCAGCCTGCCAGACACCTACACTCAGCCTCGCTCTCTCTCTCACAAACAAAAGCAGGGTGGGGGACACTCGTTCTCCTACATCGCACCCAAAACATGGAGCGACTTCCCACAACACATCAGAGTCTCCTCCTCACTTTCAGAGGTCTGCAAGAAGCTGAAGGCCTGACTCTTCAAATACCTTTGCAAAGACCACACTTTGACAACCAACTCATTCGCCTGGATACCATCACTGGTGATTAGTGCGCTCTACAATTCGACATAACGTAACATAACATAACATAACATAACACAACAACATGGGGTGACATGAAATGACATAGCATAACATAACGTAACACACCATAACATAACATAACATTGCTTATTCTTTCCCATTCTTGCTGCACTGGCCAATGGCCATGCCCAAAGAGGCTGATTCATTGATCCCACAATTCCTGGAAGAAACCACTAGTTAAATTTGCACAGGCAAAAATTCTGGATGAGCGATACATTGCATCTAATACTCATTAACTGGTCTAAGGATAGCAGGAGCCTATTGTGTATAGGAATCGGAGACTGAGCCAACATGACATGAATTGGTTAAAGAAACATCTATCTCATTCCTTACTGGATCTCATAAATATGCAATGTCACAGGAAGAGAGACAAGAGGCACATATTTATCTATAATGCTAGTTGTGGAAGACTTTAGCTATACAGATTGCTAATCGGGAATGCAGCCACAGCATTCTGATTAACTACTTTTCAGAGGTGGATAAACAATGCAGCATTCATTTCATGAAGAATGCTTTACTTAAAATTGAGATGAGATTTTTTTCTGAAATGAATAAACTGATTTTCTTAGTCACTGCCAAAACAGGAATACAAACAACGTTGCTAGGCACAATTTGCCAGATTAGACAAACACGGGGAAAAGCCATATGTCTAGCAACACCTGTTATGCTAGCAGGGGGTGCGCTTTATCATTTGCCAAGATATCAACACAGTGTAGATTTAGATTCAACAACTGATAAAAATCCAAGCTAATTCTTAAGGGCTTTTCATCAAGAAGTATCAATGTCATTAAAACGAATAGTCTACGGTCTCAAAGGTACCGTGAGTAGTTATAATGAAAGCCTATTCATTAAGCCAACAATAAGGATGATGGTGAACATTTTGTGTGGTCTACTAATTGCACTGCCTTTTTTTGGGGGGGGGGTCAAAAATGCATCTCTGCTCATGATCCTGTTTCTACCACCTCAACAAAAACTGGACGTATAGCTATATCATAAAGTGCGTTGGCGCTTAAGCTATTTTATTCTGTACATAAATCATATATGTGTATTTTACCATGTGTAACAATCTGATTAAACACAGCTTTGGAATGCTGATTACGTCTTTAAGCCAATTATTTCGAGGAAAAAAATAGCCCGAAGTAAGCAATGGATGTTCCTTTGAGGTTAATTCAAGGTTTGGGGCAAATTAAATGTAAATCATGACGAAATAAGGGAAACATAAAACAAAGCGAATTTTTTTCCACCGAATGGTTGCAAGTGAGATGAGATAACACTGGCTGTATTTGATCCAACAACATGGTTACGAATCCTCAGACATTGAGGCATTAGAACAGTTTCTGCAGAGTTAATGTAATTATTCTTGCTGTATGTGACTGCCAGTCTAAAGACATACTCTAGTGTTCTAAAGATAGCCATAATTGCCTGGATGTCAGCATTCTGTGAAGGATTACAGGAAAAATACATAAGAGATAAAAGACAAATTACTTTCTAGTTTACAACTTCTAAACCTAGGACCTCATTTACGAGGCTGGTGGCTCAGGGCGGTGCAGCAAGAGCCCCCAGGGAAAGGGTAGAAATGCGCTGTATCTTCAAGATATGGCACATTTCTGCCCTCTCCTCCTGCGTTGGCTCACAAATTCCTGCGTAGCACCAATACAGGCACACTTGCACCATCGTGCAAGGATGCCTGACTTGCGGGGATGATTGTTTTTGTGCAGGAAGGGAATCCTTCCTGCACAAAAACAATCACAAGAGTTGTTTTCCTCTTTCTATGTGTGCTGCAGAATGCAGTAAACATAGAAAGAGGTAAAATGGGGGAGAAATAAAAATATTTCTCCCTGTTCTGTAATTTTTACGACACCCTTAAGGTGGCGTAAGAATCTGACACATTTCCAGACTTGTAAATCTGGGAATGCACCAGATTTATTTGGGTTCCATGGGTGTTGCTTGGGAACTTCCCAAGCAACACCCATGGAGCGCCCCTTTCACACAGTGTTGAAATTATGGGTCCATAATTACAAGGCCATGAAAAGTAAAAAAAGTTGGCTTCATGTGGCCTTGGAAATATGGGCTGGCACACTGCGCCACCAGAGCATCAAATAAAATGATGCTCAGGTGGGGTAGTGTGCCACAAGGGCCTTGTAAATGGGCCCCTAGTGTACCGGTTTATTAATGCAACATTCTTTGTATGACAAAGAGAGAAAGTGCTTGCATGTGTGTGTATGCGTGATAGAGCTGGGGAGAAAAAGGGTGACAGAGAAAGGGAGGGACAGAGAGAGAGAGCAAGAGCACAGTGGTCTATCAAGAGTTGAAAATGCTCTAATGCATGTAAGGAAACTGGTCTCGTGTCTCAAGTTAGATAGTGAAATACAATCACATTTGTGGTGCAGAGCGCGAGCATGAATGTAGGGATTTGGGAATAAGGAGAGTAAACAATTTCCTCTGTCAATATGTTCACTTTTTTTGGCACCACCAATTAACATGAGAAGGGTATTATTCAGGGCTAAAATCAGTGGTAATTCACAACAACTCACATTAAGCTACATTTTGTTAATGCCACTGGGGCTTATTTATGAGAGCATTTTCCAACATTAAATGTAGTACTTTAGTAGAACTACTTTATGCATTCCCAATGCTATTCACAAAACTCCAGGTGACATCTCCTCCTACGCTTTCCCTATCTCCTATGTGCATACTTCACCAGGAGTGCGGAGGTCTCTGCACACTGAGGCCAACATTTACAAAGGTTTTGCATCAGGTTTGTGTTAATGTTTTTAAAAGTAACACAAACCAGCACAGAGCACAAATTTGCCCCTCAAATTCCCATCTCATGTATTTTTGATCATTATATTTACTTTTTTTTAGATTGTTTTTCATTGAAATCAGTCCATAAGTTCACCCTATCCTAAAATATTCACAATTGTCTAAGGGTGGAAAACATAATGTATTATAATCAATTTCAAATATCACAATTTTTTATGTGGGGATGACTGTATATTGCAAACCTAGCTAGAAAGCAGAGAAGAACAGAAAAACACAAGGGCTCAAGGCTATGAACGAGGTTGTTGACATAGGGACTGGTTAGATTATACATCCTATATAGTGTGGGGATAATGTTTTTTAAGATGTGTTTTCAGCTTATTTCTAAACCTCAAAAGGGTTTAGGTCATTGTTTCCTGAAGGAATGCTATTCCAGATCCTAGAGGAATGGACAGAAAAGGGTTTAGCACATTTTAGTTTTTTATCTGATGGTGTCTTTACTCCTTCTATAGTGCTGTCTGTTTTAGTTACTTGCTTTTCTGGGTAGTTAAGTCACAGCTTTACTTTTTATGACTTTCTATATGATGAAGCAAACCTAGAAGGTGACACAAGCCTTGAGGGGGAAGAAATTCAGTGTTAGGAGTATGAGGTGTACTCAGCATCCAGGATGCATTCTAGAGGGGAGTCAGAAACATCAATACTCACAGCATTGCCTTCATCCAGTTGGTGCTGGAACAATTTGTTCAGAGAGGGTGCTGCCCAGATACAGCTTTGTTTTATGTTTCATATTCTACACTTTTTAGCTGCAGTGCTTCTTAGCAGTGACATTTTACATGCTTTGTTAGCATGATATTATTCTAGAAATATAGAGTTACTTATTTTAGTTAGCCTTTTCTCAAAATATAGTCAGCATAGTCTGTTCAAGGTTAGGACCACAATACAAAATATGGTAATGCTTGCGTTGCACATTTGGAGACAGCTTCTAACACTTAGACATATCAATACATCAGAGCTGTTCCTCTAACACAGGTCCTCATTGCAACCTTGGCGGTCTTCACAGAAGTCCGCCGAGGCTGCGGGCACCAGAATACCGCCAGTGCTGTCGGTATTTCTGGCTCCCTATTTTCTGCTGGGCCAGCGGACGGTAACAGTGTTACCGTCCGCTGGCCCAGCAGAAAAGTCACATGAACATTGCTGCCAGCTCGTAATAGAGCCGGCAGCAATGCTGATGTACAGAGGGTGCAGTAGCACCCGTTGCGAATTTCACTGCCCAAAATTTGGGCCGTGAAATGCACAACGGGGCTATGCCTGGGGGCCCCTGCACTGCCCATGCCAAGTGCATGGGCAGTGCAGGGGCCCCCAGGGGCTCCCCAAGTCCCCCTTACCACCAGCCTTTCCATGGCTAGCAGTCGGGGAGATTATGACCGCCAGGAGGAAGCCTGGCGGTATAGTGGAGGGGCCGGTGGTATGGCCTTGGCTAATGCGCCACGGTCATAATAGCTGCTTACCGCCGGCCACCAGGGTCATAATGAGGCCAACAGTGTCTCTTTGATTCTATACACAATGCACTGAACCGTAAGGGGCAAAGGAGTACTCCAGTTGTGACCGTCCTGGGACGAATGCTGTGTTTGACATGCAGCACTGGTTGAGCTAATCTTCTAGCTACCTGAAAGGATGGTTATATATCAGACTGACTCCAGACACTGTTCCACAGATATGGGGGCAATGCCTAAATATTTAGATCGGGCAAAGGCAGAGGGAACACCCACCATGCCCTCAGCATAGGCCTAGATTTTTGTAGGAATAGCTGGAAATCATTTGCCATGTTTGGTTTGTTCATTCTCTTTACCATGTTTGTAATGCTAGTTACCTTGCTTTGTTTCATCTGCCTAATAATCGCAGCTCATTTGCTATATGCAAGACTATGATCAATCAATAAATGTATGTTTTGCTCGGCATGCATGAGGAATACCATAAAAGGATGAGATCGGTTTCCTTGGGAGTTAGAAAGTCATGTTTAGTTTGCAACAATTACTTTCCACCCTGGTAATGTTAGGGGTGTAGGTGAGGCAGTGTGAGCTAGCCAGGAATTAGGCTGACAGATTTTGATGGTGTGGACAGATTTAGGGGGTCATTACAACCCCAGCGGTAAAAAAGTCTACTGCTGCGGCGACAGCCGCCAAAAGACCGTTGCTGCGGCCACCAGCCGTCCACCCTATTATAACCACAGCAGGATTTCTGCTAAAAGGTTGGTGGGAATCCGGTTGTGGTCATGCCGGCGAATGGTGGTAAGGTGACACTGCTGCCTGCAGCAGCACCACGCCAATAGACCGCCGCAGACCGTATCAGGCCCATGCTATGCCCCGGAGGACCCCCTGACATCAGGTAAGTTGGGTGCTCCGACAGGGGAGGGGGTGTTTTGTGTGTGTGTGGTGTGTATGTCTGTGCGTGCATGTCTGCCGGTGTGTGATACGTGATGTATGTGTGCATGTATGGATGTGTGACTGTGTGTATGTTGTGTTGTGTGAATGCGTGTGTGTTAGTATGGATGTCAGTGTGTGTGGATGTGTGTGTGAATGGATGTACGCATGCATGGATGAATGTAGGTATGAGTGTGTGTATGCGTGTGTTCGTGTGTGCATGTGGGGGTTCGTGTATGTAGTGTGGGGGTCTGGGGAGGAGAGGGGTGGTGGGGAAACCAGGGGAGGTGGAGGGGGCAGGGAAGACCCCTATCAGTGACAGGGAAGGGATTCCATGTCACTGATAGTGCCTACCGCCATGGTTTTCGTGGCAGTAAGGTTGCCATGAAAACCATGGCGGTAGGCAAGGTCATGTTCCCGCTGGCGGGCCAGTGACGGCCCTCAGGCTGAAGACTGAAGTCTCAAGCCCGGCGGTCATTACCGCTGTGGCGGTCGGTGTGGTACATATGAGAAAAGTACCGCCTGCCTGTTGGCAGTACTTTCCTCCATATTAACGCCGTCTGCCGGGGACATAATGACCCCCTTAGTCACCCATATTCTGAACTTCTGTCATCCTAACACGCAGTTCTATTATTTGGATGGCAAGTTCATTGTAAATTTTTTACAATGAATTGTGATTAATTATGTGAAGTGGCATTATGGCGTATTTGCAGGAATTTCATATCACAAGCAAATCTTTAAATTCTTGAAATTGTGCAATCTATGCCAGCATAGTTTAAATTTTGCTCATGCCTACGTGGATTCTGATCTTAACAGTGACAAGAGAAACTTGGAAATTGTCTTCCTTTTGAAGTCACATAACAGATGAGAAGCAAATATGCAATGAACTGTTGAAGGCTGTTCTCTTTGCTCTTCTTAATGCTAGATGAAATTAAAACTAATTGAAAGGCCTAAGTGTTGTCCATTATTTTTCTAATCTGCATTAGAAACTAGGGGTGCTCCAGCACCTGCTTCACCCCTAGTTTCAGCACTCCTGACTGCGTCCCTCCAGATGTGGCGAACCATAAACAAATCAGTATTTGCCCTCATCCAATACAAACAGCCGAAAGAATCTACCAAACCACATCCCCTTTATACATGAAAGCCCAGACTGGTTTAGGTCTTTTTGAGCTTTATCGGTGACACACATTTTGGATCTGATTGGACAGTGAATGTGTGCTATATTGTGTTGTGTGGTGTGATAAATCGATGGAGTGTGAATTAAACATATGGCTTGACTGAAACTTGAGCAGTGTCATGTGTGCCAGTTGTTGATTTCCATGATGAGGTGTTTTATAAATGAGCTGTGGTTTCAGAATGATGTATTGATGTTAGTCCATCCAGGTGTGAGGAGACACACATACACTGTTATTCTGTAGCTTCTGAAAGGAATAATTTCAAATTTTTCAAAATGAACATTCATCATCATGCTGTCTTTGTTAATCTAATGATTTGTTCTTTGAAGTCGATCTCTGTGCAAGTGTGAACCCGAAAGACTCTGTATAGCTTTTGAATTGTCAGGGGAAGTCGCCTGCTAGGGTTAAGGCAGACAGTGACATGTTTTTTGGAGCTGTTGGAAAACACAAGGAACCTATCTTTGTTGAGTTTTGCAAAGGCATCCATTTCAGGAGGCAGTTTTTGAGCCTCTGCATGTCAATTAACGAGGAGACTTTAAGATAGACTTTAATGACCTCAGTCTATTGATGTTTTTCTGTGTGAGAAAGGATCTGAGAGTTTCCAAATAGAGGTAAAAATGTCCTTGCACTAATTGTTTATCTTTTGTGTCCCCCTTAGAACATGTTTTTGCAGGTGAAGACATCCTAACAAAGTCCACACCTTGAAATATGAGGTTGCTGCAGTGTTTTTTACTCATCCAGTTTTCACCCTAACAACAGCACTTTTGCACAAATTGTACGTAGGTGGAAAAAAATTGCATGAATAACCATTGGAGAGGTCTGTGAACATTTTCACAACTAAAGCTATGTGGTTGTTACCTACTTTCCTTATAGTCCCACCTGACATTTCCCTGGGTACATCCATGCTGCCATCCCTACTGCTACTCTGTGTGAAAAGTACCCTGTAATGAGATTTTCCGATAATGAGGTGGAATTTGCAGATTTAAAAATTATCAAATTTGTAGCATCTTCCCCAGCCCGGGTACCTACCAATGACTACGCAACACACTGAGCTGCAACTCACACATCTTTATTCCTCTGCCTGTACCTCTGAACTGTCGCACATTCTAAAGCATGCTTTCATTTCATTCTATTCTAGAGATTACGTCACACTGATAGGGAGTCTGATGGGAGCCAGAAAACTTCAGTTCTAAATCATACAAGACACTACGGGGGTCATTCTGACCCCGGCGGTCCTTGACCGCCGGGGCCAGGGTCGGCGGGAGTACCGCCAACAGGCTGGCGGTGCCCCGCAGGGCATTCTGACCGCGGCGGTTTGGCCGCGGTCAGAACAGGAAAACCTGCCAGTCTGCCTGTCTCCCGCCAGTTTTCCGCTGCCCTGCTGAATCCTCCATGGCGGCGCAGCTTGCTGCGCCGCCATGGGGATTCAGACACCCCATACCGCCATCCTGTTCCTGGCGGTTTGCCTGCCAGGAACAGGATGGCGGTATGGGATGTCGTGGGGCCCCTGGCATGGGCACTGCAGGGGCCCCCGTAAGAGGGCCCCACAAAGAATTTCAGTGTCTGCTTAGCAGACACTGAAATTCGCGACGGGTGCAACTGCACCCGTCGCACCTTCCCACTCCGCCGGCTCCATTCGGAGCCGGCTTCCTCGTGGGAAGGGGGTTTCCCGCTGGGCTGGCGGGCGGCCTTCTGGCGGTCGCCCACCAGCCCAGCGGGAAACACAGAATAACCGCAGCGGTCTTCTGACCGCAGTGCGGTATTCTGGAGGGGGGAACTCTGGCGGGTGGCCTCCGCCGCCCGCCAGAGATAGAATGACCCCCAACATCTCCCCGTCTGTTAATTGAAAAATTAAAATTTTAAGAAAATCATACATACTCACACACATATATATAGGAACGTGTACAACTATATCTCTTCAATCAATCTTCTTGATCCTTTCACCATACAACCTGATCTGGTTATTGGAAGCTGTTGTCTTTATTGTCAGAGATTGCCAGGGGCGGTAGAGAGACAGTATCAGTTACTGAGTTTTCAGTCAGTCTTTCTTTTACTATTTCTAGTTGTCGACCAATGAAACACGGCCTGAAGCAAGAAGAGTCTCTGGTAAGATTCTTCCCAAGGTGCTGGGCAGTCATCATGTGTCTCTTGGTAGACACCACTTGGAAAGGTTCAGGATCATAAGGAGCATCATATTTTATTTTGTGCATCTGGCAGGCGTTCACCAAATCTCCCTTTCTGAACGAGATGTCTTTTGCAAGTCACCTCTTATCTGCATAAACTTTAATTTTCTGTTTGTTAACCAAGTCTCCTGCTCGAACCATGTTTTCATTTTTATCTATCTTGGTGGTCCATTGCGGTATCTTGGTTGCCATTGCTCTCTCAAACATCAAAGTTGCAGGACTTTAACCTGTGGTCCAGTAGGGTTTTGAATGATAAGCTTGTAGAGTAGAATTCAATACTGTTGGCAAATTGAGCTCCTCAAGTGTTACAGGCTACACTGCTTTCTTTAGTGTACTCATGAAATGCTCAACAAGTCCATTGGCCTGCAGACATAAAGGTGTTATCTTTTGATGCTTTATCTTCAGATGCTCCAGAAATTCTCAACTGTTGAAGGGTGGGCCAAGAACGACTAGACAACAACGCACACAACAGCAAGGAACTCTTCAGCATCGTCAAAGAGCTCTCCAACCCCAGCGCCGGAAACAATGACATCACTACCTCACAAGACCTCTGCGACTCACTCGCCTTGTTCTTTCACCGCAAGATCGCTGACATACACAACAGCTTCGGCGCACAGACCACGCACCCAACCACCAGACCGACGCCCCCCCAACACCACCCTCCGCACCTGGACCCCAGTCAGTACCGAAGACGCCATCCAGATGATGAACACCATCCATTCCGGTTCTCCAACCGACCCATGCCCCCACCACGTCTTCAACAAAGCCGACTCAGTCATCGCACCCCATCTCCGGGACATCATCAACTGCTCCTTCAACACCGCAACCTTCCCGGAGAGCTGGAAACATGCCGAACTCAGCGCCCTCCTGAAGAAACCATCAGCAGACCCCACCGACCTCAAGAACTACCGCCCCATCTCGCTCCTCCCGTTTCCTGCCAAAGTCATTGAGAAGACCGTCAACAGACAGCTAGCCGCCTTCCTCGAGACTAATGGATCCCTCGACCACTCGCAGTCCGGCTTCCGAGCCAACCACAGCACCGAGACCGCCCTCATCGCAGCCACCGACGACATCAGAGCCCTGCTCGACAACGGGGAGACAGCGGCCCTCATCCTCCTGGACCTCTCCGCAGCGTTCGACACTGTCTGCCACCGCACCCTAGTGCAGCGCCTCAGCAACATCGGAATTCAAGAGAAGGCACTAGAGTGGATCATCTCGTTCCTCGCCGGAAGAACCCAGAGAGTCCGCCTCCCCCGTTCAGATCCGAGGCCACCGAAGTCAGCTGCGGCGTACCACAAGGATCATCACTCAGCCCCACCCTCTTCAAAGTCTACATGAGCCCCCTCGCAGCCATCGCACGCCAACACAACCTCAACATCATCTCCTACGCCGACGACACCCAGCTGATCCTCTCCCTCACCAACGACCCAGCCACCGCCAGAACCAACCTGCACAAAGGGATGAAAGACGTAGCCGAGTGGATGATGAACAGCCGCCTGAAACTGAACTCAGACAAGACGGAAGTCCTCATCCTTGGATCATCACCCTCTGCCTGGGACGACTCCTGGTGGCCCCCTGCCCTGGGCAGCGCACCCAAACCAACGTACCACGCACGCAACCTGGGCTTCATCCTGGACTCCTCCCTCTCGATGACCAGACAAGTCAACGCCGTCTCATCATCATGCTTCAACATCCTACGCATGCTCCGAAAGATCTTACGATGGATCCCCATCGAAACCAGGAAGACGGTCACCCAGGCACTCGTCACCAGCCGACTGGACTACGGTAACACCCTCTATACCGGAACCACGGCCAAACTACAGAAAAGACTCCAACGCATCCAGAACGCCTCCGCACGCCTCACCCTTGACATCCCCTGTCACAGCCACATCTCCGGACCCCTGAGAGACTTGCACTGGCTCCCCGTCAGCAAGAAAATCACGTTCCGTCTCCTCACCCACGCACACAAGGCCCTCCACGACCTGGGCCCCAGGTACCTCAACAACCGCCTGACCTTCTACACTCCCACCTGCCAGCTACGATCGACCAGCCACGCCCTCGCCGGCGTGCCACGCATTAGAAAAGCCACCATGGGAGGAAGATCCTTTTCCTACCTGGCAGCCAAGACTTGGAACTCCCTCCCCATCCACCTCCGCCTGACCCAAGACCACCTCTCCTTCAGGAAGCAACTCAAGACCTGGCTGTTCGAGCAGTAGCGGTCCCACCTCCCCCAGCGCCTTGAGACCCTCCGGGTGAGTAGCACGCTATACAAATTTCTTGATTGATTGATTGATTGGTATGCTCCGTGTTGCAAAGATGCCATCAAGTTGTGGATGAGACATGTTCAACCAAAGGAAAATGTGAGTATTCATCTACAGTCACCATTACAAGATGTCCATTATAATGTTGACCAAAGAAATAGTTGCCTGTTCTCTCCCTGGCATGTTTTGGAAGTTCTGACATTCTTAGAGTATGTGAAGTAACATTAGTTGACAGACAATTGAATATGTGACAGGCTTTGAGTTCCTTTTTAACTCTTTCATCCAGGAATAGAAACCAAACTCAGTCTTGGAGAGTTATCTTTATGGAAACTATATTACAAAGCCCTTTGTGAACCACTTCAATCACTTTCTGTCACATCTAATCCACATCACCCCAATCAAGTTCACCCCACCCCAATCCGATCCAAACCTTACCCCACCCCAATCCAGTAAACCTCAATCCAATCCACCCCGAACTAATCTACTCCACTCAGTCCAATATACCACACTCCAGTCCAAACCACCCTGTTGAAATCCAATCCACCCCACCAAACACAACCCAATCCACTCCACTTTAATTCACCCCACTACATTCCTTCCCATTCCATTGCACCTCAACCCATTCCATTCCACCACACTCCAATTCAGTCCAGTCCACTCAATCCATTTCACCCAACTCCAATACACCCCACCCCAATACAGTCCATCCCACTCAAATCTACCCATTCCACTCCATCTCAATCCAATCCAAACCAACACACCCAATCCAATCCAGTCCACCCCACCCCACCCCACTGCACTACAATTTACCCCATTCCAGTTCACTCCACCCCAAGAAGTCCACCCACCCAGTACAATCCACCCCATTCCAGTCCACCCCACCCCAATCCAATCCATGCCATTTGAATCCACTCCACTCCTATCATATCTACTCCACCCAGTCCACCCTACTCCAATCCACCCCAATCCAATCCACTGGACTTCAATCCACCCCACTCCACCATAGTCCAATCCACCCTACTCTAATCCAAACCCACACTCCCCCAGTTCAATCCAACCCATCCCATTTCTGTCCAACTCATTCAATCCAACCCTGCCAGCCAACCCTTCTCCAATCCACCCCACTCAATCCAACCAACTCCAATAAAATACTATCTATCCCACTCCAGTCCATTCCGCCACATCCAGTCCAATCCAACCCCTTCCAATCAAATCTAGTCCAGTCCAATCAAATCCATCCCTCTAATCCAATCTACCTCACTCCAGTCCAGTCTAATCCATCCCAATCCATTCTAGTTTAATTCACCCCACTCCAAACCACCCTACTCTAATCCAATCTACCCCAACTCCAATCCACTCCATCCCATCACAGTGCTATCACTCCAGTCCAATCCACTTATCTTAAACCAATCTAATGCACCTATCTCCATTCCATCCCTACCCAATCCACAACACCCCATTTCAATCCACCCCACCCCAATCCAATCCACCCTATCCAGTCTACCCACTCCAATCCACCCCATTCTACTAAATCCAACCCAGTCTACCCCAATCCAATCCACCCCAAGCTACTCCAATCAAACCCACTCCACTACCTCAATCCACTACAACCCATTGCACCCTATCATACTCCACTCTACTCTACTCCACTGTACATCACTCCACTCTACCCCACTCCATTCTATGCCACTCCACTCTATGCCACTGCACTCCACAACATTGTACTCTAAGAAACACTCTGCACACTTAACCACTGAACTTTACTGCTCTTTACTCAACTCTATGACACTGTACTCAACTTACTCCACTCTATTCCAACAAATCCAGTCTGCAACACTCTACTCCCCCCATTCCTCTCTAGGGCTCTCCAATCCAATAATGTTTAGCCATGCTGAGAGCAGCCACACTGATGTGCAACATGTCAAAATCACATTGCCAAAGAGAATAGCTCTTGTATAGGCAAGACCTATTGGCTTTGCCAATGCTTGTTGTAGTTTTGATATTCCCCATCATTATTTACAGGTCAAGTGTGTTCTTTTCACAACTGATGTCTAATGATATCTTTTAAGTTCAGCAAGTCACTATCGTGGCTCGTAGCAGTGAAAATCTAACCTAATGATAGAGCAGCTCGAGTACTTGACTTGACAATGAAATGAATGCAAGCGTCTTCTGTTTTGGATGGAGTACCGTGACCTTGTATAGACACTCTTGAAAAGTAGTCCACAGGATTCTGATCCTTTCCTGGAGGATGAACAATTGTATAATCGTACTCTTGCAATTTTAGTCCCCATTGTTCAATGCGACGAGACATGTTGACTATCAGGTTGCCAAAGATGGTAAGCAAAGCTTGATGATTGGTTACCAGTGTAACAGGTTTTCCATAGAGGAGTACATGGAAATGTTCAGAAGCCAAACTTTCTTTCTCAGGTTGTGAGTAAGCACATTCTTTCTGGGACAAACGTCTACTAGCATAGGCCACAAAATGCAAGTGTGCATTTAGGAATCCACGATGCTGTGCAAGGATAGTGCCTAGCCCGACCAGGCTGGCATCAACCACAACCTCTGTATGAAGCTTTGGATTAAGGCATGCCATTTCTGTAGCATTTTCAATCGCATGTTTGGTTCTCTTTAAACTTTTCTCATATTCATGTGACCATCAAAAAGAAACATTTTTCTTTGTCATTTCTTGTAATGGAGCACTAACAGTGGCAACGTCTTGTATGTATCTTAAACAGTAACTGGCCATGCCAAGAAAAGAACGTACAATTGAAACATCTTGTGGAGGCCAACATTTGACAAAACTTGTACTTTTACAGGATCTTTTGTCATACCCCCATCAGAAATGGATATGGCCAAATAATTTCAGTTTTGTCTTGGTGAACTCACACTTATCTGCATTTAAAGTCAAACCTGCATCACTGAGTAATTGACATACTTGTGTGAGAGCTCTGTCTTGCTCCTTCTGTGTAACTCCGAAAACTAACATGTCATTGCTATAACTGAAAGCATTCATGACAGTATATATGATGTGTCAAATGATGCCTTGGAAACGTTCTGCAGCCAATGACACACCAAAACTAAGTCTCTTGTATCTAAACAAACCAAAATGTGTATAAAAGGTTGGAATGTACCTGCAGCTTTCTTTAAGTTCTAACTGATGATAGCCTTTTCTTTAAATCAAGTAGAGAAAAGACCCTGCAACCATTAAATTGCATTATCATGTCAACAATATGCGGCCCTAGATGTCATTTTTCAATTGCTTTGTTTACCTGACGCATGTAAGCACACATGTGTACAGATCCTTCACTGTCCTTTTTGGACACTACTACTATGGGAGAAACCCATGGTGTTGGAGCAGTGGAACACTCAATAATGTCATGCTTAAG
Source organism: Pleurodeles waltl (assembly GCF_031143425.1). Classification (NCBI taxonomy): domain Eukaryota; kingdom Metazoa; phylum Chordata; class Amphibia; order Caudata; family Salamandridae; genus Pleurodeles; species Pleurodeles waltl. The sequence goes on along the minus strand of NC_090437.1, from coordinate 516,786,031 downwards.
TAATGATTCAAGTTCTTTTTCAACTGCTTTGTGTAAATGAAAGCAATTTGTCTATGTCTCTGAGCAACAGGACAGACATCCTCAATAATATGCAGCTTTACTTTCATAGTATTTAACTTTCATAAACCATGAAACAACGAAGGGAGGTGACTTACTAGTTATGATGAGCATTCATGTTGTAATTCACAGAAATCAGTCCGATGTCAACAGCTGTGTTGAAACTGAGCAAACAGTCACTCGCAGCTGTACCTTGAAGTACATGGGTCTGTGCCTGTACCTTTGTTTTCTTATGCTTCACTGTTACTTTAAATGAACCTTGACTCTTCATGGGCATCCATGCAGCTGAAGTATACACTTTGGTCTTTGGCAGTGTAAGCTGCGGTAATGGAAAAAGTTCATTGTATTTCTCTTCAGTCATCATATTTATCAATGCACCACAGTCGATAATAAAAGGTATTGAACATTGATTTATTTTTCACTGCAATCTTTGGGCAGTGTTTGTATGACTTTGCTGCTTTGACATATCAACTTTTGTTTGAATGATAGTTTTCTTCACATGCAACTAGTTCAACATGTACATGTTTTTCTGAGGTAAACATCGGCATGGCACAATCACTTCCTTTACTTTCATTTATAATTGAAGTGGAAGAACAGTTTGAAGATGATTTAGATGATGATTGACTTCATGTCGCCACTTGGACTTGTGTGTGAGCATCGAATGTTGCTTCTGGAATGTTCTTTGCTCAGTGGCACACTTACTTTTTCCTTCACTTTACACAGCGTCACAAAATGGTTCTCCTTCTCACAACCTTTGCATATGAATCCAATGGTGGGACACTTAACTGTGGAAATGAAAATCTAAAACATATCTTCTTTTTTGTATGTGTAGACATCACTTTGCATCCTCCTTTCTCTTGCTTCGAGCTACTTTCACACTCATGACTGACTCGCTCTGGGCACCTCCAGCCTCCATGTCAACAGCAGTGCCTCAGCTCTGGCAGCCATCAACACTCACTCTTGACTAAAAGTTTCTCTCAGCATTTGTCATCTGAATGAATCCGACAAGCATCCATCAATATCTCTAAGCCGTATGGCTTCTTCATCATTAAATTCATTGAACCTCCAGTGTTTAATGAATGTGTCAAGTCATTCCACAAACTAGATTGAATTTGAGATTCAATGCATTCATAATCTGATCATACGTGACTTCTTAGACAGTTCTCTGCATTTTCCCTAGGGCTTCTTTTACACCATCATCAGCAAGATTTTTTAGATATTTGATAGTATTTCTGTTATCAGTCTCTTCAAGTGCATCAATGGAATCTTCAAATGTCTCTATCCAAGCAGTCCATCCATCACCAGTATTCTGCTTTTTGGCTGCATCGAAATGTGGTGGTGGTTTCAGGAAGACAGCATCATGTAACTGATCATCAGAGTGGCTGACAGTGAGGGTGGAGCTATGTCAGATGCTGTTGGCTGTCCCGGGAAATCTACGTCATCACTGAGGCCAGATGATGATTCAGGCTCTCGGTCATCCACAACAGTCTTTGGAGCTTTGACCTTCTTGTTGGTCTCCATTAGTGCCTCACCACTCTTGAAGACTTCTAGATGTGTTCTAAGTCACCACATGGCAGCTTTGGTAGTGTGCAGCTTCAGGTGTAGGACAGCTCAGTAAGCACTCAGTTGGCTCTCTCTGCTCAGTGATGAGGTAGTAATACTCGCTCAACTTATCAAGACAATCACTCTGGCCTGTTGTAATCTCTCTGTGGGCTTTTAACCACCTGTGACGGGCTGGAACCTGTTCGCCCGCACTCGGACTTCGCTTGTGCTGACGCTGCCACTGGTGGGCCCAGGCATCCCAGTTTACCTTCCCGTGATTGGCTGAACGCTTTAGAGTGGCGGGATGTCAGGAAGTCAAATTTGCCGCTACCCGAGCGTACGGCGTTCGGTGTTTGTGAGGAATGAGTTGGAGGCGATAGAGGAACCGTGAACCATTTCCCAAAGGAGGAGTCGGAAGGAAATAAGACGGACGCCGAAAGCAGAGGACGGAGCCAAAGGAATAACCGGAGGCAGTTGAAACATTCGCATCCTGGAGGAGACGGCTGGAGACGAGCATCGGATGCCCCGAAACCCAGCAACCGGGAGGACAAGCTGCTGCTTCCCGCCACGCTTCCGGAGAAGCGTGGCAGTACAGGTACGTGGGACCACGACCCTGAATCTGAGTGAAAGAGTGGAGAGAGAGAGAGAGAGACAAACAAGAGCACAAGCACAACACAAACGAGGGGAAGAGGAGGGAGAGGATCAGAATCGAAGGGGAGGGGGAGGGACAGAAAACTTACCACTGAACACTGTAGAACACAATAGTAGCATAGGTCACCGAAGACACCGCGCACAGGATAACGAGCACTGTAGAAGGAATAAAAACACAAAAAGCATATATGTTAACCATTAGAATCACTCGGAGAACTAGTACCTTGAAAAGTATAGTAGGATAAGACAGAAACAAAAGAAAGACTTACAGTAAGAGTAAATAGACAGAAGTGCCTAGTCCACTTACCGCTACTGTTCTCTTCTTTCCGCATGTGCCTCCCGGGGAACACCCTACGGAAAAGGAACAGATAAGAGGAGATTGAAGACCAGACAGCGGAAAACACCCTACCACCCTATACCCAGCAGTTAAAGACAAAAGAAATACGTACCTGCACTTGTTCACCTCTATTATTCATATGTCTTCGGTGACCTATGCTACTATTGTGTTCTACAGTGTTCAGTGGTAAGTTTTCTGTCCCTCCCCCTCCCCTTCGATTCTGATCCTCTCCCTCCTCTTCCCCTCGTTTGTGTTGTGCTTGTGCCCTTGTTTGTCTCTCTCTCTCTCTCTCCACTCTTTCACTCAGATTCAGGGTCGTGGTCCCACGCACCTGTACTGCCACTCTTCTCCGGAAGCGTGGTGGGAAGCAGCAGCTCGTCCTCCCAGTTGCTGGGTTTCGGGGCATCCGATGCTCATCTCCAGCCGTCTCCTCCAGGATGCGAATGTTTCAACTGCCTCCGGTTATTCCTTTGGCTCCGTCCTCTGCTTTCGGCGTCCGTTCTGTTTCCTCCCGACTCCTCCTTTGGGAAATGGTTCACGGTTCCTCTATCGCCTCCAACTCCTTCTTCACAAACACCGAACGCCGTACGCTCGGGTAGCGGCGAATTTGACTTCCTGACATCCCGCCACTCTAAAGCGTCCAGCCAATCCCACACCCACCCGGGGAAATTACCCAGCAGTTAGAGACAAAAGAAGTACGTACCTGCACTTGTTCACCTCTGTTATTCATAATAAAACTTATTTTTTGTCACACCTGGAACTCTGTTGGAATCTTTCATCCCCTCCCATCCGTCACACCACCCTTTGTTGTGCTTGCTTTAAATGCTTCATTTTTATTGGTGCATTTGTGAAATGTCCCTCCTTCGTGTGCTGAGTTCCCTCCCAGGCGATTTCACTAATTGAACTTTTTTGTTGGCCATCACACTGCGTCACGCTTCCTCCTGTTACAGCGTGTGATGGCCCATCCTCCGGTTTCGGTTTGCATTTCACCCCAGCCACAATCCTTTCTAGACATTCATGCAGGGATCCTCGGCCCGGCTCTAGCAAGCCTCATGATTTTGCTGTCTGGTGAATAGCAGTAGTTTGCCAAGACACTCCATTAGGCCTTTGCAGCAGTAGTTTGTGGGTCCACAATAAATGATAGACCCGCCCTATGGCTGTACTTCCTTTATTTCTAAAGCTCTATATTCAGAGGGGATATATTTCTGATGATGTCATTGGTACAGTGTCGTTTGCATGGAATATAACTTAAAGTAGTGAGTAGGAAGCCGTCTTTACTCTGTGGCCTACTAAGTACGGACATTTCCATTACAAACGTTTTAAAAGAGCACTAACCCAGCTGATATAAAGCTGAAAGCATTATCTCATTCCCGTCAGTTCTATCAAAGAATTTGAGGTGGGCCTTGCGTATGTCAACTGTTTTACTTTTCATTTTCAATTTATGTGGCAAAACGTCTAGTTAGGAAATAACAACACTAACAGCGTTGCAAATGCTTGTTACTTGTTCTGTCAGCCAGCAGTATTATTTGCAATCATGTATAGTGAGTTATGACTGTCCTTGACTGCACTTTGTAAATCTGCTTGTATCCCCCTTCAGTCTTAATTCTCCGCACAATGTATAACTTTATTATGTGTGGCAGCATAGTTCCTCTTTGAATAATCTTGGTCGTTGCTTCTCGAGCAACGATGTGTAGACTTCTTAGTGAAGATTTCTTTTGGTTCACACACTTCACACCGGCTGGAGCAGTGCTTTCATTACACATATGCCAACAGTCGACGCTGCACTTTGCCGAAGACACACATGGCATGCACAAGCAGTCTGCTTGGACTATGGCAAACTCTCCAGGAGAGCACTTTCTTCTTCGGGTTACTTATCCCCTATCTCGTCGCCCGGGTACCTGCCAATGACTATGCCACACACAGAGCTATGTATCACAGTCTTTATTCTTCTGCTTGTACCAGTGAACTTCTCCACATGCTAAACCAAGCTTTCGATACATTCGATTCTAACGATCACACTGATACGGAGTCCGTTGGGAGCAAGAAAGATTCTATTCTAAATCATGAAAGACACTACAAAATTCAGATTCTGCAAATAAGGCTTTGTGATCTGAATTCTCAAATGTATTTTTTTCTGTGCAGCTAAATTGCACCAGAAGTAGTTAAGATTTCATTTCTTCAGTTTTCCATCTAGGTTTATTGCTAACCTAGTAAAAAAAGTTCAAATAAATTAACCACTCACTGCAGAGGTAGTGTGCAATATGTCACAGTTTTTAATTTCTGCATGGCAGCAGTTTGAATGGGGAAGGATCTGTCTTGAGGTAAGTTAGACTTTTCATCCTTGGTGTGGTCTACCTTAACTTTTTGAATCTGTTCCCCAGGTTGTTGATGTGGGCTGGACTCTGATTTTACTGTTTTTGTTACGCCGGGCACTTTAGCCCTGCTAACCAGCGCTAGAGTGCAAGTGCTCCTTTACAGAATGTGTATGTAGTTGGCTTATTCCTGATTGGCATATTTGATTCACTAGTAAGTCCCTAGTAAAGTGCACTAGAGGTGTCAGGGCCTGTAAATCAAATGCTACTAGTGGGCCTGCAGCACTGATTGTACCACCCACATAAGTAGCTCTGTAATCATGTCTCAGACCTGCCATTGCAGTGTCTGTATGTGCAGTTGTAACTGTAAATTCGACTTGGCAAGTCTACCCACTTGCCAGGCCTAAACCTTCCCTTTTCTTACATGTCAGACACCCCTAAGGTAGGCCCTAGGTAGCCCCAAGGGCAGGGTGCAGTGTATGGTTAAAGTAGGACATATAGGGGGTCATTCCGACCCCGGCGGGCGGCGGGCGGCGACCGCCGGGCGGAAACCTCCAAAAGACCGCACCGCGGTCAAATGACCGCGTGGGTCATTACAACTTTCCCGCTGGGCCGGCGGGCGATCTCCAAAAGATCGCCCGCCGGCCCAGCGGGAAAGCTCCTGCAAAGAGGAAGCCGGCTCCGAATGGAGCCGGCGAATTTGCAGGGGTGCGACGGGTGCAGTGGCACCCGTCGCGATTTTCAGTGTCTGCAAAGCAGACACTGAAAATCTTTGTGGGGCCCTGTTAGGGGGCCCTGGCATGGGCAGTGCAGGGGCCCCCAGGGGCCCCACAACACCCGTTCCCGCATCCTGTTCCTGGCGGGTTTTACCGCCAGGAACAGGCTGGCGGGAAGGGGGTCGGAATCCCCATGGCGGTGCTGCAAGCAGCGCCGCCATGGAGGATTCCCTGGGCCAGGGGAAAACCGGCGGGAAACCGCCGGTTCCCCTTTTCTGACCGCGGCTTTACCGCTGCGGTCAGAATAGCCCTGGAAGCACCGCCAGCCTGTTGGCGGTGCTTCCTCTGCCCTCCACCCTGGCGGTTTGAAACCGCCAGGGTCGGAATGAGGGCCATAGTGATTTGTTTTATATGTCCTGACAGTTAAATATTGCTACATTCATTTTTCATAGTTGCAAGGCCTGTCCCTCTCATAGGTTAACATAGGGGCTACCTTTAAATCTGATTAAAGTGTAGATTCCCTTTAGGAGCGGATGGACATGTGGAGTTTGGGGTCTCTGAGCTCACAATTTAAAAATACATCTTTTAGTAAAGTTGATTTTGAGATTGTGCGTTTGAAAATGCCACTTTTAGAAAGTGAGCATTTTCTTGCTTATACCATTTCTGTGACTCTGCCTGTTTGTGGATTCCCTGTCTGAGTCAGTTTGACAGTTGGGCTGGTTGCACCTCACACTACACAGTGACACAAAGGGAGCTGGGGTGTAGTCTGCATTTCCTGATGAGCCATCTGTGTTAGGGGGAAGAAGAGGAGTGGTCACTCACACCTGAAAGGGCTGTGCCTGCCTTCACACAATGCAGTCTCCAACCCCCTGGTGAGTGTCTGGGGCCTGGCCTGGGCAAGGCAGGATTTCACATTCAAAAGAGACTTTACTTTGAAGTAGGCCTACTTCAAAGGAGACATTGGGTATAAGAAGGGCACCCAAAACCACAGACTTTAGAAATAAGAGGAACCTCTGCCTGGAGAAGAGCAGAAGAGCTGAGGAAGAAGAACTGCCCTGCCTGGGAATGTGCTTTGTGGAGCTATTCTGCAGTTGCTGCTCCTGACAGAGTAGGAGGGCAAAGACTGGACTTTGTGTGCCTTCCATCTTGTGAAGATCTCCAAGGGCTTAATTTAGAGCTTGCCTCCTGTTGTTTGAAGTCTCAGGGCCAGTAAAGACTTCTCTCTGCCAGCACCTGGAGTCTCTGGAGAGACTTCTCCTCTGCCCTGTGCTGCCCATCCAGCTCCTGGGACCCTGAAAGGAGAAGCTGGCAGCCTAAGAGGAGGAAATCCACGCACAGAGCGCTGTGCGGGGAAAAGATCAACGCAACTCTGATCTGTGGCTGAAGAAACAACGGGCCGGCAGCTCTGCGGCTGAAAATCAACGCTCGCTGGAAATGCGACTGAAGAATCAACGCACGGAGCAGGAGAAACGACGGGCAGCATCGCTGACGGAGGCTGGGAGATCCCAACCCACGCTGCGTGGTTTTCAGATCATCAGGCGGCTGGATTTCCGACGCAAACACCGCTGGGCGTGTAAAAACAATACAAGGCCTGCCCGGACCCGAGAGTGCTGACCGGATCGACGCATCGCACTCCTGCGGGGAGAAAAAACGATGCACCCCGACCTGATGAAAGGAGAAAGGATGCAAGGTCCCACTCGTGAGTGGAATCGACGCATCACAAGCCCTTTTTGATGCACCCTCGCCCGTGTGGGGTTATTTTTGACACACCCAAGGTACATTTTCACGCTAACAGTGTTTGGGTGTGTTTTAAACTACAGAAAGACTCTTTTTGCTTTTTAATTGATAATTTGACTTGTGTTTTGTGGTTTTTTGTTGTTTTGGTCTTGTTTTGTTTAGATACATATTTCCTATTTTTCTAAACCTGTGTTGTGTCATTGTGTAGTGTTTTCAGTAAGTTACTGTGTGTGTTGGTACAAATACTTTATACCTAGCACTCTGAAGTTAAGCCTACTGCTCTGCCAAGCTACCAAGGGGGTAAGCAGGGGTTAGCTGAGGGTGATTCTCTTTTATCCTGACTAGAGTGAGGGTCCTTGGTTCAACAGGGGGTAACCTGACTGTCAACCAAAGACCCCATTTCTAACAGGGTAATATGATTCAGGTAAAATTACTTGCTACTAATGCCACCCCAGTGGTGTAACAAAGGCCCCCAGCAGCCCCTGTGGTGTTGGGGGGAAGGGAGTGGTGCCCCGAGCTTCAGTGGTCCCCTTCAGCATGGGACCCGGCTCTGAGACATCCTGAGGAAGACCGGAGGGGGCCCCACAATGTACTTTGCATGGGGGCCCCCTCAAGTTTGTTACAACACTGTGCCACCCGTACTCATCACCTCCTCTGGAAATAGTAACGTTTGGGGAGGCTGTTCCAGACTCATCAGTGGAGACCTGTCAGCCTCTCTTGGCAATTAGGAAACCTGTGACACTGACCACGTGTCTGTACTTAGCAGGCCGGTCTATGTGTTTGGGTCTCTTGTTCTTGATAAATCCTACCTTAAGAGCTGTGCAGTAGTAAAGATACAGTGGTTGGGGGAAATTGCGTCGTGAAGGATGAAACACTGTTCCAAGCAGTAAACAAGGTTTTCAGATGCTTTGGCAGGGATAGCAGATTATAGTTATGCACAGCATTTGAATTTGTAAACATGTGGTAACAGGGGATATAGAAAATATAATTTTCCCTTTAAAAATGAATTACGTTCTTCTAAAGCTACATTATGTTCACCTTACAACATGACAGGAAATTAAGCATTGTTATTGGACACTGTGTAAAAAAGAAATGGAATGTAACTGTAGAACATCGAGTATATTTTCTGAATGAACTTTTTGGCACTCCTCCGCTGCACCTCCTCAGCCTCTTCTGATCCCATTGGTTTCGCGCGTCAGCTATAAAAATTAAAAAATCAGCACAATTACACAGCGCTTGCAAAGTTCACAATGCATCTGTTTTTAATTTCCACACATAATACGTGACTTCATGCTACTCTGATTCATACACACTTCCCATGTAATGTTTTGTTTTTACACTTTTGATGAGGCAATTCTCAGGCAAGGCCAACGCTGTTTTTTATTTCTTTTTCTCTCTGTGCTCCTTCATTTTGCATGCTTCCCATGACTGCGGAATGCCTGGACAGATGAGATAAGGTTATGGATTTGAGCCTCATGTTTTCTTTCTATTCATTGTATGAACCATTGTCCTGTGTGAACAGGGCTGAGCTGCTCAAACGTGGCGCAACAGTTTCACCGGATAAATTGGCTCAGGATCCTTAGTCTAACCACCCCAGAAAGCAGATCTCAGAGCGTGGCACATTGATTTCACAGGCACATACCTGAATTACTGCTGCGGAGAAATTATGCTCCGTTGCATTATGCCTGACCCTGATTTATTAGACAATTTCACAAATTGCTCTGTAGAAAACAAATCTATAGTGTTCCTGACAATATATTTTTAGAATTGTGATGACAAGTGAGAAAAAAGTGTTTTACCAATTTTTTAAAATTGGAGGGGAAACCTTCCAACTGTTCCCAAAGTCCACTGATGGTGCCAGGCCTTTTTTCAAAGATTCAATGCACTATTACAGATTTATTTATTTTAGCACCTTTTCTAAGGCGCTTTACAAAGCAAGCAACAGCAGAAGATACAAGATCATATGAAAAAATGAGGTATGTACATATATATATGATAAGGTTAGACACCACCTGCTATAGAAGACCCCATCAATAGTTAACTGAAGACAGAGGGGCATATTTACAATATTTTGGTGCAGAGCAGCACCTCAAGGGTTCTTGCTGCTCTGCCCTGTGCCAAACGAAAAGGGGAGGAATGCGCCATATCAATATGACGCAGCACATTCCTGTCCTCTTCCGCTGCGCTGGTGCACAATTGACTGTCATACATCAACTCAGACACCCTTGCATGCACCGTGGTGCAAGGTTGTCTGTGTTGTATAGAATGATTGTTTTGTGCAGGAAGGGACACCTTCCTGCATAAAAACAATCAATGGAGGCATTTTCCCCTTCTGTGTGTGCTGCATTCTGCAGCACACATAGAGAGAGGAAAAATGAGGAGAAATAATGGAGGAGTAGGGTTTTGATGCATTCCCAGGTTTAAAAATCCTTGTAAATCTGGGAATGTATAAAAATACATGGGTGTTACGTGGGAAAACCCACTGCAACGTTTTTAAAGTCTATATTTTTGTAGAAATAATACAAATAATGAGTAGCACTGATTTTTATGTTGGATCTAATACACAACTGTTGAATTAATGAGATTACAGTAAAACAAGTTTATTATGAGGATTAGAAGTGTGCTGAGTTACACCACGTTTAGGTGAAAGCTTCATTTTGGATATAATAAATGCTTTTTCTGTCATCCACTGCACATTTTCTCTCCCTACTGGCTCTGCAAGAGAGAAGACATCTGATGTGATAATATTCTCATTGTTATGAATACAAGCCTTATTAATGAAATCACTAGTGTTCCAGATAGGTTGACAAACTTAGGGCCCAATTCACTAAGGTACTTACATGTAGTAAAGTTATCAAGAAGTAAGAACTGCAGTGTGGAGATTCTGCCCCGAGGGTAGAGACTCTGCCATAGTTGTGGAGACTCTGCATTCATATTTTTACTACATAGTAGTACCTTTTTGAGTCGTGCTCTCAAGGTCTTTCTGCTCCTAGTTCTGTTAGACAAGCAAGTCCTATCTGTTGTGTGGACTGATAATATTTTATTTTACATATTTTGTTTAAATGTCTCTGGGACAACAGTGGCCCAGAAGATGCAGGATGCTTTCTGGGAATAGGATAGTGCTAAATTATAGAGGTGTTGACGTTATTTCTCCTGATTTACTTAAGAGTGTTTAAATGTGATCGTGCTATGATGAATCTGCAGTTGATCTAATGTGCTATGTAAGAATTGTTTATAAGAACCTCCTGAATTTGGGGGTGAGAGAAAAGGTTTTGGAGCTTTCCAACATAGGGATGTTGTACAACCCTTTTCTGATTCTGCTGCTCATTTGGGACTTAGAATGATTTCTGATTTTTGACTACTGTGTAAAACTCCACATTTTTTAACCTTTATGGCATTTATTCTGTACCACATGATTTTGCAATTTTTGTAACCCTTTAACTTTTCCCTGACCTAGAACTCAGTTATTGAGTGATCCCAGTTACTTATTTGGATACTCTGCTAAACTGATGTTGCTGACTGTGCCCTGTTAAACAATTATTTGCATGGGAGAAATGTATGAGGTAAAATTTTGGGGTTTCTAAATTTAGGGGTGTCCTAAAACATTGGGGTATGGTTTTGGCTCCCACAAGTGCAAAGGGGAGGATGTCTGTCAGAGTGTGATGGTCAGGTCAAAAACATGCTTAAATTACAACATATTATATATGTATTTTGTTGGTATTTAATCTTTAGATAACTAGGTATAAAATAAACTGAAAGAACAATTATGCTAGTTAATACATAGGTAGTGAAATCAACCCTTTTTTAGTTTCACATTTACTTTATGAAAAGTCAATTGGTTGATGTAGTCATTGTCGAACTTGTCTGTGTGTGTAACCAGAGGGAAATTGTTAGAAATGGGGTTTCTAGTTGGCAGTGTTTAGTACTCTGTCCAAGTAGGGACCCTCACTCTAGCCAGGGTAAGGGAGTCACACAGCCAAGATAACCTCTGCTTACCACCCAATCTTTCTCAGGGATCCCAAGCATATGGAGAGCTGCCTTAAAGCAGTGAAACCACCCGTCTATGTCATCCTCTTTAGTGTACTCTTTCCCTAGATTCTTGGGAAGCTGCACCCTTCTCTCAGACTGCACTGATGAAACGCTGCCACCATATGTGCTGGTTTTGCCTCTCAAGTCCAGCTCCTTTAAGCTCAGCTCTTGAGCTGAGAGCATTTGCTCTTTCTCCATGGCAATGTTGTCTCTCTCTGCCTCCCTTTTGAACCTAAATTGTTCCACCTAAAGCTCCATTTCATGCTTCAGCTTGAACTTCTCCAGGTCCACCCAAAGCCTCCTGGCATCCTGCTTGACCCCTGTCCTCTTGAGGAAACACTGGTGCTTGCCCTGGAAGGTGCCTTCCTCCCAGGCAGATCCTGGTTATCCACCAAATCCTCATGCAGAGTCTCTTCCTCTCCCTCCAAAACAACATTCACCTCCTCTGTGTGCTCATAAGCCCCCTTTGCTGCCAACCAGACCCTCAGCACCTTTTGCAGTGCCTCCTTTCTAGTGAGGCCTTTAATAGGACAATTAAGCTTCTTACAGAACTTTTTGAGCTGAGGCACTGGATAGGTTTTAAACATCTCCTGCTCAAGCACCAAATCTGCGGCAACTTCTGGTGGCTCCCCAGACTGAGACATGATTGAGGATAATCCAAATATTGCAAAGCTTTCAAGAAGGCAAAAAGAAGAGAAGGCCAAAAAAAAGAAAAAACAGTATGCGGTCTGTAGCCGTCTGTAATATGGAAGTAGTGTACACCAATCACTGTATGTCAACTGCACATCCTCACCGCTGACCACCAATGTTAGAAATGGGGTCTCTAGTTGGCAGTGGTTTGCACTCTGTCCAAGTAGGGATCCACACTCTAGTCAGGGTAAGTAGGTCACAAAGCTAAGATGACCCATGCTAACCCCCATGGTAGCTTGGCATGTGCAGTCAGGTTTATCTCACAGGCAACGTGTAAATTATCTGTACACAGACACATACACACACAGTAACAAAGTGAAAGCACCACAAAAGTACTCCACACCAGTTTAGAAAAATAGGCAATAGTTATCTGAATAAAACAAAATCAAAATGACAAAACAATTCAACATACACAGGAAAATATAAAAAAATTTAAAGATTAGATCAAAGTAAAGTGCCTAGAAACACAATAGCTCCAACTGGGGCTATCACATCTTGGCAGAGTCATTCCCAACAGTTTGATGCCACTCGCGAAGGACTGTGGGCCAGTCATCAAGTCACACGCACCCCAGATGCAGTACCTTTGAAAATGATGAGGAAACAAAGACGTTGCACAGAGTCAGGAGGTGAGGCATTGCTGGAGCTTGTGCTGCATCGGTTCTTTACTGTTACCAGGGAGGTGAAGTGTCAGTTTTTCCCTGTGAGGTAGGGGAGGTGAGGCGTTGATTCCTTAAGGTTGCAGGGGAGGTGATGCGGCATTGGTGGTGAGGCATTGATTCCTTACTATCCGTCAGGGTCGATAAATCCAGCAGTTCAATACATGAGGTGTCGACCTCTCAGTGTCGCGATCACACCAAGGGGCCACAAGTGCTGCTACGGAATTGGAATCTGGTGTCACGGACATCAGTGACATGGCACTCAGAACTCACAATGTGGCGGGACACCAGAGGCACTACAGCAGCATCAGGGCTGTGGTGTCTGTCACAATCATTGCATTCAGAGGGACCAAGGGTCCGGTGCAGGCAGCTGCATGGAGACAGACAGCGGTGCTAGTTCCAAAGTTGATCTGGATTCGATGTACCTGGTTTCTTCTTTGTTACACCAGAACTCATACCCAAGGGCCCAGAACTGGATTTGGCACCACTTGTAGAGTCAGGACTCTCAATAGGAGAGCCCAGGTAATGGCAGAAGAAATCTTTAATGTCCCTGAGACTTTGAACAGAAGACAAGCTCAGTCCAAGCCTTAGGAGAACCTTTGGAAGCAGGAAGCAGAAAGCAAAATCCAGTCCTTTCACTCTCAGGACTGAAGCAGCCCAGCACAGCAAAGCAACAAGCAGAATGGCAGTCCTTTCTATAGCTCTTCTTCCTGGCAGAATATCCTCAATTCTGAAGGATTCTAAAGTTGTGGTCTCAGACGTCTAGTACTTATACTCATTTCTTCCTTTGAAGTAGGCAGCCTTCAAAGGAAAGACTTTGTAGAGCACAAGACCCTGCCTTTCCTGCCATGGCCACAGACACACCCCAGGGGCTGGGAGACAGCTTTGTGTAAGGACAGGCACAGTCCTATTCAGGTTAAAGTCAATCCCCATGTTAACCTATGGGAAAGATAGGCCTTTCAATAGTGAAAAACAAATTAAGCCGTATTTCGCTATCAGGATAGGTAAACACACCAGTACATGTCCTACCTTTTAAATACACTGCACCCTGCTGATGGGGCTACCTTGGGCCTACCTTACGGGTGACTTACATGTAGTAAAAGGGAAGGTCTGAGCCTGACATGTGGGTACACTTGTCAGGTCAATCTGGCAGTATGAAACTGCCCACACAGACACTGCAGTCGCAGGTCTGAGACATGTTTACAAGACTACTCATGTGGGCGGCACAATCGGTGCTGCAGGCCCAATAGTAGAATTTGATTTACAGGCCCTAGGTACACAGTGTGCACCATACTAGGCACTTAATAGTTAATCAAATATGCCAATCATGGACAAACAAATCACCAATACCGTTTAGACAGGGAGCACTTGCACTTTAGCACTGGTCAGCAGTGGTAAAGTGCCCAGACTCTTAAAGCCAGCAAAAACAAAATTCAGCACAGGATCAAAACAGGACACGTCTAAAAGAAACCAAATTTAACCCAGGTTGATACAGATGGAGAATAGTGACTATTGTATTCATAGTGCTACAAGGTCTCAAATTGCACTGAAAGCACTGAGAGTATACAACAATCAGCTTAGGAAGGGCCTGTAGGATAATTACCTATTTCAGAGGTTTTAAATTCGTTTTAAGATCTTTTTAGAGCTTCTGCTCATAAGAGTACAATTGCAAATATTTATGTTTTGCCATGCACGTCATTGCATGGTGCACTGCATTGCTTCATGGGAAAGTGCCACTCTAGTTGTTACACATTTAGCAATTGAATGTCACTCATACATACACTGAAACCTTGGAAATATCAGACATAAGCAATATGAAAACTTGGCAGCTATGGTTACTCGCTTTAATGAAAAGAAGTAGCTGCACCAGCTTAACTGATTAAAAAAAACACATTCCCTGCATTATAAGTGATCTGTAGTGCATACACATAACACAATTGCAATCCAATCAAAATTATATTTTTGTGCCTCTTAAGTAAGATACATTATGACCCATGATCTGGTCTTCTTTTACTACTGCTTGGTATGTGGTGGATGGGTTGAGTTGAAGTGCATTTGGCATGGAACGCCCATAATATGAGAACATTGTAACACGTTCCGCTAATATGTCACTATGAAATCAACAATAATCTTATGTGTATCTTGGACTACAGCTGGTGCCATGCTCAGCAAACTCATTTTCCATAGTGCTGGGAAACACAAATGTCTTCTTAAGACATAATTCCTTCAATTCTTCTCTCAAAGTCTCCGGGTCTGCGATGACCCATGTGAGTGCTCAACAGATGTTTGCATGTGGAGATGAATAATATTTCAGAACAGTATCTTTTCCTATTGCTCCTCAGCGAGTTTTCCATCTTCTCAATAATCCTTCTCAATTAATATTGATGAAGTTCCAAATAGACAATTTGGGTGAGATTTTTTCCTATAAGAGCTAAAAGGCGTTTAAGTGCAATATGACGTTTTATTCTAATACATGCCACCTGTTAAACTAGCTATTGCAAACCAGAAATACTGCGGCTAGTCTATTTAGCACTTTTATTTTAGGTGCATTAGTGACAAGGCACCGAGTATACTTTAAACCATCATTTTAATTTCTTGTGACAAATGGAAATGTTTAATGTACGTGTCCACTCGCATTTCCTGCATCATTCCGTTTCTAACCTGGAGGTAGTTTTCGACTTTTATTTCACAGAATGCTCAGTTTATTTGTGGAAGAGTTTGGTATTTCATATAAAAGTCTACGTGATTAATTTCATTACCAATGTGTGCATTTGATTTGAAGGTAGCAAAAAAAATCCCCAAAAATCAGTTATTCGGTGACTCATAGTTTATTTAGGCCACTGCCCTGAAAAACATATATCTTACACATACACAAACATACTGTATAGTACAACTATAAGTATACAACACCAAAGTTCGTTTTAAAACGTCTCAGTCACTATTACCAAGTACTGGAAAGGCCAATACGTCTTGCTTTGGTAAACTAGTGCAATGGTTATTTGTTTATTTTTTGTTGCAAGTGTATGAAACAAAAAGGAAAAGAAGACATGCTGGCGTCTAAATGAGGTAGTTGTATTCTTGTAGTACACATTTTTTTTAAATAACCATCAAGTGTAATTTCAATTGAACAGTATAGGAGGTGCGTCCTAGCAAGCAGTGACTCTTAGAACAGGCACAGAAAACATTTTTAGTTTTAATGCTCATCACAGTTAGATAAGGTTGCTAATGGCTTTGAATTACCGTAAACCGAAGACATAATTTAAAGGCTCACGAGTTTAACAAAAAAAGGTAAAAACATTGAATGAAAGAGCATTGGCGTAGTTAAGTATTGGCCCACTGACATTGAAGTATACTTCAATTTATGAAGAATTTCACAAAGTTCACTGACAGTCCTAAGTGTTGTGTCTTCAGTTTATGCAGATATTCTATTTTTCTGAACAACAGAAACGCAGATTTATTATCAACAAAGGAATAAAAAGTAAAAAGGAACTTCCTGACCAGTGTTTTTCATGCTGGTTGACCATTATCGAACATTTCTTTGACTTCTTGGCATTGCTGTAAAATGTTGCACATTGTTTTTACATCATTACCCGTTCTCTAGGCTAAAAGAGCCCTTTAAAGAACATCATACTTTTCCGAAAGTTGTTCTAGTATTCCATCTAAATCTTCTGAGATAATTTCTAAATTGAAATCACCAACAACCACCACAGTGACCCCTGGATTGACGCAGATCAGATTAAACATTTTCATTGCCGTACACAACGGAAGTTACTGAATTTAACACTTAACAATGGTTATTTTCTTCAATTTATTGCTGCCTGATTATAATTCAATCGATAGCATTTTCACATTTATGAAAGTTTTGATCACCTTTGACGAGATTAGAGTCAATACTACACTCGAAGGAGGCCCCTCTTTTTTTGCTAACAGTGATTTTATCCACAGTTAGAAACTCCTGATAACCGGGAAACCCAGTATAATTCCCATAGCACACAAAATGCACGGCCCCTCACCAGACCCTCCAAACCAGATCCAATGTACATTTGAGACACGTCATGTAAATTCCATATTTGAAAATCACCACACTAGACACACCAAGTTATATTAGAATAAACTACTAAAACCATTGGCATTAGATCAGCCATCGCCACAAAAAGGCAATGTAGTAATATATTGATTTAAATCTTTAGGATTGTGATCTTAAATCTGGCAAATAATTAGAAACAACAACTTGTTCTCCAATCCATTAGTCAGAAGGCTGCAAGTCATCTCCTTTCCACAGCCCACGGCCATGAAAGAATTGCACTTTCTTTTCTCTGCAAGTTAACGGGATTTGCTGTGGAAGCAACAATGCATGCTATTTCTAAAGAGAGGGATAACTACTGAAGAAAACCTCGACCACTGAGTCAGAAACGTTTCTAATCGGTTAACTACTGTCCTGTGTTCCTCATTCGTTTCTTTGTGCTTTATCCCTTACAAAACCCACCATTTTAAAATCGTTCTTCAAAACTGCCTACAAGGCTGATGTGTGAATAAAGGCTCTTGACTCCTGCTATGGAATGTAGGTTTTGACTTTGTATCCTTTTTTTCTTCGTGGTTAACGTCCAGATAGAGTGATAGATTACTTTTCCCAGATTGATAAGAAATGTTCTTTAGATTTACCATTCATTTTAGGGCCATTCTAGTGAGTTTAACTGTTTTCCTTGGATTCAGTTTTAGAGCCTTATTTAGAGTTCAGTGGACGGGTTACCCTGTCACAAACATGACGGATATCCTGGCTGCCATATTACAAGTGCCATAGGATATATTGCATCTTTGATACAGCAGGTACCTTTGTGACAGAGTAGCCCATCCGCCAAACTCTAAATCAGTCCCTTAATCTGTTGCAGCCCTCTCAACTATCTAGAAGAAAGATGCAAACAGCAAATTAAAATATATATAAATGTGACAGGTTGCCATACAACTCTACACCAGGAAATATTGGTAAATAAAAAACTTGCTATTTGTTAATGTCAGTTGTGCCTCAAGATGCCATGCTTGGCATTCTGCAATACAATAATAATTATAATATTGCAAAGAAGCATCTCCTTGAAAAAGCAGTATCAACCTAATTGGCACTCATATCCACTGAGTGGTTCTCATGCATCTCTTCTGGGCTAGGAACCATTAATTCTGAATTAGTTGATAAATCAGTGCTGCTGGACTCATATTCCATCACATTACGTGATTAGATAAGTGAAACAAGGGAGAATCAACATTGAATATTTTAAGACTCATTGCATTTTTAATCCGAGACTTCTTTCATCCACAATCAACACTCGAATCAAAATTACAGCACTCTTCATGGAAAACATTTGTGGTATTTTTAACATATGCAGTGTTTTTTTACAACATTTCCCAGCAAGGAGGTAAGGTAGAATTTCCCATCAGAGGTAGATATTTATTCTGTACTTGATACAATATGATTTTTTGCATATATATTGAGTTGAAGTGGTGAGAAAAACTGGCAGCCAATCATGATGGTGTACTCAAATTAAAAGACAGAGATAATAATGTAAAGTATCTGTCCACTGTCAAGTCCCCTTTCAGAGGGCCATGGAGCAAGCTGGGATTATTAGACCTAACTATTAGGGGTTGTGACCTTTTACTCTTACTGTTTCAGAGTCCAACATATTATGGGTTCTGATTAACTGGACCAAGCACTACTCCTTCCAGTACTTCACTCTCAGTGATAGCATAGGTTGAGCAGTCCACGTCCTTTCGACGGAGAGGTAGGTCTGAGTAATACATAGACCAAGGTGCTCACTTCAACTTCGATGATCTTTTCCGAAGACCGCCATGTAAGCGGGCACGGAAAGACCGGCAGTGATGGCAGTCAGAAAACTGCCGTATTACGAATCACCAACACAACACCACAAAAAAAAAATACAAAACATCGTCGGCCTGATCAATGGCGTTAAGGAGGCATTTCCACCACCAGCACCGCCATACCTACAAAATCCCGCCCTCCAAATTCTGAATCACAAATCAGCACCACGGTTTTACCACGGTGACAATCCAATGGTGGTCCGAACCGCTGCAGACAAAAACACACCTCCACCAGTACACTGCACCACATTGGACAATACCAATACCCCACACCTGATACACATACACAAACAACACACACCTGACCACAGCACTACAAAGCACCCCCCACACATACCCAGAATTCTTTGCACCCAGAAAGTCTGACATAACGAGGCAAGAGCACATTGACAGAAGGCACTGCACCTAGATATTGCAGGCACCATCACGCTGAACAGTGAACATGCATCACACAACACACATCATCAAGTGCAACACAACACCCACACCACCACTGCACACAAACACCACAAACCACACACACTTCCTAGTACTCAACCTCACACCATCAAAGAGCCACACACCCAGCATCCCTGCACATCACATACCCCACCACCCACTTCACAACCACCATGGCACCACAAAAAAGACGAGGAGCTGAAGGCCATGGTTGACAAAATCATCAAGAGTGGAGTCGCAACTGTTTAGAGCACAGGTCCAGCAGACATCCTTAGCCCAGAAAACGGACTTATGGCAGAGGATCGTTGTCAGGGTCAACACAGTGGGAAACCATCCAGGCACAAGGGATGACACTAAGAGGTGGAATGATCTACGGGGGAAGGTACGGACCATGTCATCACAACACCAAATTGCCGTCATGAACACTGGTGGTGGGCCCCCACCACTTCCCCCAGAATTATCATCATGGGAAGAGAAGGTCTTGGCCATCCTATACCCAGAGGGGCTGACAGGAAAACCAGGTGCACTGGACTGTGGTAAGTCAACTACACTCCCCAGCCACCATGTACCGCTGCACAGCATGTACCCCCATCACCCTGTCACTCCTCACACCACCCTCACATGCACAAAATCACCATGGACCCAATACCCTCCCTTGCATGAAACAGCTCCCTACTAACACCATTCCCTCATAGGCCCACCTAGTGCATGGATTCCCCACACTGCAGCAAGTACTACAACTACCACAATGCAACACTCCCTACCCTTGCATGACTGCTAAATCTACTTCACAGTTGTGCACCTGCATGTAAAACCATGTCACCCCCCTTCACCAACAAGAAATTAAAATGCACATCAGTACATGGCAATGACAGTAGCAAGACCAATACCAACTATTGAGCAAAATAGTGCCATAGCAACATTCAACTGATGCAAACACAAAACAATCAATGCCATTGCTGCTCTGCAAATCCAGACAATGATGGCATACAACCATGTGTACCACTAGTACAATACCATCATGTAACACAATACCTCTCATTACACAGGTCTCCCAAGTACTGCCACAACACCAGAGGATGCCAGAGACAGAAAGCCCAGCCCTGGAAGCAGGTCCAATAGAGGAGGAATCCCCTGGATGTCTGGATAGGGATGACATACCTGGCCCATCAGGCATGACTGGTCAGTCCATCACCACCAGCCTGACCCTCCCCACATATGAATCACCCTACCCTGTGGCATCCATTGCACAGCAGAGACCACCTTCCCAAACCTGTGTCCCAAGGACAGATCAAACATTAGTGTGCCCCACAGTACAGGGACATGAGCCAACATTCCAATCCCAAGACAATGAAGGTCCTGGTGTCAGTGGGAGGGGGCACACTGCACCAGGGTCATGGGCACAAGCGCTAGGATCAGTGGGAGGGCAATCGTGGGCCAAGGGACGAGGCAGCAACAGGACATGACTGCCCAGGAGGCCAACTCCAGAGTCCTGGGAGTCTACCAGCAATCCCAGGACAAGATGGGCCAGATACTCACCACCTTGCAGGAGAACCAAAGGCTGCAGGGTGAATACCATCAGGAGGCCATGCAGCAGTGGCAGGCACACAGTGATACCATGGTCTCTATGTTAGGGGTATTCACAGAGCTCAACACCATCCTGCGTATGTCCTCCACCCAACAGCAGGCCCCATCCAGTAGTCAGACAACACCTCTTCCTTTTACATCAGCATCTGCTACAGGAATGGAGGCCCAGCAAGAAATCCCACAGGCCATCAGCACCCTTGCCTCTGCAGCTGAGGTACCCCCATAAAAGAGGTTGACCATCTAGACATCCTGCAAGACCAAACTCCCCACCAGAAAGTGAACCCTCTCCTGAACAGTCACGCTTGTGTGCCACTGATACACCCTGTTGGCTGTTCAATGCCAAGTTCCCATCATCCCAAGGCTAATGGATACAGGACCTGTGAAACACACAGCTGGACCACCCCCTCTGATTATCACAGAAACCATGTCCCCACTCCTCTGAACTGTGATGTGAAACACTCAATAAACACCAATGAACACCAGTAAGTGTGTATGTGTCATCATTGTTAAAGTAGCATTTCTGTTAACAAGCAAGAATCAAATACACATATCTGGGCTACAAGAATGTCAAAGTGACAGATGTAGTAGGAGTCTCCAGCAGGTGTGTAAGTACATCCATATTGTAGAAACATCCAGTGGTAAGGGTACCAACAGGCATTTCAGTAAGCAGCTTGCAAACATACATGTGACGTGAAGAGGGAAAAAACATGGGATAAGGTTCAATGTTGTAAGCCTTGTAGGCCATATCCATACATCAACAGCAGCATATTACAAACACAGGATGATTGTCACAGTGGGTATGATGCCACATATGTAAAAGCAAAAATTGTCACTCACACATGTGTAGTAATGTAAATATTCCTCATAAGCGACATCCTCTATCGAACAGCTCCTCACATAGTCAGAAACAGGTAGTTGCCACACAGTAGCTGACAATACAACATGATAGGCCTACAGAACAGGACAATTCCGACAAGTGTCCCTTACATTCACCCAACCAGTCAGACTGAGGATCAATAAACTTGGGTACAACCATAGGGATGTATCATCATGGCACCAGCATTAAACACATGTAATTGGCAGCAGTGCACTTCCACTGCCCTTCATGGTAAAACAGCAACCTTTCAGGGTCGGAAACCAAGATGGAAGGCAGTAGTCTCCACATACACCTTGATGCATGCAAAATCTAAGTACAAACTAGTGTCTCCAGTGCATGGTCCAAGTGCGCATAACATCCAAATCACACGTGCCTGAAAATCATCAAATGTAGTGGTGAATCAGGTCAGTCCTGTTGTCATGTGACTCCTCCTCATCTCCCTCCTCTTCAGTATCAGGGTTACCAGCTCAGCCACAGCTCCTTCATCCATGTCCCCCTCCTCCAACAGTGGGATGTAATTTCTGAGGGCTAGATCATGTAGCATGCAGCATGCAACAATGATCCTGCAGACTTTCCCTGGTTGTTACTGTAAGGCACCACCGGAAACATGGAGGCAACAAAATCTAGCTTTCCAGAGGCCGAAAGTCCTCTCTATCACCCGTGTGCCTCAATGTACCTATTCTCCCCACCTGTAGTTGGATATCTACCAGGTGTCAGAAGCCAGGGCAGGTTGGGGTATCCAGAGTCAACTTTGTGAAAAAGGACATATAACAAAAGGAAACAGTGATAGGCATAGTGCAGCCTGTATAAGGAGGGAGATCAAACGTCTGACATGGACAGCAGTACACATACCTATTGATCAGGCCCTTTCTCGCTCTAGCAGTAACATCGATGCAGGGACACTGCTGTTACTCAGGATGTAGGAATCATGTACCGAACCAGGGTATCTCGCTGTCACATGTGAAATGTACTTGTCTGCAAGACACACCATTTGTACATTGAGCAAATATGTACTCTTCTGGTTTCTGTACACCTGTTCATTGGCCCTCGGAGGTACCAAGACGATGTGAGTCCCATCAACGGCCCCTATAACATGTGGGACATTTGAAATGTTGTAAAAGGCTTCCTTAACAGTGTTCAATTCAGCATGCTGCGGGAACCTTAGGTACCTCTTCATTTGCTTGAGTAGGGCATCCAGCACATCCTGTAACACCATACTGAACTTGGGCTGTGACATCCCTGCAGCCAGTCCCACAGTCACCTGAAACAAGCCACTGGCCAGAAAATGCAGGACTGCCAACACCTAGATTGTTGGAGGGATGGCATGGGGATTTCTCAAAGCAGGCAGGAGGTCTGGCTCCAACCGGGCGACCAGTTCCCTGATGGACACACGGTTCAGTCGATAGGTCATAATGATGTGGCTCTCTTCCAGGGTTTCAAGATCTACTAGGGGCTGGTAAACTGGTGCATTCCTCATCACTCCAATTTTGCCGTTTCTAGGCAGGGAGACAAACAACAATCTAGACACATGTCACAATGTAGTGACCCATGTATTGTTGCGTAGCCATTTTAGTTATTGCTCCATGCACATTAGTTTAACACACTTGGCCACTGTGCACTTTGATCTAGATATGTTTTATTCTGCTTTGCATTGTTATTTTTACAATAACCAGTTTTACTGTCTTGTTTTATTTACATCTATCTAACTGTTTTTGCTTAGCCCAGCACTGTGTTCTCAAACAAGACATTCTTGATCACTTTGTGCTTCAGTCAAGGGTACAGTTTGGTACATTGCCGGTGAACGTTGTAGAAGTTTACTCTCCAACATTCGTAGAAAATACACATCCTTACGTAGGGACATTTTCTTAGAACATCAGCTGTGTTATTATAAAAACACTTCCTAGTCCCATTACACGTTAAGAGGGAGATTCCAGCCAGGGAACCACAACTGTATGCTGATTGCTGACTGCTTCGCTGCAGATGCTAATGCAGACTACAGGCCTTTGCTCAGGTATGAGGGTGGATGTCCTCCTGGGGAAACCTGAAAGGCAGAATTAGAGCTTAACATGCTGTGCTCAGATTATGACTTGAATAGGAAATAGTCCATAAATGCTAGTGACAATATGATAGTGCTATTCTTCTGCTTCACTCTCCTCGTCACCATTTTAATATTGTCATGTTGTGTCATCCTGGTTATTGCAGCTCACGCTTTGAATCTAAAATGCAGTCATTTTATTAAACCAGTCTTTAAAACTCATACTGCTTCTCATTGTCATTTATATATGAGACCGAATTGTGAATGAGAGAACCGGATGTGACCTGAGTGACCACGACTTCCCTGAGAAGTATAATAGGTCATGCGCTCGGCTGCCCAATCATCTCTATCTCTTGGTGGAGATGAGACACTGCTAGTTAGCCGGAGCAAAACCCGGATTTAGAGCGACAGGTGTCACCCGCAGTGGGTCAGACTCAGTCTCCCACACAGTGGGCGATCTTGCTGCTCCAAATCCAGTAGTCTCATTAGAATAATGAGAGCCTACGCGACAGTATGACATATGACAATCAGGAAGTATTGGTTATCTAAGTCATCTGTCATGTTGTAGATAGACACATTACTCCACACATCATTCCTACCCAGACAATGCCTCATATTGCCATACCTGTGACAAGGGACGTGTACAGGAGTTGTAGTGATGAGCAAACAAAGACTTTCCATACCTTTCACTATATGGATTGTCAATACAGACATATGCAGAAATAACTGTGGTAATGTCACCTGACGCCCACTACATGTGTGAGTGTTGACAAAATGTATCCTAAAATTAAGCATATTGTAATGATATGCAGGTAATGACACAGTGGGAACCCAGGACAGTCATGTAACTATATAAAATGGCAGCCGCCTGTCCTGCATTCAGATGACAGATGGAAGTAACCTCATTCCGCGGTAGTCATGGCGGAAGACACGTGGAACTGCTGTGCAACTTCTCATTGGTTAACATTGACGTCTATGGAAAACTGAAACCAATGATGATCACCGCGGGCGCTGATGGTCATGACTGCTGCAGTCATGACCGCCATTTTGTATCGCCAAGCTCACTTGACTCCTGGCACTCAGACAAGGAAGGCCTCCATTTCATGTGCTACTGTGTCCTGTATCTAAGAGCCACAATGACACGCCCTGCAGGGTATAGGGCCCCAGCCTTCACAGGTGAGGAGCTGGATAAACTGGTGACAGGGGTCTGACCCCTGTATGGGCGGTTGCATGGGCCTCCAGAGCAACAGGTCAGTACAATGTTCGTTGTCTTCCATTTCGGGAGGTGTTTGATTGCAGAACTGTGTGCACATTGACATGTGTCTGAACTGGGGTATTCCATGCACTTGATATATGTGGTGTTAGAGTATTGGCAATGTGCGTGGGCGGTGTATGTTGTTTGTTGCCAAAGGTTGCAGCTGTATAGGTATCATCTACATCATGTTCTCCATTTTCTCAATGTTTCCAATGTAGGTCAGCGCCCACCACAAGAAAGGGTTATGGAGAGCCATCGCCAAACAAGTGCGGACCCTCACGGTCCATAGTCGGAGGAGCACCTACTGCAGGAAGTAGTGGGAGGACCTGAGATGTTGGGCCCGGAATACCACAGAGGCCCAGCTAGGGACGGCCTCCCAACTTGGATGCGGTGCCCATCGGACCCTGACACCCCCCTTAATGGCCCGCATACTGGTGGTGGCCTACCCAGACTTTACATTGAAACTGGTATCATTGCAATATCACTGGACATCTGTACAGAATGTATTCCACACATACCTGTCATTTCATTTGTGTTCACAGTACCTCTGAAGTCAGATTTGTTTCATCCTGCAATGGTTGACATGTAGTTGGATTTGTTCATGGATTAAATTGATAGATGAGTGAGTTACACAGTTGACAGGCATGTAAGATGTTCAATCATTTGTCTAGGCTGCAGGGGTGAGGTAATAGGTGATTTGTTCGGTTATGGATTCTAGGACTCTATTGTTCATAGCTACAGCATGGGCTTTTGTTGCCATGACAGGGGCAAATGGGTGTATTGTTTGTATGTATACTAGATGAGTAGGTATTTAACCTTTCCTCCTTTTTTTTCGCTCCCACCCTCCTTCTCTGTCCATCTCTGTCTATGTTTGCATGAGCATCACCTGGTGAAGGAGGAAGTACACCGGTGAGTGGGGATGCTGCAGCCCACAGGACCCAGGAGGCTGTCACCAGCAGAGCTGAGGGGACCAGTGGGACGGAGGGAGAGGGGAACACCACAGGGGAGACTGGAGCTACAACGTCATCTACTTCAGATTCCTCCTTCGATGGCAGCTCCCTGGCAGAGGCCCTGCACCACCCTTGTCTGGCATCCCCATTATCAGCACTGCCCTCCCTGTAGTTCCCCACCCAGTTGCTTGTGCCCACTCACCTAGGAGGGTGGGCATCTCCTTCGCCACAGGCACCTCTGCCCCTGCCAGCCCTGCTGCCCTCAATGAGGAGGCTATTGACCTCCTGAAGTCAATCTCTGTGGGGCAGACAACCATTGTGAATGCCATCCAGCGACTTGCATTCCAGATGCAGCAGTCAAATGCCAACCTGGAAGGCATTCATGGTGCCTTGTATGGCATACAAAGATCGTTTCAGGCTGTGGCCACCTTGTTGATGGCAGCCAGTGTCCCTTCTTCTTCCGTTCCCCCTCCAGCTACCTGTTCCCTATCGACAACCCCTCTCCTTTCACACATCCAGGGCACACCTACAGACCAGCATACAACCACTACAACAGACAAGGTGCGCAAAGACAAACGCAACCACCACAAACAAACCCAGGCATGCACACACACAACGCACATCTGCATACACAACAGGCACTTCCCACACTGCTTACCCCACCTCCTCCTCCCTTCCAGTCACATCACCACTCACACCAGCTGTCACTGCATCATCACACCCTGATCCTACCAGTATTCCTGTCATACCCTCAGTCACCACAGCAGACTCACAGTCACTCACCTCACACACCACATCCACACTCACTACGACTACCTTCTCTACCACCTGCAGTACATACACCTTACTTGCCCACCCCAACCCACCATTCACTCACACATCTTCCATTCCCTCTCCCTGCAACTCTTCCCCCCTTCTCCCAAGAGACACACGCACCCACGCACCCACCCACTCACCACACACATGCACACATTATACACACCAGCATCCATGTAGAGCACCCCAACACGTCACACGAGCACTCCCTCTGCCTCCACTCCCATCCATTTTTCATGTGACTGCCCCTGTGTACCTAAAAAGTCTTCCTTGCTGCCCTTGACCTGTTCCCTACTCCTGACCCACCCTGTGTTGCCCCAAACATCATGTCCCTCTGCCCCTACCTGGCCCTTCCACCTCCCATTCCTCCACTGCCCCCTCTGGTGTTGCCCTTGCTCCTCCACCCAGTGAGAAGTCCACTCCTCCCAGAGCCAAAGTCCCTCCTCCCAAGCCCAAACAGAAACTCCCCCCTTTCAAAACTAAGCCACCGCCACCACCCCAGACCCAAACCCCTGAGGTACCTGCTTGTCCAATTGATGCCCCTATGACGTGGAGGCCTATTTGCTGTCAGGAGTCAAGTTGGGGCAGTGACATGTGGGCTATGTGCTTTGTGCATGTTGGACTTGCCATTTGACACTTTTAGTATATAGTTTTTTTTTATTTATTTTTTATGGTTTTCTAATACATCTGCCAGCATTACTGTGGTTGGCAAGATGAGAAGCTTCTCTGGGGTTCCTTCTACACAGTGGTGTGACATCTGTGTGCAACAATGTGTGATGTTGGTGTATAGGTTGTGTCTGTGTTGTTGCATGCGCTGTGTAGATGGGTTGTGCCATATGCAAGTTGTGATGTGTCTAACTGCTGGCTTGTGAGACTGTAAGGGGTGATGTGTTCATCTGTGTGTATGGTGCTGCTTCTGTGAATTCCTTTGTATGTTGGTTGTATGTGATGTACCACCTGTGTCATTGTTTGGATGTCTGTTCACTTATATTGATTGTGTGTCATCGCTAAACACAGCTTTTTGTGTGTGTGGTATTTTTCAATGTGCCTGTCTCTACACTACATGCTATGCTAATGCAAGTTACCAGCAGGCCTGATGGCCTTCAACGGTCTTACCCAACCTGATGGCAATTGTGCTAGGACCGGGGTGCAGCTCTGTGGACTCCAGGCTTCCAATGCTGAGAGCCAGCAATCTTGTGTGGTCTTTCACCAATGATGTGCAGACCCCTCAGTCTTAGGCCCTCATTCTGACCCTGGCGGTTTGTAACCGCCAGGGCAGAGGGCAGAGGAAGCACCGCCAACAGGCTGGCGGTGCTTCCGGGGCAATTCTGACCGCGGCGGTAAAGCCGCGGTCAGAAAAGGGGAACCGGCGGTTTCCTGCCGGTTTTCCCCTGCCCCGGGGAATCCTCCATGGCGGCGCTGCATGCAGCGCCGCCATGGGAATTCCGACCCCCTTCCCGCCAGCCTGTTCCTGGCGGTTTACACCGCCAGGAAGAGGCTGGCGGGAACGGGTGTCGTGGGGCCCCTGGGGGCCCCTGCAGTGCCCATGCGTCTGGCATGGGCACTGCAGGGGCCCCCTAACAGGGCCCCATTAAGATTTTCAGTGTCTGCTTGGCAGACACTGAAAATCGCGACGGGTGCAACTGCACCCGTCGCACCCCAGCAAATCCGCCGGCTCCATTCGGAGCCGGCTTCATCTTTGCTGGGTCTTTCACGCTGGGCCGGCGGGCGATCTTTTGAAGATCGCCCGCCGGCCCAGCGGGAAAGTCAGAATACTCCTAGCGGTCATTTGACCGCGGGCGGTGTTTGGGCGGTTTCCGCCCGGCGGGCGGCGCCCGCCGCGGTCGGAATGACCCCCTTAGTCATTAGTGTCAAACATCATCTTCCCGGCTCCTTTGGCAATTAGTATGTGTTCTTCATAGATACTTTGGTGTGATGATCCACGGCAATCGCCGTGCCTTCATAGTGGCCCCTCCAGGAACATGGGGGTTGCCCATTTCATTTGCATAAGAGAGATGGCCCTAGCTTTACATTGTCCCACTTCTAGCACACAAGGGTCTTATTTAGTGTCTGGTCGTTTGAAGTTCCTGCTGTGGGTGTCGACTTCTTTCAAGTGCCCTTACACGTGTCCTATTCTTTGTCAAATGGACAGTCTGCCACAGCAGCAGTGGTTCAAATTTTGATTGACCCACAACACAGGCCAGGGTAGAAAACGGCAGTAACACTTCACAAATATGCCTCACAAAGGTTCAAAGTCCTAAGTTGTCCTCTCATCCTCCAATGTGTGGGTTCCCACCCCAGTCCCCATGAATGCCAGAAATCCACATTTCCTGTGTAGGGGTTGCAGTCCTCATATTTACTAGCCATTCCAGGCAAAGGGGTTCCAAATGGACACCACAGTTGAGTTCTTAGCACCATTCTAGTGAAATAGGTAAAAAGGCCTGCTCACACTCCTGATTCTTTCTAAACACAAAACATGCATGCTGCCACCACCACGCTCATGTCAGTTAACTCCTAGAAAGGGCAGTATCCCTCTATCAATATGAGCGCAGTCCTTAGTGCACTCCACCTGACCTACATGACTACAATACCATAAGACAGGCCTAGTTCACAGCAAACACTCATAATCCATGTTCACCCAGGACCAGACATCAGTACCAGCGATCCAGATCTCCATGCAACTGGAGCACTCAGGGCAGGAGTGCATATCCACCAACCTCCAGGGGACCTTTCTGTCCCAACACCCACTCAGGCATTGCTTCTCCCATCTCGCACAGTAAAAGGAAGTACACTCATCTGATGCAAGTTTGTTCTTAAATCAGTTCAAGCACAATTCAAAAATATGTACCAACAGGCATCAGTTCCCTATGTAAAGATTCGGTCCAACCAGGAGCCCATTCCCCCACCTTTCACAGTCAGAAAAATGATCATCTGTAGTACTTAGATTGCTTTTTAAGTCACATTCACAATAAAAATATCATAGAACACTTGAATTAGAACTGATGACCATGCATAGGACCAAAAGAACAATGGCCCTCGTTGCCACGATTAATGTTTATAAGGGAACAAAAAAAGGAAGTGCTTCATCAAACCTGGCAGTCAGACAAGATCAGCACAATGCACGAAACCAAAGAGCTCAGCATCTCATCATTAACTCATCGTGCTTAAGCACAGTTTACTAGCATTTTGTAGCTCAGATCGTGTCCCGAAGGACCTGAGTAAGAAGCTCAGATCGTGTCCTGGAGGACCTGAGTAAGACGTCAGAAAGATCAAAGTTCCAAAGTTATGAAGAATAGTTACAAAGTCAATATATCATTCTGTGTATCAAATGGGCAACAAAATGAAAAAGAGGCAAACATCATCCCTAGTAGCATGAAGGAAACTTAGGCCCATATTTATACTTTTTTGGTGCCGCAGTTGCGTCATTTTTTGATGCAAAAGTGGCGTAAACTTGCAAAATACAATTGTATTTTGTAAGTTTGCGCCATTTTGCATCAAAAAGCAGTGCAAATGCGGCGCTAAAAAAGTATAAATATGGGCCTTAAAAGCTTATGGCTCACTTGCAGAAACAATGGCGTTGCTTGGCTAATATTGAACAAATCAAACGTTTCAACTCAAACAGATAATGTTAACACTAACCCATTTCTAAGTAAACTTCAAGCAACCTCAGCCACACATTGTCATAGGAAGGTCAGATAAAATGCAACAGTTTTTGACCAATGGTCCATATACCAGTACAAGAGTGCTTACCCAACAGGGGAATTACAGAAGAGTCCTTGGACAATGGCAACATTCAATAACAGCTTTTGAAAACCAGAATGTTCATTCATGTTACATGCATATTTTGGAAAAAACACATAATTCTCTTTCTTGTTCAGCAAAGCCTGTGAGGAAAGTAGAAACAACAAGAGAGCTGATGGGAGGGGAGACTGCAGGAGTGAAGCAACAAAGAATGAAACTGCACGAATAAACCAATGTCAGTTTTCACTAAAATGTGGCCTAATTGAAAACGTTAATGAATACTCTTCAAAGTCGTATATATACAACTTGTTTCAACTGCAAGCATTTTAATTCGCCATTTAAGACTACAATTCACCATAAAATCAGTAATACTCTATATTATTTACAACGTGAAAAATATTAACCCAAAAATAACTCCCACACATGCATAATACAAAATTCCTGAAATGATGTTATGCTAGCATAATTTGAAATTTCGCACAGGCCTAATAAAATAATAACTGGGAGTGTCTTTTTATGGAGGAAAAAACACTGTAGTGAAAAAAATCGAGTTTCTTCCATATGGCTTGTTGCAGTGGTAGCAACAGGTTGTCAAATTCAGGGTGATAAATTGCCATCTGTTGCCAAATGTTTATTTTTTTAACAGAAATCTGAAGTTTTCCCTCAAACTAAAGCAGAAGAGGAAGCAGTAACATCAATGTCTGTAATGAAAGAACATGTTTAAAAGGGAGCTAAAAATTACTTTAAGAAACTAAAAAAGCAGTACATGAAAGATATATTATTTTAAAAACATTCAACAGAGTTAATAGAATGGGTGAAAAATGTAAATTTTATGTCAATAATTTTCTTTCTAGAAAATATTTACTTGAAGACCACAGCACTCAAAAAATGTATTTAAACAGTAATCACATGTTGTTGGAGAATATGATGTTCAATGTATTTTATCTCTAAATAAATTTATTTTTCCAATGAAGATTTACTTAAATAAAAATTTCGTAATTTAGTTGTATAAAAAAAGTCCTCATTGATGTAATTTATATTCCCATTCAATCAAGTCCAAAAAGTGATAGTTCGTAGTCAATCTTTGTAATAACAGCCACACATAATTATTCTTTACAATGGCAGCCTAGTTCGTAGTCAATGTTTGTAATACCAGCCACATGTAATTATTCTTTACAATGGTAGCCAACACGTGTTTCGTCAAACAGTGACGTTTTCAAGGCTGCAAAGAAATAAATATGTGTACTTGTTGAAAAACACAGTCAGCGAATGCATAGGGACATGATAAAGTTAGTGGAAACTACAACAACGGAATGCAAAAGGTATCACTCTTAACAATAAATCGGTGAAAAAAAGTGCCAAATTGTGATTGTGCCCAAAGAAACGCCATGGATTTCCAAAGGAATCATATTAGTGCTGGAACATACTTCAAGGGTGAGCATACATCAGTATGCTTGTATGTGTCAAGATCACACCTGAAGAATGTGGGCAAAGAGTGCCCTGTAGTAGATGAAAAGATAAAAAGATGGTCACAAGACACTTTTCAAATCAGTAGACCTACCAGAGAGATCAGAATCAAGTCTCTGTAAAAACAATTGGCAGGTTAGACACTATACTTTTTACCGGTCAGTCAAGAGAAACAGCCCAAGGATAAATGTGTACCTGAAAATTAATGTATAAGGAGAGACGGAAGGTAAGCAATATATATATTGTTCACGAATTGTATAAATTATGTGAGCCACAGTATTTTAAGAGATGTTATTAAAAATACGACCTGCAATTGAGAAATATATGGGGCCAATGAATTGTGATGTCCCCAAACTGGACAAATTCCAAGTCTTCCAAATTAATATCTGGTAGTTAGCAATTTAGAGGGCCATGATAAGTCCTATTTCTGTACGGAAACAAATAAAATGTACCAAGTGAAAAAATGGGGGAAGAGGATGAGGTTATAGGGATGTAAATCACTATATAAAACAAACATGGATTAGCCATAAGATTGTAAATATAGTAGATATGTAGGCAATATACAAATATTTAAATAGTTAATACAAAGAGAACATAATGACTATTGCGTAAACGCACCACCCTAAAAATGAAAATATAGTGTCTAATAAGTGGGGGAGTAACCAGGTGGTGAGATACTTTGCTATCAGAGACACAAAGATATCAATTAAAGAGTTACCTTCACGATCATATAATAGATTATGAAAAATTTGTAGCACAAACTGTTTAAGAAACAGCAGGTAAAAACGTAACCAGTATCTGAACTTTTTGTTAAAAACTAAAAAACATATTCACTATAGCATAAGAAACTGGTGCAATTACTATACGAAACAATCTATAAGTACGGATCCAGACCCCACAACAAAAAGGTAAGATGGTAGTCGTAAGATACCTGGTTTGGTTGACGAGGCGTCCATCGTCAAAAGTTAACAAGCAATGAGCCAAGGGGCTGTGTGTGATGAACGTAAATAGGGCTCAACTGAAGCAGAAAGAGGACTGGTTTTAATTTTGAAACATTAAAATAGCAAAAATAGTGGTGGCCATCTTGTACATGAAACGCTAATATGATCCGAAATGTACGGGCCAGTTACCATACGTATACAGTCTCTGAGTCAGGGTCCATCTCCCAACAGCAAAAGATAAAGGATGGCTGTGGTAATAAAACTAGTATGGTTAGCGTGGCGTTCTCCGTGAGAAGTGACCCGACAGGGAGCTGAAGGGCTGTGTGTGACGAACATGAGTATAGCCATTGAAAACAAATGAAAATAAATAGTGTTTGAAAAAAATATTAAAATGGCAGGATTAGTGGCGGCCATCTTGTAGGTTGAAACCTAATTGTATATCGTGTTTGTCTACAGCAAAGCCTAAATGTCTGGCCTCTCTGACAGGAATAATGAGCAAAGAACCGATGAGCTATATAACACAAAAATAGATGTGGCCAACATAGTAATAGAGAAGGGACTGCTGTGCATTCGAAGTTCTAAAACGAGCAAAATAATGGCAGCCATCTTATAGTGTTCAAATTGACATACGTAAAAAAAAGTGTGTATTCCGAGCAAGACATAAAAGTTGAATAAGAATGATATGCAGATGATTCGACCCAGATATAAGTAGGCTAAAAATGATCTCACCATTAAGGAAAAAAGGAAATATGTGAAAGAGAAAGGTCCCCCCTGTTAAATAAGCCCAAATAAGTGAGTTGATGTCAGAAACGTAGAAAGGAGGAGATAAAGAATAAGAGTAAATTGACTCTAAAAGTCCTAAGTAAGTTAGTAAATGTTAAGTAATTAATCAAATAAAGCATCATGCGTATAACAGCATTTTAGAATAACAAATCGTATAATATGTACCAATGAAGAGAATTAGATAAATGTACATAGATTGCATCCAATTTTCATAACATATAAAATGTCCAGAGTTTACACAGAAACATAAGAGCACATATTAATATTCTAACGTGTCATAAAGAGTTTGACACATTGAATAGTAATACAATCATCATGGTTGTGAAGTCTGTTAATCTACTCAGAGTAAAAAATATACAAACAGTATATAACTTGTTCAAAAGGAACTGTTATGACTATAGAATTTAATTGTATGGTCATAGCAGTTCCTTTTGAACAATTTAATTGTATGGTCAAACAGTTCCATTTGAACAAGATATATACTGTTTGTATTGTGTTGGGAGGTCCAGAATGAGTCTGGCTGTGGCATTCTGGATGAGTTGAAGTTTTCTGATGTTCCTAGTTGAGGTGCCGGCATGGAGAGCGTTGCCGTAGTCTAGCTTGCTAGTGACTAAGGTGTGGGTGACTGTCCTGCAACAGTCTGCTAGGATCCATCTGAAGATCTTCCGAAGTTTGCGGAGTGTGTGCCAGCAGGTGGAGGCGACAGAGTTTACCTGGCGGGTCATGGTTAGGGAGGAGCCGAGGATGAGTCCTAAGTTGCAGGCATGCTTGGTTGGTGCAGGGGTGGCATTGAGGGATGTGGCCCAACAGGATTTGTACCAAGCTGAGGTGGCATTTCCAAAGATGATGAGCTCAGTCTTGTCGGAGTTGAGCTTGAGGCAGCTTTCTCTCATCCAGGTGGCAACGGCTTCCATTCCTGAGTGGAAGTTCCTTTTGGCCGTGTCCAGGTCTTCGGTGAGGGAAATGATGAGTTATGTGTCATCTGCATATGGCACGATTTTCATACCGTGGCTTCTGACGATGGCAGCAAGAGGGGCCATGTATACTGAGGGACTCAGTGAGGATCCTTGGGGAACACCACTCTGCATCCTCCTGGAGAGGAAGGAGTGGATCCATTCCAGGGCTCTTCTGCAGATTACTATGTCATGGAGTCTGGTGCGCAGAGTGTTGTGGGAGACCCTGTTGAATGCTGCTGAGAGGTCGAGGAGTATGAGTGCTGCAGTGTGGCTGCGGTCTAGGAGTAATCGGATGTCATCAGTGGCTGCAAGGAGTGGTATCTCTGTGCTGTGGTCGCTGCGGAAGCTGGACTGGGAGCTGTCCAGGGAGTTGTTGCCCTCGATGAAATTCTGTAGTTGTGCATTGATTGCTTTCTCCAGTACTTTGGCGGGGTAGAGTATCAGCGAGATTGGCCAGAAATTCTTTAGTTCTGATAGGTCGGCCAAATGTTTCTTCAGGAAAGGATGTACTTTGGCATGTTTCCAGTCCTCGGGGAAGGTGCCCGCATTGATGGAGCAGTTTATTGTGTTACGGAGCTCGGAGGTTATGGATGCACTGACACTGATGTATCTGTGGTGCGGGCAATGGTCCGAGGAGGCTCCGGATTGGGTGTGGTTCATGATGTTGACTGTTTCCTCTGTGGTGAGTGGGGACCAGCTGTGGATGGCCTGGGTGGGATCTGGGAGGGTGGGTTGGTCACAGGTTCTGGTGCCAGGATTTTGCGGGCGGAAGCTGTCATAGATGTCATGGATCTTGTGCTGGAAAAAGGAGGCAAGTTTGTCGCAGAGGTCCTGTGATGGGGGAATGCTGGTGGCTTTGGAAGGTGGATCAGTGAATTTAATGACTGAGAAGAGTTCCTTAAACTGGTGTGCAGAGGAGTTGATGCGCTCCTGCAGTGGGTCCTTCCTTGCGTTCTTGATTTTTTATCAGTAGGCAGCAGTTGCAGCTCTGAATGAGGTGAGGTCTTCACTGGATTGGCTGTTCCTCCATTTTTTCTCTAAACATCTGAGGCTGGGCTACTCCGTCACAAACGTGACAGATATCCCGTCCGCCGTATTACAAGTCCATTATACCCTATGGAACTTTTAAAATGGCGGGCGGGATATCAGTAACGTTTGCGGCGCAGTATGACATCCGCCGATGTTGTAATCAAGTCCATAATGTCAAAACCCCCAAAACACTGAAATTCACCATTTATATTTTACTGAGCTGACTATAATGGGTGCCCTCCTGGTGCACTGATTATGACATCACATATAACATCATTCATGACATGTTAAATCACATCACTGATTTGCGTGGTTCCCATTGATTGGGCTGTATTAATTTTCGTAATTTACGTGAGCATGTTTCTTTGCTGTACTTCCTGACTGTTTTCAACCATTCCTTCTATGTAGGTTGATGATTCCTCTCATTTAATAACATTTATGTCATTCTCCTGCTCTCGCCATATGCTGGATTTTATGAACCAGTGAGAGGTCCTTCATTATAAATTCTGAAGCAATTTGCTTTTTCTGAAATATAATCCAGTATATGTTTCAGTAGGAATATTTACACTTCTTTCAAAGAAATAAAGAATCAACCCGGCCCTTATGTTTCGGAACAATTGAACTTCTTAAAAAATGACTGGGGTGCTCTTTGGCGCCATCTGATCTCCTGTAACCTGTTCTGTCACTTATTTTAGAAGTCTGATTAGAAAGGATTTTGTTCAAGAGACTTTCAATCTCAGTGCCCCTAGTCAGGTCAAATTACAATCAGGCAATAATAACTAACTACAATGGGGCTCCTTAGATTATGGTCCATTAATGTATCATCGATTTTAATAGTGCTCTTTGTTTGTCTGAGCCCCCTATATTTGTGAAATTCATTCTGGCCTTTACCTCCTCTTTTATTTGTTCTCCCCTCAGATTGCTTGTTTGCCACCAAAACTGATGACAAATGTGCTGTGCAGATTTTCGTGCTCACCATTCTTCAGCTCTTCTCTTCTCCAGAAGGTTGACCAACTTACTTACTCCTACAGCTTTTCAGATCTTGCAGGCATGTAGATTGAGAGTTGCTCCACCAATACTGTTTCCATTGTTGGTTCTGAATATGATTCCGGGAAAAAGATCCGTATTTTTCACTCATAGATTATGCCCTTGTGCCTTCACCAGAGTATCACAATTTAAAAATTTCTTGCTCCATTCAAATCTTAATAATACTGTAGCGGCACAGAGAACCTTCTGCTCCTAGAATCTAAACCTTTCTCTGCTGGCAGCTGCTGCCATGGATTATGACTTCTTTCTTATGACCACCAGTTAGTTCTAGATGTTAGCTGACGTTAAAGGAGCTGGACGTAGGGTGCTGAAGCACCCCCAAAATAACTATTCTGAAGGTCAGACGGTGACAGAGCAAAAAAGAGGCCTTGTAAATTTTGTTTGTGCCTTGTCACATTCATTGTAAGTTCGATGATAGAGGTCAAATGTCTGGCTATGTCTGACAAAGTACTGCTAAATCTATTAATAAGGAGATAGGTTTTCTGTCTCTGATTGCCAAGTGACAGGATTTTGTAAATGAACTATGTGACAATCTTGATGGGGTATAAGGTTGTAGTGTGTCAATGTTAGTCAAATAAATAAATGTTTTATACCTGTAAATTAACTATACAGGTATTGCAAAATACAGGAACCATGAGGAAAGCACACAAAGCACAGTTTTTTGTAATTCTGAATTGCGATGGAAAAAAGGTTTTAATAGGATCATCACAAATCAAGACACTTTTCTTGGTGACACATAAATGATAAATATTTGTTGGAACCGAATTTGCACATATTATCGTATGTACACAATATACTTTTATCAGTAAATCTGTATGTCTGTGAAAATTTGTGGCCATTTCAAAGAAAAATGTTTTGTTTGTAAATGACCGTACGCTACCACCAGGCTTTAGTAATGTATTTGCAAAGGTTTGCTCCAAAGTGCACCACTGGCTACATTATATACTCTTACCACTGTAGGCTGAATCAGCAGGGCTCATTTACTACACTTGTTCTTGTACAAAGCTGGGATTTTTCACAATCCTCATAGGTGTTGGAATGAAAGATGCAGAGGTGCTCCAACAGCCAAAAAGTAACAATAGAGGAGTTTGGAAGGTGAATGAGCAGTTCAGAGGCCTTTACACTTTGTTTTTATTTTGTCATGTTTGTTGTACCTTCTGGGACAAAAGTCAAATATTAGGCATTTGTGTGACAAATTGTTGCTTATTCTTTCAACCTGGGGATTGGTGTTATCTTTTCTTTGCTTTCTCTGACTGCAACGTGACAGGATTTTGTAAATGAGCTATGTGAATATCTTTCTGGGGTACAAGGAGTGTGAAAGGAAAGGCTGCAAGTTGCCAACTGTATTCTAACACTAAAACATTTAAAAATATCTGTAAATGCATTGTTCTAATAATTTAAAATGCATCATTGATTAGGAAAGCACACATGAGGTAAATGTATTTGTAATTCTGAATTATGATGGAAATATTGATTTTAATATGAACAAAGTTAATCGATACATGTACCTTGGTGACACACAAATGAAAAATATTTGCTGTAAAACAATTACAATATGCACATCCAATTTCAATGGAAAATAGAGTTTGTAAATGCTCCAAAGTGCATTATCGGCTACATACTACACCCTTACCTGCTGAATCGCCCTTGTTGATTTGCTGTATTTACTCTTTCTGTGGCGCTTGGATTCCCCCACTCTGTAAATTGTTACAGGCACCACTGGCTGGGATTTTCATTTTGGTATTGAATCGCTTTATCTAGCAACATAAGACCAGGTGCAACGTCAGGTTCCCCAACCATGTACCAGGCTACCATGTGAATATGAAGTGACGAAATCGCAGTACACACTTGGCGAAATGATGCAAAATGATAGGCTTGCTGTCCAGTAGAAATTACAAGTTTCCCACATCCATTTCGGCCTTTCCTAGGGTTTCTAAGAAGCGATAAACGCTGTGCTTGTGTATAAGTATAGCCTGCAATGGGACACGAATAGGTTCCTTGTAGATGTGTGCTTTTGAGGTTTTTTTTTTTTTAGATATGGGTAAGTGTATCCTGCGTGAAATCGTAATGGTTTTTGACGAATGTTTTTTCTTCTGTTGCGGCTCTTTCTATTTATAGCACCAAATGTCTTTGCTTGCAATATTTTTAGAACAATTCATATTGTGATGTCACCCGTTCTCTTATGTTTGTAATATAAAATATTTTCGGAGTCTGGTGTTCATTGAGAGTCTAACTGAATTTTTGTTTCTTTTATTTTGTCTCGCGTGACCTATTGAAGTATGTATGTCGACTTACTGGATGAATTATATTGACAAATGTCAGCAAGTATAAACAATGTATTGGTGATGGGGCAAAGGTGGAATGTTTGGAATGTCAACAATGCTATTTTTTCTGGTGTGTCTTGTATCGTTTGACATGGCAAAGATTTATCATGGGAATTTGACTAGCTTTTTCTTTCAAAAATAATTTTTGGGTGACTCGAAGATGAGACATGGCCCATTAATCTTCTACGTTTTAGTCCACATCAAAGACCAAATAAAGCAAGCCCATATGTTATTACAATGTGAAGCAAAGTAAGTTTTTGAAAGTTAAACATATTAACCTCAAAATCAAGGCGCGCAGTGTCACCCCCCCCACACACCCCGAAGAGAGATGTGCTTATTTTTTCATTTTTGCTTCTCTACTTCGTTCCTACTTTGCTTCATTCTCCTCAAGTGCTCTCTCTCTCTCGCTCTCTGTCACTTGCTTTCTTAGGGGCATATTTATACTCCGTTTGCGCCGAATTTGCGTCGTTTTTTTCGACGCAAATTAGACGCAAAACTAACTCCATATTTATACTTTGGCGTTAGACGCGTCTAGCGCCAAAGTTCATGGAGTTAGCGTCATTTTTTTGCGTGAACACCTTCCTTGCATTAATGATATGCAAGGTAGGCGTTCCCGTCTTAAAAAATGACTGCGATGCATACGCGTCGTATTTATACTCCCGGGCAAAAATGACGCCCGGGAGTGGGCGGGTCTAAAAAAACCGCATTTGCGCCGGATTTTAGCGCCTGGGTCAGGGCAGGCGTTAAGGGACCTGTGGGCTCAGAATGAGCCCAGAGGTGCCCTCCCCTGCCCCCAGGGACACCCCCCGCCACCCTTGCCCACCCCAGGAGGACACCCAAGGATGGAGGGACCCACCCCAGGGACATTAAGGTAAGTCCAGGTAAGTATTTTTTTTAATTTTTTTTGTGGCATAGGGGGGCCTGATTTGTGCCCCCCTACATGCCACTATGCCCAATGACCATGCCCAGGGGACAGAAGTCCCCTGGGCATGGCCATTGGGCAAGGGGGCATGACTCCTGTCTTTGCTAAGACAGGAGTCATTTCAATGGGGGATGGGCGTCGTAAAAAAATGGCGCAAATCGGGTTGTGGCGATTTTTTTGCCTCAGCCTGACTTGCACCATTTGTGGACGCCCATACGCCATTTTCCCCCTACGCCGGCGCTGCCTGGTGTACGTCGTTTTTTTTTAACCCACACCAGACAGCGCCGGCGGCTAACGCCGGCTAACGTCATTCAATAAATACTGCGCCCGGATGGCGCTTCAGAATGACGTTAGCCGGCGCTAATTTTTTTGGCGCAAAACTGCGTTAGCGCAGTTTTGCGTCAAAAAGTATAAATATGGGCCTAAATGTTTTTCCTAGTCCACTCATGCCTTGTCTCGCTTTTTTGATTGCTTTCTTTAGGATTTTAGGCCCACACTGCAAAATAGTTTTACTGGTATTTCTTCTCACTCTGATGTGATTTCCAACAGAGAAGTAGAGAGCGCCTGGACAACGCCCAGACGGACACATATTCAAGTTGGCTTAAGGTGACATTAAACGTGATTCACGATAAGACTCACAAGGCCCGATTGCTGGGCCTTGTATTGCTTGGTAAATCTGGAGTAGCATTGTTTCGCAAGGCAGTGCAAGTCACTGCCTTAAATTAATCTGCACCACAAAGGCTTTGCATGGGTGGATCGTGCGTGTTCACATGAATCCACCAATGCTTTCTGCCACATTTGCAGACTGCAAACCTGGGAATGCATCAAAATCGCATACCTTCCTGACAGGCACAACAGGGAGAAATATTTGTATTTCGCTTTGTTGTTTCCTCTTTCTAAGGGGAATAGTTAAGGAAAAGTGGCGCATCACACATGATGCACCACTTTTCTAGCGCCCCTTTGCATCTCCCTAACAACACCATATTTGTGCTATATTTGCAATATGGCACATCATGGCAGTCCTGTCCACAATAGCATCATAATTATGGCAGTAATGTGGTGCTGTGTCGGATTAGCGCCATAAATAATGGAGATAATGCAGCAAAGCACAGGGAGGCCCATTGTTTTCAATGGGAGCTTCATCTTAATGCCTGCCTTAGGCTGGCAATAATAATGATGCTAAAAATGGCGCAATGAAATATAGTAAATTTCACTGTGCCATTTTTCTGGATCTCCCACTGTCGGAATGCCCCCCCTTGCATACCTTATGCCTGGCACAGACATCCTTTGGGGCAAGGGTTTACAAAGTGGCGCAATGCTTGCATTGTGCCACTTTGTAAATATAGCGAGTGGGAATGCCACCTTAATGCCACATATGGGTAAAAAACATGATGCAAATGTGGTGCAAGGTAGCGCTAGGGCCATCATTAATATGCCCCTAAGTGTGCTGCTCAAAAACAAACCTGCCTGCAATCGGGGCACCCTTGCACCATTGTGTAAGGGTCCCTGTGTTGGTGCATTGGTGCTAGGCTGCAAACAGTGCACCAATGCAGGGAGAGACAAGTAATGTGCCATATCTTGATAGATATGACACATTCTTGCCCTCTCCATTTGACGCAGCTCAGCAACTTGTCTGTATATTGATAAAAGTGAACCCCAGTTTATAGATAATCTACACCTAGCCTAACAAAGACAGAAAACCCCCACTTATCGAAATCAAATTTTAACTCTATAACTCTCTCTACCAGCTAGGCAATCCAACCCACCACTGCTGGTTCCTGTGCCCTTACATGCACATTTTATACTATCTACCACACATTTTTCTCTACTGTTCCCCTATTAGGCATACCACTCACTTTCTCCCTGCTGATCTAGTAAGCAATCCTGTGAACCCACTTTCAATGTCTGGATGGTGTAGCTGCTTTTTCAAACTGAACTTGGTCTATCAGAGGTATGGACAATGCCCTCCAGTAGGTGCTTTTGGTTCGCACAAAATAGTAC
Organism: Pleurodeles waltl; assembly: GCF_031143425.1. NCBI lineage: Eukaryota > Metazoa > Chordata > Amphibia > Caudata > Salamandridae > Pleurodeles > Pleurodeles waltl. The sequence goes on along the minus strand of NC_090437.1, from coordinate 516,744,267 downwards.
ATGTCCAATTTCTGCAAGAAGGAATCCCAAAAGGGCGAAAAAGGCCACTAGGTAAAGAAAAACCTGGGCTAAACAACTGGAGCATGGATGTAAGAAGGCAATCACTACTGGTGGTTGGCAGAAAGGTAGCTTGGAATGCACTGAAGAAAGCACTGGACCCCAGGAATGAAGTGAGGAAAGTATTGAGTACTGGACTTCAAATGCATTGCTTGTGTAAGGAGAAGCAATTCTTAATCTAATTATATAGAGCTGAAAAAGAAAGTTGTCAGCAGAAAGGTCTTCCATCTTGGGCTGGAAGCTAACGAAACATTCTGGACTTATCAGAAGGTTCAAAAAAGTTTCTGCAGAATTCTGGAGGGAGTGGAGGAACAGCTCTACCCACACGAGTGGCTGGGGCACAACACAACTAGGCCAATGGCACTATCCTCTAGCAGCTTGAGAATAATTCCAGGGAATGTAGTATCAAGGTAATGCCAATTGAAGACATCCTGTGCCACTTAATCATTTTTAAAATGGCCTTTCTGTTTTTATTTATTTTAATTGTCAGTAAGGAAACATCAAGGCAGCTCAAGAACACTTTTTGAAGTGAGTGATTTCTTCCTATAGTAAAGGTTCAAACTAAGTACTGATAAGGAAGGCACACCAGCTTCAAAAGGTTCAAAGGACTGTCTTAATTTGGTGCTTCTCAGGACATAAAAATACAGGACAAGCGGGTAAAAAAAAAGACAGGTAGCAACCCTAACTGGAACTCCAGTGATCATGTCTGCTCCTCGACTAAGGCTGACTCATGTTCCTTAGCTCCCTCAGAATATCTCTAACTCTCTAAGCAAATCTAATGCAAACCTGAGTAGCATCAATGAGAGTATTTGCGAAACATTTAGGGCCACATTCCTTTGTATTCATGTCTATATGTGTATGTGGCACTCTTATAGTAACAAGGTTCTCCGTCAGGGTAGTGATAGCTAGAGCCTCCTGTCCCAACTCTCCCTGCCTGTCCAGCCCCAGCTGTTCGTCTCAGCTCCACCTCCCTCCAGTTTTGTAAAGCTGAGTGCAACTATCTGGCTTCAATGCTCATCCAGAATGAATTAGAAAGCCTAATCATTTGTTGTTCCCTGGCTCAGATTAAAGCAGATACAACCGGGCAAGCTCTACCCTGGTTTTAGCAACACCTTCACAAACGAACCAAAAGGCAAGGCTATTATACACACCTTTTGAGGTGAAGTGGGACTTCCTGCCCCTGTTTACAATCCTGTAGTTTGTTCTGCTGGCAAGGATGTCTGAGTTGGAATAAGCAAAACAAGATGGACCATTTAGCATAAAACTAGTTTAATGGAGATGTGGCACACTAATGATAAAATGCACTTAGACCTCATAATTTCTCCGAGAAAATTCAGGGCTTACTTTAAATTTCAATGGTTAGTTTGATAGGCTCACTGCTTCAGGAACTGGATATACGTTGTAGCATTTCTAGTGATCACCTTGTTCATCCTTGAAGCTCAGCACATTCATCTAGAGGATGGAAATGCCAAGAGACAGGAATCTTGTCTGCCTCCCTTCTAATAGGAAAGAATCAAACATTAAGGCCTGACTGACTTATTCCTGCAGCTTCACTGTAAAGTTAATTTGTGTAAACACATACCTGAGGGCCACTATCTGATCACCACCATCCACCCCTGCTGTCCATTGATTCTTGCAGCACCCGAGTGTGCAGCTCCTTCTTCTAAACAACCAACTGCTCAAGGCTGTTATCACTCTGGCCTATGACGGATAGAGAAGCAAAGATTCTCTGCTCAGGTCCCATGCTGGCATATGGAGATGATCAACAGAAACTGAAACTAGGTTTGGATCTGAACCAAAGGAATGTTGGTAGATTACAATCCTGTGCTTAGATGTTAGATGGTATTATCCCCATTAAATATCATTATGGACTTGAATAGACAAAAAAGTTACACAGTAACATAGATACTTTTCAGTAGATTCCAGGGCCTGATTTAGATCTCTACGAATGGAATACTCCATCACAAACATCATGGATATCTTGTCTTCCATATTATGATCTTCATATGCTATAACGGGATTGTAATATGGCAGACCAGATACTCTTCACGTTTGTGACCGAATATTCCCCTCCACCAAGATCTAAATCAGGCCCAAAGTAATGCCATATGAATTCCTAAAATTAATATGCCTCCTTCCAAAAAGTCTTGTATGTTTACTTAAAGTAAGGGCATTATATTTATTTTGAGTGAACCATTTATTCCATGAATTAGAGGTTTTCCCCTTCATCGCCACCCAGGAGTAGGCCTTAAATCTTCAACATTGCTTTTATTTGAAAGGCAACATTTAAAAAGAAAATATGTGGCATTTCAATGTGGTCAAAGTATTATCTGGGGTCTGCATTCCCAGAAAAAGCACCGATATTGGTATCAAGGATTTCCTAACTGCCGTTAAGTTCACAATTTTGTTTAGTTCTCCAAGATCCCTGGCCTTTTGCTACTCTCTCTCTCTCGACAAACCTATTGCTCTCATGCTCTTTTTAATTGTTTTCGATCTCTGAAAGGTATTAGTGGCATATCTTCATGGTCTTCTCCCTTGCACTACTTGCTTTTATGAAAACGTATCATTGCATTATACGTACACAAAGCATAGAGCCAACACACTAAATAATATCCATAGTCTCTGTAGCTCAATGCACTAGTGTCATCCTAGGTGTTATCCCTGAGTCCTTCCATCCATTTCTAATGAGGATGTTTATTCCCCATTTGATAAAGTGGGTGACATTCAGAAGTGACCCATACGAATTACCATGCATCCTTGTATTGGTTTGGCCTTAAGACTTATGTTCATCAGCACTATGCTTGTAAAAGTCCTCAACTGGCCTGCTGGCCTCCAACAGTCTTATCCAACCGGGTGGCATCTGGCAATTGTAGGAGGACTAGAGTGGATCGCTGCTTGCTCAGGTCTGCCAATGTTGAGGGTCTATGACCTCTCACAGTCTCTCCCTGTGTCAGTGTCGGGCATCCTTCTCTATGGCTCCTTGTGATTGTTAAGTGTTCTTCACAGTAGCTTGGGCAGGACGATTCAGGGCGACTGCCCCGCCACCACAAGTGCCCATACCTAACCCTTGGGGTCACCAATTTCATTTGTCCATGGTTAATGAGCCATAATTCACAGTGGCCTCATCCTGGCGTAAGGGAGTCACAAGCTGGCTCTACACAGGGATGATTGCCTTTACTTTATGCTGGCCCCACCTGACACATAGGGGTTTCCAACTGGGTCTTCACAAGGCCAATGGCCCTTACTTCACTGTGGCCCTCACCTGGCATACACAAGTGTGACAGCCCTTAATCCAAAGTGGTCTTCACTTAGTCTACAGGCTTTGTCAATGTGGTCTTCACAATGGGCCCTACTTCACAATGGCACCCTTCTGGCACACAGGGTCACTGATATCGCCCAATGCAGCAGTTTAGACCCAAACATGCATCTCATACTCACTGGGATTGACTCAGCAGGGCCCTTCCTCTCTCTAGGCACTCTTCTTCTCCTCATACGGAGCGCTGGACTTGACAGGAAGGCAGAAGGCAGAAGGCTGGAGCTCCAGACTCAGGGCAAGTTGTCTTGACATCCTGGTTCCTGGAAATTAGCAAACCATGGTCATCAGTCCTGGTTCCAGCAGCTAGAAGTCATTGTGATCACCTCAACAGTACTCCTGAACAAAGTCTGGGACTGATGCTCTTCCAAACTCAGAGACTATGTGATTTAATACCTGATCCTTTGGAAATTCGGTTGTGAGTATAGGCTCCTTTAAGCTCTTTTAAAGTGCTCTCTCCCCTGCATTGCCCTTTGCCAAATGGACAGTGTGCCATAGCAGGAAAAGCTCCAATCCTGACTGACTCATAACACAGGCCAAAACATAACTGAAATATGGCTTATATAGGTTGAAAGGACAAAGTCCAATTCGCTATCAAGATTACCCATCCCCAATGCAAACCTTATCAATCCACCGTCTCTCTGACATGATCCCAGGCCTGACTGACAAGTACCTCATCTTGGAATCATAGACCTTTGATGTGCACAGAAGATAATCTGCTCCCCTTCCTTTAGTGTGCACTCCCATCCCAGTCTTCACACGTCAGCAATATACATCTCCTGTCTGCGGGTTGCAATCCTCACTGATCTTAGTCTCTCCAGGCCTTGTGTTTCAAAAATGAAACCCATAGGCTTAAATTTTATGTACCATATACAGATGCTCACTCACATTCCAACGGGCACACAAAAATATGACACCCAGGGCTACACACAATCTATGCAGACCAAAGCTGAGGTAGGTACAAAGCCATGGAACTTTATCTGGGTGAGCAAGTATGCCTGGATGATCTATGCAGTTACTTTTAATTCCCCTACAGGCTATGAAAGGCAATAAAAGAGGTGTTAAATGAGTTGTAATTCTGCTGCACTCCCTTTACTTCCACTGCTTGCTTTTATTACATACTTATTACATAGTTCACATTGTTTTGAGATGGGCTGAAACATATTGCAAATTTCCTTCCATCTCGTTCAGCTCTCCTGATGGAATACTAAACCAGCTATTCATCTCTGCTGAATCATCAATGCTACCTTTCTGTCAAGGGTCTCATCCAAGTAATGTGTGTTGTCGTCCCTAACTGGAATAATTGCCTTCTCCCACATTATCCTTACCCCCTCTCAGTTCCAATATTGCATCCTCACTGCACACTGTCAATTCTTCGAGGTTGTTTTTCTCCCCAGATATAGAGCATGTGTTAATTGCTGCCACTGGCATGCTTTTATGTTGAATGCCCTACAAACGTGGAATTGGCTGAAAGGGTGGCAATCTTCCTCATAAAATCCCTCCTATATCTGTACTAATTAAGGAGTGCCACAGTCCACAGCACCCCAGCAGCCTAATGTATCACTCGCCAAGTGTGGGTCTCTTCACAGAAGCCATGTTTGTGTATTTTTGTGTACCCTGTACGAAAAAATCTATGCCAGTGGTTTAAATTTGATCCAAGTTTTCAATAAGAAATAGCACAATATTGAATACACATTTATGACGGTGATTTTTTTTGCAGAAAAGATTGGCTAATCATCTGGGAGTGAGGTTAGCCTCTCTGACTGTAATTTCCCTTGGTTCCAATAGGTAATCTGTCTTTTCGTCCTCTGTCCCTTCTCGTACCTCTGTGTGCCTGTTCCATAGATCTCTTTAATTCACTCTCTTGAAACTGTTACTGTGAATAAGTGTATCTGGAACAGTACATGTGGGTAGGTTACAGTCTTTCCCTTCTGTTTAAGGCAATTTGTTTCAATCACTTCTCTTTTCCATTTTCTTTCCTTACCTAACATATGTTTGTTACTTTCTCTCCCTGTCCTGTCCTTGGATCCAATCACACCATAGAGGTATAGGTCCCTTCTCTGGGGCCCTTGCCCAACTATTAGTTCCCCTTCCAAATAAATCTGCACCCATTGTGCAGTGTTTTTGATGGGTCCATCCCTGCTCAATCCTTTTCATTCCCATTTTCCATTGTTTTCACATATCTTTCCCTTCCAATCCTCAAATAATAAGTTTTATTGAGATGATTGTGGGTCTGCTGCTCTTTCTCCTGACATTTGTTTGCCATCTCCTACTCTCCATTGTGCGGATACCTATATCACTATGGTTCAAATTTTTCCTGAAGCAGCTCTATATTTATGTGTTCTTTTCCCATTCTTGCCTTTCAGCACTCTCTTTACTACTTTCTCACAAAAGGAGTCCTGCCTACCTTTCTTTTGAAAAAGGCAGTCTTTTCTTGCCCCTGTTGTCTGGAAAAAAATAAATTAGTCTTTCTGCTTTGTGCATGCACTTCTTTGACCTTGACTAGCTCTGCCATTCTCTGTCTTTGCCATCAAAGTACCAGTGTGCTGAGCTGTCTCATGTCTGCTCTTCTTGACAGTCTTCAATCCCTATTCCCAAAAAGTTACCAGACAAGCTCCAGCCTCCCTACTCCTACCCCACACTGACTTCACCTTTGGGCACTAGTCTATGTAGATAGGAAATAAGCTGGACAACTTTCCACTTCTTTGAATTGAACTGCCTATTTGCCCCTCACCCCCTCCATCTCTGACCCTACAGGTAGTGGTGTCCTGGACAGCCACAAGTTTAACCGCCCACTTCCTCTTCACTGTTTATGGACACCTCATGGATTACTATTCTGAGGGCATCACACTTTCCTATGTAATCTGGTCACCTGTTCACTGGAATCTACAAAACCAATTCAAGAAACAGTCTCACATGTATCCTGTTCTCACGTATTCTACATTCCACATTATACTGGTCACCTCCTCCTGTCATCCCCAGTTGTGGCACGGGGTCCATCTGCTCCCTATGTCATTTCTTTTCTTTTTTTGCCCCGCTTAATTTTTTCTCCATGAAGTGCTGGTGTTCCAGTTATCTTCCCCACATTGTCCTTTGCATAACGTAATGCACACCACTCATTTTCTAGTCTTCACATGTCTGCTTCCTGGCACTCTAAAACTTGCTCAAATTATTTCTCCCTCTGATTCTCATGATCCCTTACTCCACTAGTTCCAGCTGGTTTTAGCTAGGGAGGAGGGATAAGTCTTTGTTCAGACTCTCCTTGGTTTTCCCAGTCATTGTCCAAGTAGATCTAGCCACCCAATTTGGCATATTTCTTTCTCCATGCTGGATTTTCTCATTCTCACCCATTCCTGTGTGCCTTCCATCCTCCTAGATTGGAGCAATATGTCCATTACCACACGACAAGCTTTCATTTACTTGCCTCATCTTGGTCACATTTGCATTTGTAGGTGGAGCTGGTTGAACATTTTTGGATGTCAGCCCCAGCTATGAAAACCAGAAGAGAATCCCCAAAACGTCAGAAAGTCCCACACCATTAAATATGGTTCCACCAATTCTATCTTGCTTATCGTAAGATAGTGTCAGATAGGTTACTGTAGTGTGAAGTGCTCAATAGAACATGGTCCTGTTGTTTGATTCTTGTACTGGTCTTCAAGGCAGGGGTAAAAAAGTGACATCAAATCTTACCACTGCATAAAGTAGCTGAATGCAGTCTGCCACATTTGATGCACCATGGTCTGAAATCCAATTGAAGCCAGCCCCTTCTCCTTGGCTTTTGCTTTATGCAGTGCTGGAATACCATAGCCAGTCCTCCTCCCCTGCATGAGCACATGAGCATGCACAGAGTGCACATGTAAACAAAGTGTCCTTCATTAGGAGGCCAAATTTGAGCTTGGCAACAGCAGGTGGTTTGCCCCTAGGAAGGATCACTATACTGCACATATGCCAAAGTGCAGCTACCCACGTATGCACCAACATTTACATGCATGTGCACTAGCTATACCTACATACTGCAGCATAGAATACATCCACCAGTGCCATTGCCCACTGAGACTGAAGAGAGGTAGCACAGTGGAAGCCATAGGGCGCAAAAAATATAATTTGTCCACCACTGGACGAGAGGCAGGGAGCACACCAAAGGTTCTCAGACATTTGATTATAGCATAACTTATTGTTCACCATCCAACTACAGTTGTATTCTAACAAAATATTAAGGTCCACAGTTTCAAAGATTTGATGCAGCACAATTAAGCAAGTCAATTTCCTATACTGGACTGTGTCAAATAGAGAAAGCAGGATTGTGCCATAATTACTAGCATATGTGACATTCCTGTTCTCTTTCTGCGCTGGCACACTTGGGACTGCCAAGCACCACGGAAGGAACCCTTGCAATATGGTCAGTGGCATAATAAAGGCACCTGCAGCCCCTGTGATGCGAGGGGCCCTAGAACTCCAGGGGGCCCCCTCAGCACAGTAGCCTGGCCTGAGTGAGTTCAGAGAGGGGGCACTACATGTAACTTGCAGGGGGCCACCCTCAAATTATGCTACACTACTGAACATGGTGCAGAGGTGCCTGTATTACAGTCCGGATTGGTTTGTGCAGGAAGGGTCACCTTCCTGGCCAAAACCAATCCTTAGAGCATGGGAACTCGCAAACATTTTCCCAAGGGCCACAAAGTTTGGTCTCTGATGTGGCCAAGGGCCTCACTGATGCCAGCATTGTGGTGGACCGTGGGGGAGAGGGGCAGTAAGCTGTGTATAGGGGAAGCAAAGCATATAAATCTAGTGGCTGAATTGCACAATGTGAAACCAGAACACCTGTGATTAATCCTAGCTTCCAGACTCAACCACATTGTGTCTTATTTATTTCACTTTCCCTCCTTTTAATTCATTATCACATATAAGAGGACCTCAAAATACATGATTTCAGGATGTGTGCCATACAAAACCTTCCCCTCTGTTTGATTTACCAAGCTATAATTTTGTTCATGTATACTAGGAATGTAGACTACACAAAGAGTGCACATAACTAACTTGCTTCTTAGTTCACTATTGGCATTGTTGTCATTGTGGGGGGGAAGAATGAATGTTTCTAAATTTATGTTTAAACTTAAAAAAAATACTTGTCAATGCACTGATATATTCTGAAATACTAAGGTGAAATGGTTCTTAATGTTAATGAAGTGCACTTTTTGAATTTTGAAGAGACCTTTTCATATTTTTCCACTTTGGATGCAAGATGGCTTTGAAAATGAAGGTGTTCCTAAAGTTAAGTGGCATAGGAGAACCTAGTTACTTTCAATCAATCAATCAATCAAATAATTTCTTAAGCGCACTACTCACCCGTAGGGTCTCAAGGCACTGGGAGGGGGGGTACCGATTACTGCTCAAAAAGCCATGTTTTAAGGTGCTTTCTGAAGGTTAGGAGGTCCTGGGTCTTGCTTAGGTTGGTGGGGAGGGAGTTCCAGGTCTTGGCGGCGAGGTGGGAGAAGGATCTGCCGTCGGAGTTGGTGCGTTGGATGCAGGGGATTGTAGCAAGGGAGAGGTCGGAGGAGCAGAGCTGTCGAGTTGGTATGTGGAAGTTTACTTGTTCGTTGAGGTAGGCCGGTCCAGTGTCGTGGAGGGCTTTGTGAGCGTGGACGAGGGCTTTGAAAATGATCCTTTTGTTGATGGGCAACCAGTGTAGGGATCTGAGGAGGGTGGATATGTGTTCGTGGAGAGGGAGGTTGAGTATGAGACGTGTGGCTGCGTTCTGGATTCAGTGGAGTTTTCTTTGAAGCTTGGCTGTGGTCCCTGCATAGAGGGCGTTGCCGTAGTCCAGTCTGCTGCTAATGAGGGCGTGGGTGACTGTTCTTCTTGTTTCTAAAGGAATCCATTTGACAGTCTTGCATACCATGCGAAGGGTGTTGAAGCAGGAGGATGATATGGCTTTGATTTGCTGGATCATGGAGAGAGATGAGTTCAGAACGATGCCAAGGTTGCATGCGTGGGTGGTGGGTATTGGGGGTGGTCCGAGGGTGGTGGGCCACCGGGAGTCATTCCATGCTGTCTTGTTGGGGCTGAAGATGATGATCTCTGTTTTGTTTGAGTTTAATTTGAGGTGGCTTACTGTCATCCATTTGGCAATGTCGAGGAGTCCGGCGTGCAGGTTAATCTTGGCGGTGGCTGGGTTCCTGGGGGGGACATGATGAGCTGAGTGTCGTCGGCATATGAAATGATGGTGATGCCGTGGGGGTGGAGGATGTTGGTGAGAGGAGCCATGTAGATGTTGAAGAGGGTGGGGTGAGGGAGGATCCTTGGGGGACCCCACAGATGATCTTGGTGGCTGTAGACCGGAAAGGAGGAAGTCGGACTCTTTGGGTTCTTTCAGAAAGGAAGGAGGTGAGCCAGTCCAGGGCCTTGTGGTGAATACTGGCATCAAAAAGGCGTGCGCAGAGGGTTTGGTGGCATACAGTGTCAAAAGCTGCAGAGAGGTCTAGGAGGATGAGGGCGATGGTCTCGCCCTTGTACACTCTGGTCCTGATGTCGTCTGTGCAGGCGATGAGGGCGGTCTCAGTGCTGTGGTTCTTGCGGAATCCAGACTGGGAGGCGTCAAGTATGTTGTTTTCTTCTAAGAAGCGAGACAGTTGTGCATTTATTATCTTCTCAGCGACCTTTGAGGGGAAGGGGAGAAGAGAGATGGGTCGGTAGTTTGTGAGGTCTTCCGGGTCTGCTTTGTTTTTTTTTAGAAGAGCCTTGATGTCGGCATGCATCCAAACGTCTGGGAAGGTTTTGGGGTCGAAGGAACTGTTGATGACGGCACGGAGCTGGGGAGCGATGATTTGGCTGGCCTTGTTGAAAATGCGGTGGGGGCAGGGGTCTGTTGGGGAGCCTGAATGGATGGAGTTCATGGTTTTGCCAATTTCTTCGTCGTTGGTGGGGGTCCAGGTGTTTAGTAGGATGGTGCGGCAGGGTGTAGTGGTGTTAGTTGTGTTGGTGTTGGTGACAGTGGGTGATGATGATGTGAAGCTGTCGTGTATGTCTGCGATCTTGCAGTGAAAATAGTTGGAGAGGGAGTTGCAGAGGTCTTGGGACTGTGGAGGGTCGATGGTGCTGGATTTGGGCTTGGTGAGTTCTTTGACGATGGCAAAGAGTTCCTTGCTGTTCTGTGTGTTGTTGTCTATGCGTTCTTTGTAGAAGGACCGTTTGGTGGTCCAGATGAGTTGGTGGTGTTTGCGCATGGCTGTTTTGAGGGCGGAGAAGTTGCACACTGAGGGTTCTTGGTGCCAGGCTTTCTCAATTTTTCGGCATTCTCGTTTGGATGCCTGGAGTTCTGTGGTGAACCAGGGGGCGGTCTTGATGGTGCGGGTGTTGTTGTTTGTTTTTAAAGGGGCGAGGGAGTCTGTGCAGGTTGCTAGCCATTGTGTGAGGTTGTGGGCGGCGGTGTTGGGGTCATTGGTGATAGGAGGTGGAGCTTGTGTGAGGTTGGAGATCAGGTGTTCTTTGGAGATCTTGTTCCAGTTGCGGTAGGGTGTAGTGTGTTGTTGGTGGTGGGTGGTGGGTTTCGTGAAGGAGAAGTGGACACAGTGGTGGTCAGTCCAGTGGAGTTCGGTGGTGTGAGTGAAGGTGATGTGGCTACTGGAGGTGAAAATGGCATCTAGCGTGTGTCCCGCTGAGTGGGTGGGTGAGGTGACCGAGGTTTGTGAGGGCTGTGGATTTGCAGCCATGGGTGCTTTTCAGGTGAAAGTTGAGGTCACCAAGGAGTATGTAGTCTGTGGAGGTGAGGGCGTGGGAGCTGATGGTATCTGCAATGGAGTCACAGAATGGGAGAGCGGGGTCCCGGTGGTCTGTAGATGAGGGTTCCTCTAAGGGTGGTGTTGGCGTTAATGTGTATTTGAAAGTGTAGGTGTTCTGCGTTGTCTAGGGTGTCGTTGGTGTTGGTGGAAATTTTTATGGTGTTTTTGTGTATTATGGCGATACCTCCTCCTGGTTTGTTGATGCGGTCTCTACGGGTGATTTTGTAACCTTCTGGGATGGCGATGTTGCTTTGCGTGGCTTAGGAAATGTGACTTAAGGGCTTTCATTGTTCTGCGTTACCTTGTGTGAGGCAATGCAAGCCCTTAGTTTATCTGGGCCTGGGTTTTCAATACCGTCCTGCCAAAATATTTTGTTAAAAATATCACTTACAAATATCATAGGTAAGTATAGATTTACTTTTTCTAACTTCACATACATGTACATTGTCTATGTGTGATTGTGTGTGTGTGTGCATGTCTGTTTGTGTGTGCTGATATATATGTATGTGTGTAAAACATTGAAAAGTAGTGGCGGTAGCCACTAGGTATTTATACTTAGGGCCCAGTTTCTGTAGAAAAAAGTGTTTTTTACTTGCCTACATCTTTGGCGCTGGTTGACAAATCTTCGGAAAATTTTCAAAAATAATTTGACACTCATGTCAGGTGCTGTCTGCAAAGTTTTGGTGTGATCTATTAAACAGGGCTGAAGAACAACGAGGGTCCCAAAACGTGTTTTCTCCATGTTCATTCCCATAGGGATTTTGAACAGGAATAGTGCCCGAACTGCTGGACAGAATCACACCAAATGTGGCATAAAGGTAGCTCTTGGTCCAGAAAGTACCCTTTTTGTTATTTGGTGTAAATCTGTTCAGTAGTTTTTGTGAAATTAAAGCAAAAACAAATTTGTGTATATAGGGATGCAAAGGCTCCGCGAACCCTCCCGATCTCGTGCTGAGAGCTGATTGGCTGCCAACACTTCAAGAAGGAAGATTTGGCAGCCATGTTGGGACTCAGCTTCAGTTGAGTCCCAGAAAAAAGATTTTTAAAAAAGGGGCCAGGGTCGGGACATGTTGACACTTTACCTCTGGTGCTGGGGTACCAGAGGGACCCCCACCCCCCAGAGCAAAAAAAGTAAAAAAAAAATTTTTTTTTGCTGGGAGACGTGGTGGATCTGCTAAAAATGTTTAAAAAAAATAAAACAAGCGCTGGCTCCCACGCTTTTTTCAGGGAAGCCCCCAGATGGGCCAGATCCCAGGGGCATTGAAATTTCGAATGCGGGGGTCCCGCATGGCCTCCTACAGTCTCAGGTACTGCCACCTCCCCAGGGCAGAATTAGTGATGGGGGGGCACTTGGTCCCTCTGCAGCCCACGGGGGCTGCCACCTTCCCGAGCAACATTCAATGAAGTGCGAAGGCCATCTGGCCTGCCAGCAGCCCCGGGGACGGCCATCTCCCCAGAGCAATATTCAGTGTAGTGCAGGGGGGCTGTCTGGTGCCCCAGCAGCCCCAGGGTGCGCCACCTCTCCAGGGCAATATTCAATGAAGTGCGGGGGCTGCGCAGCCACCCCCCTCACAGCCCCTGGGACCACCTCCCTGGGGCTATTTGAAACATTGGAGTGTGCGTCCCCCTCATGGAGCCAACAATGGCCCTCGGGACCGCCACCCCCAGGATTGGCTCCTGGGCATAGCTGTTTGCTCTGACTTGGCTGGAGCTTTGACAGCTCCTGTCAAGTCAGAGAAAACACTCCGGTTCTAGCAAGTGAGAGCAGGGAGACAGAGCAAACTATTGCTCTCACAGAGAGGAAGCTGCATCTTTAGCAGCTCCTTGTCTGTGACAGCAATGCTGGCTCCCGCAGGAGGCATGGCGCCTGCTGGACCATGGGTCCATCAGTCTCCCCATCATGTCTGTGCCCTGGGGGATGGGGTCTTTGGGACTGAGATATGCCTTGGGAGGAGGGACGCATGGCCGCCCCTCCCCAAAACATAATAAAATGTTTAGGCCCAGCCCTGGGGGGGCAGGGTCCCTGGGGCAAAGATCAGCCCGGGGAAGGGGGCTGCATGGCCTCTCTTTAAAAAATAATAACATATGAAGTGCGGCAGCCAGGGAATCGGGTACCAGGGACTGAAATCAGCAGGTAGACGGGGCCCTCCTCCACCCAAAAAATGTTAAAATGTTTAGGCCGGGCCCCGGGTGATGGGATCTCTGGGGGCCAAAATGGGCCAGGGGAGGGGAGCCAGGTGGCCCCTCCCCCCCAACAAAAATATTTTAGAAGGCCAGGCCCCAAGGGAATGGGGTCCCCGAAGCCAAGATTGGCCCACAGAGGGGGACCATAAGGTCTCCCCTCCCAGAAAACAGTAAATACACTATCACTGGGTATCATGGGATGGGGTTCCCAGGGCCGAAATCGGCCAGGGAAGGGGGGGGCCATGGGGCCCATGCACAGTGCCAGGTTGGGTGATTATAGGGTGTTGGCTACAGGGCCTGGCCACAAGCTAGGCCCTGCAGCCAACCACCACCGAGCACAGCCTTCCGCCATGCGATGCAGTGGCTATAGTAGTGAAAATGACTGTACGTTAAAAAAAACATAGATATTCACTGACATCTATGGACTATCAGGGACGTTGTTGTTAGGAAATAGTATTTAAAAAAACATAGAATTTCACTCAGAAAAACAATGGTTACAGGGATATTATAGTTAGGCTCACATTTTAAATGTACAGAACCATAGAAATTCTCTAGTAACTATAACTCGTGCCCTAAGGTAACTATAACTCACACCCTTACTATGCACTATTAATTACCCCACAAATTACACCGCTCATGACATATTTGATAACATCATTGATAATATCAATGTAATATTTGCAGTAACATTTTTTATGAAAATCTGTGCATGGCAGGGACACAAGTGATAGTTACCTTAGGGCATGTGTTATAGTTACTTGACATAATTCTAACTAGAACAGGTGAAATTCTATGGTTTTGTAGGTTTAAAATGTGAGCCTAATTAACTTTGCTGATGTTTGATGAATCGTCACAAAATTTTCCAAATAACATGCAAATAAGGGTGCAGGAAAAGAGATGAAAACATTGCTCCTGCAAGCAAGGAGCTGGTATTTAAAGCAGCTCCCTGCTTGTGGGAGCAATATTGGCTCCCTCAGGACATGGCAAACCAGTTTGGACCGTGGGGCCTTGAGGCTTCCCCTGCCGTCCTGTCACTCTCTTTCTCTCTTCCATCCCATAGTGGGATGGAAGACAGAGAGAGAGATTGTTATTGCAATGGTCACTCCATCCAAATGTTTTGCTAGAATGTTATACTTACGTTTTGAAGCACAGCAGCACAGGGGCACGTCTGTCATTATGGTAAAGGTCTTGGACTGTCAATAGGCTGAACATTCAAATCATATTATTTTCCAGTGTTTTGACTATTAAACATTTCTAGCGATTTAACATTGATGTCTTTTTCCACTCAAAATCTTCAGGTTCAATGTCTTAGCTAAGTCTGGACACCAAATGCTGAGAAGTCACTTTTGGCCTAGTGGTTAAGGTCTCAGACCCGTACACTAAAGATTGAAGGTTCAACTGTATGTATGTCTGTCTGTATGTCTGTGGTCATTTCACTGGGTCCCGAGGTCATAATTGGCCAATGTAGGAGGGCCACGTGGCCCGTCTCCCTGCCCCCTGAAAAAATTGAAGGCTGGGCCCCAGGGGATGAGGCCTCTGGGGACAAAATCAGCCAAGGAAGGTGGCCACGCAGAACTGCGGTCAACTCCCACTGTGCATTGCAAAAGGCTGTGTGCAGTGTGGAGTTGGGTGGTTGGCCGCAGGGCCTGTGGCTAACCATCATCATGCATGGCCGAAGGGCATGTGTGGTGGTGGTGGTTGGATTAACATACAGTAATGAAAATGACACTGAAAAAAACAAAGGTTACAGGGACGTTATAGCTAGGTTCTGAATTTACTCACACAAAACCTAAGAAATTCAGCAGTTATAGTTAGTTATTTCAGGTAAATCTAACTCTTGTCTTAAGGTAACTATAACTATAAATAATTGGGCAATTTTTGGACCACTCTATGTATCCTATGTGGTCAGGATACCTGTATCGTGACCTCTTATGTGTTTTTCTCTCTTCTTTTCCCACCTCTAAGCCGATGCGACAAACAAAATGGTGGCTGTTACTTTTCTGTCAGGTTGTGGGCAGACAATCAGATTCTTCTTGTGGCGCGTGGTTCTTCCTCCCTATATATCTATATTGTTGGGCTTAAATTACTTCAAAACTACTGAATGGATTTACACCAAATCACAAAAAGCATGATCTGCACAACAGAATCTACCTTCGTGCCAAATTTGGTGAAATTCCGTTCAGTGGTTCATGCTGTAGACAATTCTAAAGGTCCTAGGGAGAAATTAATGGGGAAAATGTGTTTTCGGACCCTCCATTATTCTCAGACCCCTCTGGACAGATCACCCCAAAACATTCAAGACAGAAGCTGAACTTAGCAAAGTCTAAGTTTTGAAAATGTTATGAAGGTTCATCATACGGCTTCAAAGTTAAATAAAGTTATTAGCAAAATAAAAAACGCTTTTTATATAGAAACTAGATCCTAACTACAACTACCTAGTGCAACCAGGTAACATACACACACATATATATAAATATATGTTTCTCCAAATGGCCCTCTCTAGGCACGCTCCATAAAGTCAGTGCTCGTGTCAGGGAAGGGCCAATCCCTGTATAAACATTTCCATAAATTGACAAAAGTCAGGCACAGTACTCACAGGATTATTGAGTTTCTTAAATTCCTTGTTTATTCAATGATGAATTACCCAACACCTACATGTTTCAACCAACAGGGTCTTGATCATGGTGTCAATTTGTGGAAAAAAATTATATCTATATATATATATGTATGTATATATGTATATGTGTATATATATATATATATATATATATATATATATATATATATATATGATCTGCACAAACCTTTCCAAAAAAAAGTGTATCCACTTCAGCTTCTTCATAGAAAGTTTCAGGGTGCTCCATCAAGCAGGGGAGAAAACAAAGGGGGGGGGGCAGAATGTGAAATCCCCATGCATTTTCCATAGACTTATTTAGACAAGGCTGAAGGAAATACTGCTGAACGGAATTATACCAAGTTCGTCAGGAAGCTAGATCTTGGCCCGCTGATTGTGCTTTTAGTTATTTGGAGTAAATCTGTCCGGTAGTTTTTGGGAAATTACAGATCAAATAAAATGTATATCTGGATTTATCACTTGTGAGAGTCTTGAAAGACTCTTGCAAGAACACTGATTTAAAAATAGAGCATTGGGATTGGCCCCAGGGGTCTTATTTCCCTTGGGATATCTTGCTCTGCGGGAGTCAGACTCTCGCAAGAGCGAACACTCGGATTGGCTGCCAACAACATGAAACATGAGAAAAATGTTGCTGGAATTCGTCCATTGTCCTTAAAATAGAAAAAAAACTACAGATATATGGAGGCAGGGTAGGGATACCTGATCTTCTCGGCCCCCTGAATGTTCCAAAAGGACCCCGGGGATAAATAGGAAATACAAATGGCAAAGAATCATATGATCCTGCAAGACTCTCGCAGGATGAAAAAAAAATTGTAGCCGGGCTGCATTTATTATATTTATGTCTCCGAGAGCCTGCCCCTTCATAAAGGGGAGAGGTCTGCATTGCCCCTCTGCCCAATCCTCCAAAGGCCCTGGGGAGCCCAACAAGGAGCAAAGGTTGTTTACATGGGGAGGATGGATGGACAGTCCCCCTGCCCGAGCTGCCAGAGATCCTGGGGGGCAAACCTTCAAAGCTAAAATTAGCTATATGGGGAATGGGCAGCCCTTTAAATTTAAGAAGTGGCCTTGGCGGGTGGGGTCCCGAGGGCCTATCAAGGCTCAGAGAGCTGGGCTGCTTGGCCCTCCTCCTTTATTTAAAGGAGAGGTCCTGGGGGATGGGTTCCTCAGGGTGTAACGAGGCTGAAGGCATGGGGCCTTGGAGCCCTCTCCCCTTTGTCCTAGAGAATGCAGTCCTCATGGCCTAATAATGCTCAGGGAGGGGTGCCATGCAGCCCACCTCCCCTTTCATAAAAAAGAGGCCCTGGATGATCAGGTCCCTGGAGCAAAATAAGGCTTGGGAAGGAGGGCTGCTCGTGGTGGGTCGGCTTTACATATGGTGCTAAAATATGACCTTACTTTTGAAAAAACCTAGAAAGTTACTGAAAGAAACACAGGTTAAAGTAACATTATAGTTAGGTGTGATTAAAAAAAACTTTAGAAATTCACTGAAAAAAGCAAAACAAAGTAATATGTCAGTGGCAACATTAACATGTTGGACAAAAAAAAAAAAGTGCACCTAACTATAACTTGCACCCCGGTCATGCACGGCTTATGACTTCACATATGACATCACTCATGACATGTTCTGTGTCATAATTTATGACATTACTAATGACATCTCAAAGAATGGAATTGACATAATTCAATGAGTGTGCTAGTTTGTTTTATAATTTACATAGTGATGGACAGCTACCTTATTACTTTTCTACCTAATTGTGTAAAGCTAATTGGTGTGATTATTTACAAAATACATGTGCCCCCAATGTACCATTTTAATGTAGAGGTATTGAACATGTTTTAAATCTTCACATTGAAGAGTAACTCTGTGAATAGGTGACAGTTAACAATTTGTGTTCATTATGTTCCATACAAAATGTTTGAGAAAGCAAAAAAAGTTTCCCGTAGGGTAAAGATTCTACATACTACATACAAGGTGTTGTAAGCAGCCTTGAGTTATTAAACTAAATTGTCTCAGTATGACCATTTTTACATAACATAGAATACTGTGTACACCATGTATTAATCTATGTACATGGGCTTGTTGTGTTTCAGAAGAAGGCTATTTGTAAAGTTTTCACTCAGTATGATGGCTGCAGGTAGTATGATCGTTAGCACCGTCAGACCCTGGTTATTTTAAGGAAATTGTGTCTTTTTTGCCAAGTGATCCATAGAATGTACACTATTCTTAGTAGATGCTTTTGAATGCTCTATACAGTCTGCAAACAGTGTGGTACAGGGTGAACTCTTTCCCTAGAGTGAATACTGTTCACAGTACCCACTTCTTTACTCATATCAACTTTATTTCTCCATGTATGTAAGGTGACTGTCAGGGGTTTGATACAGATAAAAGCTGTATGCAGTAGTGCATTTATTTTTGGACAGACGGTGTTTTTAGGAACGTGACTTTCTCTGAACAATTGTATAAATATTGAACTTCTTAGGCAATGAGGATTTCCCATATGTTTATGGTTCTTTGTTACTGCAAACTACATTACCCGTGAAGTGTATGGTATAGTTCCAATGTTCAATCAATCAATCAGCCGACTTTTAGCTCGAGACTTGTCACCATTGAGGGTATTCAGGAGGTAGTAGGGCCCAGGGTCTCAGTCGAAGAGTCAGGTTTTCAGCATCCTACAGAACTCCTCTGGCATAGGGAAGATCCTGAGGTGCAGAGGAAGGCCTTTCCAGGCTTTGGCTGCAAAATCGGACAAGGAATGTCCTCTTGCTTTGCTGTTTTGTATGCAGGGGGTATGCGTCAAGGCGAGGGAGGATGAGTGGAGGTGTCTGAAGGGTTTGTGGAATCTCAGGCGGTGGTTGATGTAGGGGGGTCTGGAGTCATGCAGGGCCTTGAACACATGGGTGAGGAGCTTCAATTGACGTCTTCTGAACTGGGAACCAATGGTATTTTTTTACATGCTCCACATACCCCATGCTTTCTACATCTAAGGCAGTAGTTCCTAAACTTTTTCAACCCGCGGCTCTCTCGACCTATTGGCCATTGGCTGCAGCTCCCATTATGTTCATTTTTTTGGGTGGGTGATGGGATGTAAGCCCAGCCTTGGGAGAACTTAATTTTTTCTCCTTGAAAATATTTGGGATGAAGCTGACTTATAACCATCTGGTCACTCTAATAATAGTTAACTAATATTGTGAAACAAAACATTGCCTTGGCATGCTGCCAAACCTTTGCTGATAAGAATTGTCGATCTTACCTTTGTCTCATTGTGGCCATCCATGCACTCCCCACCCCACATACAAAGTGGCCACTAAAGCAGCTTCTTTTTGGCCTACAAATGACTCCAAACCAGTTAGCTGAAAGTAGTAATCCACATTTAAATCTGCAGTGCTCCACAACAACAACAGTTTTGCTGCACAGTGCACATCTACAATTTCAAGTTGAATGGCAACCAAAGTAGGTACACCAGTGGTCAAACAACCAGACATCACATGTTTCATATGTACAAACCTCACACCCGGACTTCAGTACACTATGCCTGCGCGGTGGCTATTTCACCAAAAAAACATCAAAACTTACCCAATTGTAACAGTGGCAACACACAATAAAAAGTTAACTGCACAAAGTGTTTCTTAAAAAAGTTGCAAGAGAGACGAAAATCTGCACAAGGCACTATAGTCATTCTTCATTCATCCAAATAGAGTACGGTCATTACTGCTTCTCACTCAAGCTACCACAAGGGCATGCTGGCCAGAGGTAAGAGCTTCCATGAACGTAGGCATCGGACAGTGTCTCCTGCCTGTGATTGATGATTGCAATGCATTTTCCCAACCAACAGTGCCTCTTGCAGGATGGATGTGGGGTGAATTCATATAATTTTCAGACTGACCTGTTGCTTAACATTTGGGGTGCTCTTTGCTATGGTGGACCTGGGGACTAATTGACCTTCTGAGTGAACAGCGCTTTGCAGCAGCAAGGGGCCATCAGGTGCTGGATGTGCTAAGAAGCTGCACAAGTTACTTCCACACATATATGTAGGTGCACCTCATGCCTCTGGCAGGTAGAGGAGCTTCCCTGGTGTTCCTGCATGCCAGGTTCTGCCCACAGACCACCGTGCATGCAGTCACTCCCAACATAACAGACTACCGGACCCATGGAGGTAACACCAGTGCAGCACCAGTTGACTGCACTGTGATACTACAGCCCTGCCTGAGGAGGATGGTGTGCAGATGGTGGTAGTTTCCTGCACACAACTCTTAGGGTAAAGTCTGCATGTGGTAGCTGTTCCTAATACAGCAGCCCCTGCTGCCTGCAGCCAAGTGAGCTTCTTCCCTTGCCAGACTAATCACCACTCAGTGTGTCACAGCTGGTCCTCTCTGTGTGCATTGGCTGCAGCTCAGCTCCACGCACACTGTCCCAGACTGTCTTTTGCTTGTTATTTCCCCATCAGCACAGGAAATGTGCTAGTAATAATGTACATGGGATTCCCTGCACTAGGGTTTCCAGACACACAGTGTTTTATCTGAATAGCTTCACTTTTGTTGTCAAGGAAGAGGAAAACAGTTGGCAAATCATTCAAGGTGACGGTTTTAACCCTTGCAAATATAAACTTACAGTCCTCCCTTGGGAAGTGGTGTGCAGATGCTGGTAGCTTGATGCATGCATCATGAGTCTTATATAGCACCTCCCCCTGCTGTCAGCACACAAGGGAACTTCCTCCTGGGCTGGACAAATCATTGCTCGACTCATCTCAGATGGGCCCCCTGTGTGCATTGGCTGCAGCCTGGCTCCTCATGCGCTGTTCCAGACTGTTTGTGTTTATTATTTCCATGTCCACACAGGCAGCATGCTAGTAATAATCAACCTGGAATAAAGTGTAGCAGTGGTTCCTCAACTGTGTGCTTGGTATGCATCTTTTTGGGAAGCCCCTGACAAGTTTTGACTGCGCACCAGGGTGCTGCAGCACACAGATTGGGAAGCACTGACCTAAGGGAGTTGTATCTGTGATGGCATTAATGATGCGTCATATTCTTCTGAGCTGCTGTGTACTTACTTTCAGGCCTCTACTGCCATATTAACTTATACAGCAATATGTGCAAAAACGTATCTATATATATATATATATATGAAATAAATGTCTGGACTGAAATCAGAGAGTGTTTAACTATCCGACACCAGTGAATGCAACAGTTTGCGCAAGCAAGCTCCACATAAATCAAATATAATCATGGACTGCAGAAATGTACACTCATTACCATCATAAGTGCGATTGGCATCTTGTAGTGATGTATAACACACC
Source organism: Pleurodeles waltl (assembly GCF_031143425.1). Taxonomy (NCBI): domain Eukaryota; kingdom Metazoa; phylum Chordata; class Amphibia; order Caudata; family Salamandridae; genus Pleurodeles; species Pleurodeles waltl. The sequence goes on along the minus strand of NC_090437.1, from coordinate 516,723,006 downwards.
AGAGTGCATTCAATAATAGCCAGTTCAGTTATATTAAATCACAGGTACAGAGAGTGCAGTACGAGTAAATGCATAATAAATCAAAGAGTCATCAATAAAATCACATATCAATAATTATGATCAAATTGAGCACATAAGTATTGCACCCTTATTGTTGAGAATAAAGTCAGCATGGCTAAACACCTAGGCATCTCCTACTCACTTCTGAGGTCAGATAAAACATAACTCCTCTTTAATGCACTGTTATAACATGACATATCACCCATCGGGCTACAAAGGGGAAGGTGTGTGAGTTATCCATCAATCCTGGTTAATGTATAAAATATAAATGTAAACCGCCATGTGTTGAATCAAATTACACAAACATGCCCTAGTGGACACAATGCTACAGAACAAATATTCCATAACCCAGACAGTTTCATAAGTTAAGGCATACTCAGGTTTCAGTGTACAAATATCCATATATGTAGTCCAAAAAAAAGAATATCAGACCATGGAGTGAGAGAAAAGAAATTTGTTAAATGACTGAAAACCTAAAATCAAACCCTCATGTAATGTATCATTAGATCTTCTCTGGAAGAATAGGGTAGGGTGCCCACACCTGGGCAGCCTCTCACCACCAAATCATAGCCAAGTTTGGAGTCCCTTACTTTCCTCCTGCAATAAAAGAGATCAGAAAAGACAATATCAAAACCCCAAATATCACCCATCACTGATTAAAAACAACATGTATTGCTACAAATATCAGGGCTCACAGTTATCATGGGTCTAAAAAATCACTGCAAAGGAATATGCAGCTGTTCATTTGAGTTCAAACCCCGGCGGCACTTCACACTGAGATCAGTTATGTAACAGGATTCAAGTTCCCTATGTTTCAGAATTCTATCTCCTCCCCGAGTGCCTACTCCCACCTCGTCTGTGCCATAGAATCTCAGCTGGTTATGGCCACTGTCGTGATACTGTTGAAAATGTCTTGCCACAGGAGAGTGTTTATAATTTTTTGAGATAGCCAATGTTCCAGTATTCTCTTAAATACTGGGTAGAACTTCATGCCCACACACCTCAAGCCACAGGGACTTTCTAGCACATATAGTCATGATTACGACTTTGGCAGGGTGGATTACTCTGTCCCAAATGTCTCGGATTTCCCGCCCGCAGTGTTACAAGTTCCATAGGATATAATGGACTCGTAATTCGGCAGGCGGGATATCTGTCAAATTTGGGATGAAGTAATCCCCTCCTCCAAAGTTGTAATCAGGCCCATAGCATGTAACTGGTGCTACAAGTTATAAATTGTATTATGTTTCTGCAGGTTTTGCTGTAAGGTAACTCATAGTCATACTGCCTGGTGGAATTAGAACAGACTTTACAATTACCGCATATGTGGGACCCTTTCAATCCCTGGCTTGGTCAATGTGATCTACTGTGGTAATATCACTGGGCATCTCATAAAGATCTGCTTCTCCGGAAGGTGATGACAGGTCTTACACCCGCTAAGGTGCCAGTAGTTGGATCACACTTTAGTAAGTTCCAGCACTAACTGAACTAGATTTACAGCTCAATGTGGTGATCATTCTGACGGCCCTTCCTCACCACTGGAGGGTATCTTACTCAGGCAAAACGTATTTCAGTGTGTCATTTAGACTAAAACATTGAATGCTGCCTTGGTTAGCACCCATTGTGAATAACCTTGCTGCTTGAATCTATCCATCATGATTTTTTTTTCAACTTGAAAGTCCTTGTCAAAGCTGCAGTCTCTGATGGGCTCTCCATGAGGGGAGCTCCATTTCATTTGATTGCAATGACTACTCAAAGCTTGCACCAGACTATTGCCCACCAAAGGCTTTCTGTACAGTGTGGGTATTAGTGTGTCACCTGATACAATAACTTTAACATCTAGGAAGGCCACACTGGTTCTGCTCATGGTACTAGTGAACTCCACATTGTAGTTGTTGAAATTCAAATGATCTACGAATTGCTTGCTTTGTCTCTCACTAACCTACGTTATAAGGAACAAGGCATCTATGAGTTGAATCCACATGACAACTTTTCCCATATCAACCTCAAATTCAGGCAGGACACCTGCTCCTCCCCCCCAGCCCATCATCAGATTGAGGTAGCTAGGGACAAAGCAGTTGCCCATCGCCATCCCCTGTTTCTGTCTATACAATCCCATTGAATATGAAAATGTTATTCTTGAGGAAGTATTCCATCATGCCAAGAACCGTAGAATTATGGGCATAGACACTAATAGGCCTGGCCCTCAAGAAATGCTCACATGCTGTGATCCCATCACTCTGTGGCGTGCTAGGTTAAGTCAAGTGTCATGTACAAAACATCTTTCTCACAATGAATATCCTTGATTCTTTTCAAGAAACCTTCATGTCTTCAATTTGGGAAGTGAGTGCACTGACAAATGGTCTAAGAAAACAGTCAATGTACCATGAAGTGTTCTCAAGGAGTCTATTCAATCAGTCTCCCTGGTGGTGTACGTATGTACCTTGGGAAGCACGTACAGAACCAGTAATGTAGGATATGTGTTCTTGAGGAATAAATACTATTCCATCTCTATAAGCCCATGTCTTTCCAAGTAGATAGCAACTCCAAAAAGTGTACCTTTGTTCATCTGTAACCTCGTAACACCTCATAACAATTAGTATAATCCAGTTGTCTTTGGGCTTCAGTGATGTACATGTCGGGAGGAAGAACCACAATATCCCCTCCCCTTATTAGCAGGTCTAATTACCACCTTGATGTCTTTGGCTAAACTCCCTATGGCTTTACTTTTGTTACAGGTAATATTTGTCCTTGTTCTGGTATTCCTAGTTCTTATCTTTCCAAGATCAGCAATTACACTTTCATGAAAAGCATCAATCATATCAAATGTTGAGATAGGAGTACATTTAGACTTGGGTTTGAAATTACTCTCAAGATTAAGATCATAGACAACATCCAGTTCTCTCAAAACCTGTTTGACACACTTCAGCTCAATACTCTCATTCTCTTGTAGTTCATAAAAGGTGATAAGGAAGTCTACATCCCCCACCAAAAGGTCCAACCTAAGAAACTGTTCTAGTTTCCTTAGGTTTCATCCCCAATTAAAAAACTCATTAAAACTTCAAGCGGCTGATCAGTTTGAAAACATCAATCCTAGTCTTTACAAAGTCAAACCTTTAAGTAGAGCAGTAGGAAAGGTCAAAGCATAGTACATTGGATTCAAGGAGGATAAGAGGTCTGTCAGCTAGTTTAATGATAATATTATTTACTGTATTCTTTGTCCTGTCTGTTGGACCATCTTGCAAATTCCCATGGGGGTGTTTTCTACATTGTCTCCTCTTCCTTTTGGCATATCTTCTTTTTCCTCTTATGCCTCCATCTCAACCTCTTGTTGCTCTTCCTCTGCCCCTCAAGGATTGATAATTTGATACTCGCCCCCGTACCAGTGGGCCTGCAGCCTGATTGTGCCACCCACTTCAGTAGCCCTTTAAAACATGTCTCAGGCATGCCACTGCAGAGCCTTTGTGTGTGGTTTATACTACCATGACGATCTGGCACAATAAACCTTTTTTCCAGGCCCAAACCTTCCTCATTAATACATTTAACTCACCCCTAGGGTAGGCCCTTGACAGCCCAGAGGGCAGGGTGCAATGTATGCAAATTATTGGTCATACTTCTTCTAGGTTTTATTTTTAGTTTTACATGACCTGGTAGTGAAAACTCTTAAATCCATTTTCACTACTGCAAGGCCTATCTATTCCATAATTTAACATTGGAGTTGCCTTATTACATCTTATAAGTGTAACTTCCAAGTGGGAAGAGATGACCCCTTTGAGTTTGGTGTCTCTGGAATCACTATTTCAAAACCATAATTTAGAAAGTTGGCATATTCATGCCGCAGCCAGATTCTGGTCATATGACTGGGTGTAGTTGGCAGTTGAGCTTTGTATATTCCTCCTAGACAGCCCCACACAATGGAAGCTTAGGTGTGATTTAATGGGTCATCCTGGCAGGATCAGCGGAAAGGCTGTGTCCTGTCCACACACAAAGAGTTTAACATGCCTATATTATCACTCCAGCCAGCTTGGAGCTGGAGCAGGGAGGAAGTGAATTCCTTGCACTTCAAAACCACTGTTTAGAGGTTTCTCCCATCTTCCAGAACCAGGGCATCAAAGTATAAATACTGGACCTCAGACACCACCACTTCTGTACACTTCTGGATCTGTGGATACTCTGCCATGAAGAAGGACTGCTGTGCTGCTGAAGCCTTGCAACTCTGCTGGACTGCTGTTTTGCTGGACTCCTGCTTTGCTGTGATGACCTGTGTCTGCTGCCCTCCCGCCTTGGAGTGAGAAGGACTGGACCTGCATCTCTCGAACCCAGAATCCAGAGTGACTCCAAAGGCCAGGCGACTAGTTTCCTGACCGGAAGTTTCAGGGAAGTAAAAGACTTCCAACCAACTTACTTCGGCAATTGGACTCTGCCAGTTGTGAGTGCTCTGCCAATGGTGCCACCCCAGTCCTAGACCCTTGGAAGTGGGCCTAAGGTGCTTGCTCCACCAGAACCAACATATCTGCTGTCAACCCAATGCATCACCATCATTGTGCAAATCAGAACTTGGGCAGTACCTCTGTTGCATGGATCTGAACCGGCACATCACCTCTGCTGCGGGGATCAACTACGATGCATCAATGCTGTTGCAGGAACAGAACTGGGCATCAGACTCGCGTGCATCTTGGAACCAACGCATCGCCATTTCTGCATGAAGAAAATCAACACATCTCTTCTACTGCGTGGAGAAACCTCATGCATCTCCTTCGCTGTTGGGATCGGCACTGGTGCATCACTTTAGCTGCAGGCCACAACCAGGATTAAGGTTCTTTTGTCAGTGGGCCTCATTAGGTCGCAGTAGCTGGACCACGATCCATCTCAGTCAGTCTGAACTTTTGACTTTGTACCCGTATGGCATGATCAACTAGCCCTGGTTGGCACTCTTTGCTTCTAAGCGCTATTTTACAGTTTACTCTTTAAGCATTTCTAACTCAAGTTCAACTTATTGGATTTTCGTTGTTTTGTTTTTGTTTTATTTACTAAAAGACGTTCTATATTTGTAACTTGGTGTGGGGTCCTTTGTGTGTGGTGTTTTCACAGTTTTATTGTTTTAAGTCCTGCACAAGTATTTCACACATTGCATCTAGGTTAAGCCTGACCACTCAATGCCAAGCTACCAGGGGGTTGAGAACAGGTTAATTTGGTGTTTGCTTGGGCATTATCCTGACTAGGATTGTGGTTGCAGCTTGACCAGGGCTCACATCCCAGTCAACCACCAACCCAATTTCTAACAAACAGTCTAAGACTGACTTAACGAGATGGTGCAGGCTACAAGCTCAGAAATTCATAAAGCACACAATAACACTTAATAAATCAAAGTTCAGCCTGTGTTTTTACTTTTAAAAAGAAATGTACTTTCATAAACATTGATTGCACACCATAGCAACTAGACTTCTCTAGTGTCTACTGAACTGAGATTTGTGTAAGAAGGCCTTTCTCTGTAAAACAATGCAAAGCCCCTTCCTTTGCCATTTGCCATGGAATTCAGGAAGAAAATCCCTTTCCTACTGTGTTTGTCAGAGACTTCCCAATGTAAAACCTTTTCCTATAGTATTTGGCACGGAGTTCTTGATGTAAAACACATTCATATGCATTTGTGAAATAGTTCACACTTTCTCCTTCATATTGTAATTCTAATAAGGTTATATGTAACATGCAAAGCCCCTTCCTGATGTGTTATCAAAGTCCCTTTCAATTTTGAGAAAGAGAAATACTTACTACCACAACACAACTGATGCACACTCATATGTAAGAAAAAAAGAAATCCAAGAAAGGTGCGTGGCAAAACCGCTCTCTCATATTGTTTTAGTCGTGTTTTGTAATTTCCTGAGTTCTGGCATAAAGCTAAAGCTGTCAAACTTAAAAAGGGAATATAACATGTTGAGCAAATAGTTGTTAAATACAACTTAGTCATCCATAATATTTAGCAATTATTACTAACAAAGCGGTCATGCTACATTAGCTTGTTTTCAATGTTCACTTGTCAGATAGGAATGAATCTCCTTACTAATTTGGTCCTAGAACGTGTTTTTTTGAAATTGTAAAGAGGACGGTTCCTTTAAACACATAGGTCTTCTCTGGAAGAGCTTTTCAACAATAAATACATTGTTCTAGGAAGTCATTCATGCAAGCATGCTGTCCTAGAGCTTTGTGATGTTGTTTTCACACGTAATCTTTTCCATTATTTGGTTTTTACGTATTTCTTTAGACCACATCATTTAAAGTATCCCACCTGCAGTATTTAAGAATAGGATCCTGGAGATTTATTATATTGCACACAACGCATGGCATATTGGTAGGTGTATGTCATTCACTGAATGCGCATGCAATCTATTCTGCTAACCTCAGCTGGAAGCTAATAGGAACTGAACCGACATACATCTTCAAGCTTGGTCAGCCCTAATATGAAGCTGTTGACAAATATGCACTCCTTGATATTGCTGTTCTTAAAACATGTTCAAACAGAGATTTACAAAAGTCTTGTTCAAAAGAAATATTTCATACATAACAGCTGAGCCTCATGAATTACCTTTTGTTGTTTTGTATATCTTTCAAACATTGTCACTAAATAAACCAGAAGCATGGATGTTTAATAACTAGAAATGACGTTGCAGTTCCTGCAGCCACCCTGAAAACAGTTCCCTGGGTCTCCACAGGTTGATGGAAGTGGGAGAAAGGCTACATCCAGCACTGCCTTCACCTTTTTTCGGACTTGTTACAAATCCCAGGGAACTGGGGCAAAGACCCCTTCTGTGGTGCCGCCCCTGACCCTACCTATGTGAACACTGAGAGACAAGGTCCAGTTGTGTCACCTACTGCCACCACAGCCTGTCTACCTGAGGCTGAGGTGAAACTGAGGAAAGAATGGGTATATGTCAATGTGTGGCAGCGGATCTCTCTGCCCTGTTTATTGGACTGCTAGTGCAATTATTGCCCCCCTCCTCTGTCTCAAATACTGAAAGAGGTGAAGAAAACCAATAATGGAAGGCACAGGAGGATGGAGAAACTGAAGGGAAGTTGCAAGGAGCCTAGTAAATGTGTTTTATGAAAAGATGCAGTGGCACCATTCAGAGAGTGATTATGGTGGCAGAAGACACCAGGGTTGCCACAATCGTTTGATTAGCATGACTTAATTGACTTTTAGCATTAGTTAATAGACAACTCTGTTCTTGCACTCAACAAGACTGGGTTGAAGCAGGAATTCATTGGGTTTCATGTGGAAGTCTAAATCTTCATCCTAAATATCCTGCAAAGTTTTTGATTGAGCCACATCTCTCCACTGTTGGATTACTGTTTTCAATTAAGTTCCAATTTTGCTATTTTGCTAAACTATATGATGGGGATTCAGGACATCCAATTGCTTCGCGGATTCCTGGTATTGATCAAAATTCCAACAGAGATATTTCCAATCTGATTATCTAGCAAGGTTTCTCAATGGTGCCATAATCTCTGAAAGAGTTATTGACATAAAAAATGGTATGCAAATACTCATATCACTTTAATCCCTATTGAGAGACTGAAAGTTTGTGAGTAAACCTTTTTGCACTCAGTAGACATGCGGGTGCAATACTCTAATCTGGCACTCACTTTGCACATTCATAGGAAGGAAAGGCTAGTAGTACACACCAAGTGTAGGTGCTGCTTTGAATGCGGTACCACATATTCAAAGGATGCACTATGCAAATTGCTTGAGTATATATTAACAACATTTTACATGAAGACACAGAACTCTCATGAAGTTTGCAAATGGCATTGCCCATTTCAAAGTCATCAGAAATATGAATTGAAAACAGAGAAGTATTCTTGTTAATCCAATCATATTTATGAAGACAAACTCCATTACTAAAGTCTTGTTTCAGAGCTATCCTTACGGGAGTATAAACTCATAATTATTTTCACATCTTATTTATCTACATGAGGAATTCCAAAGATCCTCAACAATTTAAAAAACGTTGAATATTTCTAATGATGCACGTATTGTTTAGAGACAGCGATATAGGTTCGGTAAGTGATCATTCGGTATCCATGTGAATTCTATTAGCCTGATGTATGTTTATTGTATGGCAGTTTCAGAAAAAGCAACCCTCAAAACATTTTTCAAACAGAAAGAGCGTTCACACAAAACAGAAGCTTGTTACTTTATCAGTGAAAGAAGTTAGATAATTCCAAACCTTGATAATTGTAATTTTACAGATAATATGGAGAATATTGTATGAATCTCATAGAGCCACCAGAGAAAGAGCCAGAAACAGAGAGCTATTTTGGAGGTATAGTATTGTGAAATAGAAGCATATCTATAAGATGCTACAGATCTTAATCTTGTCTTTAGACATCCGCTATAACCCAGTAAAGGTCAATGGTCAAAATAGTGAAGAGTAGTGGTAATATTCAGTGTCTCTGTTTTCTTTCTTATTGCTTTCACCCGTGAATTTATTTTCTAATAACCTGTGCATTTTTCTTGCCTTGTATGCTTGTCTGTGGATACTGATTGGTGCAGGTTATTATTTTCTAAGGAAGGGATTGATTAGTGGTTACCAAGATGTATTTATCTAGGAACTATTTTCATACATACAACAGAGTGGGTAAGGCGACCAGCGGTGGTGGGGGGGGGGGGGGGTTATAAGGGTCTCTGCTCAATGATTGTCATAAGAAGAATCAAAGTAGCAATGGAAGTTATTTGAATACAGACAGTGGATGGGCCATATGTATCTGGGGGATGCAACAGATGGGAAGTCATCATAATAACTTTTTCGAATGTATATGGCTAATGTTATGTTGTAGAGGAGACAGAGTAGCGGTTCCTTTGTAATATAAGAAATTAATTGTTACAATGGACAATTATATAATTCTAAGCTGAAGCCACTAGATAAACAGTAATCTTTTGCTCTTAAAATTAAAAGAACAACAGTGAAACTGTGACAAGGGGAGATTCATCTGATATATTAGGAGGGTGTCTGTTTAACAACATTGGTGCAAGAAAAGCTGTGTGTATTTACAGTCCACGCCTGTTCAAGTGAGAAAAAATGACTTTTAACCTGCTTATGGAAATAGCTTCCTTAAAATCAGATGCAACCACATCAACAGCCTCTGTTAAAATGAAAGATACTTGCATGACTCCCGGCCTAAATTAAGATGACCGAAATAAAACATGGCTTGCTGGGTTATAAAGTTTATCAGAGCATGAACACTGCCTCATGTCGGCAGAGTTGCCACTCCACAATCTTTTAGTTTCCTCACTTTATTAAGAATTGGAAGTGAAGCTGGAGGTTTAAATCACTGGAGCCTCAGCTGGCACAACCCTTGACCTTGCGGACTGTCGATTACTAAGCTGGTGGGTCACAGTCATGGTTTTCCCACTCTTACCTAGGGTACAGGATTGGTTTCTTACGACTTGTCTGCGAGGCTTGATGGTTCGGGAGTAGGAAATACATGCGATGACCTACCCTTTCCCCGCACGTAGAAAAGTCCTTGCACTTCAAAACAGTTTGTTTTGTTTTCTGAAAACACATTTTTCTTTTTGATGCATTTGTGGCAGCCAGCAACACGGCCTTCACTGAGGCTATTACGGCTGCGACAGAGGCATTGAAAACAAATAGGTCCCTACCTGCCTGGCAGAGATCTTTAAATATGGCAAGTGGTCTTCGCCAGGTCGGTGGAGAGCTTTGAATCCGCAGCATATGGGTTTCCCACCAGGATAAAAACGAGCTTCTAAAAGCTGAATTCAGAAAAAGTAAAGCATTTACATCCATAGCCATACCCCTAATTTGGAAGTACGTTTCAGATTTTTTTGATTTCTCAAAGAAATATAAGAGTTCACCTGGAAAGTTGTAACTGTTGCAGTTTTCAATGGTATTAACGTATATATATATATATATATATATATATATATATATATATATATATATATATATTTAGATAGATAGATAGATAGATAGATAGATAGATAGATAGATAGATAGATAGATGCACGCATATGTAATTGTAAAAGGTGTACATTTGTGCATATATACATTTTACACTCGGGTGTATTTTTAGTTGATAGCTTCTGTTTTGTTTCTTCATGGAGAAATTGAATACCCCCTTTCCTATTGCACCCCTACTAACTGTAAGGGTTTTTGTCTACCCATCCCTGGTCTGAAATAGAATATTTCCTCATTTTGACAAGAGCAAATATCAAACTCTATTGAGGGAATGGCAATATGCCTGTCAAAAAAATCAGAATTTACAAAACTCACATGTGTGGAGTTCAGCTACTTATGCAGGCAACCACAAATTGCCCCTCTGGTAGATAGGCTTACACATAAAAAGGCACCACTATGATAACTCTAAGAGTGTATATTCAGGATTTGTGCGTAGCAAACCCGAGTTTAAAAGGCAAAAGAAGGTGTTCACACACATATGTTCAATGTGGGCATGCAAATGCCTGTGCGAATTGGACAATTGGTGTTGGAGTGAGATTACCACACACCCCTGATCTTAATGCGGACATCAATGTAACTCTGAATCTCATATTTGGAGTGAACATCTTTAAATGAGTTCCTTACGCCAAAGATGGAGAGAGCTCATAGGGTATTTAATGGAAATCTTAGATGTTCAAGTCTTTGGAAGACATTAACTACCAAATGTGTTTAAAGTTTTATTTTCATGCCAACCGATAATATTCTAGTATTGATTGTAGCTGTGTTCACACTCAACAGGATCTCTAATACCTCTAATACTACCTTTATTTCCATCACATGTTTAGAACATTAGTCAGTAGAGTTAGCAATAGGAAGATATGGAATTACCAGAGTAACTGGTCGATTACATTACATTAATTAAATATGATAAAAGATTTGACTTCTCTTGTCGTCTCCCTAGATATTATGCATTTATGGGACATGTCTGGCTGGCATAATCTAACTCTGGGCATTGGGAGACTGCTAAACATATTTCAATGAGTGAGCTCTTGCCTCTAAACTTGGTGAAAGATTGACTAACCTGAATGGGTATATTTCAATTTATAAATAAGGTCACAGTATTATGATGTACAAAGAGCAGGAAGTATGCCAGTGGCATCCCAGTTAAATGTCACCTGTGGGCTTTAAGGAATCAGACATCCTCATTGATAAATTACAGGAATGAGGCGTTCCCAAAAGATTACTAGGACATGCTAGGAAGAGGACTTGTTACTGCCCCGGAGAGACATTATTGGATCCAAGGAACCATGAGAGAACATTAGTTACCGATTAGTATGTGTGGGTCACTGGAATTATTGGATTGTGCGGCTGCTGCAATTTTCACATAATTATAGGTTTGCTGCATTTGCCACATAATCCATCATCTGTGGCATAATCTGCAGATTTTAGGGAAAAAAAATCTTTGTAGCTCAAATGGTTCAAAAGCTACAAAAAATGCAGCAACATCTGTTACTGTGCAGCGAAAGGACCTTTGCAAAGCTGGACTTGTCAACTTTTTGTTCCTTATTGCTGTATTTAGGTATTAAAATGGTACTAATAAGGTGCAACTAATCCCATGACAGTATTACCAAATTCAAAAATGAGGAAATAATTAAGTAATTGTCCTACACAATATTCTGCATTATGCTGCATAATTAGCTTTTTCTTGCTACATGATTTACTCAAGCCTGACCCATAAGTTGGCCCTCTCCTGCCGCATAATTCCAGTGGCCTAAAGTATGTGTCGCAACATTCGGTATTAGCACCAATTACATTAAAAAGGTGATTAACAGACACTCGTAGGTAGTGCACGATGAGCTAGGCACCACTGAGGATCTACTCTGCCTATATGAGAGGGGGGACATCAGGGATCATGTGGTAAAGGGCCTACTGACATCCCCTGAACAATCACACCTGTGCACACTCTTTAGCCTACTTCCGATCATTGGACATGATACGTGTGGGAGATGTGCATGATATAAAGGAGGTTCAGTACCAAGACCATAAGACAACTCTAAAAGGTTTCACTAGCTGTAACAGAACAGATATGATCTACATGTTGAAATGCCTTTGATCTAGCATGGGTTGACCAGGCTGACAAAAAAGAGACAAGCATTTGCAATGCAATGGGTCTCGCGTTTGCTCGAGTTAGAGCTATTAGCGCGGTAAATTCCTAACTGGACTTTTCTTCCCAAATAAATTGAAAATGAAAAGTAAAACAGTCGACATAAGCAAGCCAATTCGAAGCACCACGGCCACCATGAGCGTGAAGGAGAGACGCAAAAGGAAAAAGAAGTTTGCTTGCAGTCAAACATATGGCAAATGTGCAATTATCCATGTAACAGGAGCAGTCTGCAAGGCGGTAACAAAACCGCCCCAAGGAGGGACAAACATAGAGCATTTACCAATGATTACAAAGGATTTTTGAAAGGCAAGCCCATGAACGCCTGGTAGAGATAGCCGTGCAGTGGGCACGCTCGACCTAAAAAAGGAATCAATCCTTAATTTACCCTGTTGCTGCTCTGAATTTAGTTTGGAACAACCTACACTTATCAAACCCTTGTTCTTAAAAAAAAAAGATTTTCTCTTGTGCTGAGACACTAAAATGGTGCCTTAACTCCAACAACATAACTGAACTCATTGTGCGGCAATATTTTTAATACAGTGCGTAACAAAAGGGTGGTCACTCAACCCCCGGATCCTTAGACTTTGTGTCTCCTTGAAAATAGTGCTATGTCAGGAAACCATTTATTGGATAAGTTTACATGTAGTAAACACAGACCGTTTTAAAAGGTATTTTAAATCCCTCATATTGCTAAATGCTCTTTTATTAATATACATGATCGTAAGTTGAGGACTACTTTTCCTATCATTTTTAATGGACACTATGCTATTTCTTTGTACAAGAGGTTCTTTTTACGAATGTAGTTACTCTAATTGACCAGAAACAATAAAGAGTATACTTACTTGCTCAGTGTGAGAACCACACCCTTCCTGAGACAATATGTGGCCTGTATTAGACCCCAAAACAACTTGAATAACAGACGGGTTTGTTATCAGTCCAGATCCCGTTTTTTCCTGGGTCCAGAAAAGACCGTTTGCTGAGTTCCAGTGGAGATCCCATCAGGATTGTTTAAAAGAACTGTCAGCAAAGGTGAATACTCAATCTAGGAATCCGAGTGGTGCAGTGAGAGGGAGTAGCATTGCCTATGGACTAGCGATAAGAGTCTTGAGGTTCTCCAGCCCAGACTCTGCAGTGAGAGAGTGGTGCATGCAGCATTCCTGCCACAGCACAGCCACTTGAAGCTCTCATTTACTAGCACAGGGAGCACTTACAACATGATGACCAGTAGCATGTGGCAAGTATGCCAGCCCTTTCAGAGAGCATTACATCAAGGCCATAGTAGCCACGGATAGCACAAAAAGCAACAAGAAAAATTATTTAAAAAAATGCCTTAACATGGCCTTGTTGTTAAAGGAGGGAGAACACCCAAATGGCAAACTGTAATTTTGCCTGAGGCACCAAAAAGCCAAGCTTGCACAGGAGCTAGGCCGGTGTCACCAAAAGGCAACATTCATACCTTTTTTTTTTTTTTTTACTGTGGCAGTAAATGTTTTCAACACCAACACCCCTTGCGGCAGCCTATCAGCAAGCTTAAGAACTCTGATCAAGCCAGTCGCAAATCCTGACGAGGCATCCAAGTGTAAACAATGCACTGTAAAAACTCAGCACTCAGGTGTTCAGCATCGAGAGTGTACTTGTAGGAATTCACAGCGTGGCGCCCGCCATTTAAACATGTTGCTTGCTATTCTGTGAAAGATTTTGTGCTAAAAACGTATCTTTACCTATTGATCTGCACCAAGGATTAAAACGAGGGGATCTCTTGCAAGTTCAATATTACATTTAAAATATCGATAACAATGTAAAACACTTATCATTTGTGTGTCTTCCCATGTTTCACTCGAGCCCACCAAACCTTTTCAAGAATGCTTTTCTGTTCTAACAAAATCTTTTTTCAGTTTCACCAAAACAGTTTTGTTTTGTCTTTTGTCTTGTAGGAATTCACAGCGTGGCGCCCGCCATTTAAACATGTTGCATGCTATTCTGTGAAAGATTCTGTGCTAAAAACGTATCTTTACCTATTGATCTGCACCAAGGATTAAAACAGGGGATCTCTTGCAAGTTCAATATTACATTTAAAATATCGATAACAATGTAAAACACTTATCATTTGTGTGTCTTCCCATGTTTCACTCGAGCCCACCAAACCTTTTCAAGAATGCTTTTCTGTTCTAACAAAATCTTTTTTCAGTTTCACCAAAACAGTTTTGTGCTTTAGTTTCAAACGTTCACACTTTCAAAACTTCGTAGAGTCAGTCAGGGTTAAAAAACAAACGCTGCGGGCAAAACAGAGACACATTTTCTAGTTTACACAATCCATTCTCCTTCAGTATATAGTGTCCCACTGAAACGCTTTACTGCTGTTTTCATGAAGGCCCTGCAGAAGTGGCACATATATATCAACAGTGCAGCGGGTGTAGTGGGACGGGGACCCAGGAGCTGGAGTGGGCTACTGCATCTTGATTACCTCTCTTTGAAACCCATGTCCTCAACAAAATGGCAAATGGATACCTTTCCTTTTTGGCACCAGGCCCCTGGCCCCCTGTGTATACAACTGCCCTGGTTGTTCGATAGTGGGTGCAGAGTGTCAGGAAATATTTAATCTTAATGTAGAACACCGAACCACAATAAAATTGCAGTTAATACAATTCTTCCAAAATAAACAAGTTAGAGCTACTAGCGTTGTAAACTAACCGACTTATTTTTTCCACATAACCTGAAAATGAAAAGTAATACAATTTCACTTAAGGGAGCCCATTTATAGTGCATGAAGGAGACTAATCAGAACAAAAAGGCAGGTCCGGTTTCGCCTTTCCATAGTAATAATAAAATAAAACAAGCGAGATCGCGCTGTGTTAACTCTTGAATTCGTGAAGGAGCGCTAGGATAAACAATAAAATTAAACTGGTAGTCATGGAAAGTGCTTGATTACTGCCCAGTGTGATGGCACTACCTACGAAATAAAGAGAACAAGCATTTGGAATGCAATAGTCTCGTGTTTGCTCGAGTTAGAGCTCTTAGCATTGTAAATTACTGACTGAACTTTTCTTGCCACACAGACTAAAAATAACAAGAGGAAGAGAACGAGAGCAAGCTGGCCCTGGAAGAGCCCCCCCACTGCTGTTGGTTTATGTTTACAGAGGGAGCTGGTGGGGAGGAGGGAGTGAACATGCACCCACAGTGTAAGACCAACAGGCAAACTCTAAAGAAAAAAAGTCCCATACAGAAGAGATAAACAGGACATAGAGTAATGAGACAGTACTTTGTGCTGCTCCCAAAGAGAAAAAGGCAGGACAAAGAGGCAGAACTGACCACTAGCAAGCAAGGATTTTTGAATGACAGTGGAACCACCAAATGAAATCACTGGAACCCCAGTATAAGTATACTTAAAAAGTATATAACACGTCTAACGCCACGCTCGACCTAACAAACAGGATTTTGCAACACTGCAGCCAGAGAAGATGTGAGACTCTGGGAGCACCTCTAGTAGAACATTTCCTACTATTAGGACACCAGGCAAATGAGATTAGATGGGTGTTTCTAGAAAAAATCACTCAGAACCCAAGGGGTTAGGATTTCAATACCTTAAACCACAGAGAATGCAGATGAGTATACTTGCTAGATACTGTTAATAGTGGATTGAACGGAACTGAAGAATTCGGAAGACAGTTGATCCAATTTAACAATTGCTGAAAGTTCTAACCCATAAATGACAATTTCAAGGTCAAGCAAAAACAATCCTTTAGGAACCTGGGGCCAGATGTAGGAAACTGTTTGCGACTCGCAAACGGCAAAATTTGCAGTTTGCGAGTCGCAAAACGCAGTTTCCTATGCAGAAATGCATTTTGCGAGTCGGAACCGACTCGCAAAATGCATTTCCGACTCGCAAATAGGAAGGGGTGTTCCCTTCCTATTTGCGACTCGCAGTGGGATGCAATACCATTTGCGACCGCGTACGCGGTCGCAAATGGCATCGCAGTTACCATCCACTTCAAGTGGATGGTAACCCACTTGCAAATTGGAAGGGGTCCCCATGGGACCCCTTCCAGTTTGTGACTGGACCCACAAATATTTTTTCAGGGCAGGGAGTGGTCTAAGGGACCACTCCCTGCCCTGAAAAAATTCCGAAACTAAAGGTTTCGGGGTTTTTTTAAGTGCAGCTCGTTTTCCTGTAAGGAAAACGGGCTACACTTAAAAAAAAAAAACTGCTTTATTGTTCAAGCAGTCACGAACATGGAGGTCTGCTGACGACAGCAGGCCTCCATATTAGCGAGTGCCTATACTCGCTATGGGGCCGCAATTTGCGACCCACCTCATGAATATTCATGAGGTGGGTCATTGCGACCCCATAGTGAGTCGCAGTCGGTGTCTGAGACACCGTACTGCATAGCAATTTGCGACTTGCAAATTGCGAGTCGCAGGGACTCGCAATTTGCAAGTCGCAAATTGCCGTTTTGCTACATCTGGCCCTTGGTTTTCACTATTGAATGTTAGTTGACGACTGTCAGGATGTACGCAGTATTCAGCACATGCACATCATTCCATTTTCCTTTCACTTTTCCCCATGATGCATAGCCCATTTGTAATTGTCATAGTAAACCACTATAGATCATATGTACAACTATTGAATGATCCTTGCAAACAATTGTATATAACCTTCCATGATACTTAATCTTTTATCAACATTTACGATATTTGGTTGATCAAGATGAAAACAGTTTTTTTATTCATGATGCGAGGGAATAACAACCTGTCAACATCTTCATTACATGCTACACATTGTATGAATCATCCTTACAATTATAGATAATTGTTGGAAGTGATTGAATACGTCAGTGACCCCGGCCAGAGTTCACATTGCATGTTCAAATACACTAGTAGTATGTGCATTGCTTCGGCGACACTAGCACACAAGGCTGATTCCCTTCTTGTTAGATGATGATACACAAGCATAAGTGGTAAGTGTACCGCCTGGTGGATTACTCCTGTCCCTAAAAGGGTCCTTTTGTTTTGTTTTTCTATGCACGGATTCATGCTTATTATTATTCATAGAAACCTTTCAATGAATGCCACTGTTTAAAACATAGAACAAACATACTATGGACCTCCTTAATGGTGATTGAGGCATATGCAGGTTTTCCTACCCATAATACTGAATATGATGTGCTTACACAGTCTCTTTATACTTGATATGTGAGTTATCTAACCACCAGCATATCAGTGTTACTATTTTAATGAAAGAAGAGAAAACAGAGCACAGTGACAGCCTTCTCTACTTCACACCGGTAAAGGTGAGCCATAATTTGACTTCCAAATATCCGCTCCCATAAATGACAGGTTTGATTGATATCCACATTTTAATTCACAGGTGACCCACAGGTGCTGCATTTGAATGACAGTGATGACTAAATAGAACAAACGTCCCACACCTAAGCATAGAGACTGGGTAAGTACCAGGGCCCATAGTACTTAAAGGAAGTATTTTCCCTGTTTGTGCCACGGCATACCTTTAAACAGGTGTGCAGGCTATAAACAGGGAAAATGCTCCCTATTATGAAGAACGTGCTGCCAATCCTGGACCGGTGAAAACTCATGCTGCTGTATAAAAGCTGCTTCCTGTTTCATAATGCAGGCGGCAACGTGCCTGCATTTTTAAGAGGGGTTAGACTTCCCCTTGTGGGTGGGTGCAGTGATTGACTACACCCATGGGGATGTCTGAGGGGTCTATGGAACCTCCCTTCACTCCTTGAGAGGACTGCTCTCAGGGTGCGCACTGACCTTGTGCCACCTTTTTGTGGCACACTTTCACTGCATCTCCTTAGGGCATATATGATTCTGAACCCATGAGAGAGCGTATCTTATATAATCTATATTAACATGAAATGTTTATGAATCAATGTGTGATAATGCTGCATAGAAATTAAGATGATAGTGATTTTGCTTAAACATGCACTTGAATTGTGACCACGAGGAGTGGCCACCAATGTATACGTAGACTAATAATAATTACCAAAATGTTTATATTATGTTTAAATAAGTTTATACTAATGTTTGCGTTATTGAATCTGTACTGAAATCCTCATAGGCCTTAAGTTAGCATGAGCCGAAGCTTAGCTGCCTTGGCTTTCATATTAAATGCATTTTTCTATTTTTCAGTGTGCTGACTCACAAAGGGACATGACCCTGCGTGTTCTTTTTCTTCAAATTAGAAGATGAATGTAACCATGTTAGATCCGATCTCACCGCCTTCTCTCGTTTGCAGAATAAATGTTAAAAAGTAAATTGAAACAGTGTAGATTAATGTTATGTACAAGGTCATTCAAACCGGTGAAGACAATGGAACTGCTGACCAAAAGATGTGCAAAGAATTACAGAAAGATGAAATCATACTGGACGTGCTACCTCTGAAGACTTCAATTATGAAGACCAATCAAAGACTTGTAAAACAATATGGGGTGAAGCGTTGGATTACCTAATGTGTATTTTGATAGGTTGAAGATAGTGGGGTATAACAGATGACCAATAGAATTTGGGGGGAATGCACGACGAAAAAGGGATAAAAACCCATTTCACGAGGAGTCTTTAAGGTGGGTTAGGGAATGCTATTGATTTATCCAGAAACTCTGTCACTCTATTTGGTGACTGGGTGGGTTACTTAAAACCATCCTTGCCCTTAGAATTGTCCTTGTTACACTTTACCTCCTTATGAGGGAAGTGCCCTTTTGCCCCGGAGCTGAGTTCTGACTGATGGCGATTTGACTGATGTCCTGAAGACGAAGACTGAACCTGTGCGCTGACCTAATTCCTGGAGGGTAATTATGACAATGCAATTGTAATTTGTCTGTTTGCTTTTCCTTTCTAGGTACCAACTGCTTACTTTTGGCAGAGACCTTAGATAGATGTTTTCCAAATTAGTGTTCTAAATTGTTTTGCATGAAGCCCAACATGGGAATGCTAATCAGTGGTTAGGACAGGTAATCACCAAAACTGACGCAAATAGACAAACGACGAGACTATGCTTTGTTGAACTGACGCGTTATTGACACTCTGCTAACTTTGATCTATCTTCACGCCGTGTTACGTTCTGATGTTTGTGATTCTCGCTTTAATGAAATCTTATCAAAGTTGCCATATCGTGACTATGCTATTGTGCTTCTTGGCTTTGAGATTAACGTATCTGATATTAGAATTGTAAACAATAGGGAATAAAACTCACATAATTCCACTAAACAAGGTGTGGTTATTCATGGCTGAAAGGTCATGGTAGTGTCTTTAAAATGATTAATGACTTTGACTAAGTTGAAATGCATTGTCGTGATAAGTATTGATGACATTATTGATGTATTGATTGACATATTGATCAGCTATCTCGTCCTCAGGTGTCTCTCAACTGGGTCAAAAGATTCATTGGCCTAAAACGAGTCCTGATGTGTAATAAATTATCATAAAGGGACGCGGTATCACCCACATCTGTAATACGATGCAGGCACAGAGTCAAAGTAATTCTCTCATTGTCATGGGGCCACGCCCCATCCAAATGAGGGAATGCTCTCTCACAATAGCACTTGTGCTACATGTGCACCTCACTGTCAGTATTACAGAAGAGGGTGAACAAGCTTATTGTATTGTATTGTATTGTAATCGTATTTATATAGTGCCTACTACCCCTGACGAGGCGTCAAAGCGCTTTTCGGTGAGTAACACACTACTCTGGAACCCAACAAGAATTAGTGATGGATTAGTATCTGGAAATAATGAGTACAGTTTTAGTATTATTAAGAGTTAATTTGAGCCGCGGATATGAGAGTTTGTTAGTTAGATTGACTGGAGTAATGGAGGGGTGGAGGAGGAAAGAAATCCAGAAGTGTTAATTGGGAGTATATCCTTCATTTACTCAACCCAAAGGCTTGGGATGAGTAAAGGGGGATGGAGGAGGGAAGAGTATGTGGAAGGGTTAGGGAGAGCATAGTAGCAGGGTGAGATAAATGCAGGAGAATTTAGTAGGTTTGTGTGGGAGGTCACGGTAGTAGAGTGAGGTTTGGTGAGTTAGATGTGGAAGCGGAGGGAAGAGCTTAGGCAGAATTATTTAGGAGATGAAAGTAGAAGAAAGGATTTGGGATGAGTCAGAGCGAGAATGGAGGATAGTTTGATAGAGACATGACATATGATGATGGGTAGATAAGTGTGATAAGATGAGAGCAGGAATTCATAGATATCTAGTATAACAACCCACCCAGGAGCCATACAATGACCCACGAACATACCAAGCACAGAAACAACATATACACATACATACATACATATATATATATATATACATACACACATGCACACACACATACAAAAAAACATGAATACACACACATATGCACATACAATACATAATTAGAACCATGGGTAAAATATACTTAGTCAAACAGGTTTAAAGAGTGTGTGTGTGTATTTTATTGTTATGACATAGTAGCAATACATATTTTCTAAAGAACTATACATAACTAGAAATATACACATAATCAGAAAAAAATATTTATAACATAGGCATATGCAGTCCATAGTTGTTTGAATATGGTGGTTATGAAGGAAAGAGCCAACTCTTGAGTAGTGTTCTGAAGACAAGAAAGTTATCTGTGGCTCTTATAGTTGGGGGTAATGAATTCCATAGTTTGGCTGCTTGAATGGAGAAGGATGTACCACCTATAGTCTTTTACTTGTATGGTGGTGTTCTAAGGCGGGGTGCCAATCTTGAGCGGAGGTTTCTTTGTTGGATGTATTTGGTTATTTTGTTTCTGATAAAAAGCAGTCCTGTTCCATGTATAGCTTTGTGGGTGATACAAAGCAGCTTGAAAGTGCATCTTCTGGCAACGGGTAACCAGTGTAGTGCTCTCAAGGCAGGGGAGATGTGGACTTGTGGCTTTACATGTAATAGTAGCCTGGCTGCGGAATTGTGGATACGTTGTAGTTTTTTCATAATAGATAGAGATGATCCATGGTAGAGGCCATTGGCATAATCCAGTTTGGATAGTAAAAGCGAGATAGTAGCTTGCACCTTGTGTGGAAATCCGAGGTGGGGGAAGATGCGCTGTAAAGTCTTCAAGGTGATGAACCTTGTTCGTGCTAATTTGTCCACTTGGGCATTCATAGTTAACTTGGAATCCATGGTGATTCCTAGGTTTTTAACTTCCTTGGATAATTGAGGAGGTGGTCCGAGATCATCAGGCCAGACGCACAGAGGGTCATAATTTTTCCAGTCACCTCATTTGAGTATTTCTGTTTTGGAGGTATTTAGTTTGAGATGGCTCCAGGTCATCCAATGATCAACGACTCTGCGGCAACTGAAGATTTGTGAGTTTTCAATGTTTTTGGGGCATTCTAATTTAAGTAGTATTTGTGTGTCATCTGCATAGTTGTAGCATATGAGATGGAAATCATTGATCAGTTCTGGTAAAGATATCATGTAGATGTTGAAAAGCAAAGGTGAGATAATTGATCCTTGGGGGACCCCTGCTTTTGTGAGGTAGGGTTCGGACAAGAAGGGGGGCGAGTGGATGATATAATAAATATTTTTTGAAGATAGGAAGTAATCCAGTCGAGAGCAATCCCTTGTATGCCGGCTTCGTGGAGTCTTTGAATTAGGGTGTCATGGTCAACCGTATCAAAGGCAGCTGAGAGGTCCAAGAGGAATAGTGCAGCAACTCCATTTCGGTCGACTGTGTTTTTAAGATAATCCCAGATTGCTATGAGTGCCGATTCAGTGCTTCTTCCTGGGCGGATTCCAGTTTGGAAGTCTGAAAGTATATGTGGCCCGCTCTTTAATATCAAAGCTCCCCTGAGGTGCACAAAGTGGGCGCCACCACCCGTTGGGCACCCAGGGCACTTTCTGTCCTATGGCCACAAGTCTCCCCATTTTTTTAACAAGAATCATACACATATAGTAGAGTTACAGTAATATCTCATTACTGTACAGGGTGTTTCAACACCCTATTTGAGGAAGACCTTCACCTGATGAAGAAATCTCACACCAAAAGTCCTGGGTTGGAACTTCTGGGCATTATTGTCTGTTTCATTTAGCTGAGCTGACTACTAACTTAACTTTAAAGGCCACCCTTTCATAAACAAAATATTTTTGGACTTGGATAGACTTGATTATGTGATCTATACTGTATCTATTTATGCATGTGCACTGACTGTTTGTACAAGCACCTTTGCACTGCGCACAAAGTACCCTACAATGATATATTGATTATGGAGTAATACCTAACTGCTGTCACCACTGAGTATTTATAGTTAGGATCGTGTTTCCATAGCAAATGCATTTTTTGTGTTGCTAATAACTATGGCAGCATTTGACAAATCTCCACAAAGCTTTCCAAAACTTTGGGTTTTTTGGGCCTAATTTGCATATGGGAAATTTCGGGGTGATCCATCAAGCGGGATGCGAGAGAAAAGGGAGGTCACAAAACAAATTTTTCCCATTCATTTTCCTATAAGAAGTTTAGACAGAGCTACAGACTAAATCGCTGAATGGATTTACACCAAATTTGGCAGAAAGCATGATCTAGGTCCAGAAAGAGTACCATTTGAGTTGAGGTATATATCTTTTCAGTAGTTTTAAAGGAATTAGTGACAAAATAACATGGTACATAGAGGGATGTGGAGGCTTCTCATATCCTGGCAGATCTCAAATTGAGATCTAAGTGGCTGCCACCACTTCAACCAGGAAGTGGTAGCAGCCATCTTAAGACTTGGTTCTCAGTCCAGAGTCTTAACAAAAAAATGCAAAAAAGGACACAAGGGGACATGCCAGGGCTACATTGATCCCCTTAACCTTGTGGTGGGGTCCCAGAGGGCCAAAAAGGATTTTCTTTTACATTTTTGCCACAAATTTGCAGAGAAGCCACAAATCTGCAGCAACATTTTAAAAAAATTACAGGCTCCCATACATTTAAAAATAATCACCCTTGGTGGGCCGTGGCTGGGGTAGAGGACAACATTAATGTAAGGGGGAGAGGGAGGCGCATAGCCTCCTATCCCACAGCGTCCATGAGACCCCAGAGACCCATCCCCTCTGGCCAGGGCTGGCAGATTAATTGAATGTGATGGGGTCATGTGGCCACCCCTCTTCAGGCCAGGCAAGGTCCCAGGGACTCCATTCCCCCAGGGCCAGTTACTATATTGAAGGCTAGATGGGCTGCATGGCCCCCCTTCCCAGGCAAGGGGAGGCCCAGGCGACCTCATTCCCCAGGGCCAGTAAGTATACTGAAGGGGCGGGGAGCCACCAGCCCCCTCCATGAATCATAGAATGGCCCCATTGGACCCCACGCCCCTGGGCTGACTCAGTGACGGTGTCCCAGGGTCCCCAACCATCAGGACACTGTCTGTTCTTTCACCGGGCAGCAGCACAAGCTGCTCCCACCCGATAGAGACCAAATAATTTCTCTGCTCACACTCTGAGGCACGGAAATGCTTTGTATTGCTCCAACCACGTGAGAGCCAGAGCACACTGGTCCCATGGGCTTGGAGCAAAGCCGGCTTCCTCTGCACCTGTGATCGACTCAAGCAGGGGTGCTGGTGCATCTGCCTGGGCCCTGGGTCTTCCCCTGCAGCCCCCCAATAATGTAAGTATTGTTAGGTGCCCCGGGTAAATGGCAGAGAACTCTCAATACATTTTTAAAAAGCAGAGAAATTGTGGCATGCCCTGGGTGGGCACACCACTTGTTATTAAAAAAAATAAGAAAATCCTGCAGGGGCCACAGGGGCCCAAGGCATCCTTGTGGCCCACAAAAGATTTTTAAACCCCAACCGCGGCACCCTGTTTAAAAAAAATTGACAAGTTGTGGCATTACCCGGGTGGGCACGTGGAACGTCACTATCTGAAAAAAAAAAACAACAGGATACTGTTTGAGCCGTAGGGCGCCCTGGGGCTCGAACAGCAGTCCCTTTGAAAAAAACAAGAGTGGGTTTCCCTAGTGGGACCAGGACACCCACAAGCAAAATAAAACAAAAATAAGAAAGTGAATAATGAATGAACAGCTGAATAAATATTTCCTACTATTTATTTTCACATTTCCACCACAAAAATGTAATAAAAAAACTATTTAAAAGAAGAAACACAGATATGTACTTTAATAAAACTTTATTAAGTAATTGGTAACTAATCAAAAATGATTACTATTGTATTGTGGGTATTTTTTATTTATTTTAAGATGGCTGCATTTGTTTAGAGTTAGAGCAATGGTTTGATTTACGTTACCAGTGCTACTCTGTGAAGGTGTCATTATCTGTGTCACACTTACGTATGACAAGAACATAATGTACATTTAGTGGGAATTGTTTACATGATTGCCGCCACAAGCCTGCTCCCTCATCTGTTGTTTGGAAACATACCTGTGTCAGGGGTCCTTCAAAATCTGTATAAATACATCTAACACAGACATGGTTATCTGAGGGATTCCTATCAGATGCTATTGAAACCATCTTTGAGCGTGTCACCTTGATGTAGACACAACCTTCGTGTCACCACGGAGACTGACCTAGACCTCATTCCAAGGTAACGAGGGTTTGGGAGCACTTTTCATGGACATGATACTGTCAGATTAGGTTTATCACACCTAGCCCTCGTTGGGTTAGGGATTAGGTTCTCTATGCTAGGGATATTACATGTTATGTTTATTGCAAGATGATGGGAGTCTTTGTATTCACAACTCTCATCTTTACAATCATTCTTCTTTTATTATGCATTATCCTAATCAGTGCAGCTCATGCATTTTATTGTATATTGAAGCCTTTTCAATGAACATATTGAAAGCTCTACTACTTCTCTGTTATTGCCTGTGTGTGATTGTGACTTATTGTTAACGTGAGAAAAGAGTAACTTCCGTTCCACCATGACTCATCTGAGATGTTGCGATCTAGAGTCCATGCCTAAGGCTGCCAGAAATCACCTTTTACTGTTTGGGTGCTTGGTGAGGTACTGCTTGTGAGCTGAGAGTGATGGGTCAACAGTTGTGACTTGTTGTAGGTTTGGCCTAGTCGCCTACAAACAAAAGTGCTGTCAGCCCTAAACCAGCAGTCTCATCTAGGAGCAAGAGTCCAACTACAACAGAGTGGTATAGGGTAAAGCAAAGTATTGTAGGGTGATGTAGAGTGGTATGGAGTAGAGTGACATAGAGTGGAATGGCATAGAGTGTAGTGTTGTGAAGTGTCCGAAAGTTGAGTGTTGCAGAATGGAGTGGTGTAGTAGGTAGTGGCATAGAGTGGAGATGCATAGAGTAGGGAGGATTGGAGTAGATGGAGTAGCGTAAAGTAGAGTGGTGAGGAGTACAGTGGAGTATCTTAGAGTGCAGTAGAGTGGAGTGTCATGGAGTGGCGTGGACTGGCATAGAGTAGACTGGCGTACAGTAGATTGGATTGTCATAGTGTGGAGTCGTGTAGAGTGGAGTGGCACAGACTGGAACGGAGTGTTGTAGACTGGAGTGGCATGGAGTTTTGGAGAGTGGAGTGGTGTTCAGTGGCATAGAATGAAGTGGCATACAGCAGAGCAAAGTAGACTAGAGTGTTGGTAAATGGAGTAGAGTGTCATAAAGTAACATGGCATAGAATTGCATTGATTAGAGTAGAGTGCCATAGAGTGTTGTAGAGTGTAGTGGCATAGCATAGAGTAGATTGTCATAGAGTCGAGTGGCATAAAGTGGAGTACAGTGTCATACAGAGAAATGGAGTAGAATGTTGTAGAATAGAGCAGCATAGAGTAGAGTAAAGTAGCATAAAGTTACATTGTGTGGAGTGATTCATGTGTGCTCTTAAATCAGTCAATAAGAAGATGTTGTACTTACAGGGCTGCCAGGACTTCAATAGAATAATCATGATGGGGCAAACAGAGATCCGCAAGACAAGAAGCTACTCTGACATCTTATCAGTGGCTGACGTGGGCCTTGTCCTCATCCTAAAAGGGCATCAGGGATGTCACGTCAACAATGCACTTTCCTTAAATCTTCTGCTGGGTGAAGGGTCAGCTAGCTGTGTCACCTCCCTTTAGCCTGTGGGGTCCATGTCTCAAGCCTACTTTAAGCCATGTAAAGGATGCTATTTTCAGGTGCAGACTTGCTTCCAATATAATTTTCTGGGTACTGAAGGGGATGGAGATCTTTGAGCCCATCGCCACCTAAGCAACCAATGAGAGGGCAGAGATCAAAGCCCTCTCGTGCCCTAGCCGACCATCACATGTAAACAAATACCAAAGGGGTCTGAGGTTGCTGCAGACATACTAGTGAGGTTTTAAAACCACTAATAAATTGTGTCTGCAGAGATCCTCCAAACGCATGCTTGTGAAACCACCAAAAACGTCCCACGCTATGGCACTCAAAAAAGCAATGTACTTGTAATACTCACATACATACAAAGTAGATTAATCTACATAAAGCGCTCAGACATCCACAAATGTATGTGAAACCCTACAGGTGTATATGGAAACAGTAATTAGAGCAGACACATTCTGGAATGGCACTGAATGGAGACATCAACCGCTTTTAATGAGACAGAGAGATAATAAGAAATCCAAAAACTACTGCAGTTCCTTATGTTTATTGGTATTAAGGAGCTATAACTGCAGATAGGATACTTCTTGAATGCATTGCAAGAGGCTCATCAGAGCAGCCCATATATCAGGCGACACACAAGGTCTAGAAACATTGAGCGAAGGGAGAGGGACAGAAGCATAGAGGGCAACACTAACATGGCGGGTGTTGCACAGAAGCATACTGTGCTTGGGATAGACATGGAACAAGGTATGGAGAGAGAAGCAAACAAGGAAGACAGTTTGAAACACTTTCATTCTCATGGATTACTTCAGAGAAAAGAAAAAAAGAGTTCTGAAAAGCAAGCACTTGTGAAAGAAAAGTAGGAGACAATCAGACAGATGGTAAAAAAGTGATGCTCTACAGGAGGAAGAAAGGCATGCTGAATGGACTAAAACAAACAGAACCAACAAATAAAAAGTAAGCAAGTGTGAGTGACAAAACACAAAGCTGATGGTAAGCAATGGGTGGAATGCATTCCTTTGTCAAATTTCAGCCTTTGCCACCAGACAGCTGCGGTCTGGCAGGTTTCAAACAAAAAAATGGCATACAGTCAAAAATAATACAATAGGTAAAGGGACAAGACTAAGTGGCACTTCAATATAAAAAATACCTTCAGTAAATTAAGGATAATGGACTGTTCCTGCCAGAGTGTTGACAGGCAGCAGCTGACCACAGTCACAGCACTGTTTTCTTCAGCCTCTTCTTAATTCTTCTAAATCATCTAATGTGGACTTTTTTTAAACAAAAGCTTTTAAACTTGATGCTTTTATAGACAAGACCCAGGGATTACACTTTGAACTGATGAAAAATGAGGATTCTCAAAGTGGTGTGCCTCTACAGTCATGCTTCTTTCTTTTTTACTCTTTTCTTTCTGCCACCCTGGATATTCCGTGGGGAAGCGTGCACGGCCATATCAGCGGCATGACTTTCTCCAAAATTATCCCTGATGACATGGTAGACAGTCCTTACCATGATAGAGATCCTCTGCCAGGACGGTAGAGGCAGAACATCCACCAAGCTGTTGGGGTGACTGTTAACCTGCCAGGATCTAAATGGCATCATTAAGTTATTCTTGTGTGTTCAAGTGACCCTGTATGGAGGACCTTACTGACAATTTAGGGTCAGCCTTAATGTTGTCCAATTTATGCTTGTGTAATTGGAGGAGCTAAGAGTAACAAAAATAATTACCAGTATCAGTTATTATAATAGGAGATCCTGCACTGGTATGCAATGATCCAGTAATGCAGAAACACGTCCAACAAGCATTGTTAAAGCCAATAGGTCTCACCTATGTGAGAACTATAGACTTTGTCAATGTGTTTTTATTTAGCACATGTTACAGCTGCTGCTGATGTGCAGTATAGCTGTAAGTAAAAAAGAAAATAAACTATGATTCATTCCATACTGGTCGCATAATAGCATTTTATTGTTTTTTACTTTCAACCATGCTGCACAGTGGCCATGCTGCTATACAAAATGGGTAAAAACCACACTAATAAAGACAAAGTCAAATACTTCTTGTGTATGTGAGAGCTATTTGGATTTGTCAATGTTTTTTGTGTGGTGGGAGGGGTGTGGGTGATATCATGGAAGGAACAATGAGTGAGTGGTGGGTCAGTTGGGTGTGGTTGGTATGAGGGATGAGTGGTACTGGTCAAGCAACAACTAATTGGAGGGGGTGGTCATGGGTGTCATAAGACAAGCAACAATAGGTGGCCAGGGAATGAACAACAGGCAAGCAGCAAAGGTGCAAGCAATGATGCAGGGAGGCACAGGGAAAACATAAACAATTGGTATGCAACAATGCAGAAGAGGTAAGGACCAAGCAAGAACACAGAAGGGGGCAAAGCACAACAGGCAAACAAAAATGGGGATGTGGGTCAGTGGAACAAGCAATAAGACCAGCGATGAGTGAAGAACAAAAAAAAAGTATCACAGTCCAAGCACGACTTGCAGAAGATTCTCAGTCAAAATGAGGCTGTTATTACTTAGTCCATGCCACACAGAAGACAGAAATGAAGAAAGAGAAAGTGCAACCGTCAGGACAGGAAAGTGGTTGGTTTTATTTCTTCATAAACATCTGTATATAGTGTTTATGCTCAACGACATTGGTACCATAATTCAAAAGGCCTTGAATGTGAAAATGTATTATTTTCTTCAATTTTCCCACTGCATTGCTCCTTTCTATTCTACAGCTGCCCCATTTAGTCAGCTGTATGGTTTGCTAGTCTTGTCTCATGTTTTGCACAGCCTCTGAGGATCCCTCTTTATCTATTCTGCATCCCCAGGTCAGCCCTGTTCAACCTAGAAGAGGTCATGAACTCTGTATCTTCATTGTGATTATCATCCTGAGAGCACCATATTGCACAACCCTACATGATGTGCATTTTTCAGTGACTTAAGTGAGTTCCGTGAATTCGCACCGAAACAATGTCACTCCATTTGCCCATTCTGCCAATTGCCACACTAATTACCCATAAGTGTGTTGTATTCTTTCTTCGAGTTTCCAGCCTTACTGCACTACTGCGCTACTGGCCCTGGTATTTGAGATATCCCATATTTTTACTCCAAGCAGTTTTTCTCAGATGCAATTAACTGTAATCATTGCTGATGTTTCAGTGAAAGACTCAGGAAACTCAGGAAAGGCCAATTTCTCTAACATGGTCTGCCTTCTATGTACTGCAGGTTCCCTTAAAATATGGCACATCTGAAAGCACGTTTGTCTAGCAAATACTTGTATAGCACGTATGATAGAAGTAAGAAACTGGATCATTATTAGGGTGTGTGACTACTCACCTCAAGCAACAATCACAACCCTTGTCAGAGTAAAACCTCAAAGTCACTAAATTAACTTGAGTTCAACCCCTTGGTAGTTATGACACAGAGCAGACAACTTAGGTCAATATGGAAACTGTTTATGAAGTACCAAAACAGTAATAAAGGCAAAATTGAAAATAATAAACATGTCAAACCAAATAGGTAAAACAGGCTAACATTTAATTCACAAAATGACACAGAAATTACACAAATATAGAAATCAGAGAAGGGAACGACAGACAAAAAACTGAAAGGTTTTAAGTAGGAAAAAAGCACCAAGAAAATGTAACTTTCTAAAAGTTACTTTTACTTAATATTTATCAGACATTGTACTTCACTGTTAAATTTGAGTTTTATTAACTAATAAAAATAGTTGTTTAGTTATTTTTCTAGTTGGTCTTGTTCCGAAGTTACAGTATTAGTATTTTAATGTGTACTCTGGTTTTGTACATACAAAGTCTAAGCATGTCACAGCGAAAATGACTTTTGGGAGCTAGTCCCCCTAAGAAGTTATTACCATTACAGTTCTACTTGTCCTACTTTTAAATACCATGTGCCCTGCATTCTGGGCTAAAATGCCTACGTAGGGGTGACTCAATAATTTTTAAAAGGATGTTTTTACCTCTCAAAAATGGTTTATTTTGACTGGTCACTGTGTTGTGCAATGTTACAGTCAGGCTATAGTGGTAAGCCTGAAGCCATATTTGCACTCTCACTATAGCGGGTGCCACAATACGTGCTGCAGTTCCCTATTGGCATTTAACTTCCAGGCCTTGGGTGTATTTTGTACCATATACTGGGGACTTCTAGACAAGAAAAATATACCATTAATACATATATGAATTAATTGAAGGAGGCAAAGGCACTTTACCACTGAATGGCAGAGTTAAAGTGCACAGAGTTCTAAAGTCAGCAACATGTAGGGTCCAGCAAAAAGCTAATATACAGGGTTACATCATAGAAAAGGCTTCAATCTAAACAGCAGTGGGAGTAATTGTCATTTCAGGTTTAGCCAATCATTTATAAATATTAGGGATTAACAAAAGTGCAAAATTTTACTTGCAGAACATGCATAATTCTTGCAAAATGTTACATGTACTATGCAAAATTGAATATGCTGTGGACTGAATGAAATTAATCACTCATGATACTGATGAGAACTTAGTTCAAGTAAACATTATCTTGATGCTACAACACACATCAGTTCATAATTACTCTAACACTTATTCAACTCAAATAAGTGGTGTGGGGATGAAAATTACACCAAAATGCATAATTGTAAAGGGGAAAATTATGCAAAATACACACATATCTCGAATTACATAACATTTGCATGCATCTTAAACATTTTATCCAGGTCTAAAGATTTCTGGACCACACATGCATTTTAAAAATATGATTCCTTGAGTATCCATCAGGAATAAAATGTGTAAATTCACATTTTGTATATACGAATGGATTCATAAAATAATCTAATTATGAGCAGTTCATAAGCATCAACATTAGTAATTTAAATAACCTGCAATTTCATGCACACAAATAAAACTACATTTGCTTGTTTTGTGTTTTATAAATGTTTTACATTGCTTTGTTAGGGATGCTTTAGTGTGTGGTGAGGCAGTGGAATCATGTGGAACTGCCAATGTAAAGCAATGTTTAAGCAGTCACGTGTATACTTTGCAAGATCATGCTCTCTTTCTAGTGATCCTTAAGCCCTCTTCATAGCCTTCAAAGGGTCTTGAATTGTTACGAACGACAAGATTCAATATGTAGGTCTGACGTACAGGACTGGAAAATACATTCAGGGCCTCATTACGAGTTTGGCGGTACCGGGACCGCCATGTTGGTGGTTGTACCGCAGACGGCCCGGCGGTGAAGACCGCTAAATCATGACTTGGCAGTCTTCCCAGCAGTTTACAGCCAATACACCGCCATTTTCGCCAGTGCGGTCAGGCTGCTGCAGATGGCGGTAGGTACCTTCAGACTGGCGGGGACCATGGTTATGCTGAACATATTATGAGGCTGCACACTGCCAGGGTTTCTGCCGCAGTCGCACCGCCAGCAAAACTCTGGCAGAAACCAACTCTATTAAAGGAACCACTCACCTTCTGGAGCACAGAGCTGCCTGGAACCTGAACTCAAAGTTCTCCCACTGCTCCTTCTCGTACAACAACCCCGTAACCAGTGGTGGTGATGAAGATAACACCCATCTAGCACACATTGGAGGGAGAGGCATTAGCACACACCCACACACAACACACACAGCCGGGATGCCTGGCGATGGACAGACACACACTTAACCACACACTCATCTGAACACACATACCTACATACACACATGCACACCCATACTACACAGACGCACACAGCCTATACACACCACGTTCAACACACAAGTGCCATACACACACCAACCAGCACACACACAGCACCACCACTATCTAACACAATCATACAACAACCCCACCAACTCGCACAATGACATCACAACTGCTACTACACATACACTTCACCAACCACTCTCAATCACACCTCCATATGACAACACATACAGACAACAACACGTAACAACACAACACAACCAATCAACACTATCACACAGCCATATAACAATCCATTTGTCACACCATGCCCACACTACACACAACGCGTAGGACATATCCAACACCACACACACATGCACTCACAACAACCACACAAGGACACACAACACCAACATTACACATGCCAATACAAACAATACACAATTTGGCTTCACACATGCATGGATCAAACACAAACTTATCCAACACACAAAACACAGCAATGACAGCGGGATCAATGGCAGGCTCACACACAAATGCAGACCAGGCACAACAGCAAGCACAACCAACACACACACACACACACACACAAGACAAAAACACACAAACCAAAGCCCACAAACCCAGAATCCCTATGTAGAAAGAAAGGCAGGACAAGTATGTTACCATTGAAGCCAACAGCAGGTTGGGCCAGAAGTATTAATATGCCATCAAATAAATAAGGAACTATGTACAAATATACATAAGGCCATTGGCCAGTCTAAAGTCTCAGGTGCCCAAGGCACAAATGGCAACAACCAATGTCCCTACTTGACTCCTGACTGTAAACCAAAGTCCATAGGGTTGGACATGGAGGTGAAAGTGTTGTGTATCCACTTTAGTTATAGCTCCATGCACGTTAGTTTAATACACTAGGCCGCTGTGCACCTTGACCTAAATATATTTTATTCAGCTTCACATTGTTATTTTTACAATGACCAGTTTTACGGTCTTGTTTTAGTTTCTTCTATCTAACTGTTGTGCTTAGTCCAGCACTGTGTTCTCAAACAACACATTCTTGATCACTCTGTGCTTCAGTCAAGGCTACAGTCTGGTACATTGCCGGTAAACGTGGTAGAAGTTTAGTCTCCAACATTCGTAGAAAATACACATCCTTACGTAGGGACATTTTCTTAGAACATCAGCTGTGTTAATTATAAATACACTTTCTAGTCCCATTACACGTCAAGAGGGAGATTCCAGCCAGGAAACCACAACTGTATGCTGAATGCTTTGCTGCAGATGCTGACGCAGATTACAGGCCTTTGCTCAGGTATGAGGGTAGATGTCCTCCCAGGGGAACCTGAAAGGCAGGATTAGAGCTCAACATGCCGTGCTCAAAATATGATTTAGATAGGAAATAGTCCATCGATTCTAGTGGCAATATGATAGCATTATTCTTTATGCTTCACTCTCATCGTCACCATTTTAATATTGTTGTGTTCTGTCATTCTGGTTATTGCAGCTCACTCTTTGCTATCTAAAATGCAGTTGTTTCATTAAACCAATCTTTAAAACTTATACTGCTCTTATTGTCATTTATATATGAGACCGAATTGTGAATGAGAGAACCGGATGTGACCTGAGTGACCACGACTTCCCTGAGAAGTATGATATGTCATGAGCTCCGCTGCCCAATCTTCTCTACCTTTTGGGAGGGATGAGGCACTGCTATTTAGCCGGAGCAAAGCCCGGATTTGAAGTGACAGGTGTCACCCACCGTGGGTCAGACTCAGTCTCCCACACTGTGGACGGTCTTGCTGCTCAAAATCCTACGCGACAAAAGGGCTAGACTTGGGGAGGGACACAGAGCACTTGGGGGTCTCATGGGTGGGAGAAGGGTAAGGGACAGGGAAAACTCTGAGAGGAACACTTTTATACACACACGGGAGTGGTCATGGCAAAAGGCTTTGGGAGTGGTTGTCAGATGTGTTGGTCTGGATGTTATTGGTGCAAGAGCGTGCATGTAATGCTTGTGGGTGCCGGGTGTATGTGGGGTGGGTGAGTGCAGACTCTTAGGTGTTTTGGGAGGAGGAGGTGCTGAGAGATGCCATGGTGGATGGGTGATTGTTTGTTGGGGTGGTGTCTGCAGGTATGGTACATGTGCTGCATGTGTGGGTATCGGTTGTTGTGGTGGGTGCGTATGTGTTGACTGGGGTGGATGTCTGCGGGTCTGATATTGTGCTGACTGTGGGTAAGATGGGACTGGTGGTTGGATCAGTCAATGATGGTGTGGTGGCAGCAGGTGTATCTGGTGTAGTGTCTGTGAGGAAGGGGTGGCACAGGAGTCAGTTCAGGAGGTCGATGTTGGTGTGTCTACAGGTGGCTGTTGCTTGTGTGCATGCCAGTGGTGGGTCTTGTGGTGCTTATGTTTGTCTGTGGAACCCTTGTCTATTGAGGTGGATGCATGCTTGTGTGTACGTGTGCTTTAGATGGGGATGGGGAGAGGGGTTTGGGTTTGGGAAGAGGTAGTTGGAGGGGGGACAGTAGACAATGGGACACTGGCTGGCGGCAGAGAGGAGGCCAGAGCCTGAAAGGATCTCTGGAGGCCAGTCCTGGCACCGTGAATTCCCTCCATGAATGCATTGCTCTGTGGTATGTGAGCTGCTAGTCCCTGGATGGCATTGACAATGGTTGATTGACCCACAGAGATCGACCTCAGGAGGTCAATTGCCTCCTCACTGAGGGCAGCAGAGCTGCCTTGGGCAGGGGCAGAGGTGCGTGCAGTGAAGGAGATGCCTATCCTCCTGGGTGAGTGGGCAAGGGTGGGGCATGGGTAGGCACGGGTGGAGAGCTACAGGGAGGGTGGTGTAGTAAGGGGAGTAGTAGTCAAAGATGGCGCTGGGGTGGTCCCAGTGGGTCTGTCCCCACCAGGAAGTGTCCACTGGTGGAGGATTCCAAAGATGAGGTGTTGGATCTGGTCTCTCCTGTGGCACTCCCCTCGTCCTCTGTCCCACTGGGTTCCCCGGTGTCGGTAGTGCCACCTTCCTGGGTCACGTGGGGTGCTGCTTCCCCACTCGCCTCTGCCCCTGCTCCTTTGCCAGGCGATGCTGAAACCCACAATGAGAGAGAGAGGGAGGGAGAGAGAAAGATAGGGGGCAAAATGGTTAACATACACCTGCCATTGTCAGAGCTAAATGTACATCTGTCACAAAACATATCATGGCTAGGCAATTGCATTTGCAAAGACACAATACCTACATCATGTCATGACATGTCACTACTACCCACACCTGTCTGCCAACCCTCACACCTACAGCAATACCCAAGGAGGACTGCACTACTAGACTAATTCCCATGATGCCAACCAATGCCCTCTTCAGCTGGCACAGCATGCACTGAATGCACTATCAATAGCATGCCTGAATACATATCGTAGCTCTCTATTTCCCTATCACCCATTGGATGTTCAGCTGGCACAACAAAACACTGTAGGCCTCTACAGTAACATCACCTGATTAGTCCATGTCATCTGTAATATGTACCTTACAGTGAAGACAACTCCACTCACTGAGCACAAACCACCTACCTGTCCTTACACATGGCTGGCCACTCAATATGTGATGCCATTATGGAGGACAACTCAGATTTAGCCAATACAAGTCAGACACTCAAACACTTCACATCAGATGTGCACTATGTGAATGTGTGGATTAGCCATGTGAGTAGTCAGACCCCATCACAGAGCCAGAGATGCTGAAACAAAATACATTTATCACTACTCAGCATGCTGCTGAGTAGTATGTTAAACATACTAACACATTCTCTGAGTGCAGTGTCACAACAGATGTACTTCTGGAATAGACATACCACCTCATGGACCCCTTCCAATGCCACCCCACATGCTGTTACACTAGTTAGAATACACACCATGACAACTCCACCCTCACACACACCATACAACATTTGTCAAAAGCTGTCAGTGAGGCTAGATGACACACATCTCAGGAGGTAAATGTTTGTATGCATTAGGCACACATGGACTAACACCACTGCCAGTACACCTAAGACACATCCCACTACCACATAGGCAGCCTGAGGAGACTGATTGCAACATTTCCATCACATAAACATGCCATGTGTCATGCAATACCCAAACCACTCCTAATCTGCCATAATCTAATAGCCAAGCCAAATGGTAAGAGTTACAGGTCATCTGAAGTGCCCCCAATTATCCATTTCGACATGATGTAGGCAGTCAATCAGCAATGCAGAAGAGGACAAGCTAGGGCTTTGTAGTACATGCCATATACACACCATGGTGACACATCAGGGATCTCCCAGGGCACTTACCACCACCAGTACCAACCCATAGTTTAGAAGCCCACACCCCCACAAGTATTGCTCCTAGGAATGCAAGATCTGTGCAATCAGACCTCATCAAATCTACATGTATCAGTATTCCAGGTTGCCTAACTACACATACACTACAGTCAGCATATCACCTATATATGCCTAGTCAGTTCTCAGGCCAGTACTCTGTTTTCTGAAGGCCAGATCTGTGGTGGAACTGTAATGCCAGCCCCTCAATCTGTCTGTATCAGAAACAGTACAAGATTTACACATCAGAACCATTAATGCAGATGGATGGAGCTGCTCATACACAATGCTTAGGGTACTACTGACACTCACATTCATCGTATGGCCAGGATGGAGTCACACATGTGCCTATGTCATTAGTGCATCTCCACATTACAGATTTGGAGAGGTATGGAAAAGGGAGATGTAAATCCACTAACAGTAAAGCATGGGGACACATCTACAAAATATACTCTGCCAGGGGTGCTTATTGCTAATTTCCAAATCTTGATGCACATGTAGCATTAACTACAATGGTACTTTGACAGCACTGAGGCACCCAGTTCTAATTAAGGCCAACAAAGTCCCAGGATACAGTCAGTACTCACCCCCTTGTGGCTGCTGTGTTGCCCTCAAATGCTCATCCACCTCAGGGTAGGCCACCGTCAAAATGCGGGCCATTAGGGATGTCAGGGTTCGACAGGCACTCCTCCCTCATGGGGAGGACTTCCCCATCTGGGCCTCAGTGGTCTTCCGGGCCCAGCACTTCATGTCCCCCCACTGCTTATGACAATGGGTGCTCTGCCAGCTATGGACCCCCAGGGTCCTCACTTGCTTGGAGAAGGCATGAAAGATCCCCTTCTTCTGATGGGTATTGACCTGCATGGGTGACACAGACAGAAGGAGAAAGTCATGTACACTGGCACCATACCTACAGCTGTGCACTATTAACAGCAGACCCATCAAATGGCCACACATACCTACCTTACGGTTCACACCTAAATTCCATGCTGCCTGCATGCATGTACTCCCTGATCGGTACATGTATGCCATTCACCATCACACACACCCCTATTACACATGACTATGGCATTGGGCTCACCTGCTCATCTGGTCCCCCATACAGCTGTCCATACAGGGGTAGGACCCCTTCTACCAGCTTCTCCAGTTATTCATGGGTGAAGGCAGGGGCCCTATCACCTGCAGGACGTGGCATGGTGGTTCCCAGAGACAGTACACAGCAGCTCAGCTCGTGGAGGTCTTGCTTACAAGAGTGTCAGGAGTCAAGTGAGCAAGGTGGCAGAAAATGGCAGTCACAGCCACCGTATGCAGCACTGTCACCGCTTGCAGTGATCGCCATTGACCCCAGTCCCCCATAGACAGCAACGTTACCCAATAAGAAGTTGCACTGTGGTTGCGACCGCCATGATGGCATACGCCGGCGGACTTGGGTCACTTCTACTTGCCCAGTGCTGCAGAACATGCAGCTGCCATTTTATGCACATTTTATGCCTTGATGCAGCAAAATAAGTGCACCATACACCTTTTTTGTCAGAATGCGGAGTAGGCCTCAGTCGTGCCATCATGGTTTGGCACATACATGTGACATGCATGACACAGTGACCTTATGTGGCTGGTTGTCTAATGACCAGCATGTCCAGATACTCATCAGCTGATTTGCCTGTCACTGTACTGGTATGTGGCATGACTCTATACATGCTCAGTGCAGAACAGGTGTCTTCCGCTTATGGAACATGACACATGTGATATATGTCAGAAACTATTGATCAGGGGCAGCAATGTGCATCAAGGGTGGAGTCCATGCCGCTTCAGCATGCCCAATATAGTATGTCAGCAGTGTGTGGCATGTCTACAGTTTTCGGTGTGTGCTGTTTTGATATGTTCTGCTAACATGTGTAGTGTGCAACATGCATTGTACAATCTCTCCATCCATCCTAGGTACCCTGTCATGAGGAGATTGAGACATGCGCCAATGTGTCGTCCGCTAGTGGACCTTGCAACCCTGGAAGAGAGGCATGTAATCCAGACCCTTTGTCTGAATAATCAGACCATTGTGGATCTCTGTACCCAGTTGGAGCCAGATCTTTTGCCTGCCATACGTCATCCCCATGCCATCCCTCCCACAGTTCAAGTCATGTCAGTGCTACATTTTCTTGCCACAGGATCCTTTCAGATTACAGTGGGCTTGGCAGCAGGGATGTCACAGCCCATGTTCAGTCTTGAGTAGAAGGATGTACTGTGTGCCTTTTTTAAACACCTGGTCAGCTACATCAGGTTCCCCCAACAAGGGGATTTGGCCTATGTGAAGGTAGACTTCTACAATGTGGGACACATCCATCATGTGATAGGGGCCATAGATGGCACCCATATGCCCTTGCTCCGTCCCAGTGCCAATGAACAGGTGTATAGGAACTGGAAAAACTACCACTCCATTCTTGTTCTAGTGGTGTGTGTGGTAGACCAGTACATCTCCCAAATTACAGCCAAGTTTCTTGGATCTGTGCGTGACTCCTACATTCTGAGGAACAGTGATTCCCCACACCTGATGGCACACCCACAGAGGGAGGGGGATTGGCTCATTGGTATGTAAACATTTGGATGTGTGTCCCTGTTATGACACCTGTCATCACAATGTTCCCTGTGGCTGTACCTATCCAGTAACAGGTCCTATCTCTGTGCACACGGGTGACTCTGGCTATCCTAACCTTCCGTGGCTGTTGACACCAATGAGGTACCCTGCTACTGAAGGGGAACACCATTTCGATGAGGCCCACGGCATGACGAGGTATGTTATAGAAAGGACATTTTGCTTCCTGAAGGCCAGATTCAGGTACCTGCATGTCACTAGAGGTGCTCTCCTCTGCACCCACCCAAAAGGTATGACAGATCATAGTTGCCTGCTGCATGCTCCACAATCTAGCCCTGAGATGTCAGATAGCCTTACTAGCTGATGAGGAGGAGGCAGCTGGACCACAGGATGGCGATACAGAAATGAAAATGGATGAGGAGGTAGATGAGGAAGGTGCCGCTGACTCAAGGGCTGAGCTCATCAATCACTACTTCCAGTGAAATCTGTGATCATCTGTGTATTTGCAAGTATTTCAACATACTTTGGTATCAATGGTCCTCCCAATTTGGAATATCAGTGGTGGTGTAATGCGTTCCAATCCCTATGTGTGTGTCGTGGGAGGTGACTGACATCATGTAAGGTGCTGAGTTGAAATGTCTCATCTCTAACATGTGTAGTCTACGCAGGTTACAAGAATCACATCTCCTATGGACAGGTCTGTATTGTGCTATTTGTCCTGTATTCTGCTGCTCTAATTTCATTCCAGCGACTGACTGTGCACTGTTCATCTTTATCACTCCCACCTATTGCTTGGGCCATTCATGTTCAGTATCCTTTGATTACTGTTCACTGGGTGGTTTGTTGCACATGAGAGGTGCCTCTACAGTGTTTTGTGATGTATGTCCAGTGACTGGTGATGTAGAATGTTATTTGTTGTGTCCTGTTTAGTTGGCTACTACACTGGGCACGTCAACTATGAACTACATATGTGCTTTGTGTGGCACCATGCCTACTAACGTTATGGTAGTGTCTGTCATGGTCTCTTTGCAGGTTGGATAAGTGGATTTACTCTGGTGTGTGGCAAGACTAGTGGCTCCCTTACATCCGCCCTGGCACATATCTGTTGTACTGTATCTGCTGCAGAGGATGCCTCCCTCCGCAGTCCATTTCATTGCCTGTTGGATTGTGGCCCATACCACATTGACAATTTGGTAAGCATACAATTGTATCTGTACAAATAAAGACACATATGCAGTAGTTGTGAACTATTTATGTTTATTGTGAATAGAGTGATAAACAAGTGATGAGTGGGGTCTTGGTAGATGAAATCCTCTGAGTACACATCTGTAGGTAGGCCAGGTCCAGTGTCCATGGGACATAGGAAAATGGAGTAATGTCATTGAACAGTCAGTAGGGTGTCTCAGTGGCACACAAGGGAGAGTAGTCAGGAGAGGGTCACTTTCTGGCAGTGGGATTGGTCTTGGCATCTGCTCCAGCTGGATGTCTGGGTGGACATCCATGTTTGCGAAGGGGGAGGTTCTTCAGCTACAGAGGGAGGGGTGCCTGAGGCCTGTGCTTCCTCTGGCAGGGCCTCCATTCCACTAGTAGCTGCAGATGTAAAAGGATCAGGTGTGATGTGGATAGTGGAAAAGGCCTGCTGGTGGGTGGAGGAAGCACTCATGATGGTGGTGAGGTCCCTGATCATCCCTGCAATGGAGGCTATGGTGTCATTGTGGGCCTGCCACTGCTGCATGACCTCCTGGTGGTATTCCCTCTGCAGTCTGTGGTTTTCCCCCAACATGGAAATGATTGGGCCCATCCTGTCCTGCAAAAGTTGATATGTTCCCAGGGCTTGGGAGATGGCTTCCTGGTCAGAGGCCTCCCTTGGCTGGCCCACCCTCTGGCCCACAGGTTCCCTCCCATGTTCCTTGCCTCCATGTGCATGTACCCCTGGCACAGTGTGCCCACTCCCAGTTTCACCAGGACCTTCATTGTCTTGGGTGTGAGGGGTTGACTGAGGTCCCTGTACTGTGGGGCACACAATTGATTGAACAGCTGTCCTTGGGTCAAAGGGTTGGCTGAGATGTTGTTGTCACAGGGTGGGGGGGTTGATGTGGGCAGGGTGAGGCAGGGAGTGGTAGATTGACCAGGGGTCCCAGATGGGCCAGGTAGGTCGTCACTGTCCAGACATCCAGAGGCGTTGTCCTCACTGGGGCCTTCACCCTGAGGATGGCTTTCAGTGATGACTGTGGCAGGGGTACCTGTGGATGGAGTGAGAAAGAGTTAAATGTTGGAAGTGTGTATGGTTGCCTGCTAGTCTGATGCATACAGTGCCTTGACTTGATTTTCAGCAATGGCATTGACAGGTGCAGCACGGTTAACACTGTTTGAGGATAGGTGATAGAGACGTGTGTACCATGCTTCTTGGGGTTTTTGTGACTCAGTGTTGGTCACCTGAGCTCGGTGGGTGGGTTCTGTTCCTGTGTGACGGTTCACATGACAGGTTTGCCCTGTTAGCTGATGGGCATTCTGGCTTGGCTTGTGAGTGGGAATGGCTGTACATTGAGGCATGGCATCCAAATGGGAGGGGAGTATGTGTGTATGAAAGGTTGTTTGTCCTGTCTGTGCCTGTTGTGCATGGAGTATACTTTCTTACTTTGAAGGCCAGGATTAGTCCACTTCAGGGTAGTAGGCCTGAATTTGTGGCCCTTAGGATTGATGACAGTGCTGTGTCTGTGTTTGGACTAGTTTGGCATCGTGTAGTGCCATTGCATTGGTGTCATTGCCATGTAGTGGTCCTCAGTCGAAGCATCCGGTTGTTGTAGCTAGTGCAATAGTCAAACATGCAAGAGATGTGATGTGACATGCACATTGCAGGTTTTGATGTGGATGGGCTAGTACATTGTGGGAGTTGTAGTGATTGTATTTTGCAATGCTATTGTTGCACTTGGCAGGGAGTGTGTGGGCATTGAGGGTGGGTGGTGGTATGGCATGCAGGAGAGGAGCATTATGTGACTGGGTGGGAGGTGTCATGGGAGATGGAGTGAATTGGGGAGAGTTTGGGTGGTGAGGAAGCATGCTGTACAGGACAAATTAGTGCCAGGGGAGTGTTAGTTACTTATCTGACATGGTGGTTGTGTTGTGGGAGGGGGTGGGTATTGTGTGTGTAGGGTGCAGTGTAGGGAACCTGGTGGGGTGGGGGTATTTGGTTGTGCGTGCTGGAAGGTTTTTGTGTGTAGTTGTGATGTGTGTATAGTGTTGGTGGTGCAGTTGTGTTGTGAGTGTGAAGTGCATATGTGCCTCTTGTGTATAGGTGCTAGATTTGTGATTGTGGCTGCTCTCGTCTCTCGATCTGTAGTTTTAGTAGCAAACGCTTGTGATTTGTGTGGGGGGTGTTTTAAAGTGCTGTGGGTGGGTGTGTCTGGTGAGTGTATGTGTGTCAGGTGTGGGGTCTTCGATCTGTCCAATGTGGTGTTGTGTTCTGACAGGAGTGTATTCTGACTGCGGTGGTTCGGACCGCCAATGGTTTTCCACCATAGAAGGACCGCTGTGATGATTTGTGGATTGTAATATGGTGGGCGGAAAAGTTGGCATGGCAATGCTTTCGGTGGAACTGCATCGTTCCTACCTGCCAGCGTCCTGGCAGTGACAGATTTGTGGTCGTTTTTTGGCAGTCTTCATTGTGGGCTCTTAATACGGCGGGTGGGATACCCTCTACACTTGCGTTTTTTGGCAGCTGCTACCGCAGCGTTCTTGCCAAAAGACAGCGAAACTCAGAATGAGGGCCTCAGTCTTTGTTTTACTGCTGAGTGCAAATTCAAGGATGGTTTCTCTCGGGACACACGTGCCATGAGCAGGCTTTGGGAATGGGTCTTTGCTTGCTTGGAGAAATACTTTTATGGGAGTTATTTACAGAAGCCATGGCAGGCCGGACTGGGGAACCAAAAGCAACCCTGATAAAAATATTCAAACCAGCCCCACTCTCTTCTCTGAGCTGCTTTTCTTTCTTTACATGCATACGTTATATCTCTCTCTCATTCTCTCCTCATTCTTTAATCACTTGCTCTCTCTCCATTCCTGTCTGCTTCTTCTCACATTCTTGCTCTCTCTGCCTCTCCTTCATCCCTGTGCCCCATCCCACCCCTAGCCTGCTGTAATTAGCCTCGGGAGCTGGGGAAAGTGACAGAGGCAACATCAGTGGCCCTGTGCTTTTAGAAGCACCTCCAGTGCCTTCAGCCCACCAGGATAATGCCACGTGGAATAAAAGGCATATCCGACCCTGAAGCCAGTCCTCCCACCTTCACTACCT
The DNA here is from genome assembly GCF_031143425.1 of Pleurodeles waltl. NCBI lineage: Eukaryota > Metazoa > Chordata > Amphibia > Caudata > Salamandridae > Pleurodeles > Pleurodeles waltl. The sequence goes on along the minus strand of NC_090437.1, from coordinate 516,679,905 downwards.
GCGCAATAGGTTCCTATTGCTGTTAAGTCAAGTTCCTGTTTTTCTCTGTCAGAAGCTTGAAAATAGCTACAGCTGTTTTATTGTAATGAGAGTTGTGAACAAAAAGTAGCAGACGCATGCTGTTAAACAGATGGGGATCCGTCAACATCTTTAGAATCAAAAGACTCCTTAACTATTAACATTTGCACTACAAATAGTCTAATATCCTCAATTGTCTGGTAATGCAGCGGTCCATTCTTTGTCCTGTACTAGCACGCCATGACAACTGCTAAGCTTAGCTATGATTAAACAATTAGGCTGTGACAGTGACGCACATGCATTAATTCAAGTAAATACTAGGAAAGGTCAAAACAGCAAAGCAGACTCGCTGATCGTGAACTTGCCCACATGCACACCATGATAAGACTATTTTTGTAGACTTAAATTACAATGCAAGGATTTGCAGTGGTCATTAAAGACCTTTTTTAAACATGGCAGAATAAAGATGCAAAGCTGAAAATTACTCCCACTGTACATTAATATAGCCTTATTGCCTGCTCCAGCCTATTATTCTATCCAGTAATAAGGAAGTGGAACTTTAAAAATCATGAAGCTATTCTATGTACAGAACTACGTTTTGCTATTGCACTATAATCTTCGTGCCTTATAACTTTTTATAGGTTTTTAGACAAAATATCGAAAACACAAATATGAGACAAAATATTGTCTCAAAAATATTGAGGACAGAAATATCATGAAGGTAAGTTTCTATTGGTAAAGAAAGATTTACTATATATAACTCCACATATGAAAAAGCCTCTTGTCGCTTGCCACCAGGTGCAGACCACTTAATTCACCACCATTTATTAGTGCTATTCCGTCATGATGCATTTCAGCCACAGGCTGGCCTTGATCACATGACATGCAGCACCACTACCCCTTGTTTTATCATGCCCACGTGGATTTTAAAACTAATTACATAGAAAACAGACTACATGATTCCTTGTTTCACAAATACATTTTTTTGATTTCATAATATTTACAATTTCTCTTTGCAGCGGTAGCTTTCTGTCTAACTTAATTTTTAAGGCATGTCATAATGTCGTAATCTTTAACCTACAATTCACAGTGCTGGCAACTTCCTCAAAGCTATATACTCTTCATGGGGTTATCGCCTCTTTTCTTCTCATAGTCATCGTAAGTGGTGCTCATAATCTGATTTCACACTAATTATGAATTGAATTTATCTCTTGTCATGCATTATAAGAGAGATCATAAAATTCTTCTTAAATACTTTACCATATCATGCCCCAGTGGTATATTTTCACTCATAAAGGAACTTCTTTCCCTCATTACCCAAAATAATCGAGCCCAAGTGGGTTTTTCCTCTAATGGTGCACACATTATATACTCCACATTCTCTAAATTACTTTATTTTCTTTAATAGTACATTATCCCCCTGTATTTTCCAAAATGTCCTAGACTTACCGTTGCCCTCCCTTATGCACATTAAGGTGGTCATTACAACATTGGCAGTAAAAGCCGCTTACCGCCGTGCAGAAGACCGGCAACACACCGCCACGGAATTCCACCACGGTCACTATGACCCACAGCCCTGAATCCGACAAAATCCAGACACCCACACAAGTCCGCCACACCGAAGGTCAGTGATAAACTGGCGATAAGAGAACCGACACCGTCACGCCAACAGGAATATGCCCGTACTATCACAACCCTACGAATCCACACAGCGGTCTTTCAACCGCGGTATTCCATTGGCGGCACACACAGCTGCGCTCAAAATACACACACATTTACAAAACACATCCACAGTGGACAATTCCAAATACACACACCTGATACACATACACAACCCACTCCCACACATCCAATACAATGAAAAACACACACCCACATCACCCACAAACCCTTACGACCAGAATTGCGACTGAAGGCCAGAGAGAGACACCACCATCTACAAACTAGCATCCACAGGCACTCAACACCATCACACACACAACATCCATGCACAAAACACAACACACCTCTAAATATCACCCCACACATCACAACACACACCACCCCACACATCACCCACACCACCCCATGGCACTGCACAGACACCCCAGGTTCTCTGAGGAGGATCTCAGGGTCATGGTGGAGGAAATCATCCAGGTAGAGCCACAGCTATTCGGATCACAGGTGCAGCACACCAACATAGCTAGGTAGATTTAGCTATGGCGAAGAATCGTGGACAGGGTCAACCCAGTGGGACAGCACCCAAGAACTAGGGATGACATCAGGAAGAGGTGGAGCGACCTACGGGGGAAGGTGCTTTCCGTGGTCTCAAGAAACCACATCGCGGTTCAGAGGACTGGCGGCGGACCAACACCTCCTCCCCCACAACTAACAACATGGGAGGAGCAGGTCTTGGCTATACTGCATCCTGAAGGCCTCGCAGGAGTAGCTGGAGGAATGGTCTCTGGTAAGTCACTCTTCACTATTTTCACCCCCCCTACCTGCATGCCATCACATACCCCCACCCTCGCCCTCACCCCCATCACTCCAACTCCTCACAGATGTCCCATTATCACAAACCACACATCCCAAACCCAAACCCTGCATGTAACAACAAGGCATGGACACCCATCACCAAAGCATGGCCACTGCACATACCCATACACCCCCCTAAACCATCATCACACAAGGTCCTACACAGGAATGCAAGCACTGGGGTACACGGTCACCCACCCATTGCACACCATGGCACACACAGATGCAATAATCATGCCTTTACACCCCTGCAGGACCCCTACCCAACGTCACCAGACAGGAGGGTCTAGACTTGCCCACTCCACTCACAGAAGAGGCTCACAGTGATGACAGCAGCTCTGTCCAACTGGATCAAGATGATCAACCCCGCCCATCTGGGACCTCGGGACAGTCGGTTCCCCTCACACTGGCACATGCCACTACAGAGCTTCGCCCCTCTGGAAACACCAGCACAGCACCCACCCAGCGGGCCCATACCTCTGACCCCAGGACACGTCAATCAGCAGTGTGTCCACCACTACAGGGAACCCAGGCTAACCCACCACCCCAACAACACCAATGACCTGGGGGTAGTGGTAGTGGGCACACGGTTCAGGAGACAGAGGGATAGGAACACAGGGGAACTGGGAGGGCTGCTGTGCTACAGGGGGAGGACAGGCCCAGGGAACCCACTCTTTGCGAGGCCCTCTCCAACATCATGGGAGCCTACCACCATTCCCAGGAGACGATGGCAACGGTACTGGCCAAATTTCAGGAGACCCAGCGGCTGCAGGAGGAACAGTATTTGGGGTTCAGGGAGAGACTCAAATCCATCAATTCCACCCTGGGCACCATTGTAGGGGTGCTGAAGGAAGTCCTCAACACCAGGAGGGGCACTGTGGCACAACAAGGGGCCCCTGACACTAGCCTGGACGATGAACTGCCCACCACCTCCGCCGGCGCTAGTGGACAGGAGGCACAGCCACAGGACCACCACACCAGCACCCCACCCCCTGCAGATGGAGAACCACCCCGCAAGCGGTCCCTGAGATCCAGGACAAAGACAGAGAACAATGCCAAGACCCCCGCCAAGAAATGAGACCACCCTGAATGTCATCCTTCTGTCCCACTTTGTCACCCTGTCCATCCTTAAACTGACCCAGCTCCACTTCCTATGCCCCTTTGGACAATGCACCTGTGAGACTGATAGACTGGACTCTGCCATGGACATTCCTCCACCATCACCCCTGACCATTTTACAACACCCTCCAATATTGAGCACTTAAATAAACACCCTTAAACCACAAAACAATCAGGAGTCTGTCTGTGATTTCGAAATTGTGTATTAGCAATTACAGTGGCAAAATGCTATATCAAATGTAATGTCAACATACCTATGTCACACAGCTCTGGTCCATGTGGAAACAAAGCAGATGTCACACAGTGGGACCCACATCTATGAAATCGTAAGGGAAAGTGACAACTCAGTGACCATACACTGGGTGAAAATGACAGACAGATGAGAGGCAGTAGAATTAAATCAGACATAGCAGGCAGTGTTGTTTTCTTACCTGTGTCTCACTGGAAGTATTGCAGGATCACCGTGTTCCTGTTGTCTATGTCCTCTTCTTCTGCTTCCTCGTCTTCACTGTCCACAGGCTCCACAGCTGCCACAACACCTCCATCTGGACCATCCTCCTGCAGAAAAGGCAGCTGTTGTCACAAAGCCAAGTTGTGAAGCATACAGCAGGCCACGATGATCTGGTATAGCTTCTTTGGTGAGTAGAATAGGGAACTACCTGTCATATGGAGGCAGCGGAACCTGGCCTTCGGGAGGCCGAAGGTCAGCTCTATAATCCTCCTAGTTCACCCATGGGCCTCATTGTAGCGTTCCTCTGCCCTTGTCCTGGGATTCCTCACTGGGGTCAGTAGCCATGAGTCTTTGGGGTAACCGGAGTCACCTGCAAATGTCGAGGGACAACTGTTAGACACACACTAACTCATAGGGACGTCCCCAGACCGAGACCCAGACAACTATTCACACTGTATTGGGTCCATGTCCTCACCTAATAGCCACACACAGTGCCTCTGGAGTTGCACCATCACATAATGGCTGCTGCTATTCCTCAGAATGTAAGCGTCATGCACTGAGCCAGGGAATTCAGCATTCACATGGGAGATGTACTGGTCTGCCAAACACACCATCTGCACATTCATCGAATGGTAACTTTTCCGGTTTCTGTACACCTCTTCACTCCTGCAGGGGGGACCAAGGCCACATGTGTCCCATCAATGGCACCTATGATGTTGGGGATATGTCCCAGGGCATAGAAATCACCTTTCACTGTAGGCAAATCCTCCACCTGAGGGAAAACGATGTAGCTCCGCATGTGTTTCAGCAGGGCAGACAACACTCTGGACAACACGTTGGAAAACATAGGCTGGGACATCCCTGATGCTATGGCCACTGTAGTTTGAAATGACCCACTTGCAAGGAAATGAGTACTGACAGCACCTGCACTTGCGGGCTGATTCCTGTGGGATAGCGGATAGCTGACATCAAGTCTAGCTCCAACTGGGCACACAGTTACTGGATTGTGGCACAATCAAGTCTGTAGGTGATGATCACATGTCGCTCATCCATTGTCGACAGGTCCACCAGCGGTCTGTACACCGGAGGATGCCTCCATCTCCTCACATGCCCCAGCGGACGGTGCCTATGGAGGAGAACAGCGAGCAGAGAGTCAACCAACTCTGAGGTACGTAAACACAGCTTACTCTGAAAATATTAGCAAATCGACATATGCCTGTATGAGTGTTTAGGCAAGGCCTAGATATGTGTGACGCAGTCCAAAATAATGCCATGTGGGCCCCTGAAATGGCGGCTGCCTGACCTGTAAAGTGGGACAAGGGGATATGAGGTAACTGCGCTGGCGTTGTACACTGTTGCGGTAGGCGGTCGAAGACCGCGGTGCAATCCTGCATTGGTTAAAATTGGACCCTATGGGTCCCAGGAGCCAATGACGATGTACGCCGGCGGTGACGGTACGCACCGCCGCGGACGTGACTGCCATTTTCTCTCTGTTCAATCACTTGATACCTGATCTTCGACAGGAGAGGACCTACACTGCAAGTGCTGCTGTGACCTCAGTTTGGAAGATACAATGGCTCGTGTGTCTGCGGAAAGGGCCCCTGCCTTCAGCACGGAGGAGTTGGAGAAACTCGTGGATGGGGTCCTCCCCCAGTACACGCTACTCTATGGTCCTCCAGACAAACAGGTAAGTACACTGTGATCATGCTGTATGGGCAATGCCTGTGTGTAGTGGTGCGGATGAAAGATAGGGGGTGAGAATGAGGCGTGCATGAAACGACGGTGAGTGCATGCATGTCATGGCAAGGGTAGCAATGCGGGCCAATGACTATGATGATGCGGACGGTAATAACTTCTATATTTTCCCTGTACTATTCCTGTAGGTCAGCGCCCACCAGAAGAAGGACATTTGGCATGCCATCGCCAAAGAAGTCCGGACCCTGGTGTTCTACCATAGATGGAGCACCCACTGCCGGAAAAGATGGGAGGACATTCGCCGCTGGAGCAAGAAGACGGTGGAGGCCCAGCTGGGGATGGCCTCCCAATATGGGAGTGGTGCCCGTCGCACCATGACTCCCCTGATGTTCAGGATCCTGGCGGTGGCGTACCCGGAGTTGGATGGGCACTTGAGGGCATCACAGCAGCCACAAGGGGGTGAGTACACTCTCATTCTGCTGCTAGACAAAAGGATCACCTTCAAGATCCTCATCCACGCACACAAATCCCTCCACAACACCGGCCCAATCTACCTCAACGAAAGAGTGACCTTCCACACTCCCACACGCCACCTCCGCTCCGCCGACCTCTCCCTCGCCACAGTCCCTTGCATCAAACACACTACCACTGGAGGCAGATCCTTCTCCTTTCGGGCCCCCAAAGCCTGGAACTCCCTCCCCACCCACCTCCGCAAGACCCAGGACCTCCTACTCTTCAGGAAAAACCTTAAAACCTGGCTTTTCGAACAGTGATCTCCCCTCCCCTACCCCTCACTTCCCCCCCCAGCGCCTTGAGACCCTCACGGGTGAGTAGCGCGCTCTATAAGTCTCTTTGATTGATTGATTGATTCAGCGCGCATTGTAGGTGTTTGGGTGGGGGAGGTGGGGTGTGGGTTCCGCTAGGCCAGGGCGAGTTTAGTAGGCAAGGACCCTTCTTAAGGCAGGCCTGTGGCACCCCACCCCACCTGTGTACAGTGCAACTACACCTAGTCAGGCTCCTGTGACATCCATGTGTGCAGCAATCGGGCACAGCCTTGTAACCCATGTCCCTGGGACTGAATAGGGAACTCCAATTGCGCGGCATAGTGCAGGGGGCTTCTGTGTCTGTAGTGTCCGCCAACGGTAGCGGTATTGCATGCACTCAACATATCTTTCTTCTGTCTTCCCCCCTTTTTGTGGTCTCCCTGTCCTTGTGTGCATTAGCATCATCAGGCGGAGGAGCAGTGGCACCGGAGCAGGAGGGAGCTGCATCCCACATGGCCCTGGAGGGTGACACTATGGAGTCTGAATTCACAAGTGGGACGGAGGGTGAGGGGATCTCCACGGCGGGGACAGGAGCTGACACCAGCGATACGGACTCCTCCTCTGACGGGAGCTCCCTTGCGGTGGCGGGCCCATCTGTGCCCCCCGCATCTACAGGTACAGCCACCAGCCCCCCTACCAGCACCACCCTCCCAGCAGCCCCTCAGCGTGTGTCCCTTGCCCACTCACCCAGGAGGGTGGGCATCTCCTTCACCCCAGGCACCTCAGCCCCTGCCCCTGTCACCCCTGCTGCCCTCAGTGAGGAGGCCATTGACCTCCTCAGGTCCCTCACTGTTGGGCAGCCTATGATTTTGAATGCCATCCAGGGTGTAGAGAGGCAGTTGCAACAAACCAATGCATAGCTGGAGGGCATTCACTCTGGTCAGGCAGCCCTTCAGCGAGCTTTTCAGACACTGGCCTCAGCACTGATGGCAGCCATTGTCCCTGTCTCTAGCCTCCCCCCTCCAACTTCCTCCACCCAGACCCAAACCCCTGTACCTCAGCCTATCCCAAGCACACCATCAGACCAGCATGCACACACCTCAACACACAAGGGAAGCTCTGGCAAACATAAGCACCACACATCCCACAGGCACTCACGCAAGCATCAGACACATGCAGACACACCAACATCCACTGCCTCCACTGTGTCCCCCTCCTCCTCATCTCCCTCCTCCCTCCCTGTCTCGTCTCCACTCACACCTGCATGCACAACATCCTCAGCCACTACGTCCATCACCAGCACACCCACCACCACACCCCACTCACGTGCAGTCACCACCCCCACTATCATTTACACGTCCCCTGTGTCCTCTCCCAGTGTGTCGCCACCTCCCAAGGTACACAAACGCAGCCACACACCCACCCAACAGCCATCCACCTCACGACAGCCTCCAACCCATGCACCTTCACACAAAGTCATTAAACGTACACCTCCTACAACCACTACCTCTTCTTCCACTCCCAAACCCCCTCCAGCTACCCATCCTAGTGTTCCTAAGAAACCTTTCCTGTCCAACCTTGACCTCTTTCCCTCACCTCCCCCACCCCTTCAGTCTCCTAGGGCTCGACTCTCCAGGTCCCAACCCAGCACCTAAGCCACAACATCGGCGGGACCAGTGGTGCCAGTAGTAACCGGCTTCTGGAGTGTGCCAGGCAGCAGGGCAGCCAGTGTGGCAAGGACCCAGAGCACGGACAGTCCCCCACCTGTAAAGCATAAAAAGTTGTCCAGTGCCCATCGGGAGAGGGGAAAGAATTCAGCCACCAAAGCCGCTGCCAGGGGTACAGTTGGGAGTGTGGAGACAGCTGCGCCACCACCCAAGGTGGGGAAGGGGCACAGTAAAACCGGCAAGTCCGGGAAGATCTGCACGGCAGACAAGACCGCCATCAGCTCCGCTGCCAAGGACACCACCGCCACCTGCCCCGCTGCCCAGGACACCGCCGCCACCAGCCCCGCTGCCCAGGACACCGCCGCCAGCAGAACCGCTGCCCAGGACACCGCCGCCAGCAGCACCGCTGCCCAGGACACCGCCGCCAGAAGCACCGCTGCCCAGGACACAGCCACCAGCAGCACCTAACCGCCGCCTGCAGCACCGCTGCCCAGAACACCGCCACCAGAAGCACTGCTGCCCAGGACACCGCCGCCAGCAGCACCGCAGGCCAGTGAGCGCCAATGATTCCGACGCTACTGAGGTCGCCACGGGCACGATGAAGCACTCTGGGCACAGAGACCCCTCCAGAACCAGTGGAGATTGACATCCACTACCTCTGTCCTTGGCAGGATGAAACACTCTGGGCATAAAGCCCCCTTCAGAACCAGTGGAGAAATACATCCACTACCTCAGTCCTTGGTAGGATGAAGCACTCTGGGCACAAAGCCCCCTCCAGAATCAGTGGAGAAAGACATCCACTACCTCAGTCCTTGGCGGGATAAAGCACTCTGGGCACTAAGCCCCCTCCAGAACCAGTGGAGAAAGACATCCACTACCTCAGTCCTTGGCAGGAATGAAGCACTCTGGGAACAAAGCCCCCTCCAGAACCAGTGGAGAAAGACATCCACTACCTCAGTCCTTGGCAGGATGAAGCACTCTGGGCACAAAGCCCCATCCAGAACCAGTGGACTATCACATCCACTCACACAGTCCTTGGCAGGATGAAGCACTCTGGGCACAAATCCCCCTCCAGAAACCAGTGGAGAATGTTATCCACTTGAGAGACTGTGGCTTTGCACTCCCCAGGAATGAACAGTGGGCATGGAGCCCCCTCGTGGATCTTGCGTTGTGCACTCATCCGGCTGATGTTCCCGCCCTTCCCTTCCCCCTGAGGTGCCTGTTTTATTTCTATCTGATGCCCCAGCAGTGTTCTCTCCGTCTTGTTTGGGTATTGAGTGTGGGCCTCGACCATGCCTTTTGGGCCCAGTGGTCCACGGACTATGATAGTGGAATGCCTTGAACTTGTATTCTTGGTGTATATATTTGTTTATAGTGTGAATATCTTTATGTATATATTTTTGATTACTGTCTTTGGATATATTACAATCATTCGACTCATTTCCCTTTGTCCTTGCTTTCTTCCAGGAGGGTTGGGGGTGTAACTGTAATGTATCATGATGTATTAGTGTGTGTTGTCGTGGGTGAGGGTGGGGGTGGGAGTGTCATGTGTTGCGTGTGTGTGTGTCACTGTCTTTTCCCTCCCCCCCTGTGTCGTAGGTGCAGTACTCACCGTGGTCTTCTCCGCCGGCGTTCGTGCTCCTGGTAGAGGAGCAGGAAGATGAAGGCTGGAAGAATCTGAAGTTCCGGTTCCATGGCGTCCTGGTTCTTTGTGGGATGTGTAGAGGTGAGCGTTTCCCCTTCCAAGTCCTGTTTCCGCCATGTTTTTGTTTGCGGTGAATCCACCCCGGAAAAGGTGGTGGATTGGCCTGTTGTAATTCTGTGGGTGGTACATTGTCCTCTGCCTGTCAGTTGGCGGTTACCGCTGCGGTGTTTGTTTGTACAGCCTTGGCGGTCGGAGTGTTAAAGTGGCTGTCTATGTTGGCGGTTTCCGCCATGGTCGTAATTCAATTTTTTTTTCGCCGGCCTGTTGGTGGATTTACCGCTGCTTTAACACCGACCGCAAGGTTTGCAGAAGGCCTTTGTGTAAGTGGTTGGCCTTGCCAATGTTGGGCTCTACAGGGAGCTAACGGCAGCGCCTTAGTTGAAGTGTGGCAGAACTTCTAGTGTCCATGGACAGTGTGGCTTTCACTATGAACATCCAGCCCCAGGGTTCTAATGACCACCTAAGTCTTCTCATGTTCTTATACTGATATATTTCAGGTCTTCCCTTATGGCATATTAGAGAATATTAATGCAAATCCCCACTTTTTAAATTTGTTTAAGTTTCCTAACTTTTTAACATGTAAGCCACCATTTCGCTCTACAAATGTACATAGGGTTTCCTCCTTATTAAGCTCTTTTGTCATTTTGCTGTCTAGTAATACAATGGGGGTCATTACGACCCTGGCGGAAGGTGGAGAACCGGCAGTCTTACCTTGAGGAATTATGACCATGGCGGTTACCGCCATGTTCATCTACCGGTTCTCCTCGGTCTACAGCCTGGCGGCCGTCACTATACCGCTGGCGGTATTTGGACCCGGCTTACCGCTGTGGATTTCCAGCACTATCAGTGCCAGGGAATTCCTTCCCTGGCACTGATAGGGGTCTCCCCCACCCCTCACCCCCACCCTGACTCCCTCCCCTACACCCCCCACCACCCCTGCCACACCAAAAAGGTGACAGGGCCCCCCTCCCCACCCCGACCCCCAACATCACATAACTCACACACACCCGACACGCATGCAGGCACCACCAACACACACACCCCGACATACATGCCAACATCCACACACACAGTCAGACACGCACACCCACATTCAAACATGCACGCACACATCCATACAGACATACCCACAGACATACACGCACTCATTCCCAAACATGCATCACCCCCACAAGCATACACACACTCACACACCCCCTCTACATACTCAGACGCACACCCCCATGCACGCACACAACACTCCACCATCCCCTTCCCCTAACGGACGATCAACTTACCCGGTACATCGATCCTCCAGGAGGGGACGGGAGCCATGGGGGTAGCTCCGCCGACACCACACCGCCAACAGAACACCGCCACGCCGAATCACAGGACGTGATTCGCTGGCCGATGTTCTGTTGGCGTGGCGGTGGAGGTGGAGCAACCTCCACTTCCCCGCCGCCCGCCAGTATGGCTTTTGGCAGCTCTCCGTCCATAAAGGGACGGAGAGCTGCCAACGTCATAATAGGCCGAGCGGCAAACCGCCTGCACTGGCGGTCTTCCACGCAGCGGTCCCTCAGCGGTCTTTAAAAAAGACCGCTGAGGTCAAAATGACCCCCAATGTATTTGCTTTCCAACTGCCTCAGACTTTTTTCTCAGTCACCTCCCCTGATCCCTCTCTGCACTGCATCTAGGTTATATGTGACGTGCTACTGGGTAGGATCAATCTTTATTTTTCACTGCTCTTAAGTGTTGGAGAATTCTTTTACGCACTTGTAGTTTGGTACTGCTTACATAACATAGGTTACACTCACATTATAGTATATACACTGTATACTCAGTTCTACAGTGATATGGCCCCTTGTTGACTACTGGTTGTTTAGAATATGGTACCTCCACTGTATCTTAAGCAATGCCAGTTTTACAGGCCTTGCATTGATGGCACTTGTGGAAGCCTTTTCTTTGTGCTACTCAGTAGGTGGTTCTCTGTACCTCTGTACTACTTCTGACTGAAGAGTCCCTCACAGAGTGCGCTCTTCAGAAGGAAATCACTGGTGAGGTAGGTAGCTTAGGCCCTGACACTGGATCCCACTTAGTCGGACACCAGTGTTTGCTGATATTTGATCTTACACCTTTATGCTGAGTACTGAATGGTGTAATTAGCCTGGGTGTTGGCTCATTCCCCCTTTGTTCTTGTCTGAGAAACACTAAAGCCTTTCAGCTGATTGTTGACTATGTGTGCATTGTAACCTGTCTGAATCAACCGCTCCTTTGTTTCTTCCTTGCTCTTCTGCCAATCTTCTCATGTGCCACTGTTTCTTTTTATTCTTAATAGTTCACCAAATGCAAGGTTATAGATATTATGCTTTGGGTGAAAACTGTTAGCATGTAATACAGTAGTCTCTGCAGTGGGTTTCCTGAATATTATTGATTCCAGTTTTCCCTCCTTTACATATATTTGTAAATCAAGAAACTCTACTTGTTTTCACTGACATGTCCACAAAATGCAAATTGAGATTACTGGTATTGATGTCTTTCACAAATTCCTTGGCTGATTCCACACTCCCATTCCAGATTACAAACAAATTGTCAATAAATCTCAGCCAGCACACCACTCTCTCTCCAAATAATGTGCCATGGTCCTCGATGAGCACACGCTCCTCCCACCAGCCAATGTGTAAACACTGGTAACTGGGGTTGAAACAAGTGCCCATCGTGGTCCCACGCTCCTGCCTGTACAATTCTGTGTTGAAGAGAAAAATGTTGTTATGCAAACACCATTCAATCACATTAATCTATATTAAGGTGTTCCTATATAATCTCAATGGTCTGCTTTAAAAAAAATGCTTTATAGCCATCAAGTCCTCTTCATGCCTGATGTTTGCATGCAATGAAGTCACGTCTAACATCATCAGAATGTGATCTTTCTTCCATGGTATGTCATATATTCGTTCAGGAAATCACCTGTGACCTTAACATAAGAAGGCAGATTACGTACATGTTCCTGCAGAATGTAATTGACATACTTGGATGTATTTGTGAACAGACTATCTGTAGCTCATATAATTGGCCTCCCAGTGGTTCAATGGGATTTCTATGCACTTTTGGTATTAAGTACAATATTGGTGTTCTTGGAAAATCATTTTGCAAGTAGAGATATTTGTCTTGATTGAGGAGCCTGTCATTCTTCCATTGCAGTATTTCGGTATTGCATGGCCTAAGGCTGCTGGATCACATCTCTCATAGCAGGTACCATCATCCAGTTGCCTTTGCGCTTCCTTGTTATAAATACTTCACAGCCAGAGCACTATATTGCAGCCTTTATCAAATCTGCAGATTGTTATATCCTGTCTCTGTTTCAATTTGTGTATTAGATTGAAATATTATCTCTGATGAGGTTTCCACTTTATTTTTTTAGCCTTCTCACGTGAGCAAAGCACCTTTAAATCCACAATAATGCAATCAATAAATGTATCTATTTGAACCCTGAGAGAAACTGGATTGAACATTGAGGGAAATCTGAACAGGGTGCTTTCTGTCCCTAAAACACCCAGCTCTATGGAATCAATAACTGGCGATTCTGTAACCCTATCTGGTATCTTCAAAGTCTCATTAGGATCAAGCACAAAGCGCTCTATCCCTGGTTTAATCTCTCTGTGGGCTTTTAACCACACCCATGTCAAGCCCGTCAGTTTGGTTGGTTCGTGGGCTTGCCTTTTAAAATTAGCTTTATTTAATTAGTCAAAAGCATGCATGTGCCATGCCTTTTCTCGTGTTTAGCCCTCCTCGAGCTCACCGGCCAACTACTGAAAACATACGTGTCTCAATGTTCTCAATATGGTTTCTGGACTACTTTTTCTCTTTATTTCGTAATCAGCGCAATCTCGCTGGGCAGTAGTAGAGCGCTTTGCATGACATCAACCCTGTTACATGGATAGTTGCACTTTTGCCGGTTACATAGATAATTGCACTTTTGCTGATATGTTTCACTGTGAGTGAACTTCTGTTTCCTTTTGTGTGTTTGCTTTGCGCTCATGGCGGCTGTCGGCTCCTTTATGTGAAACTGTTTTACCTTTCAGTTTATTTGGCAAGAAAAGTCTGGTTAGGAGTTTACAACGCTAATAGCTTTAACTCAAGCTTGTTTTTCAATTCTTGTAGCTCCTTCAATAAATGTGAATCTGATATTGTAAGTCCCCTCTGATTTATGTTTTCTCTCTCATTATTTATCCTCAATTCTCTTTTATTGCTTTTCTGTGCATGATATTTTGTTAATCTCACTTTTCAGATGCACTTGAATAGATCAATGCGAGTTTGGCAACAGAATATACCACATTCTGGACAATGCGACAAACCCAAAGAAAGAATCTACTTTGCTCTGTCATTAAGCTCCATGCCAGACAAATTGATCAGCAGAGATTAGTTTTTCTTCCATGTTTTTTGCTTCTGTGCTTTTTTTCCCATTGCACCTTTTGTGTTGTTTCCTTCTTTGGTTTCTCCTCTTTCTTGTTGAGATTTGGTCATTCTTGGTCATAGGGACTGTATGAGGTTGACCGTTAAAAAATACAGTTCTTCAACAATCTTTGATGTTTTACCTCCACTCCTGCCTGCTACTCCATCTTCAGAGTCTGCCTCAAATTCAGAACTTGATTTCGAACCTGTCTCGGTTCTTCTGTTTCTTGCATCCCTCTAATACTCTCTTTTATTCTTTGCTTTCTTAATGTGTCAAATCTTTTAGCAAAGGTAAATATTTGACCCTGTTCATAATCTATTTAGACATGTAAAAAATGTAATATGATTTGCATATCCTCTAAGTACTTGCTTACTACTCTTTGTTGTTCATTGTTACTTATTTCATCATTTAATGCATCCATTTTAATTTGTAGCTCCTTGCACTCAAGCTATGCATACCTAATTATTATTTCCATCAAGCACTGCAATGTTGCTATATAACATTCGGCGGGTGCTGTTAAGATTCGTAAACCACAAGGTATTTGCCCTACTTCCAGATATATTTTCATAGAGTGCATTTCCCACCACTTTGCCAGCTCATTCCTCTTATATTTCTCCAATAGTTTTAGTTTGCTTTTAATATCGCAGTTTGAAATTCTTATCTCCTGACGCGTAGCTCGGATACTGCTACTTGAATCTATTGTGTTGAATAGTAGTCCTGCAGCGCGTTGGTGGACAAAGCATGTACTTGCCATCCACGTTCAAACTTCTACTGCATTAAGGTGCACCTCCCACCCATTCACCCTTTTAAACTCACCACAGGCGCTGATCAGGCATTTTGGGTCCTCCCCCTCCTTCCGCTTGATGGCTGATCTGTACGTTATGCTTGAGCAAGGGGGGCTTTCAGCTATTCCTGAAGAGCCAATTCTTTCCTTCTGCACCCTGCTGATTTGAGCTGACAGCCTCTTTTGGAAGGGGGTACTCAAAACTGAGTCAGCCAGTTCTGTGAATATGAAAAATCTTTCTATCACTGCCAGCCAAGAACCAAGTGCAGACCACTTTGATTCACCACCAGTTATTAAGTGCTATGCCACCATGGTGCATTTTGGCCACAGACTGGCCTTTATCTCATGAAACGCAGTGCCATTACAACTCATTTTATCCAGCCCAAGTACATTTTAAAACTAGTGACATAGAAAACAGACTTCCACAAATATTTTTTTTTTTTGATGTCATAATATTTACAATTTCTCTTTGCATCAGT
Organism: Pleurodeles waltl; assembly: GCF_031143425.1. Taxonomy (NCBI): domain Eukaryota; kingdom Metazoa; phylum Chordata; class Amphibia; order Caudata; family Salamandridae; genus Pleurodeles; species Pleurodeles waltl. Next base: position 516,664,280 of record NC_090437.1, on the reverse strand, counting down.
ATCTTTCTGTCATATTTCATTTTTAAGGCATGTTATTTATGACACTGGAAGTTCCATAACATTTCATATTTTTAAATATATACAAAAAATCAACTTAAAAAATGTCTTAATCTTTATCATACAATTTGCAGTGCTGTTGACTTCCTTAAAGCCACATACTCTTTATGAGGTTATCACCTCCTTTCTCCTCATCGTCATAGACAGTGGTGCTCATAATTGGATTTCTAACTAATTATGAATTCAATTAATGTCCCATCATGCATAATAACTTAGACCTTTCATTTTCCTTTATAGTCTGTCAGCTTTATCTGTTTAACGGTCCTGCATTATTGTTGGGAGGCCACCGGGTAGCCATGCGCTCTACAAAGATCTAATAATAATAATAACAATAATCTTCAAATCCTTCTAAATTACTTTACCAAATCATTCCCCACTGGGAATATTTTCACTCATAAAAGAACTTCTTTCCCTAATTAACCAAGAAAATCTCTGCATATATGTATCTTGACAATATGTACATCTGCAAGGTACATGGAAGTGGAGTTAAGAATAGTAATCTATCCTTACCTATTTGCACTTACTTTCTCAATATTTTGGTCATTGATATTTTTGACACAATACTCTGTCCGCAAGGTATTTGTGTTTTTGATATTCTGTTGGCGATCCTGCAGCGCACACACCCACACCAGTAACTGACAAATATAGGAAAGAGGAGCCTTTAAAGAGAGGTCTCTGCAGTGCCTATGTCATCACCTCTGACCTGCCTAATTGTGTTTCCTTTTTTGGCAAGCAGAGGGAGACACAGAATCTGGAGATAATTCATCCAGCCCTCCTTCTGCATCTCCAGTGAACAAGAGGAGGAGGGAAGGAAAAGACTCAGGGGCATATTTATACTCGGTTTGTGCCATTTGTGTGTCTCTTTTTAACGCAAAAATGGTGCATATTCATATTTTGACGTTAGACCTGTCTAAATAATGGTTCTAAGCCTGCTTAGTGCCATTATTTAACGCCTGGGTCAGACCAGGCGTTAAGGTACCTGTGGACCCATTTCCATGGCCAAACACCATGGAATGGGCCCACAAGTGCCCACCCAAACCCCAGGAACACCCCCACCCACACCGGAGGGACACCAGAGGATGGGGACCCCATCCCAGGTACTAGTATAAGGTAAGTATAGGTAACTATTTTGAAAAAATGCTCTAAGTGCCATTGGAAGCCCTGACATGGGTCCCCCTGCATGGCACTGAGTGCAATGGCCATTCCCAGGGGACACTGGTCCCCAGTGCTGGCCATTGGGGTGCTGGGCATGACTCCTGTCTTTGCTAAGACAGAAGTCATGTGTTATGGATGGTTGTGCTTCAGGGAATGATGCTAGGCTGGTTAACAGCATTTTTTTTTGCCTTTAAACAGCTGGGCGTCATTTTTTGAGGCAAAACCCCCTTCACCCCTACCGCCACCCCCACCAGGCTAACATATTTTTTACTGACGGTAGCCCAAGCTTAGCGCCAGCTTGCGGCATTCCATAAATTTGGCACCCAGCTGGCACTTTGAAATGATGCAAGCCGGCGGTAAACGTTTTGATACAAATTTGCACCAAAAAGTATAAATAAATATGGGCCTCACGGTTTTCTCTTGCCCATTGCATTTTTATCTGTCATTCCATTTTACAATTCATACATTTTGAAGAGGTGCAGGGAAGAGAAATGGTCAGTGGCCCTATACTATGGCACTGGAATATTGATAGCAGTGGGCCTCTAAAAGTGTTCATTGCCCACTTCTGGTTCATTGTTTTCAATGTAGATGTCAAAGTTTTGATCCCAAGTGAAGGATGACTACAGTTCAATGGAAAAGAAGACTTCAGCTCCCGTGGGCCACTATTACTCACATCCATTACTTCTATCCAGTATTCTTAAAATTTATCCAAGCACGTTACTCACGGAAACGACCGTTTTATGCACTAAATTTACTCCACAAAAAACGATCAAAATATATTGTATTCCATGCATGTTGGATACTTAAAAAGCCAGATTTCAATAAAGCTCATGTGCTTGTAAAAAGTAAATAAATTGCAGAATGGTAAAAGGATATCAAAATACCTTCTGTCTCCTGTTCTTAACTCAAACGAAATATTATCACCAAAATACACTCTAAAAGTGTATTGAACATGTCAATGTTATGGGGGCACACTAAACTGCTCGTCTGAACAAAGATAGTTCTGATTGCTAGAACAAAGCACTCTAGATCTGGAAATCAAGTCAAAATGTAAGAATGACCGCGGTTGACACAAAATGAATAATTTTAGTGCCAGTGTTACAGGCTCATTTAGAGTCAAAGTTGGCCGCAATGTGGCAGGGATTGGGAAGGCCCAGTCGTTTCAGCCATAGCTGCAGACTGTCTCCCAAAAAAGTTATTACCCATACAGAAAAAAGGAAGTGTTTCCAGCAACAAAGGAGGAGCACTTTCAGAAAAATTGCAGAGCTCTTCCCGGCCTGCGATACCATCACATCATGGTAGACTTGTTAGCAGTTTTTTTATTTACAATGACAGTTCCCTGAATTGTGGCTTGTTTTTGAAAAATGAAAAAGCAATCAGTGTACGTGAGGTGCATGGCGTTTTCTCCTTGCGCATAAGGCACATTGTTTTTTATTTAATCTGGTTTGGACTGCCCTGACAGGCATGAATGAGGTAAGTGAACTACTAGGAGCGGGTGCAGGACACCCCTCGATTTTTTCAGACGTCCCACTCTCCTCGAAAATGTATTGCAACCTATAAAATCCGATATAATTGGCATCAGACTTTATCACGTGTATTATTTTAAGCCTATTCTGAGTTTTTACTTACTAATGGAGGGTATGTGGTGTTTATTACACCAAAAACCGCATGTCCGGGCAAATAGCGCATCCCTATATTGGAAGATATAGGGAAGATATTGGAAGAAAAGTGACTTGTTATAGAAGTTAAGCACCCTTGGTGCAAAATTGTGCAGCTTTTGCAATTTATTTAGGTTAGACTTTGAGGTACTTACAAATAGGGTGTTCTCATCAACCACATTTACTCCAATCACAGACTTAGTTGTACATACATTACAGCCATAGTAAATTATAAAACGGCATAGGAACTTAAGGCTATAATTGAACGATTAGATAACCTTTTATACCTGCCCTTTCTTCCAAAGGATCAGCCAGAAAATTAAAATCTCCCCTGCTTCAATACAGAGCAAGTCATCACGACCTTACCCAGAACAGCTCTCATGTCTCTTCCATCCATGCATCTATTCATTCATTCGTCCATTCACCTGCTGATATTCACAATTTCATCTTTACATTCTGTCATCCATTCATTCTTTCATCTATGATTCATTCTTTACCATTCCATCTTTCTGCCTATCGACATCCAAACCTGTGCATTCATCTCCAAACCTATCCATTCATCCATCCATCCATACATCCTTGCACCCTTTCACTTATTCATCTCTCCATCTGCCCTTTCACTTACACATTCATCCATACTTGCACTCCACTCATCCTCCTTTTCATTTATTCATTCATCCACCCTTTTGCTCAGCCATCCAATCATCCACCCTTTCACTTTTCCTTACACCCAACCACTCATCCATCGATCCATTTACCCTTTCACTCATCCATCCACTCACTCATCCATTCATGCTTTCACTCATCTGCCCATCCATGTACCCTCCCTTTCACTTCCCCATACTTTCTTTCACACCTTCATCCGGTCACCATTTTATTCATTCACCGTCCTTTTCACTCATCCATCCATTCACCCTTTAATCCATCCATGAGTGCATCCATCAACCCTTTCTTTCACTCATCCATCCATTTGTTCATTCATCCATTGTTTCGCTCATCCATCCTTTCATCATCCTTTCATTCATTCATTCATCCATTCTTTCGCTCATCCATCATCCATCCACCTACCATTTCACTCCAACCATGCACCGTTTCACCCCATCCATCTGTCAATCCTCCCTTTGACTCATCCCATCCATTAATTTATCGACCTTCCTTTCACTCAGCTAGCCATGCTTTTTACTCATCTGTCTGTCCTCTCATCGCCCATCCACCCTTTCACTCTTCCATCCACCATCCCTTTCACTCATTCATTCTTTCACTCATCCATCCAACCTTTCATCCATCCATCCAACCTTTCACTCCATCAATATTTCACTCTTCTATCATTTGTCATTCATCCATCCAACTATCAATCCATCTATCCTTTCACGCACACAACCATCCATCCTTTCACTCACTAACTCCCATTTCTCTGCCAAGTTGTAGACAGAAGAAGCCCTCCAAGAATCCCACCTTGCTATAGCTTTTAAAGTTGGGGGTTCACAACCTCCCAGCACCCATCCTTTCACTCATCTATCCAGGCTTTAGTTCATCCATCTATCCACCCTTTCATTTCACTAATCTATTAACACAGTAATGCCCACAAGACCCACAACTACAGGTTAGCATCCCCATAAAGTGCAGGTCCGTAAAAAGTAAAGGATGGAAGCAAAGTATATAAACACAATCTAATCCACATCATCCTTCTGCCTACCAATAGCATGTTGGCATACCCCAAGTTACATACGAACCCCATAAAACAACTATCTCCTATTAATCATGTTGGGTTACAGGACACAATAAATGCACCCTCTCTTTCACTCATCCATTCATTCCTTTATTCATCCATCCTTGCATCCACCTTTTCATTTATTCATTTATCCATCCATTGACCCTTTTGCTCTTCTATGCACGCTTTCTCTCACACACCTATCAATCAGTCCTTTCACTCACTCAACTAATCAACCACCGACTCTTTCAAGTTGTTTGTGAGCCTTTGTCGGCAGAGATGGTGACAGGAGAGACTCATGAAGCAGCCACGGCCCGTCCTTTAGGGCGGAGGGGCCACACCCCTCACCTTTGTCCCCTCATGAAGAGTGTTTGTCAGGCTGAGCAAAGGTCAACCTAACAGACATCCACGATTTGCGCAGACTCCTGGTTGCCTGAGCTGAACTTTTCTGGGCTGAGGAGGTCACAGCTCCTATGAGCGTGACCTCAGCTCAGCAAAGGTGCCTCAATGCCCTTCCCCTCGGTGATGAGGGGAAGCGTCACCCATTGACTTAGAGCTAGACGCGTCAGGTTTAAGCCCTGAAGCGCCCAGAACGAGTGTCAATAAGTGACACTTCGTCACAGAGTGGGGTTAGCAGTCTAACTGACCCCATCCCACTCTGTGATGAAGTTGGGATTGCTGGCTTTCCTCATTGGCTGACCTAGGGTCAGCCAGAGAGGGAAGGCAGCAGTCCTAACCCTTCTTCTCAAAATGTTTACTGCACATATAACATCAATATTATCAATTAATTTATCAAAGCTGTCATGAGTGCCATAATTTGTGGGGTATTTAGCAGTGCGTGGCGAGGGCACGAATTATAGTTACTGAGAGAGCATAGCTTATATAATCTATATTAACCTGAAATGTTTATGAATTAATGTAATGCTGCATAGAAACTATAATAATAATTTTGCTTAAACGTGCACTTGAAATATGACCACGGGGAGTGGCCGCCAATTTATACGTAGACTAATAATAATGACTAAAATCTTTATATTATGTTAAAATTAGTTTGTACTAATGATTGCGTTATTGCATCTGTGCTGAAATCCTCATAGGCCTTAAGTTAGCATGAGCCGAAGCTTAGCTGCTTGGCTCTCATATTAAATGTATTTTTCTATCTTGCAGTGTGCTGACTCATAAAAGGACACGACCCTGCGTGTTCTTTTTTTCTTCAAACTAAAAGAGGAATGTAACCATGTTAGATCCGTTCCCAAGCATACTTTTCCTTGCTCGTGGAATAAATGTTAAAATAAACTGAAACAGTGTAGATTAATGTAATGTACAAGGTCATTCAAACCGGTGAAGACAATGGAGCTGCTGACCAAAAGATGTGCAAAGAATTACAGAAAGATGAAATCATACCGGATGTGCCACCTCTGAGTCGTCAATTATGAAGACCAATCAAAGACTTGTAAAATAATATGGGTGAAGAGTTAGGTTACCTAATGTATTTTCTGATAGGTTAAAGATAGTGGGGTATAACAAATGTCCAATAGAATTTTGGGGGAATGTACAAGGGAAAAGGGATAAAAACCCATGTCACGGGGAGTCATTTAGGTGGGTTAGGGAATGCTATTGATTTTATCCAGAAACTCTGTCACTCTGTTTGGTGACTTGTTGGTTTACTTAAAACCATCCTCGCCCTTAGATTGTCCATTTTTACACTTTACCTCCTTATGAGGGAAGTGCCCTTTTGCCCCGGAGCTGAGTCCTGACTGATGGTGATTTGACGGATGTCCTGAAGACGGAGACTGAAACCTGTGCGCTGACCTAAACCTTGGAGGGTAATTATGACAATGCATTTGTGATTTGCCTGTTTGCTTTTCCTTTCTAGGAACCAACTGCTTACTTTTGACAGAGACCTTAGTTAGATGTTTTCCAAATTGGTGTTCTAAATTGTTTTGCATGAAGCCCAAAATGTGAATGCTAATCAGTGGTTAGGATAGGTGTTCACCAAAACTGACGCAAATAGACAAACGACCAAGACTATGCTTTGTTGAACTGACGCGCTATTGACACTCTGTTGAATTTGATCTATGTTCACGCCGTGTTATGTTTTGATGTTTGTGATTCTTGCTTTAATGAAATCTTACCAAAGTTGCCATATCGTGACTATGCTATTATGTCTCTTGGTGTTGAGATTAACACATCTGCTTTTAGACTGTAATTAATAGGGAATAAAAAATTTATGGCGGAAAGGTCATGGTAGTGTCTTGAATTAATGCATGACTTTAACTAAGGTGAAATGTATTGTTGTGATAAATATTGATGACATTATTGATGTATTGATTGATATATTGATTAGCTATCTCGTCCTAAGGTGTCTCTCAACTAGGTCAAAAGATTCATTGGCCTAAAACGAGTCCTGGTGTGTAATAAATTATCATAAAGGGACACGTTAACAGTTACATTAGGACACGAGTTATAGTTACTTGAATTTCTAAGGTTTTATAGGAGTAAATTCAGAACCTAACTATAACGTCTCTGTAACCTTTGTTTTTTGAAGTGATGATTAAAGGTTTTTTTCAATTTTATTTCCTAACCTGTAACCTTTGTTTTCATCAGTGAATTTCTATGTTTTTTTTTACGTTAAGTAACTATAATTAATATTGTTAATCCAACCGACGCTGCACACGACCGCAGCAGTTGGTAGCAGGGCCTAGCTGTGGCCAACCCTAAATAACCACACAAACTAATGCCACACAGTGGGGTTGTCCTGCGGCCAGTCCCTGCCGCCAACCACCCTAACCACCCAACCTCGATGGAGAGAGAGAGTGAGAGATAGAGTGAGAGAGAGCAATTTAGGCTTTTATGAATGCTATTCTTAGAATTAGATATTTTGGGACAAATTGAAAAGAAAAATGTTTTTGTCAATTAAAAAGAGTGAGCTCACCTTTCAGTATGTAATTTAAACATTTTTAGTTGAAAAGAAACTAAAGCAGCAAGTGACCATAAACTAACCTAGACCAGAACCCTTGACCCTTAGTGTGCATGCCTAAGACCTTAACCACTAGGCCAGAGGTGACTCATTACTGTCCCCTCTCCAGGCTTAGCTTTGACATTCAACTCACAGATTTTGAGGGGGAAAATACTTCAATGTTCCATCACTAGGCATGTCTAACAGTGAAACCACTGGAAAAGAAACAGGCATACAGCCAAGTGATGCTAAGATTTGAACCTCCAGCCTACTGAGTGACAGCACAAGACTTTGACCATTAGGTCAGAAGTGACTCTTTTTTGCTTTATATCCAAACGAAACTCTAACATTCTTATCAAACATCTTGCTAGTCTGACTCTTTGAAGTCATTGTATGGAGAAACTATTGCAATAACAATCTCTCGCTCTCTTTCATCCCTTCATGGAAAGGAAGAGAGAGAGAGACAGGTCTGTGAGGGGAGCCTGGAGGCTTCTGCAGTCCAAGCTGGCTATCCACATACTGCAGGAGCCATCATTGCTCCCACAAGCAGGGAGCTGTTTTAAGTAGCTGCTTGAGGGGTCAATGTTTTCATCTTTTTCCATGCACCCATATTTGTGTACAGGGAAAACTTTACTTTCTGCAAGTGAGAACTGTTTGACAGCTCTCATTTGCAGAAAGTGATGTGTTTGCTCTGACTTGGCTGGAGCTGCCAAAGCACCCCAATGTGGAAACCCCGGGTCATAGCAGGAGCCAGCCCTGGAGGGTGATGGTCCTCAGGGCCATTACTGGCTCCGCGAGGGGGGCCCTGTGACTCTCCTCCAATGATTCAATTAGTCCCAGGGTGGTGGTGGTCCCTCTGGCCAGGAGTCCGAAACAGATCCCCTATTTGTTTTTAAATTTAGCCCCGGGGAGGTGGCGGTCCCCAGGGCTCCGGAGGGTCTGGGCAGCCTGCTGCATTTAAATACTAGTTAACCCTGGGGAAGTGGTGGTCCCTGGGGCAGCAGGGGGCCATGTGCCCCCGCATTCATTATTCTATAGCCCTGGGAGGTGGCAGTCTCCAGGGCTGAAGGGGGTGGGTAGACCTCCCACATTCATTATTCTATAGCATCGGGGAGGTGGTGGTCTTCTGGACAGTGGGGGGCCTGGCGGCCACCCACATTTGAATACCTGTTAGCCCAGGGGAGGTGGTAGTCTCCAGGCAAGCAGGGTGGCCTGTCAGCCCCCCAGCATTAAAATGCTTGCTAGCCCTGGGGAGATAGAGGTCTCTGGTGCTGCGGATGGGGCTCGAGCCCCTCCACATTAATTATTCTATAGCCCCTTGGAGGTGGGGCACAAAAACGCCTTTGAAGGTGGGCCAGTGCACACCCAGGGGCTTTAGTAAAACAAGCACAGGAGCCCGTCCTCGTTTTTTTATTTTTGCAGCTGATTCACAGGTCCACCACTAATTTGTGGCACAAATTTAAAAACAAATGCTTTATTGCCCAGATGGGGGTCTCTCTGGGGCACAAGCCCCAGGGCTAGGGGGTCAGGGTGTCCCTACCCTGGTCCCTTTTCTTTTGTTTTATATTTTTTTGTGGGACTCGACTGAAGCAGAGTCCCAAGATGGCTGCCAACACTTCCTAGTTGAAGTGTTGGCAGCCAATCGGAGCTCTGCATTTCCCTGCAGAAGCTTGTTTTTTTTTGCGAACCCTTTGCACCTCTAGATATCTATATTTCTTTTTTCTTTACTATTTAAAAAAAACAACTGAATTATGTGAAATAAAAAAAATCACTCTTTCTGGACCAAGAGCTACCTTTATGCCAAATGTGGTGTAATTCCGTGCAGTAGTTTGGTCTGTAGTCATGTTTAATTTCCCTATGGGAATTATAATGGAAAACACACTTTGTAACCCCCCCCTTTTTCTCAGCCCCCACGTGACAGATCGCCCCAAAACTTCCAGTGTACAACAAGATTATTGGGCTCACTTTTTTGGAAAATTTTGTGAAGGTTCGGCAAACGGCGCCAAACATATGAGTCAAAAACACTTTTTCAATAGAAACCTGGAACTTTAACTACCTACTGGTGGTATATATATGTAGATATAAATAAATATATATACACATATATGTATATACATATATATATATATATAAATATATATACACATATATGTATATATATATATATATATATATATATATATATATATATATATATATATATATATATATATCATTGAGATGTGGAAGGGGAGGAGCATTGACACCCACATGCTATATAGCCCTGCAACAACTCCTGTTGTATGGGATGCATGCAGGCTGCCCGGGCCAAGGGCAGGCCGATCCTGCCCCCATCAGCACCAGAAAGAGGCTGGGCAAGGGCATCCCCTTTGGTTCTGCTTGCTACATCCAATGGACATTGCCTGCTAAGCTTATGTTTATGATTCCCCCCTCCACCTCAATTCTCTTTTATTCTTTTTGAGATCCCGGCTTGCTTTTTGACTGACTGGTGTCATGTAGCATGACTGCCTTGGCTTATTTTCTGTGTCTCTTTTAACTGCCATGGGCAAAAGAAAAGTGTTTAATAACTCTTTGTGTGTTAGGAAGAATCACAAATCTGCAAGGTGTAATGCTGTGGAGAACTGCACCCTTCATGTAAGTGATGATTGATCGTTGAGGTCGAGGTCATGCTCAGTAGCCAGAGACAGATCCCAGCCACACCTGCACCCAGGAGATCGAAAACTAAGATTACACAGTTCTACAAGGGGAAGGGTACTGCATTGGGTAATTGTTGACATGACAAAGACTCCCCGGGCATGCAGTTAATTTGGATAAAAAGGTAGACCTTTTAGACATTGTTCTAGCACCTATTCCACTCTCACCAGCCATTGCCTCATAACAAGATGCAGCACTACTCAACCTAGGCTCCAGGGCTCCTCTTTCATCCTCACTGCCTCAGGTGTCTGTCCCTACTGACCCAACTAGCTTCAGAGATCAACTGAAAGGTGGTTTAACAAGGTTATTATTGACACTGAGGCCCTCATTATGAGTTTGGCAGTCCTGGGACCACCAGACTCGCGGTGGAGGTCGGACCGCCACCAAAGCCGCCGCCAAATTACAGGCAGTGAAAAACACGACAGGTGCTGCTGCACCTGACGCACCACAACATTGCCGCCAGCTCGATTACGAGCCGGCGTCAATGTTGTGTTGAGTATTCCACTGTTTCCGCCCACTGGTGCAGTGGAAAACTCATATTGGGGCCAGCGGGTGGAAAACCGGAGTGGCGGTTTTCCGTCTTAAAGAGTTTGTCAAGTGCCAAACTCAAAAGGAGGCCCTGAATGTTTGGATGATGTCAAAAGCTTGGTGGTACATCTTAGTGCTCAACTTAAGGTCTCCTCCTCCCTCTAAAATGAAGATGCACTTCCCCCATGGGCCCTGGACCACCCCTTGGGGCAGTTTAATAAAAGGCAGATGACTGACACTTTTTTTTATCGGAGCCACGGCACAATTACAAAAAGAAAACATTTACAAGGCCTAGAGAGGCAAGGGACTTCTACCCTCAACCCCTATTTTTTTACATTTTTTGTAGGATAGGGGACTGAGTATCAGAGTCTTAAAATGGCTGCTGTCCCTTCTTTGTTAATGTGGTGCAAAAGTTTCACTGAAAAATCTTCACAAAACTTTCTAAAAATGAATATCATTCCCATCAGCTCTGTTCAGGAAAGCCATCGGGTGATCTGTGAAGCAGGGTCTGACAAAAAAGGGGTCCTAAAACATGTTTTCGCCATTCTTTTTTTCCATAGGAAAATTTGACGGAAATAGGTCTAATTTTGATTTTAACTAGATTATTATTATAGCATAAAGATTCCACAAAGAAAATAAGAGGAGTTAACGATAGTTTAGAAAATGTAAACAACAATAAAGAGTATGTATATTTAAGAACTGGAGTAGAAAGAAGAGAACATTTTGACATAAAAGATAAAGGCTCTCATTACGATTGTGGCGGTCTCAAGACCACCACATTCCCGATCGCCGCAGACTGGGCAGTCCGACCGCCCTATTATGACTGCGGCAGATGGGCCACGGTCTGACCGGCATTGCCAGTTGCCGACTGTCGACAGCCTGGCAGTCTCGGTGGTCGCAATCCGCCAGGGCAGCGCTACCCTGGGGACTACAAGTCACCTTTTTGCCAGCCTTTGCAAGGGGACCCCTGCACTGCTCATACATCTAAATCGCATACGGATTGAAATAATTTGCCTAAAGCTAAGTTCCAATTTAACACTCCTTCTACAGAGGAAGCCTCTTCCAGTTTTTTTTCAAAAAGTAATGCTCGTTATTATGGTGGAAGTAATAAAGTTGGCAAGCTATTAGCTAATTATCTTAAAGTTAGAAAACAACAATTTCAAATTGAGTCGGTTTCTTGACCTGATGGTGCTATACTGAAGAAACATGATGATATTTTGACTGAATTTGTCAGTTTCTATAAGACATTATGGGCCAGATGTAGTAAGCGTTTTGCATGGCGCAAACTGCGAAAATCGCAGTTTGCGGCATGCAAAACATGCATCGCGATGCACATTCCCATTTTGCGAGTCGGTACCGACTCGCAAAATGGGAATGCGACTCGCAAATAGGAAGGGGTGTTCCCTTCCTATTTGCGACTCGCACCGTGATGCAGAATTGCTTTGTGACCGCGAACGCCGTCGCAAAGCAATTCGCAGTTACCACCAGTGTCACACTGGTGGTAACCCATTCGCAAAAGGGAAGGGGCCCCCAGGGGACCCCTTCCCCTTTGTGAATGTTGCTATTAATGTTTTTTCAGAGCAGGCAGTGGTCCAACGGACCACTGCCTACTCTGAAAAACCGAAACAAAACGGTTTCGTTATTTTTTTGTATTGCAACTCACTTTCCTTTAAAGAAAACGGGCTGCAATACAAAAAATAAAAAAACTGCTTTATTTAAAAAGCAGTCACAGACATGGAGGTCTACAGTCTCCAGCAGGACACCATCCCTGTGAGTGCAGGAAATCTCAATGGGGTCGCAAAATGCAACCCACCTCATTAATATTAATGAGGTGGGTCTTTGCGAACCCATTGAGATTTGCAGATGGTATCTGAGACACCGTTCTGCATCCGATTTTGCGAATCGAAAATTGTGAGTTTCCAATTCGCAAAATCGGAGTTTACTACATTTGGCCCTATATTCTCCAGAAACACAGACTCAGTATTCTCAAATTGATGAGTATTTATTGCACACTCCTTTTGCTAATTCTTCTAATCTAAATTTTGCCTCCTTAGAAACTGATATTTCAACTACAGAACTTTAACAAGCCCTACATATATTGAAAAAGGTAAAACACCTGGCCCTGCTGGTTTTATTGGAGAGTTTTATTTACATTTTTCACATATCCTTATTCCTCATTTGTCCTCTTTATTTAATTACTTTATCACATCTGAAAACACTTCAGGTACTTTTCAAGAAGCTACAATATGTTTAATACCTATAGAAGGAAAAGCGTCTTCATTATGTAAGAATTATAGACCTATTTCCTTGATTAATGTTGATTATAAAATTTATGCAAAATTATTAGTATTAAGATTAGAATCTTCCCTTCTCTGACTTATTGGAAAGGAATAGTCATGGTTTATAAAGGGTAGATCAGCTTCTCGTAATAGCAAATTATTCCTCAATGTTCTCAATAAGGCCCCTTTTCTTAATGAATCTTTATCTGCCATAACTATTCATGCAGAAAAAGCATTTGATAGAATTAATTGGGTTTTTATGATTAAAACTTTATCATGGCACAGTTTTGACCCTAAATTTATTTCTCTTATAGCATCATTATATAAGTCCCCACAAGTTTTGGCTCTGGTCAAAAATACAGTATTTCCCTATTTCTCTCTTAAACGGGGTCTTTGACAAGGTTGTCCTCTGTCACCCTTATTATTTGTTTTAGCTCTTAAACCCTTTCTCACTCATATTCATCTAAATTCCGATATTTCTGGTTTTCCATATGAAGACAAACAGTTAAAACTGGCTGCATATGCAGATGATATTGTTCTTTTTATTTCTTCCCCTGGAAGATCTCTTTTCACACACCTCTGGTTATAAAATTAATAAAGATAAAACTGGAGTCCTTCCGCTAAAAAAATAACTTTTAAACATTCATTTGTTGATTTTGGTTTTGAATGATCCTCCTTATCTAATTTAAGTATTTAGGTATTTGGTTTACTTCTTCCATTAGAGAAACAATTGATACTAATTTTAAAGAACTCTGTCATATCATTAACCGATTAATTTCCTTCTGGAATTCTTTATATTTACCTTGGTGGGACGCTTGGATTCTATAAAAATGATGACTTCTTCTATATTGCTTTATACTATTTCTATGCTACTGGTAGCTATTACAAATACTATTTGAAACAACTAAATTCTATATTGCCCACATTTTTATGGAAACATAAAAAAGCAAGGATATCTCTTGCTTGCTAACATAAATTGAAAACTGAAGGTGGGGAGAATTTTCCAAATTATGCTGAATATCATGCTGCTTTGGGTTTACGTCAAGCTTCTTTTTGACTTTCTGAATCTGGTCATCTTTTTTTTCATTATGGTTACAAATTGAATCAACCTTGTTGAACCCCTTCTCGGCGAAAGAGACTTTGGGCCTCATTACGACTTTGGCGATCTTCACAGAAAACCGCCTAAGCCGCTGCAGCCAGCATACCGCCAGTGCTGGCGGTATGCTGGATGCCCTATTTGGAGTTTTCCACTGGGCCAGTGGGCAAAAACAGCATTTCCACCCGCTAGCCCAGTGGAAAACGCTCCACAACATTGATTCCTGTTGGTAATCAAGCCAGCAGCAATGTTGTGTTGCGTCCAGTGTGACAGCACCCGTTGCGCATTTCACTGCCTGTAATTCGAGTAGTGAAATGCACAACGGGGCTGTCCATGGGGGCCCCTGTACTGCCCATGCCAAATGTATGAGCAGTGCAGGGGTCCCCTTGCAAAGGCTGGCAGAAAGGTGACTTGTAGTCCCCAGGGTAGCGCTGCCCTGGCGGATTGCGACCACCGAGACCGTCAGGCTGTCAACAGGCGGCAACTGGCGATGCCGGTCAGACCGTGGCCCATCTGCCGCGGTCATAATAGGGCGGTCGGACTGCCCAGTCTGCGGCGATCGGGAATGTGGTGGTCTTGAGACCGCCACAATCATAATGAGAGCCTTTATCTTTTATGTCGAAATGTTCTCTTCTCTCTACTTCAGTTCTTAAATATACATACTCTTTATTGTTGTTTACACTTTCTAAACAATCATTAACTCCTCTTATTTTCTTTGTGGAATCTTTATGCTATAATAATAATCTAGTTAAAATCAAAATTAGACCAATTTTTTGGTGTACTCGGAAGTCTAACGGTAATATATGGATTAATCACCTTTTTGAGGGGAATGTTCCTCCCTCTTTTCCTCAATTGCAGTAGAAATGTAACTGTCCCACCTCATTTCAAAATTGGTTCAACATTTTAATTAATGTAGTTCTAGATTCTATGTTTTCTGTACAAACTGAACCTAATATATTTTCCCATCCTTCTGCATTCACTACTTTACTTAGCTCAACCTCTAAAGCTTCCTTTATTTATAAGGTTTTATTGTCTCCTAATACCAATCGAGCCAAGTCTAGATCTGAGCTCTCATGGGAAAAAGATTTGGGAGTTGACTGGGATGTCATTTTTTGGAATAAGATTTGGTTGCGTATTTATAAAATATCTAGAGCAGCTAACATCACACATACTTTCTTTTTTATTTATCAGAGGATTTACTTTACACTCCTCCAATGTTCAAAACTCTTGCCCTCAAATTTACCTAAATGCTGGTCTTGTGACTTTCCCAAAATGGATCTAATGCATTTATTATGTTGGTGCCTGAACATGTTAGCTTTCTGGCATAAAATATGGTCACAACTGACTCAGATATTCAAACTAAAACATTCTTTTAACATTTTATATATTTTTGGGGTACTTTGTCTAGTGAATTGTTTTATAATGTGTCAGAGAACAAAGTGTTTGATATTTTTCTTGCTATTGCTGTGCCAATTAATTTGACATCATTGGAAATGTTCTTCTAAACTTTCATGTGTGGCATGGTGAAATAGCGTTTTGTATCATCATAAATTATATACTTTATTTTTACTCCAATGTTCTAAGTATCAGAATGCTCATGAGTTATGGTGACCATTAACTATTTTTTTTACATAGAACAGACAATTCTGCAGCTGAGACAGATTGCATCCAGTCTGAAAATGTTCGGCCTCCGTGAGCTGCTCTCTCTGTCATTTAAGCTTTAGTTAGATCCACTAAATTTCTATATTATTTTTCTACTATACTGTTCAATTTTGAAATTTCTTTTAATCTGTTTCAAACATAAGGATATCTTTTTTGCCCCTATTTATAGTTATATGATTAATATGTTCCCTTTTTCCCTTACCTCTCCTTTCCTGATTTTCCCCAGAAAAACTCCCAAAAAAAGACTTTTATTGCAGCTTTCAATGTTTCAATTTAGATTGTTTAATAAGAAGTCAAATGTGATATGACTTTTCTATGTTTTTCAAAATGTCTAAATAAAGGCGGTCATTACAACATTGGCGGTAAAAGCCGCTTATCGCCATGCAGAAGACCGCCAACACACCGCTGCGGCAGCGGAAATCCGCCACAGCTATTATGATCCACAGCACGGAATCCGCCAAAATTCAGACACCCACACAAGTCCGCCACACCAAAGGTCAGTGATAAACTGGCGAAAACAAATCCTCCACCGTCACACCAACAGAAATACGCCCACATTATCACTACCCACGAATCGATGCTGTGGTCTTTCAACTGCGGTATTCTATTGGCGGTACACACAGCCGCGCTCAAAATACACACACATGTACAAAACACTACCACATTGGACAATTCGAAATACACACACCACACCCACACACCCAATACAATATAAAACACACACCCACATCACCCACAAACCCCTACGACGACAAGTATTGAGAGAAGGCCAGAGAGAGACACCCCCATCAACAATACTAGCATCCACAGGCACACAACACCATCACCCACATAACTTCTACGCACCTCACACTACACACCACTACATATCAGCACACTTATCACTCCACAGACCACCCCACACATCACCTACACCACCCCATGGCACGGCAAGGACACCCCAGGTTCTCGGAGGAGGAGCTCAGGGTCATGGTGTAGGAAATCGTCCTGGTAGAGCCACAGCTATTCGGAGCACAGGTGCAGCACACCTCCATAGCTAGGAAGATGGAGCTATGACGAAGAATACTCGACAGGGTCAACACAGTGGGACAGAACCCAAGAAATCGGGAGGACATCAGGAAGAGGTGGAACGACCTACGGGGGAAGGTGCGTTCCGTGGTCTCAAGACACCACCTGGCGGTTCAGCCGACTGGCAGCGGACCCTCACCTCCTTCCCCACAACTAACAACATGGGAGGAGCAGGTCTTGGCGATTCTGCATCCTGAGGGCCTCGCAGGAGTAGGTGGAGGAATGGACTCTGGTAAGTCAAATCTTAACTATTACATCCCCCACCCTACCTGCATGCCAGCACATACCCCCACCCTCACCCTCACCCCCATCACTCTAACTCCTCACAAATGTCCCAAAATCACAAACCACACATCCTAACACAAAGCCCTGCATGCAACAACAAAGCATGGACACCCATCACTAAAGCATGCCCATTGCACATACCCATACACCCCCCTACACCATCACACAAGGTCCCACACAGGAATGCAAGCACTGGGGTACACGGTCACCCACCTATTGCACACCATGCCACACACAGATGTAATAAATATCCTTTTATACCCCTGCAGGACCCCTACCCAACGTCACCAGACAGGAGGGTCCACACATGTCCACACCACCAACAGAAGAGGCCCACAGTGATGACAGCACCTCTGTCCAAATGGATCTAGATGACCAGCCCGGCCCATCGGGGACCTCTGGACAGTCGGTTCCCCTCACCCAGTCACAGGCCACCACAGACCTTCCACCCTCTGGAAACACCAGCACAGCACCCACCCAGCAGGCCCATACCTCCGTCCCGAGGACACGTCAATCAGCAGTGTGTTTACCACTACAGGGAACCCAGGATAACCCACCACCCCAACAACAACAGGGACCTGGGGGCAGTGGTAGTAGGCACACACGGTCCAGGGGACGGAGGCCCAGGAACACAGAGCAACTGGGAGGGCTGCTGTGCGACAGGGGGTGGACATGCCCAGGGAACCCACTCTCCACAAGGCCCTCTCCAACATCGTGGGAGCCTACCACCACTCCCAGGAGACGATGGCAACGGTACTGGCCAAGTTTCAGGAGACCCAGCGCCTGCAGGAGGAACAGTATTCAGGCTTCAGGGAAGAACTCAGAGCCATCAATTCCACCCTGGGCACCATCGTAGGGGTGCCGAAGGAAGTACTCAACACCAGGAGGGACACTGTGGCACTACAAGGGGCCCCTGACACTAGCATGGACGATGAACTGCCTACCACCTCTACCGGCACTAGTGGACAGGAGGCACCACCACAGGACCACCACACCAGCACCCCACCCCTTGCAGAGGGAGAACCACCTCGCAACCGGTCCCTGAGATCCAGGACAAACACAGAGAACGATGCCAAGACCCCGCCAACAAATGAGACCACCCTGATTTGTCATCCTACTGTCCCACTTTGTCACCCTGTCCATCCTTAAACTGCCCCAGCTCCACTTCCTATGCCCATTAGGGCAATGCACCTGTGTGACTAATAGACTGGACTCTGCCATGGACATTCCTCCATCATCAACCCTCATCATTTTGCTACCCCCTCCAATATTGAGCACTTAAATAAACACCCTTAAAGCACAAAACAATCTGGAGTCAGTCTGTGATTTCAGAATACTGTATTAGCAGTCACTGTGGAAAAAAGCTCTTTCATTTGTAATGTCAACATAGCTATGTCACACAGCTCTAGTCCATGATGAATCAAAGCAGATGTCACACTGTGGGACCCACATCTGTGAAATCGTAAGGGAAAGTGACAACTCAGTGACCATACACTGGGTGAAAACGACAGACAGTAGAGAGGTAGTAGTGTTTAAGTACATGTAGTAGGCAGGTTTGTATTCTTACCTGTGTTTCACTGGAAATATTGCTGGATCACTGAGTCCCTGTTGTCCATGTCTTCTTCTTCTGCTTCCTCTTCTTCACTGTCCACAGGCTGCACAGCTGCAACAACACCACCATCTGGACCATCCTCTTGCAGAAAAGGCACCTTTCGTCGCAAAGCCAAGTTGTGAAGCATACAGCAGGCCATGATGATCTGGCACACCTTCTTTGGTGAGTAGAATAGGGATCCACCTGTCATATGGAGGCACCTGAACCAGGCCTTCAGGAGGCCGAAAGTCCGCTCGATCACCCTCCTAGTTCACCCATGGGCCTCATTGTAGCGTTCCTCTGCCCTTGTCCTGGGATTCCTCACTGTGGTCAGTAGCCACGACAGGTTGGGGTTACCAGAGTCATTTGCAAATGGCGAGGGACAACTGTTAGACAGACACTAACCTGTAGGGATATCCCCAGACCCACACAACCATTCCCACTGACTTGCTTCCAGGTGCTCACCTAATAGCCACACACGGTGCCTCTGGAGTTGACCCATCACATAAGGGATGCTGCTATTCCGCAGGATGTAGGCGTCATGCACTGAGCCAGGGAACTTGGCATTCACATGGGAGATGTACTGGTCTGCCAAACATACCATCTGTACATTCATAGAATGATAACTCTTCCGGTGGACCAAAGCCACATGTGTCCCATCAGTGGCACCTATTATGTTGGGGATATGTCCCAGGGCATAGAAATCACCTTTCACTGTAGGCAAATCCTCCACCTGAAGGAAAACGATGTAGCTCTGCATGTGTTTTAGCAGGGCAGACAACACTCTGGACAACACGTTGGAAAACATAGGCTGGGACATCCCTGATGCTATGGCCACTTTTTTTTTAAATTACCCACTTGCTAGGAAATGGAGCATTGACAGCACCTGCACTTAAGGGGGGATTCCTGTGGGATGGCGGATAGCTGACATCAGGTCTGGCTCCAACTGGGTACACAGTTCCTGGATTGTGGCATGGTCAAGCCTGTATGTGATGATCACATGTCTTTCCTCCATTGTCGACAGGTCCACCAACGGTCGGCACACCGCCATCTCCTCACATGTCCCAGCGGACGGTGCCTATGAAAGACAACAGCGAGCACAGAGTCAAGCAACTCAGAGGTACGTACCCACAGCTTACACAGAACACCAATCATAATCTAAAAAGTGGCCTGTATGTGTGTTGAGTCTAGGCCTAGGTATGTGTGACGCAGTTGAAAATGAAGCCATGTGGGTCCCTGAAATGGCAGCTGCCTGACCTCTAAAGTGGGACAATGGGATGTGAGGTAACTGCGCTGACGTTGTACACCGTCGCGGTAGGCGGTCGAAGACCGCGGCGCAATGCTGCATTGGTTAACATTGGACCCTATTGGTCCCAGGAGCCAATGACGATGTATGCTGGTGTTGACGGTACGCACCGCCGTGGATGTGACCGCCATTTTCTATCTGTTCAATCACTCGATACCTGATCTTCGACAGGAGAGGACCTACACTGCAAGTGCTGCTGTGACCTTGGTCTGGAAGAGACAATGGCTCGAGTGTCTGGGGAAGGGGCCCCTGCCTTCACATCGGAGGAGTTGGAGAAACTCGTGGATGGGGTCCTCCCCCAGTACACGCTACTCTAGACAAACAGGTAAGTACACTGGGAGCATGCTGTATGGGCTATGCCTGTGTGGAGAGGTGTGGATGGAAGAAGGAAAGGGGAGAGTGCGGCATGCATGAACCGACGGTGAATGCATGTGCCACATGGCAAAGGTAGGGATAGGGGCCAATGACTGTGATGGTACAGTTGGTAATACGTTTGTCTTCCCCCTGTACAAATCATGTAGGTCAGCGCCCACCAGAAAAAATATATTTGGCGTGCCATCGCCGAGGACGTCTGGACCCTGGGGGGTCTACCACAGAAGGAGCACCCACTGCCGGAAAAGATGGGAGGACATTCGCCGCTGGAGCAAGAAGACGGTGGAGGCTAAGCTGGGAATGGTCTCCCAATGTGGGAGGGGTGCCCGTCGCACCATGACCACCCTGATGTTCAGGATCCTGACGGTCTACGTACCCGGAGTTGGATGGGCGCTTGAGGGTATCACAGCAGCCACAAGGGGGTGAGTACACTCTCATTCTGCTGATTTTGCGCGCAGTGGAGGTGTCTGGGTGGGGGAGGTGGGCTTTGGGTTTCCCTAGGCCAGGGTGAGTTCCGTAGGCAAGGTCCCTCTGTAAGGCAGGCCATGTGGCACCCCACCGCACCTCTGTAGAGTGCCAAGTAAACCTAGTCATGCCCCTGTGTCATCCATGTGTGCAGATGTCATCCATAGCCTAGTAGGCCATTTCCCAGGAATTGAACAGTGGAGCCCAAGAGCGCAGCATAGTGCAGGGGGATTGTGTGTCTGTCGTGTCCGCCAACGGTAGCGGTAATGTATGCACTCAACATGCCTTTCTTCTGTCGTCGTCCCCCTTTTTGTGGTCTCCCTTTTCTTGTGTGCATTAGCATCATCAGGCGGAGGAGCAGTGGCACCAGAGCACGAGGGGGCTGCATCCCACATGGCCATGGAGGGCCACACTACGGAATCGGACTTCACCAGTGGGACGGAGGGCGAGGGGAGCTCCAGGGCGGGTACAGGAGCTGAGACCGGTGACATGGACTCGTCCTCTGATGGGAGCTCCCTTGTGGTGGCGGCAACATCGGTGCCCCCCCATCTACAGGTACAGCCGCCACTCCCCCTTCCAGCACCGCCCTCCCAGCAGCCCCTCAGCCTTTGCCCCGTGCCCGCTCACCCGGAGGGTGGGCATCACCTTTGCCCCAGGCACCTCAGGCCCTGCCCCTGTTACCCCTGCTGCCCTCAGTGAGGAGGCCATTGACCTCCTCAGGTCCCTCACTGTTGGGCAGTCTACCATTTTGAATGCCATCCAGGGTGTAGAAAGGCAGTTGCAACAATGAAATGCATTCCTGGAGGGCATTCATTCTGGTCAGGCGGCCCTTCAGCGAGATTTTCAGACTCTGGCCTCAGCACTGATGACTGATGGCAGCCATTGTCCCTGTGTCTAGACTCCCCCCTCCAACTCCATCCACCCAGACCCAATCCCCTGTACCCCAGCCTCTCCCAAGCACACCTTTAGACCAGCATGCACACATGTCAACATGCAAGGGAAGCTCAGGCAAACATAAGCACCACACATCCCACAGGCACTCACGCAAGCATCACACACATGCAGACACACCAACATCCACTGCCTCCACTGTGTCCCCCTCCTCCTCGTCTCCCTCCTCCCCCCCAGTCTCGTCTACACTCACACCTGCATGTACTACCTCTACAGCCACTACTACCATCACCAGCACACCCACCACCACACCCCGCTCGTGCAGTCACCACCCCCACTACCATTCACACTTCCCCTGTGTCCTCTCCCGGTGTGATGTGACGCCCCCTCCCAAGATACACAAACGCAGGCACACACCCACCCAACAGCAATCCACCTCACGACAGCCTCCAGCGCATGCACCTTCACCCAAAGTCAGCAAAGGAACACCTCCTACAACCACAACCTCTTCCTCCACTCCCAAACCCCCTCCAGCTACCCGTCCCAGTGTCTCCAAAAAACGTTTCCTGTCCAAACTTGACCTCTTTCCCACACCTCCCGTACCCCGTCCGTCTCCTAGGTCCCGAACTAGCACCTCAGCCACAACATCTCCGGGACCAGTGGTGCCTGTAGTCACCGGAATCTGGAGTGCACTGGCCACCAGGGCAGCCTGTGTGGCACGGAGCCACAGCACAGACAGTCCCCCACCTGTGAAGCCTCAGAAGTTGGCCTGTGGCCGGCGGGAGAGGGGGAAGACTCCAGCCACCAAAGCCGCTCCCAGGGGTCCCGGTGGGAGTGTGGAGTCAGCTGCGACACCTTCCAAGGTGGCAAAGGGCCACAAGAAACCAGGAAAGTCTGGGAAGAGCAGCATGGCGAAGGAGACCACCATCATCCATGCTGCCCAGGAGGCCACAGCCGTCATCCCCGCTGACCAGGAGGCCACAGCCGTCATCCCCACTGACACAGAGAGGACCGCCAGCACAAGCCCCGCTGGGCTAGAGAGGACCGCCAGCACAAGCCCTGCTGGGACAGAGAGGACCGCCAGCACAAGCCCCGCTGGGCTAGTGGGGACCGCCAGCAAAAGCCCCGCTGGGACAGAGAGGACCGCCAGCACAAGCCCCGGTGGGACAGAGAGGACCGCCAGCACAAGCCCGCCAGCACAAACCCCGCTGGGACAGTGAGGACCGCCAGCACAAGCCCCACTGGGCTAGAGAGGACTGCCAGCACAAGCCCCGCTGGGGCAGAGAGGACCGCCAGGACAAGCCCCGCTGGGCCATGAAGGACAGCCAGCAGCCGAGTCACTTCAAAGGAGCCCGCCGCTCCAAGCACTGCTGAACAGGGCACCGCCGTCTCAAGCACCGCTGAACAGGGCACCGCTGTCTCAAGCACCGTTGAACAGGGCACCGCCGTCTCAAGCACTGCTGAACAGGGCACCGCCGTCTCAAGCAACGCTGAACAGGGCACCGGCGTCTCAAGCACCGCTGGCCCATGAGCACCAAGGGCACTGACGCTACTGAGTCCGTCACGGGCAGAATGAAGCACTCTGGGCACCATGCCCCCTCCAGAACCAGTGGAGAGATCCATCCACTACCTCCATCCTTAGCAGGATGAAGCACTCTGGGTACAATGCCCCCTCCAGAACCAGTGGAGAGATCCATCCACTACCTCTGTCCTTAGCAGGATGAAGCACTCTGGGCACAATGCCTCCTTAGCAGGATGAAGCACTCTGGGCACAATGCCCCCTCCAGAACCAGTGGAGAGATCCATCCACTACCTCTGTCATTAGCAGGATGAAGCACTCTGGGCACAATGCCCCCTCCAGAACCAGTGGAGACTGTTATCCACTTGAGAGACTGTGGCTTTGCACTCCCCAGGATTGAACAGTGGGCAAACCACCCACTGGAGAGACTTGTGAGACTGTGGCTTTGCACTCCCCAGGATGGAACAGTGGGCAAACCACCCACTGTAGAGACTTGAGAGACTGTGGCTTTGCACTCCCCAGGATTGAACAGTGGGCAAACCACCCACTGGAGAGACTTGAGAGACTGTGGCTTTGCACTCCCCAGGATTGAAAAGTGGGCAAACCACCCACTGTAGAGACTTGAGAGACTGTGGCTTTGCACTCCCCAGGATGGAACAGTGGGCATCCCACCCACTGTATAGACTTGAGAGACTGTGGCTTTGCACTCCCCAGGATGGAACAGTGGGAAACCCACCCACTGTATAGACTTGAGAGACTGTGGCTCTGCACTCCCCAGGATATAACAGTGGGCATGTGGCCCTCTTGTGGATTTGGCGTCGTGCACTCAACCGGCTGATGTGCCCCCCCTTTCCCTCCCCCTGAGGTGCCTGTTTTCTTGCTCTCTGATGCCCCTTCAGTGTTCTCTCCATCATGGTCAGGGATCTTGTGTGGGACTCGCCCTTACCGTGTGGGCCCAGTGTTCCACGGACTTAATTGGAGCACTACCTGGACTACTATGCTTGGTGTATATTTTGTTAATGGTGTATATACAGTATATATATTTTTGCCTACTTGCTTTTAATATATTACAATGGTTACACTAATTTTCTTTTGTCTTTGCATTCTTCTGGGGAGGGTTGGGGGATGTAACTATAATGTATCATGATGTATTATTAGTGTGTGTGTTGTCGTGGGTGAGGGTGGGGGTGGTGGTGGGGGTGTTGCGTGTGTGTGTCCCTGTTTTTTCCCTCCCCCCTTCCCTGTGTCGTAGGTGCAGTACTCACCGTGGTCTTCGCCGCCGGTGTGTAGAGGTGAGCGTTTTCCCTTCGGAATCCTGTTTCCGCCGTGTTTTTATCTGCGGTGAATCCGCCCCGGAAAAGGTGGCGGATTGGTAGGTTGTGATAGTGTGGGTGGTACTTTGCCTCCGCCTGTCTGTTGGCGGTGACTGCCACGCTGTTTGTTTGTACCGCCGTGGCGGTCGGAGTGTTAAAGTGGCTGTCTTTGTTGGCGGTTTCCACCACGTTCGTAATTGCAAAATGTTTACCGCCGGCCTGTTGGCGGTCTTACCGCCTCTTTAACACCGACCGCCAGGGTTGTAATGACCACCAAAGTCTTTTAAGCACTAAACCTACACTCAGCCTTAATCTTCCCTTTTCTTTGATTTAAGTAACCCCTAAGGTAGGCCTTAGGTAGCACATAGGGTGGAGTGTCATGTAAATACAAGGCAGGACAAATAATTTTAAGTTCTCATGTCCTGGTAATGAAAAACTCCCCAAAGTCGTATTTCATTACAGTGAGACCTGTCCATCTCACAGGCCAGCTTTGGTAATTTCTTATATTAGCTTAAGCTGTAATTCCTGATCTAAGAAAAGTAGCTGCATCTTGTTTAGTACCATAGGAATGGTAATAATAAATCCTCTGTCCTGGTAAGGTAGGATTTATTATTACTATTTCAGAAAGGCCACTTTAAGAAAGTAGGCCTTTCTCTGCACTCATTGCCCAGTGTGCCGACAGTCTATATCCAATATATTTCTGGCTTGGGTGAGTTGACAGCTACACTTGTGCATTTCCTTCAGACACCCACAACACAGGATACTCAACTGCATCTGCCATATGATGAGTCTTCCTGGGGAGGAGGTTGGGAAGGGCTCATACTTACATCTCAGCGGGGTAGTGTCTAGAGTCCATACAAAGGGGCTGATTAACTCACACTGATGGTATGGAGTCGGGGCAAACATGAAAGGGGGACCTGTGCACTTCACAAAAACTCTTTGTAGTCACCCCGCACATCAAAGGCACATTTTGATATAAATATTGGGCCCATTACCCACTCAAGACAGTACACCTATGGACTTAAGACACGCTGCTGGAGTAAAGTCTGCTGTGTGCCAGGATTGTCACTCTGCCAGGACTGACTGTTCCCACAAACTGCTGCCCAGCTTGGTTCTGCTACCCTTCTGCCTGCTGATCTCTGCCTGGTAACAACCCAAGACTCAACCTCCAAGCCCAGAGTGACTCCGAGTTGTCCTGTTTTCCCTCACTGCTTGCATTGAACCTCTTTGACTTTCACCCGAGCAGCTTCTGCCCTGCTTTGCTGCTCCCATCTCAGAGTGGCTTCTGCCCTGCTTTGCCCCTCTCATCGCATCAATCTCATCTGAGTGGCTTCAGACCTACTTTGCCACTAGCATCACAACAACCTCACCGGAGCATCTTCCAACCTGTTTTGCTCTTTTCATCGCATCAATTCCTCCAGAGCATCTTCTGCCCTGCTTCTCAGCTCGTGACTCTTCAAATTCACTCGAGAAGTTTCTGCCAAGCTTTGCTGTTCACAACTCTTCGACTTTCACCCGAGCGCCCCCTGCTCTGCTACACCACTCGCACCTCTTCAACTTCACCGAGTGGCCTCTTGTCATGCTTTGTCACTCTCATTGCAACACTTCGACTTTTGACAGAGCAGCTTCTGCCCTGCTTTGCCACTCACATCTCTTTAACTTCACCCGTGCGGCCTCTTGTCATGCTTTGCTATTCACACCTCTTCAACTTCACCTGAGTGTCTTGGGCCCTTCATAACAGTACCCCACTCCTAGTAGGAGCACGGAGATTGGACACTCAAGCAAAGGAGTCCCCAGCACCATCGTTATTACTCTTTTCTTGCACATTAATCATACTACATTTGGCCTACAAAGCTAAGTAATTCTGTATCTTATTAAACTTAAAAATATCCAGATAAATGAGCTCTAATTTTCTATGTACCTGTGTGAAGTCTTTTTCTGTGGGGTACATTGAATGATTCTTGCATGTGTGTGTGTGTGTATGTGTGTGTGCAACAAGTACTTTACACATTGCCTCCTAAGTTAGGCCTAAGTTAGGCCTGCCTGCTCTGGGCCAGGCTACCAGAGGGTGAGCACAGGCTAACTTATCATGTGTCATTGACTTGTCCTGAGTAGAGCTGTGGTCTCTACTTTTACAGGGTGCATACTTCTGCCACCTAGAGACCCAGTTTCAAATATGTTCCAAGCTGAATTGGATAGCCTCAATCACGAAGTTTCCATGGGTGTCCTTCCTCTGTGAAGTGCTTTCAAAAAGGTACTTTCTTTTTATTTTACTTGTAGCACTCCATAAAAGTGTGTGCGCTAACAGGCCAAACACTTCCTATGCTCCTGCTGCATCTTGTTGTTGCTTGCCCCATTGTTGTTGTCCCATCGGTGCTTGCTTTGTCGTATCTTGTAGTTGCACTATTGTTGTCCCGTCATTATTACACCTTCATTGCTTGCCCAGTCATTGTTACCCTGCTGGAACTGGCCCTTACCCCAACTCATTCATACTTTCCCCACCTTCTCCTACCTCCCATGTTTTTGCTTGTCCCTCCTGCTTTGTTGCTTGACCCGTAACCTCCCACCAGGACAACAAAGCATTGGCAAGGCCAATAGGGCTCTCCTAGCCAAGATCTACTGACTTTGTCAATGTTTTTTAGCCATGTTGTACAGTAGCGCTGCTGCTGTGTACCGTGGCTGAAAGTACATTTTTTTAAAGTGTTTTCATATTGGCTGCATTGTAGTGTTTTTTTTTTTTTTACTTTCAACCACGCTGCACAGCAGTCATGCTGCTGTTCAAAATGGCTAAGAAAAACATTGACAAAGCTAACAGATCTTCCCTGGGTGAGACCTATTGGTGTTGCCAAGGCTTGTTTGTACTTGTCCGCTTGCCCCTTCATGGCCAATGTTGTGCCTCACTCTGTGTTGGCAGGGCAGGATTGTTGCCTCAAATGAATAGTTCACAGATTTTCCATACCCATGTTCTTGGTTGGAAACTTTGCAAATTCACATGGATTGCCCTTTTTCTGATTGAGAGAATGATTGAAATACCAACATCCCATGATTCCCTTCTTTCTCCTTTCTCTTCCTCAGAGTGTTCCACTTGAATTAGTACTGCAGGAGTCACAACTGCTGGCAATGAGGTCAGAGATGTGCCTCCAGTAGTCTTCATCTGGGTAACCATCTTTTCTTTTCCATCAGTGAAAGCCAACATATCCTGACCAATCATGTTAAAACACGAAGGCAGGATATTTTCATTTTCAAACTGGAATTATTTAATTTAGAGGAAGAATATTAAGGTCTTCAACATACAGTTCTTTCTTTTTGTGAAATATTTTTGAGTTTGCGAGCTTAGATGGAAGTTTGCCTTAATGTGAATTAACATTTTTGTGGCAAGATGTCCTGTTTTGAATTTGCAGGCTTCTGAATGTTAGAATCTAGTCCATGTTCACCGTAAATGCATGCTGTAATAAGCAATGTGACCCTAGGCATCAGCCAAAATGTCAAGTGTAACTAGTAATGCATGTACTTTCATAACTTTCATAACCAGAAGCTTGTGAGCGAAAACAGTATGCCCTACCTACACCAGTGATGTTTCGAGGCAGGCCTTGATAAGGCCTTTCTGTAAGAATCTTCTGGTCTTTCACATCCTGCTCCAGAGGTCAGAACTTCAGAAACAAATCTGTATTTACCATAAATGCATATTCAAATCAACCATGTGACCCCCAGTAATCAGCTAAGCATTAAGAGCAGTTAATAATTCATGTATTTGTAATTTAATTTTTCATGAGGTAAGCTGACGTTCAAGGGCTCTGGAAGCGGAAGCCTACAAAACAGGATATTCCACCCTAGCCGATTTCTTTTTAATGCAAGGCAACCTTTTCTGGGCTTACAAGAACACTGTTTTGGACCCAAGAACAAGGAGCTTTACAAGAAAGAGTGTATTCTCCAAAGATTCTTTCCATGAATGGGCACCACCAGATGAAACACTTAGGGACTGGGCACCAGTATAATAAGAACAACCATTTCTCACATTCATTAGCTGGGGCAGTAGTGAGAAGAACTGTTGCAACAGATGCATGAGTTTCTGAGGAGTGGTTCAGGTATTGTTCACAGCAAAAGAGTCAGTCTGTGACCTAGCACCACTTGAAGAGAGCCAATTTGAGACCAAACACCTTCTGGGAAGGAGTAGGTGGAGAGCAGGTACTCTGAGGGACCAGACAGTATACCTGCAGGTACCCACAAAAGGTCAAATTGACACTGCAAGTAAAGGGGCCTTTTGGGTGGAGTCTGGCACTACTATTGGGAAAATATTGCATTAGACAAGGGGCAGGAGGGTGCAGTCCTGGCACAATGAAGTGTTACTTTCCCTTTCTTGCCATCAGAAGGAGGTGGGCAGGAATTTCAATGATGGTAAGGTAGAAAGAAGGAACCAGTTGGCTCAGGTTAATGGCAGATGAACACAGGTGGAGGTAGTTTGGATGAAACACTGTGAGAGAGAGGGCAGGTGGGCACAGAGGTGGTGGTTTGCCACTTGTTATGGTACAGGGAGGTAGTAGTTGCATAGAGTACACAGTTAAATTCCAGGAGTAGGCTTTTCTCATTTTTCTAGGACCTCAATCTGTGATCCTCTTGTCTCTGACCTTCACTCTGTATGATTGTACCTCACCACCCTATTTCTGCATAATCGGTGGCCAGTCCCATGAAATGCCTAGAAGCTATAGTCTGTGGGCCCTACATCAACTTATTTTCATTTAGTGTCTCTGTCTCAGTGCATATACAGTGGATCAGATTAATTTCAATGACTATAAATTGCTGTCTTTGCACTCTGTATTAGATCACACTCTTCTAGGCTTTTGAGACAATATAATGCTCCACCTCTGTGCTCTCTCTAAGATAAAGACCATTTCAGTGTCTCACAGCATCATCCTCTGTGTGCTATATGATAACTTTCAGTTCAATGCCTCAAAGTTCTCAGGTCTGCATAGGATTAGATCACCTTAGTCTCACTGCTTAGAACTTTTGGACCCTGTGCAATGTATGAGATGACTTTCATTCCAGTGCTTTGACACACAAACCACTGTATGCTAGCTATATTACGCTCAATCAATTGCATCAAAGCCCCAGCTCATTACATGTGGACCACAATAGTTTTCTCTAAAATAATCTCTGCTTCTGTTTGTTGTTCTCAGGTTATTATAATCTTGGTGCCACCAACAAAATCAGCCCCATTTTCAGCAACATCAGCCCACAAGCAGAACTGACAGACCTCGCCAAATGCCTTGTGATCTTTTCCAAAGAACGAATGCTAACCACATAGCCTAGCATGACCCCAGAAGAAACCACCACCACCATGAAGTCGATCCACTTTGTCCTCCCATTCATGAAGAAACCTGCTGCGGACCATTAAACGCTCACCAACTAGAGACCAATCTCTCTGCTGTTATTTCTAGTCAAGGTCATAGAGAAAATCTTCAACAGACACCTCACCAAATAACCTAACAACCACTAACTCCTTGACACCACTCAGTCTGTTTCAGACCCAGCCACTGCACAGAAAATGCCCCCATTGCTGGCACAGATGACATGCACATGACTCTGGACAGAGGAGACACAGCAACTCTCATCCTTCTGAGCCTCTCTTCAGCATTTGACATATTCTCCCACCCAATTCTCTTCCAGCACCTACACAACACTGGAATCCAAGGACATGCACACCAATGGTTCTACTCCATCCTTACTGGAAGGTTCCAGTCAGGTTCCCTGATACCATTCATCTCAGACGCCTGCAGCCTTCTCTGCAAGGATCCTCTTGGAGTCCGACCCTCTTCAGCGCATACATGATACCTCTGACCAGCATCATCTGATCCTACGATATTAATGTCCTCTCATAGGTTGACAACATACAACTCATTATCTCCCTCACGGACAAGAACCCAATACCCAGATCAATTTCAATGTCTGCATGACTGAAATCACCCACTTGATGAAGACTAACTATCTGAAGCCGAATTGTTGATCTTCTGGAAAAGCACATCATAGTGGGACTCCATATGGTGGCCAACAGAGCTAGGACAGACACCCATTCTCACCACACTTCAAGAACCTCAGGATCATCATCAACAGCAAACTCAAGATGACAGTCCAAGTCAATGTCATCATCGCCACATGCTCCTATACTTTGAAGTTATTGAGAAAAAATGTCAAATGGGTCCCAATCAGCACCTGGAAAACCACCACACATGTCCTGGTCACAAGCGCCCTCTCTACGTGGATCCATGCCCCCTCTTGAGAGGATCAACAAAAAACTCACCGGAAGACTGCAGACATGGCCAGAATCAACCTCAACCTTCCATGTTGCACTCACATCACACCACACCTGATGAAGCTCCACTGTCTCCTCATTCAAAAATGGGTAGAATTTAAATTCCTCACCCACACTTCCAAGGCATTACACAACACTGGCCCAGCATACCTCAACAATTACATCTGTTTTTTACAGACCTTCCAGACAACTTTGCTAATCCAGACCCCAAATTGCACACATTCTATGCATATGAGAAAACAGGTCTAGTGGCTGAGCCTTCTCCCACAGCACTCCTAAAGGGGGAAACGACCTGCTGCTACACATAAAAGCCTCCTTCTCGCTTACTGAATTCCACAAGAAGTTGAAGATCTGGCTTTTCAAGTGGTCCCACTAGGACCTAGGTGTGCCTACACTCACACTTGCTCAGCACCTGTATACTCTTGTGGGTGATAGTGCACAAAATGACATAAGATAACACAATGTAACATATCATGACATAACATAAGATAATAGAAAGCCCTGGCTTTTTTGCACTTTATTTTCTCACATTGTTTTTAATGTTGGATACCCTGCTTTAGTTTGCTTTATTATATCACAGCCATTTCAGTGAAATGACATACAAACATACACATGCACAGCTCTCGGGTGAGAGACTTCGAAGGAGTGAGTGATGGTGTCTGTTTTTTACTGCATCTAAGGACAGTTTTCCCCCAATAACAAAAGTATCAACTCTTCTCTGCCTTCCACGAGTAAGGCTTGACTGCTCACCCTCACTCTACTCTGAAATCCGAATCCTAAAGAGGAGGTTTTTGCCAATCATTAAGCATGCTTGCCTCCTAATGCTCCAGTAAGTAGCAAGAGGCAGCACAAATTACAGGGACTGCCCAGATACCCCTACATTTTCTAGGCTTGGAAAACTGGTCTGACAACATTTATACAGATAAAACCTCAGGTTCTTAATTCCAGTGGTGTGCTTTGTATGCAGCACAATTTTGTGTGCAATGGTGCACTTCGCACAATAGGAAAAAGCCTTTCATTTTCAAGTCATACCACCTGTGGATATGGCATTGTGATTTCAAATTCCTTTATGAAGGTGTTACATATTATATTTCAATATTTCTTGTGTGTTCACTTTCATTGTGTTTCTGATGCAGACTTTACACTGTTTGTCTTTTAAGTATTACTTTGCTGCCAGAGCATGGACAGGACCACTGTGATTTAAGGAGATTCCCCTCTAAGCTGAAGGCTGGTGAGTCTGGTCACTCTTGGCAGAGACTCCACACATAAAAAGATAGTTATATTCTTTTATATACAGAATTGTAAAATTAAAACTTGTAGTTTGTGAATACTACAAAAACAGTAAACTTACACAAAGGTGTGTGCTTACCTTTGTGAAGCAGACCCTTCAACTTTAATAAGAGAAATTAAAACTCCATTAAAACCTCCCTTAAAACCAATGCTCTGCAATACAGATAAGCCCCCAACCAATGCATGACAAAACAATGCTGGCTGCACTCCTCCCTGTAAAAGGGCATTCCACACAACATACATCACTCCACTCATTCTTCTTATAAGGAATCCCACACAACATACCATGTCACTCACCCTATCAGACCACACGCTATGCATTCAACACTTTTCGAATCTTCCCTGTTCTAGGGCATTTCAAGTTTTCTAGCCCCCAAACCACTACAGTGGCCATGCATTTCACTTGTTCCTTTATAGGACACTCCATGCACTTCAGTCCCCGTTTCCACTAGTGGACCTTGTGTTCCACCTATTCTTGTCTTAGGACATTCTGTGCACTTCAAGTCCCATATCTTTAGTGGGACTGAGAGAGCGTAACTTATATAATCTATATTAACATGAAATGTTTATGGACTAATGTATAATAATGCTGCATAGAAACTGTATTAACATGTTTTGCTAAAACGTGCACTTGAAATGTGCCCACGGGGAGTGGCCGCCAATGAATACGGGGTGAATAAAAATGACTAATGTTGATGAATTATTATAGTTAAAGATGGTTTTGCACTAATTATTAATGATTATGTTATTAAAGTTTTGCTAATAAGTCTTTTAGGCCTTAGTTAGCATGAGTCGAGGCCTAGCTGCCTGACTCTCATATTAAATGTATTTTCTTTTAACGTGCAGTGTGCTGACTTGCTAAAGGACATGAACCCTTGTTTTTCAAAGGCTAGAAGCTGAATGTAACTGTAATAGGTCCGTTCTCATGAAATTCATCCTGCCTGTAGTAAAATTTTTAGTTGAATGCAACAGTGTAGATTAACATTATGTACAAGGTCGCCTAAACCGGTACGGACAATGAAGCCACTGACCGAAGATGTGCAAAGGACCACAAGATGATGAAATCATACCGGACATTCCCCCGCTAAAGACGTCAATCATAAGCACCAATAAAATACGTGAGAACTGTTGTGGGGTAACAAATTTGATGAGATAATCTGATTTTAATTGGTTAAAGATAGTGGGGTGCAACCCCTTGTCCAATTAGATTTTAGGGGAATGTACCACGAAAAGGGGATAAAAACCCTTGACACCAGGAAGTAGATCAGAACGGAGGGAGAACAGGAGGGATAGGAGAGAGACTATGGGAGATGCTAATGCGATTTGCTATGATCCAGACACGTTGTCACTTTACTTAGTGACTTGATACATTTTAGATTAGAACCATCCTTGTCCTTAGACTGCCCATTTACACTTTACCTCCTTATGAGGGAAGTGCCCTTTTATCTGAGCTGAGTTCCTGACTGATGGCGAACCAACTGATGTCCTGAAGACGAAGACCGAATCTGAGTGTTGACCCAAACTTGGAGGGTAACTATATGATACTGAAATTGTGAATTGTCTGTTTGCTTTTCCTTTCTAGGTATCAACTGCTTTTCTTTTGACAGAGACCATAGCTAGTTGTGTTCCAAATTGATGTTACTAAATTGTTTTGCATGAAGCCCAACGTGCCAATGCTAATTAGAGGTTAGCTGAGAGGGGTTCACTAAACGGACGCAAATAGACAAATGACTGAATCTATGCTTTGTTGAACAATGCGCTAATATACTCTGCTAAGGATAGTCTATGTTCACGCCGTGCTATATTCTAATGTTTGTGATTCTTGCTTTGATGAAATCTTATCAGAGTTGCCATATTGTGACCATGCTATTGTCTTTCTTGGTTTTGAGATTAATAATCTTGCTAGTAGTATTGTAACAAATAGGGAATAAATATCACTAAATTTATACTAAATTGGTGTGGTTATTCATGACTGAAAGGTCATGGTGGTGTCTGCAGTTTAACTAAACGTCATTAACTAAGGTGAGATGCATTGTACTAATAAATATTGATGAGATTATTGATGTATTGATTGACATGTTGATTAGCTATCTCGTTCTAAGGTGTCTTTCAACAGGGTCAAAAGATGAATTGGCCTAAAACGAGTCCCAATGTGTAATAAATTAATCAGCAAGGGACGCGTTATCAGGACCATACACTGGACTCACCCTGTCCTAGGGTACTCTATACAACATACTTCACTGCACTGACCCTGTTGTAAAGCACCACTACACTCACTCTGTCATAGAATGTTCAATACATTCTACATTTCTGCTCACACCCTATTCTACGCAATCCCAGGCATGCAATCACTTCTAGAAGAAGAACAATAACTTGGATGTCCTCCAGACACCTGCCCTTTAACAGGCATCTTTACTGATGCCCTGGAACAACTGCAGTTGGAATTATGCAGTGCAACAAATGATCTTGTGACAGTCCCTATAAAACAATCGTATTATGCAAACAGTACTTTCATAAAATTGAATTTCACAACGTTGCTCTGTACATCTGCAAGAGGCAATTTACATGGGCTGGTTATACTACAAATATATTTGTTTCTTTTTTTTGACATAGTCCCTGCTCACCAAATACACATCTTTGTTCCTCAGTCTTTGATAGTTCATCCCTCACAGAACAGTATCACTGAATAATTGTTGGGATAGTCCATCAAACACCCGCACCGCTTTTTAGAACATCATGCAGATCACCAAAGTGCTTGCACAATAATCACAGAGCGTGTGCAATGTTTTGAATATGAAGTTAACAGTGATCTGTCAGAACATCAGCATTGCACCTTGCTAGCTCTTTTCCTGATGCTTTTCTAGTAATCTGCAGTTTACCTTTTTCACATACATTTCCCCTAGCTCTGTCATTAGCACAAAAGCCCCGGTTATCGTTGTTTTTATATTGGGCTAACCACCCATGAGCATGTCTGTAGCAGGTGTGCGAGGCCAGCCCTGGGGGCTTACTCGAAAAGCTAGGTCTTCAGTTTCTTGCAAAAATCAAGAGAGGAGGAGGCTCTGATGCATTGTGGGAGGTTGCTCCTGGCTTTAAGGGTCAAAGGCGTAGCTCCCTGCTCTGCCTTTGTGTATGCATGGGGTGTGTGCACAGCAGAGATGTCTGGAAGGATGGTGAAAGTGAATGTTCAGCTAGGCAGGGCCAGTGTTGTGTTTAGCTTTGTAGGAGTAGGTAGGGGTTTAAAGTGTGCCTGTTTGTGTATCCTGAGCCAGTGGATCTCTCTAAGGTGTGATGTGGGCTCGGTGTGGAAGGTTGAGGACTAGCCTGACAGCTTCATTTTAGACGTTCTTCAGTCTTCTTGTGAGCAAGTTGGTAATATTTGTGCAAACAAATTACTGCCTTGCTCGAATTTCTCGTGAAATTAACGTTTAAACAGATTTATTGTACAGTAGATGTTGCAGCAAACATAATGTCAGTGCTCTACAAGAGATTTGTTTTTCCTTTTTTTTTTCGGTCTTGTTAATTCTGGGCATTGTATGGTGGGTCCCTTTTCCTGCAGTTCACAGACCCTTTTCTATTTTTCGGGAGTCAAAAGTTTGCTGACACTGATGAAACATCCAGCATTTTCTTCCTTTTCTTTTTTGTCTTTTTCTTCACATATTGTCGTTCTAAGCTCAGTGTAAGGATCTACAAAGATGCTGGTCTCCCTCATCTATATGAGGCGCTCCTTTGTGAGTAGTAAAGTACAGATGATGATAAGTATCTGTCCAGAAGCCCCATCAAGAGCTGTGTAGTTTCCGTTAACCTTCCTCCTCCGGCCTATTCACACATACACAGGATGACATCCCTAACGTTCCACAAAAAAGTATAATTCCAGCTGGACAGCGGCAGACCTTGACGAGCATAGTAGAAACAGATCCCAGTACATGACAAAGAGTGGATTCCCTGACAAAACACTCACTAGTTTAATGCACCTACTTCTGAGTTTGAGAATAATATTGGTCACAGGTTCTAATCGAAATGTGATATATCAATTGATCGGCGTAATTGCATCAGTGTTCTGTGTGCAGCCTTCATTTCACAAGTGAAAGCCTTTTGAGACAGCTTCGCCAAGGGCAAAAGTTCCTCATGTTTCTTAACAGCACAGGTGTAGAAATGTCAATCCACTCTCAATAGGACAAAACATACATTGACTGTCTAGTTTGTTTACATATAAGATTAGAGTATTATAATGCTTCATTAGTTCTAATTCAGAACTGCTTATGTAATGCTTCACACACAATAGGTTGATGAAATAGGTAGCAAAATACATTGCGTGTTCCATTTTTTCAAATATTTTTCGGAGTTCTAATCCACCAAGAGCACCTCCGGAGCATGTAAGACATCCAACAACGGCTTGCAGCGCCCACTTTTGTCAATTGTGGGCTGTTACTAACTTGTTCCTCACGAATATTTCACATTCCTAGTTCATCCCTACTTGTGTCTGCCCTATCGTTAGACTTTCTCACATTTTCAAAGTTCTATGTGTTTTTGTTTCTCACAGTTGGAGTATGTGTGCTGTCGGACTTGGTGCAGTAAACATGCTGTATGGCAAGATATGCAGTTTCCATAGCATGTGCAGTTTGCAGAGAAATTAGAGTAAGCTGGCTTGACCATGAACAGTAATTAATAAAATCAAAGTCTAAATAATGCTTGTGATATTTTTTCATAAGGTGACATTGCATTCACTATGCATACAGAAACATGGCCCATACACATCAGGCTGTATTGATTCACACAAACATAACATGAAAGTAGACTAATTAATTATGGTCATGGCAAGGTAGCTCCACACACAACTTTCTGAACATCCAACTGACTGGTTACATCTTCTACATTTCCACTTCGAGCTTATAGTACGAAAGAAAACTTATCTTAAGGTGGAATTTCCTGAAGAAGAACAAGGGAGGTATACTATATGGTGGAATGTGCGTAAGCATAACCCTACACACCTTACACTCTTAATACTAAGAAAAAAAAATACTGTTTATGTTCAGGATATACAATTCTTACAAAAATATTAAATAGTAGTACTAGAACAACACTGTTTTGATCTTTTTTCCAATGTGAGAGAGAGTGTCCTACCTCAAACACTGAAGTGTGATCATGCTCCAATAACTTCTTTGGAGCCTTAACAATTCTCCCATACCTTCCTACTTTAATTTTAGTTGGTGGTTACCCTAGAGAATTGTTTGGATATGTTGATTATGAGAGGTGATGAACCCATTGAAGACTCAGCTCAAAGATGTGCTGGAGACTTAAGCTCCATATCAACACAAGTATCCTCTTACATTTGTAACCACCTTACCTTGTCCATATAACCACAAGTGGTCTCTGAAATACACATTCTGA
This sequence comes from Pleurodeles waltl, assembly GCF_031143425.1. Classification (NCBI taxonomy): domain Eukaryota; kingdom Metazoa; phylum Chordata; class Amphibia; order Caudata; family Salamandridae; genus Pleurodeles; species Pleurodeles waltl. The sequence goes on along the minus strand of NC_090437.1, from coordinate 516,626,686 downwards.
TACTTCATTCACTCAGTACCACTCTTTCTTCAAGGCTACAGTTTCCTAACAACACAATTTCAAACTCATACCTGATGTTAACAGTTAGAGATCTTCCTTCCTTTCCATTGAGAGAAAAGATATCTCTACCTTCAACACAAAGCCACCAATACCGGGAAGAATGATTCACAGACAATTCTTTTTTCACTTCCCCAGTTTCTAGATAATGAAACACAACTCATGGGTCATACATTTCGTTACTCAGACTTACAAGTACATCTTATTACTTCAACATCCTTCCTGAGCTCAGAGAAGATATTTCCGCATTAATCACATTCAGCAGACACCCATTGCCTTTTCTTCTTAACCTCTTTCCCAGCAGGCAAGGAATCATATGGTGTTTGTATTTCTCTTGTGATTTCGTTATACAACTGCTGATGTCTTCATGCTTTTATCAATTTTCTTTACCCACCCCCGGTGGTTGGCTCCAAAAGATAGAGCCAACCAGGCTTACACCTCAAGTGAATGCATACACTCTCATTAGCCAAAAAATAATTAAACCTATGATTTCATGCAGTGTTACTAGATGACAGCCAAGATTACTTTCATTTCCCCTTTTCATATTATTCTTCCTTTCACATGCTACTTGTAGCATACCTTTTACCATGCAGCTAAATCATTCAGAAGTACCATTCTCGCTCAGATGGTACAATAAGGTAGCTCTGTGTTTGATTCTGGAATACTTATGAAAGTGTTCCATTTTTTTCTGGATTGAACTGCATACTATTGTCTGTCAATGCACGTGCAGGAAAGCACTCTCTCAAAATTTTATTGAGAAAATGAATATCAGTATTGGGTCTAACGTCTTTTTAAACTCTCTGCTGGCTACCTGGAAATAAATCATTTAATACCACTAAACACCTTGAGGTGCCATCAAATCACAACACTGGTCCTATGATATCTTTGGCTACATGCTCTGACAAGACATTTTTGACCTCTTCAATGGTCATAGTGGAGGTCTGAGCACCTTGTATAGTTTATCAGTATTTTCATAATCTATGCACTTCTGACACTTCACTCATCTTCCAGTTCAACTTGGGGCTATCAAAATAATCTTCACACGTCTTTTTCTTCCCAGTATGCCCATATGCCTGCCAGGGCGTAAGTGCACCATTCTATTTCTCGATTATCCTGGAGGAGTCTTTTTGTCTCCTCTAAACAAATATCATGCTTCCTCACTTAGCTGTTTGCGTAGCTCTGAAACTGTTTCAATTTTGAAATCACTTGCTCCTTCCTTGGGCAACCTTCACTCACAAATCTTCCCATTCTCTGCAAAACTTGATCTCCCACTCATCTTTGACACGCAAGGCCAAGGGTGAATTCAGCCCCTTTGCAGTCTTATTAATAGGCAACCTCATAATATACTAGATATAGATAAGGAAGACGTGGAAGAAGATGAGGGCCATACACTATCCCTAAAAGATTTTATTTTGATCTTACAAGAGAAGTTACTAAAAAGCAGGGAATTTGCAGCTAACAAACTGTGGTGGGCTCATTGAAAACAGAAAGGTAGTACAATAAGTGTGCACAATTATGAACCCTCTATCCCATGTATAAACTCAAGTGTTAATCATGTTACCCGCTGCTGAAAACAAACTACCAGCTCAATGGCACAGTCAATGTGAAGTTTTAGAAGCTCTCAGCCATTTCACATACGAATAGCCCAAACAGACAGAAAATCAGCAGTTCAAAGTTATCTCAACCTTACAAAATTAGAAAAATCTGAGTCTAAGCAACACTTTAAAAGCATTGCAGCTGGATTGTCAGATGATAATGATGATGTTTCCAAAAAGAAAAGTCTTCTCATGGCACGAACTAGTGCAACAGACTGAGGTTCGTGAAAAAAACCCAAAATATTTAATCATCCTTATGATGTCTTTGGAACATGATTTTTCCCTGATGCCAGAAAAAAGCACTTTAAAACAGCATGAAATACATACAAAAGACGGAGCCAAAGATGCACTCCTGAGGTTAGAGTTAAAGCTGTAGACGAAATATGCTGGCTCAAGGGATTGTTGAGACATACTAGAGTAATTGGTCTTTACCCATCCTAATGGTAACTAAATAACATGCTTTGCTTAGATTTTGCATTTGCCTTTGACAAGTCAACAACATTTCATATTTTGATCCATACCTGATGCTGAGGGTCGGTCCTACATCCTGAAGGCTTGACAAGAATCCCTGACGGAGTGGAGGCTGGTAAGTTGAGCTTAACAATGTCTCACTAAACACAAATGGAGCTTTCGCCCTTAAGTTAGCTGTTCAAATATATTTCAAGCCCCCTAATCAAAACATACAGCTCCAAAATATCTTGTTTCATCCAAATTGCTAGCATCATGGATGTATCTCTCTTTTTAACAATAAGCAATATGTTTTGTTAGATTGTGTGTTCTTCTCCTTTGATCATCCTTTGCATTTACCTACTCCCTTGATTTATCTCAATGTAGGTTGTTGTACTCCAAAACAGATTCCAGACTCCATCTGTTTGGCATGAAGGTATAGTGCTTGTAAGTGGTAGCTTCTCCTATTCACATTATACACATGAATGTATATATTGTAAATGTGTGTTCATTTTCAATTAAGTTATTTAAATAGGTATGTGTAACTCACATTTTAGCAAGTATTGGCAATGGTGTTACCAAATGGTTACAACTACCATGATATGTTTTTGTTTCTGGAAAGCAATAGCGCAATGTGATGTTGCTCACCCTCCCTTTTCTTCCATATATGCACAAATGTGAAAGTTATATATATTTGTCACTCACCATTTCATGGTATGCACGACAATTTCACCTGCTATGTTGATGCAGTATGTTGTCACCTCCTTGTCACTCCATTGAATTGATCTATGTGCTTGCATAAATCATAGATTGTCAATTCAAAGGTTTCCATTCATGTTCTGTGGTATGCTTAATATAAGTAGTATTGATACACAAGTTCCATTGCAATGTTCATATGATGACAAATGCCATTTATTCTAATAAGTTGTATCATAGTTTATTTTTGAAGCTGCTAGGCTTTGAAATGGCTCAGCCCATAAATCTCCTCTCTACTGTGTTGAGTTGCATATGTTGTACCTGTAATTTATACTTTCTAAATAACATTTTACATTTCAGGACATCTCTCAACCATTGTTACAGAAGTATGCATCTGTGTAGATTAATCTGCATTTTGAAAAAAGTTAAAAATCACACAAAGGCCTTATCAATACATTAATCTTAATGTATTTTTTAAGTTGCTTAATTTGTACCTGAAGCTACCTTTGAGGTCGAGAACAGACCTTTAATTTAATTTTGTATGTAATTCATATTAGGTCCAACACCCAGGGTCAGTGAACCACCGTCTGCAACAGAAGACACCTCCATTCCAGACCAGGATCAAGCCTTCAGTGAGGACATCACTTCTGCAAGTTTGTAGGTTGTGGACATGCCTGGTCCATCTTGTCAGTCTGGGCAGATAGCTCCAGTGAGTCATACTCAGTACACACCTACACCTCCCACCCCAGCTGCTTCAACACTTCTGCCTCAGGATACCTCCACTTCTTGTGTTCAGAGGAACACATCTATCATCTTGTGCCCACTAGTCATGGCTACTGTTAAGCAACCACCAACACCATCTCTAGTTGTGCCAGGGCCCAGTTTGATGTGCCACACTGCCTCAAGGACCCAGGGTACTGTGGGTATGGGTTTTGGTTTGGAATCTGGGGGTCAGCAAATTAAGGCCACTTGGATAGCTGTCAGCCAGACCACCATCGACTGAGTCTTGGGAGCACTACAGCAGTCCCAATACATGATGGGCCAGGCTATAACAAAGAAAAAGGAGATGAAGCAGGTGCAGAGGGAGCACAATGTAGAGATTCAGAATCGTAACTCTAATTTGTGCTCCCTATCTGGGGTGATGTTTGATATTTACCACCACATGTGAAGGGCTTTTAATATACCATCTACCCCTGGTTATGATCCTTCAACATCAGGACAAACTATATATACTATAGACAGGGAGGCCCTGCCACGCAAGACACTGCTCCACCCACGCCAATCCCTGTAATTCCCCCCCATCCCAGGAAGGAACATTCCTCTGGCCCACCAGCAGAGGATGGCAAGACCTCTACCACCACCTCCAAGAGACGTCAAACCTAATTTCCTTCAGTGTGTTTCTACCATTCACTCTGTGGACTATGTCATGGACACATTTAACTTTTTTGAGGACAGTTGTATTTTGTACATTGGACTCCAAACAATTTGTGCTATAGTTTCATCCACTATGATTGACTTCTGGCTTCAAAGATATTTAACTCATTTTTGTCATCAAAATAAATGCATATAACACATAGTCAAAGAATGATGTAGTATTTATTGTGGTATTTCCTTTATTATGTCTCCCTTACAACATTGGTTTTTAAACCTGTCAACAAAGAGGAGTAAAAAACAAATAAGAGATAACAACTTGGTAGTGTGTTTTACATTTACAAAAAAAACTAAAAAATGGAACCCTGAATTCTCAATATATTGGTGTCACACATCTGTGGGGTACAAAATCATAGATGAATTTCACAAACCATGCATAAATCAATAAGTGTGTGCCATTTAGAAATTGACAATCCACGACCTGGACACCACGAAGAAAGGGAACATTTCATAAAGCTTAAATAATAGGTAAACTATTATTGATTCATAACCTCAGCTAGATCTAGACATCCTGCCTCACAATAGGAATCCTACATCAATACCACAAATAGTCTACATCATGGCAGTATAGACTTTGAGGCCACATGATCATTTCAGTACATTGTGGCAATGTCTGGTGGAATGTCACAACCACCTTACAGTGGTGTGCTGCAAAAGGTAATTTCAAATATGATGAGACACATCAACAGCTTTATACACTGAACACAAATTGAAGATTTAGCCAATGTGAGGGGAGTTCAGTATGCTATGGCTTGATATATACATGTGGTTAGAGCAAGGTAAGCAGCACTTATTGCCTTGGTGGCAACATCCAACAGAAATCAGGTCTGATACAATCTCAAGAACTTCCATTCAATAACTGTGCAAGTTGTTCTTAAGATCTTGTAAGATCTGGACATCCAAAGTGTGTGTCTGTTCCAGGATCAACGCATGTTTCCTTTGTACTTTCCAACAGCAACATATCACTGCAAGTGCCGCAACTTTGAAATGTCCAAAACAAAAAGACATGGTAATGGATCGTAAAAAAGAGTAAGAAGGGAAAATTAATGATTTCACTTAAGAAATTTGACTCAAATGATAAGTTAGGAGGACTCATACTTAGCACAAGCAAAGATAATTTATGTCAATAAATACAGTACTCAATGTAGGGAAACTTTTATCAACAAACATCTTTGCCTTGGACTTTCGTGAACTGACCATCCCTACTAAATTACAATCACAGACTGATATTTTCAGTATGTCACAAGTTGGGCTGATATTTGACATTACAATATGTCAAGGTAAACTGATGCTCAGGTGAAGAAGTGGTCAATAACATCTTGATGTAGGTCAATTCCTTCCTGTTCACCACTGTCAACTTCATTGGGCATTTCAACATCTTCTCGTTGTGGCTCTTCACAGTCTCCATCCTCTATGATGATTGGGATGTTCCCTCGCATAGTGATGTTGTGTAACATGCAACAGGCAACAGTAATTTTGCACACCTTATCTGATGAGTAGAGGAAGACTAAACTGGTCTTTCCCAGTCAGCACCATCTGGTCTTCAGGACCCCAAAAGCCCACCCCATTGGCATCTGTGTTCTTCCATGGCCCTCACTGAAGCAGACTTCCCTTGGTGTTGTTGGATTCCTGTGCAGTGCTAACAACCATGATCTGCTAGAATAAGCTGAGTTTCCTTCATGAAAGCAATAAATAAATGTATGAAAATTATGTCAAGCAATTGTACATTCCTAAACTAGTATGAAAGCAAATGACCCTCAAGTCATATCGTGCATACCAACAAGCCAGGCCCACTGATGTTCCAATTGTGACACTTGTAAGGATATGGTGCTGTTCCGTAGTAGAAAGGAATCATGTGTTGACCCTGGAAAGTGGGCACACAGACTTGAGATGTACAAATCAGGTTTGCAGGCAACTTGCAAATTGATGGAATGGAAGTTTGTCTGTTTGTGGTAGACCTATTTCCTGGTGTGTGGTGGCACCAGGGCAATATGTGTGCCATCAATTGCTAGAACCACATGTGGTAGGCCACGCAAAGCATAAAAATCTCCTTTCAGATTGGCCAAATCCTGATGTCTTGGAAACTGAATGAGGCTGTTGATGTTCCCATCATTGAGGCAAGGACTGTTGAGGCGGAGCCACTCACCTGAAAAGCAGGATGTCTGCAGGGGGGTTGGTATGCCCGACCTCCTGGAACACCTCTCGGCACTTCCAGGTGGACACAGAAACCCCAGCAGGTGTCCCAAAAGGAAAGGGGGAGTAGAAGAGAAAGAGACAAAACACTGCCATGTCTTGCCGCTCCAGCCAGGCACCCTGTATCTTCGGGGGGCAGGTCGTTGTTGACAGAGTGATAGTAGAGTCAGTGCACTCAAATTCCTTGAAACTGAATCTCTCTTTCTGATATGGGCACGGGAGTGGTAGAAGAACACCGGGATGCTCCAACATTTTTCTTGGATAATACTAAGCACAATTACTAACATTGCATTACCAAAAAACCCAAACTGAGTACCATAACAATAAGTACTGCAGTACTAGGGCTGGCTTCACAGAGATTCACTGTTGCACACTACAGTTAGAACTGTGGTTGCACTTATGTGCACAAGACATACAAACAAGGGCATTGATTATATCACATATACTTTTCCTGCATGCATAAGGTTAAACTAAAAGGAACAAAAACAATCCAAGAAATACAAATGTCCACTCGCTAAAGTGTGGTTGTCACTCTTCCATTGTGACCAGGCTTTTGTGCCGAACTGGAAAGGTCGACGCCATTGGCAAGCTTTATGCGCCAGACAATGCGCGACTGGACAACTGACTCCTGCGGGTCACCCTCCTCTCTGAAACCATAACCAGGGGATACCGTCGGATACCGTCGGACTTGCTGTTTGCTGCTGGTTTGCCTTTGGACTCTCCTTTACTTCGCGGGTCCCGCTGCGCCGTGAGTGCAAAACCTACGGACAGTTTCAGTGAGGGACTGGGCGAGTGCAGGGGCTGCGAGCGTCGGGGACAGGACTACGTCTCCCAGCAGTCCTGTTAACCCGTGCCTCTTGTCACCTGGCCGCTCTCCCTGCAAGCCCCGCCCCACTCACAGCCTGAAAAACCACCTCTGATCTCCACTCCCCTGGGATACCGTCGGACTTGCTGTTTGCTGCTGGTTTGCCTTTGGACTCTCCTCTACTTCTGCTGAACCCGCTTCGCGGGTCCCGCTGCGGCGTGAGAGCCGCTTGTGCAAAACCTACGGACAGTTTCAGTGAGGGACTGGGCGAGTGCAGGGCTGCGAGCGTCGGGACAGGACTACGTCTCCCAGCAGTCCTGTTAACCCACGCCTCCTGTCACCTGGCCGCTCTCCCTGCAAGCCCCGCCCTACTCATAGCTTAACTTTTCTCTTATAAACTCAAACAGCTACTTCCGCGTCGCGGGAGCGCGCGGGTGTGCCCGGGGATAAGCCCGGGACAAGGGCGGGACCGTCTGTGGCCGTCAGGGCACGCAGGAGGCTGGGCTGGGCCCACTCTCTTTCACCTGCATTTCCTTGATCCCACTTGGTATGCGAAAAAGGTTCTGGGTATGCCATCATCAGCCCTAGGTGGAACAGCAGCGAAGGAGGGGGGAGCCAACACTGGGACTCTGGACAATTACTTTAAATCGATAAAGGATGATGGGGGAATCGAAACCTCTCTGGAGATGCGTAGGACAGAGCGTCGTCGCTCGATTGAACACATGAAAAAAAGACCCCTCAGTGACATAACTCCCTATCCTATCTCCCAAGAGGAAGGTTCCCTCAATGGCAGCCCGGATCTTTCATCCCAAGAAGACGTTCCCCTATTACTCCGGGATAGTTCTCCCATTTCTGGCCCACCTCCTAAACAAACTACGGACACCACTCCACTATTAGTTGCCAGTAGTTCGGCAGTTGACTTATTCACCCAAACACACACCAGAGCCAAAATTAAGATTAATAAGCTAAAGCAAACTGTGGTGGCAGAGGTGTATGACCTACCACCAAATAAACGCAGAAGGAAGATGAGGGGTGGTCAGGGGAAGAAAAAGATCCCCCACTCTGATTTTGGAAAGTCACTCAAGTCCGTACCTATGTTGGACAGGCCTTTAGTTAATGTGCAGTAGGCTACTCCCCCCAAGGGTACCAATATTATTACCACTGCTTCCATTAGCGACAAAGGGAAGAGCCCACTTAACACATTACTTCCCGGTAGCTCTTTGGGGAGCATTGAATCTTTAATTAGATCACTCTTGTTGCCCATTAGCGACAGCTTGCAGAAAATAGAATTCAGGCTGACCACTCTGGAGGCAACTTTAACCACCCTGAAAATTTTGGACAACAAACAGAGTAGAACCACTGAGTCCAATCTACCAATAGGAACCTTCCCCAATATACAAAACCCACCGATCCACACGGGGCCTCCCCTGGGCACCACTGCCGCCCCTCTTTTACAGCCACTTATGGCTATCCCAGTTCCAATTTTACCTACTAACTCTAACATCCTACCATCAGAAACAGATGGCCCAGCACTCCAACGTATACTCCCTGGTAAGCCTGCCCCTAGACCACGAGGACCCGACTTACCACCAGAGGCTAACAGCCTCATGGTGGTGTTGGCTGGTGTTCCCTCTCTAGAATTGGGTGAAAATGAGAACTATCACTCACTCAAGAGGAAAACCATTAAATGGTTGAATTGGAACAGACCTCTTCCAGCTCACCTCAACAATGAGATCATTATGGTAAGAAGGGTACCATGGTTGGGGAAGTCGGGGAAATCAATAGCAGGGGACTGTATCATTGTGTCTTTTCGAGACCCTGGAACAGTACTATACATTTGTGCTGGGTCAAATAGATCACTGGATTCTACCATACAGACTTTGCCAGTTTCTTTCTTTTTCCCTCCCATTCGCTTGCACCATGACTTGTCACAAGGTAATTGGACAAGGGTGGATCGAAGATCTAGATACAGGGGATATGCTCCACGTCCAGTTTATCGACCTTCGGAGACTCCCTTTTTGGGCCACAATCGTTTTAACTGCCTGAATGGTCTGGATGGTGTGGACTGACTGCCCCCAAACCCGAACTCAAATCCTGTGACCTTGGATAATGGTCCCAGTAAACTGCCTGATCCGGCTGAACCCACTTCTGAAAATGACCCTGTTAGAGCAATTGGTGTAGTTTCTGGCTTTGGTACTGGCTCTTCCCCCCACTCCATCCCTGCAATTTGTTCTGTGGCTTCTCCAGCGCACATGAGACTAATTTGGTGGAATGTGGCTGGTTTAGCCAGCAAACTGGGCACCCAAGATTGGATAACTTACATTGAGTCCGGGGATGTTTGCATGTTCCAAGAGACTTGGGCAAGGGAAGATTACAACCATCAAGGTTACGAGTCATTTTCCATCTCGGCTAGGTGGGAGGGTAAGGGCCGCCCCTCTGGTGGACTCACAACTTGGGTGGCTTCCCACTTAGGATGTCAGGCTTCACGCCTACCGGTGCCATCAGATGATATCCTAGTGGTTTTATTAGCCTGGCCGAACCTAGCGAAACTTGCCCTGATAAATATTTACTCCAGGCCAGTGGGAGCTTCGCGTGAATCCCCCACTATAGAGGAGCTTTCAGTATATTTAGCGGAAATGCCAAGAGATATCCCTTACATAGTGGGAGGGGATTTAAATTCCCATTTTGAGCCGTTGGCCGATCTCGTAGATGGATTTCCCACGGAAGAAGAGTTCAGGTGGTCAGTACCCTCTGTTGTAGCACCTTTCCCAAAGGCATGGACGCCTGTGGCTTTGCAGATTACTGCTCTCACCTTAAAGCATGGAATTAGAGCCTGCAATGGACGTATTAAGTCTGATGTACCAAGCAAAACCACCTACAACAGAGTGGGAAGAGAGTCCCGCTTGGACTATGCTCTTGTACAGATAGTGAACTGGTCTTCTATCCTGGACTTTAGGGTGGTGGAGAGACTGGATAGTGACCATAACGCCCTTGAACTCGATCTTAGCCATCCTGGGCCAAAGGCCTCCATAACAACCATGGGGGAGTCCAAACCTGAACTACTATTAGACAATAACAGGAGAAGAATCAGGTGGGATAAACTAGCTACGAGCCAAGTGAAACTTTCGAAGCTCTACGCAGGTTTAATCCCCATTTTGGAAAAAGTGGGAGAGCTAGCCAACGATGTGGGCAATATAGTCCACCATGAGAAATTATATCAGGCTCATGAGGACCTTATAAAGGGAGCGGCCTCTGAGCTTTTTACCAGGGTCCAGAATCAGAAGAGGATCCAACAACATAACTCCTTATGGTACAATGCAGTCTGTAGGAAGGCAAAGGGAGAACTCCTCAGATGCATCAAGGAGGGAACAGATAGAGAGAAGCTGCGAGAAAGTAGACGGGCTTATAAAAAACTGGTCATCCATGCTAAAACCGAATGGGAGGAGAACCAGTGGGAGGAGCTTACCACTTCCCTCGCAACAAGAGACCACCGAATGTTTTGGAGAGTAGTAAACGGGGGGTCGGGGAACCTCCATTCGGCAATAGAACCAAATATTGCAGCAGGGGTGTGGCAGGCACACTTCCAGTCTCTCTACAGTTCCGAGCAGGGAGAAACTAAGATTGATTTCGGTACTGGACTGGTAGAGTATGGCGGGGATTTGATAACAGTGGGGGAGGTGAAGGTAGCACTAATGGGACTTAAAGCAGGAAAGGCGCCAGGATTGGACGGCCTGCCCGGGGACCTGTTCAAGCAGGAGCCCGGTGTTTGGGCCCCCTATCTGGCTGCAGTGTTTAATGGAGTTTTGTGTGGCATGGAAATTCCGAGTACTTGGCTGGGGGCAGAGGTGGTTCCTGTATTTAAAAAGGGCTCGCCCCTGCTCCCAGCCAACTACAGACCAATCAGTCTAATTGACGTGTCACAGAAGCTGTTTGGCAGGATACTGCTGAATCGGCTTCAGGACTGGGTGGAAGAAACAGGTGCCCTCAGTCCGTATCAGGCGGGATTTAGAAAGGGAGTTTCTACAGTGGACCAGGTTTTTCGTCTGAACGTTATCTATTGGAGGGCAGCAATATTGGAAGGGGGTAGTTTATACACTATATTTGTGGACCTGAGGGCTGCGTTCGACCTCGTGCCCAGAGGGAAACTCTGGAGTGTTCTGGCTGAGATGGGGGTCCCCCCAGACATCCTGATAATTTTAAAGAGATTGCACCATAATAACTATGCCCGGGTCAGGTGCGGGAAACACGGGGAATTAACGGACAGATTCCCCGTTGACAGGGGGGTTAGACAGGGCTGTGTATTGGCACCGACCCTGTTCTGCCTCTTCGTCAACGGGGTAATCGCCCATCTCAATGGAACTGAATACACTGATGCCCCAAAATTGAATGGCAGCAGGGTGCCTGCAATCATGTTTGCAGATGACACCCTGCTGCCGTCCAAAACCCCTATGGGGATACAGAGGATCCTTGATTCTTTTGTGGTTTTTTGCACAGATAGGGGGTTAGAAATCAATGCTAACAAAACCAAGTTTATGGTTATGAACCCAACCCCAAGATCACGCCCGAACCCCTTACTGGGAGCTTCACGTTTAGAGAGAGTCTCCACCTTTGAATATCTAGGTGTAACGTTGAATGAAACCATGTCCTGGGGAACTCACCAGACTAGGGTTAATCTTAAATTAGTGCAGACCACTGGCGGCATTGCTCGGTTGATGAGAAGCTCCACATATCGACCGCTGGGGCCGCTTATCCAGATATACAAGGCACAGGCAAGAGGAGCTCTGATGTACGGGGCGGAACTGTGGGGTCACATAGCTTCCTGCAATTTGTCTATAACTGAGAACAACTTCATTAGACAGATAGTAGCACTCCCGTCCAGTACTCCGCTCCTCCCCCTGAGGATGGATCTGGGTCTGAGACCAATAGCAGATGAATTAGGTCTCAGACCCATAGTCTTCTGGCGAAGGCTATGGAGCACCGAAGAACTCTCTTCTTATAGGGCGGAACTGAGGGAGTTTTTAACCCACCCTAAAGCTCTACAGATCCCGTGGATAAAATATATAAAAAAGTCCTGTATGGGATTGGGCCTCCCTGACCTGTGGTCGGATCCAGCTAACGCCTCACTAAGGATCCCACGAAGAGCTTTGGACAGTGCTTACCACAAGCAGAAATTAGTTATGGCCCTAGACTGCAAGAATGAGGGGTCATTAACATCTGTATTCGCGCAAAGCAAGGACTCATACCGCATGGAGAGGGTTCTGGATGCTATGTCTCCTGTGCTGGCCAGGAAGCTATTTCTCCAATGGAGATATGGCACATTGCCTCTGCGATCTTACACCTGCGCCTGGTCAACACTGCCATCTACCAAGCTATGTCCGACATGTGTGGGAGCAGAGGAAAGCGATCTGCATGTGGTCTTGTTTTGTCCAACTTACAAGGCCGCCAGGAAATATTGGCTCCTACCACTTATTAGAAACCTTGGTTTTAGGGAGTTCCTCCCGGTGTACAGAATTTTAAAAACTGATGTTTCAGGTCTAATTGTGTTTGCACTAGCCAAATTCCTTACCAATGTCTGGCATATTCGTACCCGTATTTTAAAGTTGCAGGCTCCTATCTAATTTTAAGTTTTTATTTTTAATTGTATGGTCTTTTATCTGATGTGTTTCCTGTTTACTTTTCCTTGATGGTTCTACATGTTCACATGTGTGTTTTTTGTGTACATCTTTTATGGCCAAATTGGCCGAAATAAAGATTAATTAATTAATTTTAAAAAATGTCCACTCTGGGTTCAAACAGTTAGGGTGGCACAGTTGTTTTGTTTAGTTTCACTGCATGTGTGAAAAACCCTTCAAAAAGCAAATTCCTCAAGCCTGAAACATAGGCATGAATGACACAATTTAAATCCAAGAGTTATGCTATTAGAGAAAGAAGAGTCACGTAAATGCTTTTTAAAAATTGCACTGTCACTTTTTGTAGTACTTGAGCTCAAGCAGATTTCCTGAAGCACATTTAGGCAAATAACTACAATAATAATGTAGAATGTTCAGAAATTAATTTGTCTCTTTAAGATAAGCACTCTGCCAAAATACGAGGTCTGAAATACACCAGCTGTTCTAGGAAAGCGCGGCGCTCAAAGAACAAACTCCTTGGAGAATACGAGTCACTTAGCTGCAGTTTTTTCCAGAGTGCTGGAGGAATGCCTGGTGTCAGCTGGTACAGGAACGAAGAAAATAATTGCCTCAAAAGTCCTGAATACGAGGATGACAGCAGGGGCTGGACTGCCAAGTCAGGTGCTGAGATCAGGAAGCAAAACAAAGTCAAGCAGGGAGGCATGCTTCACTCTGCTATTTATAGCCAATCAGGAAAGCAGTTAAGTTTCCACATGTGGATGAGTCACCACACCCAATTAGAAGCACATGTCTACACCTGCTCACATTATCAAACAAGCATTGGTAAAACAAGCATTGATAAAACCAATTGTGTAACACAGCACATTATGTTTACTTAGAAACATGAAGGTTTAACACAGAATAGAGATATGATTTAACCCTAATTCCTGGGGATGCTGACAGATAGCGCAGAAGGCACCTTGGGGATTCCTGACAAGGACCTCTTGCAGAAAACGACTAAAAACTGATTGTGGCAAGCCTCTAGATACTGCCACGGTGTATTGGAAAGATCCTGTAGCCACAAAATGAAGTACTGCCATGGGTTTTACTATTGGTGCTACTGCTGTTGTATTCCTATTGTGAGGCAGGAGATCAGGCTCCAGCTGGTGACATAAATCAAGTATAGTTTGAATTCCTTTATGATGTCCCTTTTCTCCATGATAACAAGGTCTAGAAACAGTCTGAAAACGTGGGTCTTATGTCTTCTAACCTTCCCTGGTTTCCAATTTCTGCATCTAAGAAAAACAAACTATTACTTAAAATGGTCACACAATTCATTGATAATCAACACACAAATATATGTCTTAGTAAACTTAGTAACCTTATTGTGTCATATAGGTACGCATTACTTTTGCATAATGCTGCAACTTCAAATCTCTTTTTCTAATGTCTGACATTTGTAACAAATAATGTGTAAATAATACATTTGACATGAATTATTTACACTTTTTTAAATAACCATCAACAGAACTGTAACATACACTGCAGCACTATCTATGTTCAACACAGTAACAGCACACTTTTCAATGTGTCATATTTTTGCAAAAACAGTGTTATACATATCTGACATTGATAAGGAAAAGAAACTAGCCACCATTCTGAGTGATGGTCAATCAATCAGGAATTTGTAAAGCGCACTACTCACCCGTGAGGGTCTTGAGAAGCTCAATGAGGTGACGCACAAACAATTTAATAACACACTGTTTCACATCCTTAAATGGTAGCCGTCTGACCTTGATGTCAGGACATTTGCTATCCGACGATTGTTGGCAGAAGTTGACTGCATTGTAGGTGAAACATTCCACTATGGACTCAACAACAGGCTAACATGTGTGACAGCTACGTGCAAAACCCAGTGGCTATGTCCGTTTCCATAATGGGTTGCCTAAGCCATGTACTTATATGCAGCATCTAAAAAAAAGCTCATTTGCCTCCTAACACTGCAGCCAATGACAAATCCCCAACTTTTGCTGCTGTTACCAACCTCTAGGAGCCAGGATTCCGGGCAAAGCAGGTGAAAGGGCTCCCGCCTTCTCCCCTAAGGATTTGGAACTATTCACCATGGAGATGCTGTCCCTGTATAACCAGTTGTATGGGAACCCAGACAAACATGTACATGTTTAAGTGGGAAATGTTTTACCAAGTAACGTGTTACTTCTTGATACACAGGCAAATGTGTCCCTATTGTTCTTGAGTGAAGTGTTGCGATTGTAGTGTAGTGAAATGAATACTTTAGCTGGGTACAGAATGTTGTTTGACAATGTTAGAAATGTCTGTAGATTGAAATGAAATATCACCTGAAAGAATAAGCTACATTATCAGTTCACGTTACTCACAGATTTCATTAGACAAACTGCAGGACCCTTGCTTCTAGTAGACAGTAAACACTGTACCACTAATATAAGTGAAAACATACAGCCCATGTTACTACACACACTTGTTCATACATCACTAAAAACCAAGCTCTCACTGACACATGGCAGCCCTTCCATACTGCCCTTAGCCACTGTGGACCTCATTACGACTTCGGTGGGCTTTTTTGAAGACTGCCAAAGCCACTGCAGCCAGCAGACCGTCAGTGTTGACGGCCTGCTGACCACCATATTATGAGTCCTGTACGAGTCCGTAATACAGCGTGGTGGAGTGCTGTACGGCGGTTCAGTGCTGACGGTGGAAAACACCCGGACCTATCCCCTCCTGGATGACCACCTTGCCAGAAAAGGTATGTTGATCATCCGAAATGGGGGGTTGTTGGGTGCATGTGTGTGGTGTGTATGTGTGCCTGAATGGGTGTGCGTGAGTACAAGTCTATGTGTGTGGAGAGCGTGTGTGTGTGTGTGTGTGTGCATGTGTGTGGATGAAGGGGGGGTGTGGATGAGTGTGGATGAACGTGGGTGTGGATGATGGGGGATAGGGGCATGTGTGCATGTGTGTGGATGAAGGGGGTGTGCATGAGTGTGAATTTGGAGGGGGGTGTGCATGTATGCTGATGAGCAGGGTGTGCATGGGGCTGTGTGGACATGTGTGTGTGTGTGTATGTGCCAGCGACAGGAATGTAGATTCCTGTCGTCGGATGCATGACCACCAGTATTTACGTGGTGGTACGAATGCCACAAAAATGCTGGTGGTCTGCTGAGTTGTAATACCGATGGCAGTATTATGGCTACAGCTGGGCCGAAGATACTCACCTCAGGCCTGACGGTCCGACTGCTTCCAACTCAGCTAAACCTCCGAAGTTGTAATATGGTGCTCTTACCCACCGGCCCGGCAGTGGTAAGACACCGCAAGTCTGGCAGTCCAAGGACCGCCAGACTTGTATTGAGGGTCTGTAAGTGGTTGAAACCATAGTATCTGACTCTTATAAGATTAGGCATTAAGCCAACGTAGCTGTGCATGGGGCTATGTGCAAATAATGTAAGGTTGTTTAGCCTTTAGTGGCTCATAATGATTCGGATTAATCAGGAGTGGGTTTCACTACAGGCAAGGTTTCATAGCCCTCTCCTAGATGATGTTTGTGGCCTATATTGGTACAACGAGGAGCTAGAAAGTGTTGTGGGCACTCAATAGATCACTGCAAATGAGAATTTCCTAGGAACTTTCTAAAAGTTGGTAAACAATCTTTACTGACTGTTTTAGGAATGGATATGAGAGATGCAACAAAATTATGTCACAGCACTACAAACAAAATCACTCAAAATATATTTTTTTAATATTTTCTCATCTATACAGGTCAATGCCCATCAAAAGCATGGTATCTGGAAGACCTATGTCAAGATCTACGTCAAGTAGATGCAGACCCTTGTGGTCCATACGCAGTGCAGTCTGCATTGCAGGAAGAGATAGGAGGACCTATGTTGCTAGACTAGAAAATCAGTCGAAGTCCAGCTAATCTAGTCCTCACAATGAGGCAAGCGCATGCACTGCACCCTGACCCCCCTAATGGCCCACATCCTTGTGGGGCCTACCCAGAGCTTCATGGCCAGTTGAGGGCCACAAGGGGGTGAGTTATTGTTTGTAGATATTCTTGTTATTTAACCTTATTTAGCTACAGTAATGTTTTATGGCATCAACATGAAGTTTGACACACACAAAATGCACACAAGGTTTCTGGAGGTATACATTTTTCAGACGGTGTCTGATGATGTGTTCGGTGCATTGATTTTTGGTAAAGGTTGCCACTAGATTCCTCATCACAAGCCAAATACTGTTTTGATCACACACATGGCTGAATAAGAAACACAGCGGGATCGCAATATGTAAAATGCAGCGTGATCGCACTGTGCGGAAAATAAACAGATAAAGTAATCTGGACACCATGCTGAAAACACCGAGCCTCGTAAGTTTTTAGTAGTTTATCGTTGCTGTGTAGGTGGGCTAAACACCAGAAAAGGCATGACGTATGCATGCCTTTCACAACTGAAAGCAAGCGGATTTTAAAAGGCAAGCCCACAAACCAATGTAAGTGACTGACGTGACATGGGCGTGGTTGTATGCCCAAAGAGAAATTACAGAATGGGACGGCGTGCTTTGTGCTCACCCATCAAAAGTGATACCTGCATTTTTTCTATTATATGAGGGACAGTCGTACCAAACATGCCCGATTTGAGTACTGGGTCAGGTGTTATGCTCCACAGTAGGTAATGTAGGCCCTTTTACAGGTGGCATATTAAGCACTTATGATACAGTTGATGTTTCAGACTTGACATTGGTAAGTTGGTACAACGACCAAATGATAATGAGCATCTGGTCCAAAAGGGCTAGAAACATGAGTACAATGGCATCATTCCTTATCAAACACATGTTAGAAATATGTTTTCACAGCAAGATTCAAGTCAGTTCATGTAGACAGTAGCAGTTTGGCATGAAGCCTTAGTCCTTCACAAATGTGCATGTAAGTCATTCAGTTTCAACCAACATGATTTTTATAGCCAAACTGTATAGATTGAAACAGACATGCCCACATTGCTGACACAGTTACATATATCCCAAAGAACAATTTAGTATCCTTAATTATGCCCAGATGAGAAATCAATGATGGTGAGAAATGTGACATTTGGAGATGGAATTTTACATCACATATATGTTGGAGTTTCTCATCTTGAAAATTCAATATCAGATCCAAAACATGACTCTATTGGAAATGTAAAAATGTTTTTGTTCTGTACTGAAGTGGGTTAGAAATGTTTCAAGGCCCATGTATTTACTCATGGTGTTGAAGCCTTTGTCAATGCACCACAAAAATATTTTTAAAAATATTTTCAGCAGCATAGGTATTTTCATAGTGCATAATATATTGCTAACCTAATTCAATACAGACACCACATAATTTATAGGATATCTGAGATATACTTTAGTTACTTGAAGTCACACACAAGTTCATCTACATCATCTTCGGATTCCTCTGAAGAAGATTAGTCCCTAGTGGTGGTGGGTTCTATTCTGAATTTACCATCGATACCTTTGTCCACCACTCACATTCCCATCTCCACCCTCCCTCTTGATCCCCACAGTTTGCCAAACCCACCCCACTAAAACGGTTGGTATCTCCTTCTCTGCAGGCACCTCGTTCTACCTCTGTCCCCCCACTGGCTGTGCTGAGTGCTGAGGCTATTGACCTCTTACAGAAAACCTCTGTAGACCAGACTGTACTCCTATTGCCATCAAGGGGCTTAGTAGCCAGATGCAGCAAATGTTGGCTCACCTGGAAGGCATTCATAGTGCAACATTTGGCTTACAGATGTTATTCCAGGGTCTGGCCTCCTCAGTGGTTGCAGCCTCCCAACCTTACCATCCTCATGCCCTAAATCCCCCCTCCATTCCCCATCCCAGTTTTCCATCCCCAGCCCTGTCCAATGCACACTCATTCTTTTGCATGCACCCACTTCAACACACACAAGAAGCGCATCCACACATAAACACTGACACAGGAAAAACACACAAACATTCAGACACCACACTTACCACCACAACCACCACCAGTACACCGACAGACACCACACCCACCACAACACCCCATGCATCACCACCACCAGCAAATCTGCAGACACCGCACCTACCCTTCCCTAACCCCAACTCACCCTTCACACAGCCAAACCCACCCCTCCCACACCCAAAACCATCCCCCAAAACCCCAATCTACCCCTTCCAAACCCCCACCTCCCAAGATAACTGAGGTGCCTTCTCTGTGCCCAATCGATCAGGGCCTGAAGCCCACCTATGCAATTGCAGACAATTTGAACATTGGTTCATATTAATACAAATATTATTCACTGAGAGAAGTATCTCATTATGTTAAAATGTATTACATTTTTAATACCTTTGTCCCGGCATTAATTTTATATCATTAGTAATTGTTTGCTGATAATGTTATCTATGCATATGTGCAAGACTTGTTCTAATTCTCATTTGTGAAAGTGACATGCACCGGTTATACTTTTTACATATTTATATGGTGCATACATTAGTGCCATACATTTGTGATGGACATGTTGATTTTGGTACAAGCATTCATCCTGATATACACATATGCATTACACAGGGAATATGACATTTTAGAATCAAATGACATCTAATGTGTTACAGAAGTTGCACAAACCAAGGGGACATGTGATGTTAATACATTTCTGACATGTTTGCAGCTTAGAGTTTACATTGGTTGTACATTCTGTGTAAATCGACTTGTTTCATTGTGTAGTGCGAAAACTACTTTATATGGGTGTTATGAATTTGCTATGATGTTTTCTATTCATGTATATGATATGGCAGTTTGTGCTAAACGAGTACACACACCCGTAAGGACACATTCCCATTAAGGGATTGTTGTGCTGTCTTGTGTACGTGTCCATTGACATGCAGGCAGTTGGCACAAGAGTGGTGAGTGTTAATGATATGTTGAGATGTTTTTTTTAAAGTTTATGTAACTACCACATTACATATATATGCAGTGCACATCATTGTACAATTGCTTGCAAGTATTTTTAAAACATGCAGGAGTCCAGTGCTAATGTGCACATCCAGTTCCAAGGATGACATGTAATTTAGTGACTTACCTTTGGTTCCTGTGACAATGGGGTTTATTTTAGTCTTGGTCTACTAACAGCAGCAAAGGTAGGACTTGTATGATCAGATTTATGGTGGCAGGAAATGGAAAAGTAGAAAAAGGGCAAGTTTTGTGCTTTTATCCCTCCCAATCCGTCAACTCAAGTTAGCCACCACAGTTGCATCAATGGGAAGGCACGTTGTGATTAGCTCAGTGGTAAAAGTGGCTGGGGTCATGCCACCAGCTGCTTTTGCCTATGATGCCATTGAATCGGGTAAATAATCCTGGCGGTGACAGCGGTTCATCAGCAGTCTTTCATCTATGGGACTGCTAACATCTAAATAGAGCAGGCAGACCGCCAAAGCGGTTGGTGGGAAAACCTAAAGTAAATCGATGGCTGGACTGGTTCCACCAAGATCTAAACTGGGGCCCTAAGTCTGTTAAAAGTTTCATAGCTATATGTTGGTCTCCTGCTGCTTGTTTTTTTCTTTGGAATCTGACTAAAACCACAGAGAACATTAGGGCCTAGAGAGTGAAAAACTAAATATTTTGTCATCCAGAGTCAACCTAAAATCTGCAGTAGCTAAGAAGTAATTAATAAGTGTAAGAAACTGGGCTCTTTGCAGATGCCCTCCCACCTAGTTTTTGCCCCCATTAAAACTGCTAGATGCTGGTTTTTGATTTTGATAGTGAACTGGGACCTGCTGATCAGACCTCAGTGCCAATACTCCTTCCCTTAAAATTATACTGTGATTGGTAAACCCAATTGGCAAGGACTTTCCCACCCCTGTAAAGCCCTAGTAAATGGTACCAGTGGTACCCAGGGCAGGGATGGTAAAGGGGACAACAGGACTGCAGCACTGATGGTGCCACCCTGCTTGACCCAACTAAAAGCAATGCCTGAGGAGTTGAAATGCCAGCCTGCACGAGCAGCTTACCTGCTCAAGTTTGAATTTCTCCCACTCCAGGTGCGGGCAGACACCCTTCAATGACCAAAGCACAGGTCAGTTGACCCAAAGGCAGCCCTCCTATAGCCCAAGAGGCAGGGCGCATTATGTTATGAGTGTCAACAGATATATGCAAGCACATAGTGCCCTGTGATAGCATTTATAACTACCAAAAATGCTACTGTAAGTGACCCACGGTCTATAGGATAATACGGGCTGGCACCCGAGCAAACCCCAGATGTCCAGATCCGTGATGGCCCAGCCAAATCTCCCATGTCTGGTGTCAAACACCATGCTTTTAACCCTGAATGTGATTCTTGTGCCCAGGTTCAGCCAGCATGTATCCAGGTGACATCCTCAGAGGATGCCCACCGAGGTGCCAGGTTTTTCCTGCCTTTGTGGGCTTCCCTGAATGTTTGCTCCCAGGACAAGACTCTGCCCTCCTGCTGGTTGTGCTAGCACTTCCCCAGGATGGAGATAAAGGACCTGGGCAGAAAAGAGGTCACACCTCTTCCCTCTAAGAATGGCTAGTGCTTACAGTAATCAAAGCAGTGAGCCTCAAAGGCTTTTCACCACCCTTGATATGTAACCTCTTGTCCCCAATTCAAGGACAAAGCCCTTCCTGTCCTGTTCAAGCCAGCAGGTGGGAAAAGCAGGCATACAGGAGGCCAACACCCCTGAAAGGCTAGCCACACCTGTAGGCTAAGAGGTCAAGGCAGCCAAGGAAGGGCTCTACCATGTTAAAAGACCCTGAAATAGAGCATTCTGGTAGCACAGTGATGTACAGCCATGGGATGTTGTCACTACAGGGGACTGGCTAGTCGCAGGGACCAGTAGCCCATTGGCCACTGTCCCTCACACCCTTAACACCTCCTAAACTAGGACTTAAGGGGCTCCCCTCGCCCCAGAACCTCAGTTCTGACTTTGAATGGAAATTTGGCTACACTGCAGCGCAAAGATAGGGCACTTATATTGGAACCATGTGTTTGACATGTGCCGGTGGCAAATGTTTGTTGCTCTCAGCAATAGGGAATCCAGTGGATGCTAGAAACTGAAGGAGACTCCCCTGGACTGGTGAGACAAGCCTCTCCAAGATGCAGGAAAATTTACTTGTGTGACAAGAATTGCGACCCGCTGGGCCTGTTAAGAGTGGTCCCAAAGAGAAGTGGTGTCCTGCAAACCCGGAGTGGTAGCTAAGCTTAACCAAAATTCAAGCCGCTACTCCACTCCTGTCACTCTCCAGCCACCAAAGTAACCGTGGACTACATTGGATGCACCCAAGGCTTGGTGATTGCCAGTTTGGTGATCGACCCCTTGAATGACATCTTCAGCCCAAGAGCAACTCTCAGCAACAGTGACTGATGTCAGAAATGACGTTGCTGCTGTGCCCCTGCATCCTACAGGAGGTGTGGTCAAGCGTGTGGCAAAGCATCTGTGGGAAGACCTGCCCTGGTGATTAATAGCTGCCAGCTATCCCTGCACCCGGAGCCGCTGAGCAAGGTAAAAGAAATCCAGCTGTTGACACCGGTAAAAGGACCCCAAAAGGCCTCCACTCACCAAGGGTAGAGTGTAACTCTATTTACAAGTGTGGTTTTGTCAAGTCCTGCGGATCCAGTCAGTACCAAGGACTGTCAGAGCACCTTTGAACCCAGACTTCCTGGGCAAGGTAATGAAATACTGTCTGGTGAGACTTGTTTTAGGGAACTACAAAGACCTTAACCCAGGGAGCTCACCCCTCAAGTGACCAATTGCATACTCTGTTTTCTCTCATTGACCACAATGATAGAATTTGACAGCTCTGCAAAGTATTGATTTATTTAATACACTAAAATTGATAACTCCGGTTATCTGCAATATGCTTTATTTTTTATAAATTGGTGTTGGATTTCTTTCGAGTGGTTTAAATTACTTATTCTCCATGTGGCTGTTTTGAAATACATAACACATGGTCCTCTAAATAGCCTGACTGCTCTTTGCCACTCTACCGGGACTGCTCTAAGGTTTACTGGTGTGAATCCGAGGTCCACTTCTGGGTAACGTGCCAGTATTACATGGTAATACACCCAGTCTTACTGAATAATACAGCCAACCTAAAATTTGCAATAGTTAAAATGTAATTAATGAGATATTCCTTTCCCTCCACCATCTAAAACCAAGTTCTCCTGGTTCTGGCATGAAAACCTGAGGTAGTACCAAAGAGAAGGACTGAGTGGCACATATTGTAAGTGTAAGTGGTAACATAAACTGTAAATTCATGATCTTTTACATTACGGGTGTTGTTTAAAGTGAAGTACAGACCATAAAATACAAGGTGCAATAGAAGTGTAAATATTACTTTTTTGAGACCCAATGAGGCAAGGTATTCACTTTACCACATATTTCCCTCGGAATGATTACTATGCTGTCCTTCTAGTGACCTATGTAAGACAGCGAAGAGTAAACACTTGTCATTTAAAGCAGCACAATCCGTGACAGCTTTTCACCACATACACTCATTGTTGCCAAAGTATGATCAGCTTATTGAATCTCAAAATGGAGATATAAGCACATTGAATGTTGACTTGCATTTTGATATTCATTTTAATTTATTTACCTTTTCTGTTTGTAAGTGATCACCAGGGTAACATTGTTTTCTTGACATGGATCCCCATTTTAATTGTACGAAATTGGATTATTACTTGGACGACTGCCTATCTCAAGGAATGACTGTAACACTTGCTAGAGTGAACCTCACTAAATTAAGCTGAGCTCAACCCTCTGGCAGGTGTGTCACAGAGCAGACCGGCTTAACGTGGGACAATGGGTAAAGTATTTATGCAGTACCAAAACAGTAACTATGCCCCACCGTATTACAATTGTAACAATTTACAACGTAAACAACTTGTAATAAGGTCCTAAGGATTTCACGATCATTACTTAGACTAAATGATTCCAATTACGCCTTCCTGTCAGTAATCCTAAAGTTATCATACTTCTGTATTTTCTGCTATTCTAAGGTACTTTTACAATTCCACTCATACTGATTAGCGAGTCTCGAAGAACAAATGGACAGTTTTATGCACTTAAGTGATAATTAGTAGAAAGAGCTCGTTCTCAGTCGGGCCCACAGTTTGTTAACACTACTGGTAGAGAAAAGTGGCAGCCATAGCAACATATGGAGTAGACGTCTCATTTGATTTTATAGTTGTTCTAAACAGAATGTGTCAAGTATCTTTCGAGCATACTTACTGTAGCAATAGGCATCCAGGGACTGGGAACCTTAGATAGCTGCCAGGTAATATAATCATGGTTTCCCCTTGCTCAAAGTGTCAGAGCTAACAAACAGAGGCAACAATGGTTGATCGCTAACAGAAATCCACCTGCCCAGATCAAAACACAGAACCCACATAGCCAGAGCCAACGTAAACCTGCAGATCAGGTTTTCCTTTTATAAATTCGGCAGACAGGATGAATAAAATGTACTAATGCAAGCAAATTCATGGTTATGAGTTTGTAATACTTCTCTATTGAAAGATGTCAATACATCTTTGTTAACTCTGGCTAGAAGCTCACGTAAGAAGATGCCACACATTTTTAAAAGCAGATTCCTTAACAATACACCGCACTCTCCCATGTGCTTACGAATACACTGTTCACATTCAAGTGCAAAATGCCCATTTTATCATTGTATTAAACAACAAGAGCCTGATTCGTAAAGGTAAATTACACTTTTGAGTAAGTTTACACTTTGGAGTAAGTTTACTTGTTTCAGTATTCACACAATTCAAATGTAGTTACATGTCTCCACTCCCACAGTAAAGCAATTGACTTACTCTAGTATGAGTGGATGAAGTCCCTTGCTAAAGCCCTCCCCGACCTTCCATAAATTCCTCTTACCCCCTAATTCCATCCTGTCGAGGAGTAACTCTGCCCCTTTATCCATCCAAGCCCATGTATTTTTCCTAGTTTTTCTACTAAAACCTATACTTGCATGTGGGAGACTCTGCAGTTGTGGCTGAGACTGTGTACACAGACATTTAGGTACATTTACATTTTGTAGCACATTTTGTAGTACTACAAAATGTACTTCAAAGGCATGTTGTGAATCAGGCCCCCAGTAAACACCATTGGTTTTCAATAAACACCCAAAACGTATTTTCTGACATCCTCTGAACACAACTATCCAGCTAAAATGTGATTACAAATATTTTTGCAGGTTGTTCACAACTATTCAAATGTAGGTTGATTATTTATTATTGATATACTATGCCACCTTAAAATCACATTAAAAAGTCAAATCAAAATCTATAAATGATGAAAATCTACAAAACATATAAATAATCTAAATATATTTAAGTATATATTTAAGTAAATGTATATACGTGTGTGTGTGTATATATATACACACATTATATATATACACACACACACACATATATATATATATATATATATATATAAACACTTCGAACTCGGCGTTTCCTTTCTGCACCAGACCGCAAACGGTGCTAGTCTCAATGCGCGCGACACTGCATATTTTATAAACAGGTTGAAGAAGGCGGCAATGCCGAAACGCGTCCCTGTTGGCGATTAAACAATTACACTTGCTGTGTTCGTGGAGTGCTGTCTTTCTTCGGAAACGTGGAAGAAATGTGTTTATATATATATATATATATATATATATATATATATATATATATATATATACATATATATATATATATATATATGTACACAAAATACCGCTTTACCCTGTGCCAGCAATGCAGTTGGTCTCATGGGGTAACGACTCCCCCAATCTCCTTCAAAATGCTTCCCCTCGAGTGTACACCCATATCTGAGTGCCCACTGGAAAAAAACAGCTGAGACCACTCCGCCTCTGAATATCAAAACTTCAGTTTATTGTGCAATGATGCAGCACAAACCCAATGAATTTCAGAGACCCAGGCTCCGTGATCAAGGATGTGGTCTCGGCAGATTTTTTCCAGTGGGCACTCAGATATGGGTGTACACTCGAGGGGAAGTGTTTTGAAGGATGTATTTAAATATATATCTCAACAAGCAAGCAGTGGTGGGAGGTGTGGGCAAATGGCAGAACGTGCAGATGAATAAATTTGCAGGTTTGCCTTGTCCCGCAAACAATCTGCATATATCTTGGGCATCATCAACAAGAGATGCCAAACATAAAGTCCCACAACCCCACCAGCATGCCTAATAAGTAACTGGCGCCGTGAATCCTAACTCAACATTACCCAGAGGCCCGACACGCCTTGGGCAACCGAAGCGCAGACAAGGCCACAGGCTTGGCTGACTACCTGGTGAGTGCTGTGAGCCATATGTAACGGAGGAGGCAGCTGTGATCCCAGACCGAGCGGTGTGCTGCGCGGAGCAAAGGCTTCTGCGACCACTGTCCCCACTGGCAATCTCCATTTCTGGGGAGTGGCTCATGACTGAGGGTGCTGCAGTGCTTCATGGAGACCTGTGTGGCCCCATTAAGAACTTCAAAGGCGGAGACTCCACATTAACTGCGATGATCGGGCTGCTGTACTGGACAAGGAGATGAAACTGTGCTAGTCCGCCTGTGTTGCTGCAAGAGTCATCAGGTACCCATCCCCACACAAGGAGGACAGATTCAGACACTGCTAGTACCACTGACGGGAAAGCATCCTGAACAACGAGTCCTGAACAAGGAAGTCGTGGAAAATGAAAGTGGAACAACGCTTGCGGTTTCCACGCCTTCCTTGTTCAGGGCCTTAACCACACATGTGCTGAACCACGTACATGCGTGGTTAAGGCACAGAAGACGGAATCAACGCGATCAAGGAGGAGGTAAGTTGGGCTGGGACTGGGGCTGTTTTTTTGGGGGTGAGGCGGGGGCTCAGGTGATTAAGGTTTAGGGGTGGGGGAGGGGGCCAGGGTTTAGTTTTTAGGGGTGGGGTGGGGGTTAGGGTGCTTTAGGTTTTAGGGGAGGGGGTTAGGGTTGCGGTAATTTTGGGGGTGGGGGGCCAGGGAGGACACATGCTGGAACCATGCATGCTGTTCACTAATGCCTTTACCAGGAATGCCTTTACAACGAAAAATCGTTGTTAAGGCATTCGTGGTAAAGGCATTAGTGGTAACAACGATCATTGTTCAGGCATGGGTGGTTCAAGCACTCATTTTTCAGAGATATAACCCCACTGACGATTATCCCAGCCCTCTGTGGCCCGCATGTGCCTAGGGGGGAGAACACTTGGCCACATCGCTTACCACTCCTAAAAGACTATGCTCAATAATAAACAACTTTGCCTCTCTGGCACTTTCCCAGGAGCAATGCTATGAGACATATAACAACCAGCATGCTCTGAGCTCCTATTATTGCTCTAATCTTCACTGAGGCTTACAATTAATTAACTATACTAAGTCCAATAACTAAAGGAACTATACTCATCAACGCCCAGCTGAAATTCCGAACAAATGACTGTTTAGGGGGACGCCACGCACAACAGAAGCGTATGGAGTCACCTACTGTCCTAGTTCCATTGTGGGATAAATTTTGAAAAGGCAATTGCCATCCTCCCCCCCAGTGGTCTGCAATGAGTCTGGGTCACCAGACAGAGAACCTAGCAAGATGCTCCAAGATCCTAATCTAATTGGAATAATTTGCACCACCACTCAAATAATTATACAGAGTTGTGACATTGGTAAAATGTCAAAAAAAGGGATCAAGTGGCTGGGCGACCCTCGCCCCACAGAGAAGGGAATGATAATCACCTATTCGAAGAACCTCACGATGAGCCAGATGGGACAATGTTACAAGATATTCTTCAGACCATTTCTGCAGCGGGAGAAGCTCTACAGACAAAGATCGACACCTTATAGGTTGAATTTGGGATATTAAAAGATGACCATCGACAGCTCCTGGAGCGAGTCACAACTACAAAGCAAATGATCTCAGAGATCCCCCCTGAACTCAGTGATACCAAACAGAGACTAATCATCCATGGAAAATAAAGTACACACTTTCGAACAACACACAGAAGATGGAGAAAATTGTTCAAGAAGAAATAATATATGCATCGTCGGACTCCCTGAAAAGGTTGAAAGAAGAGATATGGTGGCCTTCTTAAACAAATGGATAAAAGATTAACTGGCACCAACAGACCTATCCTTGTTCTATGCCCTAGAGAGAGCACACAGAGTGTTGGTTCACCTACCTCGTCCTGGGGGGGTCTTCTCGCCCAATGGTGATGAAACTGCTGTACTATAGGAACAGAGATGCTATACTGGCTCAAGCTCGTAAGAAAGGAGATATCATGCTGAAAAACAGCAAAATAATTATTTTCCCGACTATATCAGGGAGGTGCAGAGACGGAGAAGCTTCTTCATGGTGGTAAAGCGTGTACTCCACCAAATGGACCTGGCATATGCTGTGCTTTTCCCAACGCATCTCAGAGTGGCGACACAAAATGATACACACTTTTTTGCCTCCCCACAAGAGGAATGGGCATGGATTGAGCACCAACCACAGCGGACCATTGTGGTGCATCGGAAGGCAAACAATCGCAACCAATTCATCAGTGGAGGAGAACCCAAGCCACGGCCAGCCCCTCACCCTCATTGGCGGAAGCCCAGAGAACTCAAAGACAGGCAATCAATATAGTGCTTTACAAGTGGGAGAGCCATCCAGTCCCCCGTCTCAATCAAAGATCCAGTGGCGTTGGATGACAACAAAAACTCACTCCTCAGCAGCGACTCGAACTCAACTGAGCACTCTGAATCAGCCCCTTATCTACCCACGATTACACCCAGATCAGCAGATGACTTCATTTGAGGATTGACTTCTGTAACCCTAAACTGGCTACAAATCACACAAGTCATATTGCCTAGACACCACCCGATAACATTCTGCTCCATGTCAAGGCTAATATTTACCTATCTACTTTCAATAGTTATTAATACTTATACTTAATCTCCTGTATGGTACGTGACTGCTAGAGGGGACCTGTCCCTTTACATGGCAGCACGCAATTGTCATTTACCAGCTTCGTTTTGAATTGTAGTAGGTGTTCCCACTCTTACGTTAATATTTAGGATGGTTTGGATGGAAAAGGTCTGCTTACCAGTCGTGGGGTGGGGGAGTTGGGTAGTTCATGTGTTCTATGTTGTAATGTATGTTAGTTATTGTGCAGTAGGGGACATTATTCACTCAAGTTTCTACCATAAGACTCTGCCCACTTCCACCCTTTTATTTACATGGGGCATATCTAGGATCACTTCATGCATACTTTAGATGATTACTTCCACATGTTATAAAGTAATTTCTTGGAATGTGAGGGGAATCCATTCTATGTCCAAATGCTATAAAGTATTTTCCTATCTGGCCAGGTGAGGGGTGCAGATAGCTCTTCTCCAAGAAACCAATTTCATGCAGAAGGAGGGTGATGCTGTGCACCGCCACTGGAGAGGGCAAGCCTACCATACCACATATTCAGCCTTCTCCAGAGGAGTGCTGATTTGGATCTGGTCAGGAGTGCCCTTCCAGTTCACTAAACATATCATTGACCCTAAGGGATGATACGCAACTGTGACAGCTGTGACGCATAGATGGCAAGGCTATTATGATCATAAATATATGTGCCCTGAACCTGAACCAAATGATTTTCCTCTCAGATCTGTTCCACCACCTTGCTCCCTACCTAGTGGGAGACTTACTTATAGAAGGTGATTTCAACTGTGTAGCGTACCCTACAATTGACATGTCTTACCCTCTATTAAACGATTCCCCGATCTTTTGGCTAGCGCCATCCTTCTCTATGTGGCAAAAAAACTGGGACTTGATAGATTCTTCACAAACAATGCACCCACAGGGCAGGGATTATTCCTACTACTCATCTCTACATGGCCTACATGCTAGACCTGACACTTTCCTCTTCACCCTATTGGTTCACCAACACATACATGAAATAGAATACTTAGCAAGGACGTTATCCAACCACAATCCAGTTTTACTTTACTTGCAATGGGGAGATACACCATCCCCAATCTCCACTTGGAAGCTGAAATCAAAATCCCTTTCAGACAGAACACTACATACAACAATACTTGGATGATAATAAAGGAACTGCTACTGCAAGAAGCATAGATTGAGATTCTTTTAAACAGTCCTACCAGGATGTTGCATGGCTAAAATAGTTGGGATGAGACGAACCCTGTTCCCAGGGGTACTGTCTGCTGAGACTGCCCTCAGCTAATTCAAACATGCCGAGCCAGATTCCCAGGTCACTCAACAGGCTCTCCTAGAAGTGAAGGAGAAAGCAGTAGAACACATGGAATACCTCCATTGCTTTGACTACAAAAATTACATGATTAGGCCCTTATTTACCAAAGCTGGCCAATTACTAGCCTGGCTAGCGATCCCCATCAGAAGAGGCACTCCCATAGTTGAAATAGAAACAGACTCAGGCAATTGGATATAAATTGTAAATTTTACAATTATTATTCAACAATGTATAAAAGCAAATCGCATTACCACTGGGGAAATGGAAAACTTTCTCTTGCCACTTACATTTCCTTCTCTGACTCCCAAGGAGACTGAATAATTAGGTAGTTATATTACAATACAGGAAGTGAAAATTATATGTTTAACCCCTGGCGAGGGAGATTGCACCCCCCCCCCCCCGGGTAAACCATTTTTATTTTTATTTTTTTTAAAAGGGGGGGTTGGCCCATTTTCAAAGAGGCCGACTCCCACCCCCCAGATGAAAACCCTGGTGTCTAGTGGTGTTTCCTGTCTGTGGATCACAGCCCTTTTGGGCCCATTCTCCCCACTGGGGAAGAATGCTACCTTACTTGCTGCTTCCTGCTCCGATGGTGAAAAACAACTGTGACGTCAGTGCACGTCGTGGCGTTCTGACATCACTAAGAGGCGGGTGGGGGACAGGGGGAGACATGGAAGCTCTTCCTTGTCTACCAAGGGATATAGCAGCAGAGGATTTTTAAAACCCCTCCCTGGCATCGGCCACTTGTTCTGGCCTGCAACAGGGAGGGTGTGCATGTTTCACCCATTGGCAGGCACACACACTAATAGGGTTAAGGCACTTCCCACATATCAAATAAAAGCGCACCAAAATATGAACATAAGCATTTAACTTGAATGCAGTGAAACATGTGTCTGTGTCAAAATACAGCATTTAAACAATGGTAGACAAAATATATGCAATACATTAGCAGTGAATATATACATAAAATTAAGCTAAATAATTACGAATTAAAATACATCACCACAGGGGTTGAATCCATTATCCTTGCCAGCATCAAACTGTGGAACCCTGAACGGCTGAGGCAGGAGAACCTTCCATCATGGGACCATAAACAGTGTGTCCACTTTCAGGTGAGCTTCTCCCTCAGTGCCAAGTTTCCCCACCTTATGTACCTTAATTCAACTCAAGAGGAAGATTCTAGTAACCCCCCTCTCTTCAGATATGAAATACAAGCACTGGCTGTACTCAGTCTGTGTCAAAAATACACAAAGGAATGGCCCCTTTCCCAATGCACATTCCAGAGACAGAACTGCACTTTTCCTTGATGAAAACATTCCCAGGATGAGACTCTCTTATCATATCTACATTCCACATACCCCATGTTTTGAACCAGCAGGGGTGTAAACCTGTGCTGGTGAGAAAAGCACAAACACGTTTTGTGTGGAAAACCAGCTCAGTGTGGATAAAACCCTGTGCTGCTCTGATGGAACCTGAAGCTAAGCACAAAATGGAGTCAGTCATCAAGATGGAGTCGGACGTCAAATACACATAGCATTACAGTGGGTGTTCCCCAGCAGGTAAAAATCGCACTTTTATGGCCCAATCTTTTACAGTCAACAAACAATTGTGCCCCTAAATCAATCTCCCCTGTCCACAAGGCTAACCCCTTTCTATTCTACTTTATTACCCTGCCCCCATACTCTCTCCTAGGACCTCATACCTTCTCCCATTTCCTGGGCCAGCCTCTTGCTTGATAGACCATCTGTTCGCCCTCTGGCATCAGAATTCTAGAAAATATCCCCATCACAGACACCAATTCAGTTGCATTCATTGCAGATTTCGAAAAAGCGTTCAACAGCCTAGAATGGAATTATCTCACTGCAGTCATGACACATTTTTGTCTCGCTGACGGATTCCTGAATTGGAGCAGACTACTCTACTTGAAAACTAGTGCTAGAGTCAAGACTGGCAAACATCTCTAAAAGCTATTTGGTTGAACAATGTACCATACATGGCTGTCCGCTCTCACCCTTACATTTTGCATTGGCTATGGAGCCCCTAGCAATCAGTGCCAGGCACAGACAAGGCTACTAGGGCCCGTTGTATTAGAAAAAGACAAAATATAGCACTCTATGCTGATGACCTATTGCTATTTTTACACAGTAGCCAGTGGGGCCTTGTAGGTTCCCTGTGGCTCAGAAGTTTTTGGTTCTATCTCAGGCTTAAAGGTTAGTTGGCTGACGTCTGGCCTGTTCCCTATACACCTAGGAGTACTTCCCCCGCTCATTGACTACCTTGCCATGGGAACCTAATTCCATAGCCTATCAAGGGAAGGATTTTTCACACTGCTTCTGCCCTCCAGAATGGTAATATCCGACAAGCGGTCAGTACTCTGTGACAAAACAACTTTCTGGAGTAGTCTTCCTTTATTGGTTATAGGTAGAGTGGCATTACTCAGAATGATCGCCTTACCTTGATTGCTTTATTATTTTACAGTTTTACCCACCAAAGTTCCCAGTGCGTTTTTTAGAGAGCTAGAATCACTGACCATCGATTTCCTCTGGGGATGTGGCTGTAGACAAGTATCTTTGGCTAACTTACAAAGGCCACTGGAGCAGGAGGCCTTGCAGTACCAGATTTTGAAACCTATTTTATAGCTGCCCAATAACAATACTTTACACAATGGATAAGGGGTCACCAACAATCCTGACCAAGCACAGAGCCTGGGTACCCCAGAGAGACAGTCAGTGATTAAGCTTTTACTGGGATTGAAAAGACAAAGGAGGGTGCTGACAGTAGAATTCAAAGTCATTGCTTATTATTGGCACAGATGTTTTCAAAAAACAAAGTCTAAAACCCCATACACCCCTGACCTACCAATAGACTTCCTAACAGTCCTTCCCCAATGAGGAAACTGGAATGGGCTTGGGAACTTGAAAGAGGCAGGGATAACCAAGATCGGGAAACTATACAGCGAAGGCACACTTCTCCCATTTGAGGACCTTAGAGCTGATTACAGCCTACATGCACAACACTTTCTTTTACATAGAGCGGTGACAGCTGCAATGAAGAAACACTTGGGACCAGGCCTGCCAGAACCACCCACACACAGTGGTAACAGCATCTGGGACATTCAAAGCAGTCATCTGCCTTTACAGGAGTGTACAAGCAGATAATCTCCAACCACTAAATTATCCCCATCACAAGTGGGAAGATTATGTAAGGGCCCCAGTTGATGATAAAAACTGGATGATCATGCTAGAATGAGTACCAAAAATATCCAGTAATGCTAGGTTCAAATTAATCAATTACTATATCTTGCATAGAGCATACCTCACACCAGGCGATGTCAATAACATTTTTAACTTGACTGAAGCCAAATGCCCTCAATGTGGAGCTGATTTTTTTCACATGATATGGCCTTGCCTGACCCTTACATGCTACTGGCAAGAGATCATAGAAACATTGTCAGGGGTAGTGGAGAGGGAGGGGCCATATGACCCTGTATATTGCCTTTTGAGTAGCTTTCCACAAACTTCCAAAATTAAAGTAACCAGTAAGTTCCTAGACCTCTGATTCATCCTAGCTAAAACAGAGATAAGTTGACACAGGAAATCCGGGGGTGGCCCGAAATTAACCACATTGAGGCAAGAGTTCCTGAAATGGGCTGCATGCGAAGGTAACACATTGCTAAATGAGGCACACCGAGAACGCCGTCCTGTGGACATGGCTAGAGCATGGGAGGGCTTAGTAGAGGACCTCAAACACCTCAATACCCTTCTGAGAGAATTCTCTTTGGGATCACCCAGAACACCTGCTAAAGTGGGAAGGGTATCCCCAGACCTGGGTCCTTTGCTCACTGTGCCACTGGATTCAAGCTAGCCTGGCTGATGAAGGGTGATACCCTGAAACCGGTCCCAGGATGCTTGTTTCTGGTCTGGGGAGGACCTGTCTTGGCAGTTCGGCTGGACTGTTCCCATGAGGAACAGGGTCAAGACTGATTTGCATATGGCTGGGTCCCACCTGGGGTGGCATGGGGAGCAAAAGAACGATGGACTAAACCCAGATCTGTAACTGGGGTGAGTGTTTACATTGTTCAGCACTCCGTCCATCATCCTTTTGTGTTACTAAAGTTGCCCCAAGTGGGAAGGGTATGCCCAGACCTGGGTCCCTTGCTAACTGTGCCACTGGATTCAAGCTAGCCTGGCTGATGAAGGGTGATACCCTGAAACCGGTCCCAGGATGCTTGTTTCCGGTGTGGGGAGGACCTGGCTTGGCAGTTCGGGCTGGACTGTTCCCATGAGGAACAGGGTCAAGACTGATTTGCATATGGCTGGGTCACACCTGGGGTGCATGGTGAACAAAAGAATGATGGATTAAACCCAGATCTGTGACTGGGGGTGAGTGTTTGCATTGTTCAGCACTCCGTCCATCATCCTTTTGTGTTGCTAAAGTTGCCCCAAGTAAGAAGGGTATGCCCAGACGTGGGTCCCTTGCTCACTGTGCCACTGGATTCAAGCTAGCCTGGCTGATGAAGGGTGATAACCTGAAACCGGTCCCAGGATGCTTGTTTCCGGTCTGGGGAGAACCTGGCTTGGCAGTTCGGGCTGGACTGTTCCCATGAATAACAGGGTCAAGACTACTCACCTTTATGAGTATTAAATGCTTAGTTGCTTTTTAATAGCTATAAGGTTATAGTGCTTTATGAATACTATCATACATCTGCAGCTAATATGTTTGTAACATTTTTTGAATATATATTTTTTGGAGTAGCAAATTTTATATTGTATTGTATGTTATGAAATGTAACTAGTCTTTCTTTTGTTATAGGAAATTGGGGGTCTGATGGATGATAATTGGATCCCAGTTACTTCATCTTCACTTTCATCAATTTAGATCTTCAAGTGGTACGCAGATAAGAATATTTATTAGAGCACTTTTTCTTCATTCTGTTTAAATTTATTTGAACAATTAAATTACATCACAGTTGCGTTACAGGTCTATATATTTTCTGTGAGGAGGCTGAAGAAATAATTAATATTTTTGATATTAATAATTGATGAAATTTGTTATTGGGGGATTTTAATCTTGTCTTTGGTATTTATAGGCGTTTTTGATAGTGATAATTTATCTATATTTATGTATTTAAAAGCCATATTTACTGAATGATGTGTATTTTAATATTCTCTCCTTTTCCTTTAGATGTGTGGCCATTTTATGATGGAAATACGATTTGAATATAGTAATTTACTGACTAGAAATTTTGATTGTTAAAAAGAAAATAAAAAAATATTATTATTGTCCAATATTAATGATATTTTAGAATGATTAATCATGTAGGTGCCCTGTTGCGTAGTTCCCTCTGTTTAGTCCTGTTTTTATGCAACTGAATACTATATATTTGACTCTTGTTCAATTGGTGGTTTAACTCACGGCTGTGCTTTGAGCCAAAACGCATAGTGATTAAAGCCTTTTTTGCTTCACTTTCTGAATTCCTGAGTGCGCGATTCTATTTATTACTTTGTTTTCATTTATCACTTTACCGGTATATATATATATATATATATATATATATATATATATATATAGATAGATAGATACATATATATTCACCACCAGTTGTCTTGCAGCGTGCGTCTTCAAAGCATTGCACTTACTCCAACCAATGCGTTTCAACCGTAGCTTTTAGGCAGCAATAAGAAAAGTCAAGCTAACTCTTGTGATTATGTTTCTGCTAGAGAAGGATCAGACTTTTGTCTAGTGGCAATTTTGATGCCATGAAGTAACACAGAAGGTTTATTTATATGCCTGCTGCAACGATCAAATCTGTATTTTATGTGAATAGCTGAGTGGATTAGTAAAGCCAGTCGTTAGCTGCGCTATAATTCAAATGAAATGTATGTGTGAGAGGGGCTAGGGAGAGATGAAGGGCACTTTTGCTGGGTGGTAGTGAGAGAATCTGAGGAGGATGTTATGGGAGTACCAATAATGATTGTCTGGCTGGGTGTCACAGGCGCTAAAGACTGTGATGATGGGTATGTCACAAGGTGAAGTAATAGTGTGTCTTTTTTTTTTGTATATTGTGAGAAAATGCTGATTGAGGGAAAAAATTAAGATAAGGTGACTGACCTTTACTGTTGCAAGCATCACACACACACACCCACCAGCAATTTTGTGACTGTCAACGTAGGCTAGTGTTTTAGGGGGACAGTTTAACCAGTAGCAGAGATGGCGTCTCATTGGATGACTGCTGCTCAAGCCCTATGGGTTATGGAGGACAGCTCTGACGTAAAATCAGAGACTGAGACATCAGATATTGAGACAGCATCTGAGGGATAGAACAATGGAGCAGACTCAGAGTAGAGGAGGAGTACCATCCGACAACTCCTCTTCCAGTGATTCTGAGGGGGGTGAGGAGGGCAGTCGTGCTGTCCCATCGCAAGCACAGCGTGTTAGCACAAGACATAGAGCAGGTGCATGCGGTGGCAAGCACATAGAGAGTGCTCTCCCCAATTTATTTCAGCCCCAAATTCCACCGCCAAAATTATATTGTGGAGACATCAAGATTATCCATCTCAAAACAGCGTGGTTTAGTAAGGCAGGCTCCTGCGTTTTTTGACCTGGGCTCGGCAGACATATAGGGAAACCTACCAAACCCAGACATTTCTGGAAACTAGACACCCGGAGGAGTCTATGGAGGTGTGGCTTGTGTGGATTGCCCAAAGTTTTCTTACCCACAATACCCTGCAAAGGTGAAATGTTGAATAAAAACTTTATTCTTTTTTGCATTTCTGTCCCACAAACTACAGGAATATGCTTGGATCCATAAAATTCCTACCACCAAGGGTTTCCCCAAATGGCCTGATAAAAACACTATCCCACTTGAGTGCCTGTACCTACTGCCTGCATCAGGAATGGAGCGCCCCAGGGTCAACTGTTGTCCTTATGTAAGGACGAACATTGACCGTTGTGTTATCTATTTCTTTCACGGGCACTATGCCTACCTACACAAGTGAGGTACCATTTTTATTTGGAGATTTGGGTCATTGCTGGGTGGAAGGAAGTTTGTGACTCCCCTCAGATTCCAGAACATTCTATCACCGGAAAGTACAGCAAATCTGTTTTTTAGCCAAATTTTAAGTTTGCAAAGGATTCTGGGTGACAGAACCTGGTGAGAGCCCCACTAGTCACCTAATTCTGGATTTCTCTAGGTGTTTACTCTCCATAAATGTATAGGTTTGGTAGGTTTCCCTAGGTACTGGCTGAGCTAGAGGCCAAAATCCACAGCTAGGTACTTAGCAAAAAAGGCGTCCATTTTCATTGGAAAAAGGTGATGTGTCCACATTGTGTTTTGGGGCATTTCCTGTTGCGGGCACTAGGCCTACCCACACAAGTGAGATACCATTTTTATCGGTAGACTTGGAAGAATGCTGGGTGAAAGGAAGTTTGTGGCTTTCCTCAGATTCCAGAACTTTGCAGTACCGAAATGTGAGGAAAACTCGTTTTTTTAGCTACATATGGAAGTTTGCAAAGGATTATAGGTGACAGAACCCGGTGACAGCCAACAAGTCACCCCATTCTGGATTACCCTAGGTGCTTTCCATAAATGTATAGGTTTGTTAGATTTCCCTATGTGCCAGATAAGCTACAGCCCAAAATTCACAGCTAGGCACTTTGCAAAAAACACATCATTTTGCAATGGAAAAATGTGATGTGTCCATGCTGCGTTTTGGGGCGTTACCTGTCACGGACACTAGGCCTATCCACACAAGTGAGGTACCATTTTTATCAGGAGACTTGGGGGAATACAGAATAAAAGAACAAGTGTTATTGCCAATTGTCTTTCTCGCAATTTTGCCTTCCAAATGTAAGGCAGTGCAGAAGAAATAAGTAATTTTGAGAAATGCCCTGTAATTCACATGCTAGTATAAGGACCCCCAAATTCAGAGATGTGCAAATAACCACTGTTTCAAAACTCCTTATCTTGTGCCCATTTCGGAAATGCATAAGTTTCCTTGATACCTATTTTCCACTCTTTATATTTTACCAAATGAATTGCTGTATGCCCGGTATACAATGAAAACCCATTGCAGGGTGTAGCTTATTTATTGGCTCTGAGTAGCTTGGGTTCTTGATGAACCTAAAAGACTTATATATCTCTGCAGCCAGGAGGGCTCAGCAAATATAACAGTATATTGCTTTAAAAAATCTATCTTAGTTGGAAAAAGTTATGGTAGAAAACGTAATCAGAAAGAGCTGTTTTTTCAACTCAATTTCAATATATTTTTATTTCAACTGTTACTTTCTGTAGGCAACTCTTGAAGAATCTACAAAAATGAGCCCCTGCTGAATTCAGAATTTTGCCTACTTTTCAGAACTCTCTAAATGTCCAGGATCCACTATTGGTTTCACACCCATTTCTGTCACTAACTGGAAAAATAGTAAAAACGGGGTATGTCCCAGTAAAATGCCAAAACTGTTTTGAAAACTTTTCTTTTCTGATTCAGATCTGCCTGTTCCTGAAAGCCAGGAAAATGGTTATTTTACCACCATAAACCCTTTGTTGATACCATTTGCAGGGGAAAGAATAGATGTCTTCTTCTGCAGCACTTTTCTACCATTTAAAAAAAAAAGATTTTTAGCTGTATATTGGCTAATTTCTTCGTCTCCTCCAGGGGAACCCACAAACTCTGGGTACCTTTACAATCCCCAGAATGTTGGAAAAGGATGCAAATTTGGCGTGGATAGCTTATGTGCACAAAATGTTATGGGAGTCTAAGCAAAAACTACTCCAAATAGCCAAAAAAGGGCTCAGAACTTTGGGGAAGGGAATCCCAGCAGCTAAGGGGTTAGAAGTTGCAGAATGATTATCAAATTTAGAACCAAAGTGGTAATACATTAACACTATGGACAACGCCTTTCCATAAGAGTCTCATGGTATAGAAGAAGTGTCCACGCAGGATGCAGCATACTACAGATGAAATGAGAGGCATGGAAGTAACGCATTAGTACAGCTTGGAGAGCTGTAGAATCCTCTTAAGAAACATTCAACTAAAAATGGAAGAGGCAAAGAAATGAAAGGGAGCCTATAAAAGAGAAATATTGAAGCTGGGAGACTGGCCAACCAAGCTAACACTAAAGCACACCCTTTATTATGTGGCTGTACACATGTGATTAGAAAATGTTGACATCCAATGGGCTGGAGATTCAATGACTGATGTGGACTGAACCATTACCCCATACAGCATGTTGTCATTGACGAAAGCAGACTGAAAATAGTATGATTAAAAAATAAAAATAAAAATGCATATATGTATACATATATATGCATTATTTTATCATTTATTATTATATATATGCATTTTTTTATGATTTTGTATTACGAATTTATTTATATATGCATTATTGTATGAATATTTTTATTACACGATCGAGACATCAAAGAATAGTTTCTAGCACAAATTATTACACTGCAAATCAGTCTTGCGTTATAATTGGCTTGTCACCATATCCATCTTTGGCCGCCTGTCCTGAACATGAGCTTTCTGGCAAGGCACTCATCAAGCAGTCATAAAATAATATAGGATACAAATTACATTTGGCAAAACAAAACACTTCTAATAGAGTCTAACTCAAACATTGTGATCAGCAATCTTTATCATGATCATCACAGTCGTACAGAGTTGTAGGTCTAAAAAGATGCAATCATACTGCAAACTATTGACTCAACATATTAAAAAAACAACTGTTTTCAACACCTTTTTGGCCATCACAAAGACCTATTAAATTTAAAAGACAGTTTACTCCAAGATTTTGCAGCCTAACTAGCAGAACATACATCCTTTCCTTGACTACCTTTAAAGGTAATGAAGGCAAGCAGTTAAAGGATTCCAAGGGAGGCAAGGTGGGGGTCAAAGCCAAAGAACTCAATTTTCAATCAACAAATCCAGTATTTAACTGTTCAACCCAGCTTGCCTTTTTAAAACACAAAGGGCCTGAATATGAGTTTGGCGGACAGACCGCCAGACCGCCAGACCGCCAGACCGCCAGACCTCCATGTTGGCGGTCTGAAAATAGCTGCTGTGCGGGCAGCCCCTAGCATGCTGTATTATGACGGGTACCGGCAGACCTGCCGCCTGACAAACAAAAAGGCAGGCTGTCAGTGCCACGGGCAACCACTGAGCCCATTACAAACACACAGTTGCCTCGATGGTCCCCTTGTGGCGGCAAGAAAACACTGGCAGACCGTAACTGTACGTGCTCAGCAGTGCAACACAAAAGTGCCCATTGGATGAATTCAAAACAACACAGCTGACACAAATTGGCTCAGTGGACACAACTGCAAATTACACTATAAAACACATCCCTTTACAGACCACAATCCTTTGCATTTCCACTGGACGATGAAGAACACTGATCACCATTTTCTCATTTTTTCATGTATTAGGCACCCCTTTTTTCAACATCCATTTAACATCCTGCACACACTTTTGTCCATGCTCTCCCTATTCCCAATTCCCTGTTACCCACTTTAGTGGTCTACCATGTCATGTCCCAAAAATCTCTGTTTTTCTGAAGATGAGTTGAGAGTCATGGGGGATGAAATCACAAGAGTAGAGGAACAATTGTTTGGAGCTCAAGTCCAGGATACTCCTCTCAGTAGGAAAATGGAACTGTGGCAAAGGATAGTCAACAGAGTGAATGCGGTAGGCACCACCCTGCGCACAAAGGAGGACATTAGGAAGAGGTAGAAAAACCTGAAGGACAATGTCTGTTCCCTGGTCTCCAGGCAGCTGCTGGAGGCCAACAAGACTGGCCGTGGCCCTCCCATTGCCCCATTAATACTCTTTTTCTGGGAGGAGAAGGTCTTGGCCATCCAGCATCCTGAGGGCTGATCAGAAATACCTGGGGCAGTAGAGTTTAGTAATTTACAACACAAAAACTGTCACAAAACTACAATGTCCTGCATGCTCACAGCTCAGATTTTGCCACTGTCTTGTTCATGTCCAGATACCCCTGTTTCTCAGCTCTCAGTTGAAATATACTCACCTGGGGGGGGTACGATTTCTATTTTATGTGTAGTAGAGGATGTTACCTGACTCCATTTCCCCAGAGGCCTTGTGTCTGTAACTCCAACCACCAGCTCAGTGCTTATTTACCCATGTTGCTCAACTTTCAATTCAATTGAAGTGTACTCACCTGGGAGGATACCATTTTTATAGTGTGGGTAGCAGAGGGAGTGACCTGAGTGTGAAGGCCAGGAGGCCCTGTTTCTGTAACTCCAACCACCAGCCCA
The DNA here is from genome assembly GCF_031143425.1 of Pleurodeles waltl. Classification (NCBI taxonomy): domain Eukaryota; kingdom Metazoa; phylum Chordata; class Amphibia; order Caudata; family Salamandridae; genus Pleurodeles; species Pleurodeles waltl. The sequence goes on along the minus strand of NC_090437.1, from coordinate 516,585,290 downwards.
CAAATCTCAAATGAACTCTACCCACCTGTGACTGAGCAAGATACAGATCATGCTCCACTCAGAGATGTGTCTGTCTATCTAGCTCCATCTTGACCTGCCCTCCCAAGATTACACTATTGAGGACAGGAATAACACCTTACCAAGTGTGTGCACTACGTGTTCCTAAGGCCTTAAGCTGCATCACCAGATTAGTAACAGCAACACATACATTGAACACAGCACTGCACACATAAGGACTGCAGTTATATAGACAACAAAGTTCTTCTTTGCCTGTATCTCACTCAACTAGGCCTCCAAATGCTGAATGGCACATGTTGATTCTACACTGTGCTGGCTTCACTGTTGGTAAGATATCATTTACAGGCCATCATCCAAAGTACAACTGATCAGCACTTCTCATAAGCTGCTTAGGTCTAAAGGTTTAGGAAAGCTTCACACATGTCATGTCAAAATCTACAATACCATGCAATATGGAATAAAACGCACAACTTATGAATGTCCAGTGTCTCTGCTTACTATAACACAAAAGCTTTAAAGGTTGATGTCTTACTTCAACCGGTAACAATGTACTTCCTTCATCAGCAGTTTGACCTTCCACTGGACACACACAGGCTGCCCAACAGACTTCCACTCCCCCAGTATGAAACCCTCAGTGATGATGATACTCTTGGACTTGTGGATGTGGAGGACCATCCTGACTTATTTGGCAACCTGGTCAGACGGCAACAGGGAGTCTCACTGTGGCCACAATGTCACCTCCCAGCCCTGTTGCATCAACATCCCAGGCAACAATGCGCCCCCCCCCAAACCTGTGCACCTAGCACAGTTTCCACCATCTTGTGCCCCCCAGTCCTGGATCCTAAGGTGCATCTTGACTCTCCTGACACTGAGGGTCCAGGATCAAGTTGGAGAGGGCACCCTGTGCTAAGGGCATAGGCTCTTGGGGGTAGGGTGCATGAAGGGATGCTGTGGGCCACCGTAGTGAGGCCACTGGGGCTGCTGTCAGCCAGGACACCATCAGTCACATCTTGGGGGTCTAACAAGAGTCCCAAGGCATGATGGGTCAGGTATTGACTGAACTCCGGGACATTAAGCAGCTGCAGAGGGCCATGATAGACAAAATGGATGCCCACAAAAACATGGGCACCATAACAGGGGTGCTGAGGGAAATCAACACCACCCTGAGCAGGGCTTTCCACCCATCATCTACCCCTTCCGGTGTGGCAACTACAAAACAGCCAAGTACATCTGTGGCACCCACAAAGGGAGGCCCTGCTGTGGGCACAACCAGCCTAAAACAACCCTGCCTTTGCAGCAGATGATCCCCCCTTGCAAATGGGGATGTTCAGCAAAGAATCCAGGAAGTGCAGATGGCAAGACACCCACCACTGCCAGCAAGTGACCTCTTACATAATGTCCTCCGTTGTGTGCCACACATTCACTCTGTTGACTGGTCCTGAACCACTTTCTATTTACATTGGGATGAGTATTCTGGACTTTGGGCTTCCAAACATGTGGCATCTACTCCAATGATTTCATCCACCATGACTGACCCCTTCACTTCACTTTTAATTTCATTTATGTCCCAATATTAGTTTTATATATACAAACTCATTGCCTACTGTCTTTAATTTCACATTTGGCTATGTAGATATGTAACACCATGCAGATACTAGTTACATGTGTAAGCAGGTGCATGTAGCATGTACACAGTGTCCACCCCAGGATCACCCCAGGATCACAACCATTACACACCAACACATAAGTATGTGTCTTATTGCAGAAGAGATACTGTTATATTGTTCAACACATAGGCTGTCAAGATGTCAGTAACTTTGAAAGTGAGACATGACCATAGCAAACTGTGTACACCACAAAATATAATAGTACAGACACACAGAACATTGTAGCAATGGATGTATCAGACAGTGTCATGTTATATAGGAAAACAATGAATATGGTTGATGTCATCAGTTGGAGCTTAGGGCCAGATGTAGGTAGCCAAAAATGTGCAAGTCGGAAATTGCGATTCTTTGCGACTCGCAATTTCCGACTCGCAAACAGGTATCCAACAAGAAGAAGCAACTTCATTTTGAGACTCGCAAATGAAGTCGCACCGCAGATTGCGAGTCCGCTGTTTGCGAGGTCGCTTTTTGCGACCTCGCTAAAAACGAACACGCAAATTGCGAGTGGGTGTCACAAATTGCGACTGTGCCGCAAATTGCATGCAGGTGCAGCAGAACACTCTGGAAAACACTTCCTGGCTCTTGATGATGACATCACAGCCAGGAAGTTTACAAATACACCTGGGAGGAGGGAGGACCACACCCATTTCCAACTGCTGAACAACCACCAGGAGGAACAGCAGCAAGAATTGAGGACTCAGGCAGGAAGAGGAAACTAAAATTCTCAGAGAAGGAACTGGAGGTGCTGACAGATGAATGCTGCCAGCACCATGACCAACTATTTGGAAGGGCTGCCCTCAGTGTGCCAGAGTCTGACAAAAGGAGGATTTGGACAGACATCCAGGAGAAGGTGAATGCAATCGGGGTGAGCCACAAGAGCATAGATGAGCTGAAAAAATGATGGTACGACCTGCGTTCCAGGACCAAGGAGAGGGTGGCAGAGCGCCTCCGGGAGATGAGGGGCACAGGAGGAGGCCCATCTACCGTCCCACCACCCACACCCATGGAGGAACAAGTGCAACAGACCCTGAGCCAGAGGCAGTGGCTGGAATAGGAGAGCTGGACACGTCAGCGCCAGGACCATCAACAAGTGAGTACCATGAAACATGCATCTACACCCATATCTGCCATACCCCCACCCACCCAGTACACAGCAGCATGCACAACCAAATGAGCTCCATTTCAGAGTAACAACCACCAGAATGGTGCATTATGGGCAATGTAGTCCAGTAGGCAGCTGATAGGCAACAGTTTATTTGGAAGCATACAACAGATGTTAGATACTGACAGTGTGTTCCCTATGTCCCACAGGTCTCCCACAAGACATCTCCACCAGCCAGTCCATCCAGGGTACAGAGGTCAGCCAACAGGCAGCACAAGACACAGGAGCAGCCACCACAGGGCCCTGCACCACCCGACCACAGTCCCCTCCAGATGCACCATTGGAAATTGTGGAGATTGACCCAGCACCCGGTCCCAGCCACAGAGCCAGCCAACAGGACCTTGATGCTCCACCGCGTCGCAGACGACGTGTCCATGTCCCTGCAGTGTCACAGGGAGATGTAGGGGACTCCTGCATGTCCGCCGCCGAGGGAGCTCTCATCAGAGGTCAGCTCCTGCAAACAAGGCAGATGAGAGTGATATCAGGGGCCATGCAGCGAATGGAGAGAAATTTCACAACAGGGCTGGCACAGGTCCACACAGACTTCCAAAACCTGAACAGTCATGTGGGTGACCTTGCACTCTCCATCAGGCAACTAGTGACTGAACTTGTTACAGAGAGAGAGAGTGCAAGGTGCCGTGAACGCCAACTCATCCACCGTTTGGACCGCATGTCTGCCTCCATCGTCCGCCTGGCTGTGAATACAACAGGGCTGTCACACCGGACAGTCAGTTTACAAGTAGACATGGGCCACTTTGCAGGCGATGTGGCTCGCAGCCTGGGACGGATAAGCCACGGGCTCTTTATGTGTGACATTCGTGTGTGTGGTGACAGGCAGCACATACCTTCCAAAGTATTGGTTTGCAATGTGGTCCCGTCTCCGTCTGCCTTGATTTGCAATGCTTCTATCCACATGATGGCGATGTGTTAGCTCTTGCTCGTCATCCTCCGAATCTGGGTCTTCAGGGGTGAGATGTAGACCACGTCTGGTGGCAATGTTGTGCAGTATAGCGCATGCGCCAACTATCTTGAATGGTGTTATTGGGGCATACTGGAGCGCACCTCCACTTCTGTGGAGGCATCTGAATCTTGCCTTCAACAGTCCAAAGGTCCTCTCTATAACATTTCGGGTCCTCCTATGTGCACTGTTGTATCGCCTCTCAGTCTCATTGCTGGGTGTTAAGTACGGGGTAAGTATCCATGGTCTTAGAGCATATGCACTGTCACCTGTTTGACAAATATAAGCAATGTTAGCAGGGCATGGATGTATCCACATTGACCTGTGTGTATGTTTTCAGGGTGTAGTCAGCAATACCTAATAGATATCCGTCTCCAAACTCCCCACGTTCTAGGCGTTGGTGTATCCCACTGTGCCTGAAAATGTAAGAGTCATGTGTGCTCCCTGGAAATTTGGCCACCATGTCAGTGATGACATAATGGGTGTCACATACCACCTGGATGTTCAGTGAATGGGTACACTTCCGGTTGCGGAACAGATATTCCAGATTTGCAGGAGGACATATTTGTATATGTGTCCTGTCTACACCCCCTATTACATGAGGGAAGTTGGCAATCCTGTAGAATTCCAACTTGGTGCTGTTGATTTCTGCCTCATTCCTGGGTAGGTAAATGTATCTGGACATGTGTGTGAGTATGGCATCTAAGAAACATGTGAAAAACCGTGAGAGTGCACTTTGGGATACCCCACCTGCCACAGCAATCACCCCCTGATAGCTACCCGGGGCCAAGAGGTGCAGTGAGCATAGCACTTGCACATGTGTGGGGATGGCGCTGCCGTGCACAGTCTGGCATTGAAGCTGCGGATTGAGTAGGTCTATTATTTCTAATATTGCTGCACTGCTGAGTCTGTATTTATCATAAATCTCCTCCTCAGTTTGTTGGAAAAGTGTCTGCCTGGTTCTGTATATCCTCTCCTGTCTCTGGCTCCTCCTCCTCTGCTGTGCGGCGTGGACTCTCCTCCTCCTTGCTATCACATATATCTCCGCCATTTTGAGTAACCCAGATGCCTTCTGGGTCTCCTTTTATACTTTGGTTCTGGTTACCCCCTGCTCTGAGTTAGTGGGAAATTGGGTGTGCAAAAAGGGCTTTTTCATATGGTTTGCGACTCGCAAATTGCGACTTCCTATTTGCGGGTCGCACAATGGGGTTGCAAATTTTGCGAGTCGGCATTGGCTCGCGTCGCTATTTGCGATTCGGAAATTGGGTTTTTGCATCCCATTTCCGATTTTGCGGGGTCGCAAATAGCGATTCGGGCCATTTGCGACTCGCAAAACTTTGCTACATCTGGCCCTTAGCTCTCAAAAGGAAGCCCACCTCATGGGATGCATCTCCCAGACAGATGGCAGTTTGACAGTTCATGATCACAGGGACATTACAATCCAGTGCTTCTGCATCTGATTGCATGACATAATTAATTATCAGTGATGTGCCACAGCCACTTTGGCCAACAATGATCAAACACATCAACAGCTACACACAGTTCATAACAAAAGGATGTTTAGCCAATTTGAAGGTGGACTGACATGAAAATGTCCTACAAAAAACATTTTCACTAACCACATGATGGCACACACGGTGCATCATGGCCATAACACAAGCAAGCTGAATGGTGTCTTCTGCACTTTCTTCCTATCACTGTGCTAGCTAGCTTGACTCAGGTCGCCTACACCTAAAGTCTGTGATAAACATTCCCTGGAAAAATCCATGTCCACTTTGTATGTCACAAAAGCAGGATTTGCCTGCCAATGTCACAACTCTGAAATGTCTAAATGAAGATCTCATGGTGAAGGTACCCGAACAAAGAACAGATCAAGGAGTGGAGTTATGAAACCATACACATGACACAAGTCACATAGCAAACGTCAGGACAAGAAAGTCCTTCAGAAAATTTAGACACAAACAAAGCAACATCATAAAAATGTGAGTGTCAAAAACTTGCTCAACAAACATCCTTTTGCATATTTTGCGTGATCATGAGCTCCATAACTATTACTAAAAAGGTACTCCACACATCATCACAACTACAGTTCATTGTACAGTCAAAGTCATGACATTTCATGACATACTTACACTTATGAGTAGACATTGTCGATGAGATCTTGTTGCAAGTCAGCTCCTTCCTTCTCACTACTATTGTCTTCATTTGGCATTCCAGGATTCTCATCCGGTGGCCCCTCAGGCTCCCCCCTCTTCTGGGATGTAAGGGACATTCCTCTGCAGCACAATGTTATGGACCATGCAGCATGGCACAGTGATCTGATACATTTTCCCAGGTGAGTAGAGCATGTCTCCCCCAGTCTTGTCCAGACAGTGAAATCCAGCCTTCAGTAGCACAAAAGCCTGCTCCACTGCCCGCCGTGTTTTTCCATGAGCCTCATTGAAGCAACTTCCCTTGGCGTAGTTGGATCCCTCAGCAGTGTTAACAACCAAGGACGGTTTGGATATGGTGAGTCTCCTAGTTTGGAATGAGATGTGAGCATCACAATTAGTCACTCACTTCATGATTGTAGCCCATGCCATTGCACAAAGAAAATCAGGACAGATGTGATTTATCAATCAGCCGGGCCCTCTCTGGTTGCAGTTGTGAGATGAGCCGGGGTATGTGCTTCAAAGGAATCCTGGGCTGAAACAGGGAACTGGGCACAGATGTTTGAGATGTAGAGGTCTAACAGGCAGACAACTTGCATATTATTAGAATGGAAGTTCTTCTTGTTGTGATAGACTTGGGCCCTGGCCTGCAGTGGCAGCAACGCAATATGTGTGCCATCAATGGCTCCCACCACATATAAGAGGTGAGCAAAACCATAGAAGTCAGTCTTCACATTGGCCAAATCCTCATGTCTATGGAACCTGATATAGCAGTCAATGTGTTTCATTAGTGCTGATGTCTCTTAACACACCACTGAACATAGGGTAGGACTTGCCACCAGATATGGCCGCTGTACGTTGGAAGGACCCTGTGTCTAGGAAGTGTAATACTACCTTGAGTCTCACAATGTGTGATATGCATGTTGGATTACTGTTTTCAGGCATTAGATTTGGCTCCAACTGACAAGATAATTCCAAATTAGTTAGTTCGATTCATACAGAACTGTTTAATGATGTGACGTTCTTTCATGGTTTGAAGGTCTGGCAGTGGAAGGTAGACTGGAGATTGTCACCTCCTCCCTCTCCCAGAGTGCCTATTTGTGATATTAAATGAGTTGGAGCTTTAGTAAATGTGTACACACCAACATACATGATGTACAAGAGAAACGTCCATGTGGCAATGCAGGAATGAATGGAATAACATATTACCCATTACACATTTCAAAACTGTCTCCTACTCAAGGGCCAAATGCGACCCCCATGGCTATCTATGCATGTGTCACCAACATCGATTTGGGCATAACCCAACTATCTGCTCCTTATGTTTAAATAAAATTTGATGGTTCATTCCGACTGCCAAAAATACATTCACCAGCGGTGAACAAGGAACTGCGGTTTCATGCCATGAGTGACCAGGGAATGGTCATGCACATATATTTGTGTTGTGCCCACAATTGTATTTCCAACTGCCAAAATGGTGAATGCCTGACCTACTTCACAGGACATTAGGAACCACCCGCAGCCGGTGGCAGAAGTCGTCCTCATGGTGGGTGGATTCAACCGCAGCAGACACAGCCATAGGCTAACGTTGTTGTATGTGGCAGTCACAGGCCAATGGCTTTGCCTGTCAGCGGTGATGACCACGTACGTGGTGTACGTGTATGCTGTGTTTTACAAATTCATTTACTTGACCCCTGACACTACTGCCATCAACACCACCACCACTTCAGCTGCTGTGTGCAACCTCTGGGAGCAATCATGCCATGGCCAGCAGGTGAAAGTGTCTCTGCCTTCTCTCCAGAGGAGCTGAAGAACCTTGTGGTTGATGTCTTTCCCCTGTATGGTCAGTTCTATGGCTCACCAGAGAAGCAGGTAAGAGCATCATAGGCACATTTGACTCTGATCAACACCATCCTTTCCCTCCTCACAGACCACAATGTGCCCCTTTGTGCCAGTTAGAGTTCTTGTGTGCCTGTTTTCACATTTTGTGTGGCATAAATGGGATGTACATAGTGCAGGTAGTCAGAGAAAAGTACTCTATGTATTGGCCATTCACATTGTGCTGTGCGATGTGTTTTGAGGCCTAGATCATCCTTGTGTCACATTCCTATATCTAGGCAAGGAGACTTTACAGCGATACAATGACACATTAATGGATATGATGGTTGTAAATGTCAAATGACATGTATGTGCATGACAGCATGTGCTGTGTATGCATACTGTTTGAGTCATTTGGGGATTTTGTAAGCAATGTGTATCTTGCCACAGATCATTCAGCCCACATCTTGTATTGCCAAACTGTTGTATGAGGGAAATATAATGACACACAAGTGACATTGATGATGGCCGCATGATGTACTGTCATGCATGGAAGTGATGGAAATATGAGTGTCATGTAGGTTCTGTATGTTCAGCCAGCAGAGACCAGGGCCTGTCAAATGTATCTCCCATTATGGGACATAGTCCAGGCTGGGGTAGACTTACTGTGGCTATGCAAGTGTGGCACTGTGCCCACTCCCTGTAGATCTGCAGATCTTGTCATATGTCCAAAACGAGTCTCTGGTGGCAAGATCTGGCCTGAATGCCTTAGTCTATTGATTAGATTAGTAATGGGTACTGAGGTAAATCCCTGAACTAGTACATATGTGCATTTTGCATCATAGTCAATGTGTGCTATTGACATGACAGGTTCCTTACTATCCCAGCTCTGTTGTCACCTTAACATAAGTCATATTTGTCCAGTACAGACATGTTGCATAAGTGACAACCCTATAGTGGAGATAGTTTGCAGATTCCAGTGAGGCCACGACAAGTGACTCAGTAGCTTGGTTACATGCCAAAACTTAGACCCAACATTCCTTTGTATGTTGGATGCTATCTCTGTAGGTTTGCCACATATGGTCAAATGTGTGTTCTGTGGCACAAGTAAACACCACACAAACCCTCCCTGAAGTGGCATCAGTCTACATTTGGTAGGCCACCTGTCCACAGATGCACAGGGAAGAGACTTCCACTATCAACCATGGCAGCCCATTCATTGTCACTCAAATCTTAGGGTGAAGTCTCTGCTATGGCAGTTGCCTGTAGGGATTGTATGCAGTGAATCAATGTTGCAGAGTGTAAATGTGTCTGTCCAGTCAGGCTCGACTAATTTACCTTTCAGAAGGCCACAGTGGTATGTTGTGATTCATTATGGCTCACAACACAATACATGTAGCTTGTGGCTGGGCTACCTGATGTCAGGTGGTTTGCTTAGTCAGTGTAGGCCATGAGCAGGGTAGTGAGTTGGTCTGCAGATGAATCCAAAAGAATGTAGTCATGTTGCTGCACTTATCAGCATGTGTGCTTTACACTTGTGGTATATTAACAAGTTAAACATTGTGTGCTTGGTGTTTCTGACATGGGTGTGACACAACCATTTGGGCAAAAACTTGTGTTTCCAACCTTTTGATTTGTCCCTTCTATCCATACAGTTCAACACCCATCAGAAAAAGGGGATTTGGAGAGCCATCTCCTAGAAGATGTGGACCCTAGGGGTCCATAGCCGGCAGATGTCCCACTGTCAGCAGAGGTGGGAGGACCTAAGACGCTGGACCCAGAATATCACTGAGTGCCAGCTGGGGTTGTCCTCCCAATGTAAGTAGGAGGAACATCGGAGACTGACCCCCTAATGGCCCACATTGTGGCGGTGGCCCCCCAGAGCATGATGGGGGTTTGAGGGGAGCACAGCAGCTACAAGGGGGTCAGTCCAGGGCATATTCCTGCCTGTAAGATTGCCAAGTTGATGTGTTAGGTTCTGTCATCTCCCACTAAAGATTGGGGAGGGGCATGTGTGACACACAAGATGAGTAACTGCTTGTACAGGTATGGAAGTTGGTGCAAGCTGATGTGCCTTGCCTATTAGCCCAGTGACCAAGGACACAACCGAGTTCAGTCCACAACCAATGTGCTTTCCAGTGCTAACACATGGCTGAGGACAGTGATCAAACAGGTCATGTTGTATGTTGTTGTGGGTGTACTTTGCACACAGCATTCCACTACTCTTCAGTGAGACAGCCCAAACAACATGAAATAATAGATCACTGTCCTAGCCCATGTGCCTGCTAGAGTGAGTATGTTGGCCTCTTTCCCCCAAAGGCCACTTCAGTGTGTCACGAGTGCTGATGCCTCACTACTGTCTGTCATGTCAAGGTGGCCATCATACATGTGACAGAGCATGCATTGCTCTCTGGGTTCAGTCACTTCCTTTGGTAAGTGGTGAATGCCCATTGACATTATTTTGGTGACATAACTGTTGCCATCATTCCTTCTGCCTACATGTCAGCATGAGTTCTTTTTAGTTTTGCCAACTCATTTTCACTGCTGTTTAATGCATGGTATACCTGTCTTCATGGGATGATGTCTGAATTTCTTCACATATGCATGTGCTTGGAATTGGACATATGTCATGGGGCTACAGTTCATGTGGTGCCACAGACAGGAGTGTGTCACCATTGATTGGTGGCTCACCCGTGCCCTTACCCGTCACTGCCTCTAATTTGGCATATACAACTGCAGTAGCAATGAAGGACATGACAGGTAGGACTACAGGTTTTACCCACAATGTGCATCTCAATGCTATTGATGTAGAATCATGTAGCAAAGTGCTTTGCGAATGTGAAATGGGGAAGGTTTGTTACCTAAATGTTGACATGCATCATAGAGTGACTTGCAGTTTTATGGGAATCAAACATGGTTGTGTATAACCATTCATCCAAAGGAATGTGTGTTTGCATGACAAAAAGAGACAGTGATATGGCTTCCCATTGGGCAACATGTTAAGTGCCTTCTACAAGTACTTGAGATTCCTTGGACCTCTACAACTATTGGCTTCTACAGATGAAATCAGAGAATGTTATTTTCAGGATTATAAATCAAGAGAGGTGTTATCCCTGGGATAACTGATTCATTGTGGTGTGGAATTTGTGGACACATCTCCCTGACAGTTTGCCAAACTTGTCGCCAGTGTACATTTCTGTGCAAGAAGTGTTATCTATCTGAGCAACATTAGTACTACCTCCATGAGTCAATTTAGACAATGTGCACATAGTGAAGTGACCATTATTGATTTGTTTCCAGTGTGACATGGGTGTTTCATGTCATCTTGTCATCTTCTTATGGCTACTGTACTTTTGTCAGCAACATAGCTGGATTATTTGGCCATCATTTCTTCATGATGTGGCATTGGGTATATGAAGATTAGCTGGATGCTTGACCTTGTGTGGGATCAGTGTAAATGAACTTGGCATTGCCCTACTATTGTATGACGACAGGTGACTGAGGAATGTTACATGAGGAAAACCATTGAAGGTGATAAGATCTCCTACTTGTTCTTTGGGTACTGTGATTGTACAACTTCACCCATGCAATTGGAGTTGTCTGTGATTCAGAATTTTCTGTGGCCAACTGTTGACAGTTCATGTAGCATGCATACATATTGTGTTGCAAATGTTGGAGCCACTTTGCTGGAGCTTGTGGTTGGGGGCTACTGTACGTTATGGTAATGTCTGCTAATCACAGCTATTGTTCAAGTGTGATCAGGAACATGTACTGACCCTATTTGACCTTTGTAATTTCAACATTATCCCAGGCAAGTGGAAAAGACAGGACAGAACTAAGTGGGAAAGCAGCTGGTCATGGTACCTCCAGTCCTGACACTACTAACACGGAGGAACCCAGTGGCCCAGAAGGTGATGTGAGTGCCATGGAGGACACAGAATCAACCTCATCATCTTCTGATTCTTCCTCTAGTGGCCGCTCCCTAATGGTGGCAAACCCACCTACCACTTCCCAATCCAAATTCCCTATTCCCCTACTTGTCCCAAGCACACAAACACCCCCACACCCCACACCTGAACACACAAAAGCAGCACACATAAACACAAGCACCACAACACGCACTGGCATTCAAGCACTCAACAGTCACTCAAACATACCACGACACCCACCATTTCCACAGACACCACCATCACCTCCATTGACCCACATACCCTAACCACCATACCCACAGATACCACCACAATACCCAGTGACACATCCACCACACCCACCATACACCAGGCACCACCTCAACACCCACAGACCCACATACCACAACCACTAAACCCACAGATACCACCACAACACCCAATGACATATCCACCACACCCCCATACCGCCAGACACCACCTCAACACAAACAGTCACAGCTGTCAAATTCATCACACCTCCAGACACAACCCCAAAACCCACAAACACAGACACCACATTCACCTTACCCCCAGATACCACCCCAACACCCATACACACAACCACCACTACCATATTAGTCAGCACCTCCACCTCATAACCCCCAAAGAACACAAAAGCCCACACTCATACGCACAACAGATACCACCTAAATCCAAGCATACTTCAGACACACACATCAGCAGTATCAACACCCATAGGCAAGACAATCACACCTCAACCTCCCAACCCCCAATTCCTTCTGAAGTCCCAACCTGTTTTCCCAAGGGAAGCTTCCTTTTTTACCTTTCCCCGTGACCTCCACCTCTCTCCCAAACCCAAGAGGACCCTACCCACATCCCAACCCATCCCTTACACATCCAAGTCCTTTCCTATCACACCTGCCCTCCTGCAAGCACTCATAACCCTCCCACCCCGAAGTAGCAGCCCACCCCTCCTAAGGAAAACACCACCTCCCCTAAGAACATTTCTACCCCTCCCAAGCCCATCCATCCTAAATCCAACCGCCTCCCAAGAATGATCCATGAGGTGCCTGAATGCCTACTTGATGCCCCTTCCTGTGGAGGTTCTCTGGCAGTAATCAGAGTCAAGCTGGAGCACAATATTATGAATGGAGTAACATTTGAACTTGCCAATAGCCTTTGCTCTTCATCATTTCCAATCAATGAACCCATGTTGCTGTTTTTGTGTACACATTAGACCTGCCATTACTTTATCATGTTTTTGTTGTTCCTGAGTAATCTGTGTTGTGTGCGCATAGTTGTGTGTTTCACCCTGATTACTGATCAATTTGCTGTGGTTGGCAAGATCTGACTTTGTGGGCAGTGCTACACAGGGCAAGGGTAGATGTTCACTGTATGGATATGTTGGTGGCAAGCCAATTGGTGTGTCAAAGCATTGTGTTTGTTTGATATGGTAAGTATTTCATCTTGAGCTGGCCAATGTCAGCATGTATTGTAAAAGATTGTCTCCCTGATGTAGATTGGGCATTCACCTCATTGTGCAAGCTATAGTTTTATCTGTCCACACTTGGAGGTTGTTCAAAAGTGCTACCTTCCTTTACATTTGACTGACCATGTGTTCATTTTGATGTGTATTCCTTCCAACTACTTTATCTACATATAAAGTACAAGAGGCACTCATTATAACATGAAAAATAATAGTACTCATTAGTCAGTATACATAGGTAATGTTTTGTCATATATTTCTGAACATTAATAGGATTATTTCCAACATAATCCCCAATTACAGTATCACTGTCCAAATCCAAATAGTAGAATTAATTGATCTGTTGTTCCAAGATTGCTATGATCCAAAGTCCAAGTCCAGGTTTCTCTAATCAAAGTTCAATCATATTCTTCAAAAGATGATATAGCTTATTATTTAAACTTTAGCAGCCGCATCCAAATTGATAGCCAGTCCAGATTTTCTCAAATCAAGGTTCAATCATATTCTTCAAAGGATGATATAGCTTATTAATGAGTCAAAACGTGAAGCGCGAGTACACGTGTGTATTGATGAAGTATCAAATATCAATAGTTTTGATACTTCATCGATACACATGCGTACTCGCGCTTCACGTTTTGACTCATTGGAAGGTGGATTGATATAACTGATATCAGCAGATAAGTTGCTTAACAGAATTATTCTGGGATTCGCTTGTAAGGAATACTTATGATATAGGATGCATCTACATATATGTTTAGCCCTGATGAAGTCATTGGGAAATTCCCGGACGAAACACGTGTTGGCTATCAATTTGGATGCGGCTGCTAAAATTTAAATAATAAGCTATATCAGGTCCAGGAGTGGCTCTCATGCCCCATCCCTATTCTGCAGGTAATGTTTACATTGTGAGCTTTGCATACTTGTCTCACAAAATATTGTGCATCTCATTGACCTTCCATTGTGCTGCAATGTGGGTGATGCGTGTGGGTCTATTACAGGGGTGCTACATGGAAGGGGTGTTTGTGTTAAATGACACATCCAATCATATGTTTTTTCAATCTCAAGAAAGTCCATGTATGTGAGCAATGTGCAGGTGTCAGTTTAATTAAGTGTGATTTTGATGTGGTGCTGGTGTTGTGTGACTGAAACTGGGAGGAACAGAGGTGTGTTTCTGTGGAGTGAGGCGGTGTAGTATCAGCAAACTGCCCAAAGGGAGCATCATGTGGCTATGAATGAGTCATTTGTTGAGAACAACTCCGACCCGAGACACATTGACAAGTGAACGTAGCATTTTCTTCATTAACAAGCCTCTCATCTCCAAAAATTGTGCAACATTCTATAGTGAAAAATGTCTAAACTTTTAGGAATTTCATGTAATGAAATTTGTGAAATATGCAAATTTTGCCAGTGTGATTAAAATGCCTCTAAAGCATAACTTCTAATAAAATGCTGCACCTGTGTCAGTGCCCTCCACTATGCTCTACTGTGTTCCCCTGTTTCTAGGGTGGTCCTTCCTGTATGCCAAGTAAAAGAAAATTAGACAGGTTTTACTAAGCTGTTGCAATGTGTAAATCATTTCATATAGGTTTGTAGACCAAACTAGTCTCACTAAAAACGATAAAACCTTATTTTGGTTTCGTTTTACTCACATTTATAGCCTCTCAGTCTCTGGAGGCCATGCCTCACTATTACTTGCTTGGCAAAGGACTCAGACTGGTGGGTGCTCGCTGATGTGTCCGGTGACACACACTCTTCAGCATCTTCAATGGCTTCTCTTTATCAATAGTGTTGGTTGTGCTTCTCTCTCTAACTTTGGTGGACCACTTTAAGCATAAGCTTGGCAAGTGGGACTGGTGGGGGCTTGCCTTCTGGTGATGCAAACTCTGGGCTAGGCACCCATGACAAGTGCTGCTTCTGGGCTACGTGCCCCTGATAATTGCTGCCTCTGGGCCAAGGTAGCCTTCCTGCTTCAGTTGTGTCTTGTCCTCTTGTTTGCACTGCTTGATGGCAGTGGTAGCACTAGTCCACTGAATGTAAATGTGATGGTTGCCATGAGGCTATGTAGTTCTGCTTCATCATGCAGTTGTCATCTAGAACCATTCCTTAGTAGACTAGAGAACCTCCAGCATATTGGTCCCTGCAATGCTCCCACAGAATAATCAGCTTTTTCTAGGGGGGGTCTCACACACCAAGAGCACAGCTGGGTTTCTCCTCTTAGAGAGCCTTCCCTCCATTCGGACCAGGCATTCTTCTTCAATTCAGTAGGTGAGCAGACGTTTAGATGTGAGGCAGACAAGCAGCTTTTACAGCAAATTGCAGAATTCAGGTGAAGGGTGAAGTTCCCTCACATGTGGGAGATGTCATGCAAATATCAGCCCTGGTCTCAAAGAGACTCTCTGAATACTCTGTGGAGTGCTCCCTTCCATTTGAAAGAACAATCTGGCACTGGACTAAATTGGGGTGGTTTGGGACAGTTTGGGTCCCACTTATATGCTCATTTTCCAGGCAGATGCAAATCCACTGACTAAAGGCCTAGAACTGGTTTAAGGTACCTCCTTTTCAAATGTCCTTTTCTGGCTGCAGCACAGACATGACTTTAATGCTCTCACAAAAAGTGGTGATGATGCTGACTCCACAAAGGGGTACCGAACTCATGAGCTAG
Source organism: Pleurodeles waltl (assembly GCF_031143425.1). Taxonomy (NCBI): domain Eukaryota; kingdom Metazoa; phylum Chordata; class Amphibia; order Caudata; family Salamandridae; genus Pleurodeles; species Pleurodeles waltl. Next base: position 516,569,458 of record NC_090437.1, on the reverse strand, counting down.
TGTGGTTTGAAAACTTTATACCTCACATCTATCAGACTTGTAGACATAGCAGTCAGGGATACACAGAAAGGCAAACCCTGCCTACAAACCCCCATATTGAACACATAGGGGGTCATTCTGACCCTGGCGGTAAAATCCGCCAGGGCCAACGACCGCGGGAGCACCGCCAACAGGCTGGCGGTGCTCCCTTGGGCATTCTGACCGCGGCAGTACAGCCGCGCTCAGAAACGGAAAACCGGCGGTGTACCGCCGGTTTTCCGCTGCCCTGGGGAATCCTCCATGGCGGCGCAGCTTGCTGCACTGCCATGGGGATTCCGACCCCCATACCGCCATCCTGTTCCTGGCGGTTTTGGCCGCCAGGCACAGGTTGGCGGTATGGGGTGTCGTGGGGCCCCTGGGGGCCCCTGCAGTGCCCATGCCAATGGCATGGGCACTGCAGGGGCCCCCGTAACAGGGCCCCACCAAGATTTTCAGTGTCTGCCATGCAGACACTGAAAATCGCGACAGGTGCAACTGCACCCGTCGCACCCCTTCCACTCCGCCGGCTCCATTCGGAGCCGGCATCCTCATGGAAGGGTGTTTCCCGCTGGGCTGGCGGGCGGCCTTCTGGCGGTCGCCCGCCAGCCCAGCGGGAAACCCAGAATACCCGCGGCGGTCTTTTGACCGCGCAGCAGTATTCTGGCGGTTCCAGCCAGGCCGGCGGCTTCCGCCGCCGGCCGGGGTCAGAATGACCCCCATAATGTCCTGACTCTCCCCACCATCAACAAATAGTAGTACTCAAGAAAATCTAATCAGCAATCAGTAACTCAAATTTCTATGGATAACCCAGCCACCTCTTGAACAGATTTCAAATCAACAGTGCAGGGACATGGCCTCACTCTGCTTGACAGGAGAAAAGAAATCATAGCAGGTCTCCTCAAATATCCATGGTGAATCTAAAGTCCATTCCCCGTGCTGCTCATTGGACAGAAGAGCTAGGAAATTAGACCAGATCATTCCCAAATTAAAACCTCTTCACTGTTGGTCTCTGGAAGCTAATACTGATTTGAAGAAAGCATAGCTAAGTAATTAAGCATTCCACACCAGAATACAATTGTACAAAAATCATAAACTCCAATTCACAAGGGTAAGAGAAACATCAGAAACAGGAGCCATTGTGTTTGGAAATTCTGAAAACTAACAAACAAGCATTCTCAGGCACTGCTTCCAGATCACGAGGCACCCGGAGCAACTACATAGTTCCAGAAATCATAAGGTGGCCATCCTATAAATTCAGTCATGATGAAAATTCAGTGGTATAATTCTGTTGTTTATTTTATTGAGAACAAGCAGTTGACACGTGTTTCATCTACGACAACTTTATAGGGTGAGCAAAAAGACTTATTTAAAAAGTTTTCAAAGAAGAATACAATTCTTGCACCAAAACATGTGTCGCTAGCATGAGAGAAAAAACATCATACCTCAAAGCCAAAAGGAATGTAAACAAGTGGGTAGTTAAAGAAGACAAGTTAGCTCAAAGTTCTAGACACCATGTCACCACATTAGCAAACAATAGCAACAATAGTGTAGAACAAAATGTCCATCAAACAAAGCACACAGGAAAAGAACACCCAAAGTGCTAAGACAATTGTAATGAATCAAGTAAGGTGGCGTACGAATAGTTACCTAATGGTATAAAGTCACTAAGCGCTAAGGGACAGATGTATCATTATTCACAATAGCGATTACCTAATTGCGATTTTTAGTGAATCGCAATTAAGTTATCGCTATTGGAATGTATGAAAATCCAGGAGTTTCATACTGCAATTCGCAAGGGCTCGCAAATGGACCTACCTCATCAATATTCATGAGGTAGGTCGCAATTTGTGAGCCATTTTGAATGGCTACAATCACAAGGATGGTGGCCTGCTGGGCTCAGCAGACCACCATGTCTGTGATTGATTTTCAATAAAGCAATATTTTTTTTAATGCAGCCCGTGTTCCTTAAAGGAAAAGGGGATGCATTTAAAAATGAAAAATTCAAATTTTCTTTACATTTTTTAAGAGTAGGCAGTGGTCTGTGGGAGATGGCAAGGGGGGCATTATCCCATGTGTTGGGATTTTCTTTTTGAAAATAAGTAAGAAAACTATTTGATGCAAAGCTCCATCATGTTGATGGAGCCCTGCATCAAACACAGAAAACATTGACAGGAACTGCAGGAACAGCAGTTCCTGCTAATGCTTCAGAAATGGCCCCCATTTTGGTGGTCATTTCTGATTTCAGCATGTGGTATGTCCATCAGGGGAACAAGGTAATTTACTCTATTGCCCAGGTAGAGAAACAGACTGCATGAGGACATATAAATCGGTTAAGAAGTTAGCAGAAGTAATTTTAGGCTAATAAGGAAATTTGGCAATATAATATTTATAGATAATGATCCCTTTTATGTTTCAAATAATAATACTTAAGAGCCTGATTAACAAGGAAATGTTCACATCACTTAACTATTTAAATAAAGACATTTTCAAGAGAAAATTTCTCATCGTCAAAAATTTTACAGGATATTTTTCAACCTGGAAACACTTACAAAACCACTCCAGAAAAAAATTAATTTATCCAATATTTTCTCTGTTAAGATAAATATTTATGTATGCCAATGCAGACGTATACAACATTTTCTCATGCAAATTCTTCCACATGGTTAAAAGTCCATAAGTAAATTTTGTGGCTTGAAGTACTCCTGAAAAATTTATGACAGTTGTACAATTCTCTGCGAATATCAGAAAAAGATACACATGTATCCCAAAGGTATGCGTAACCATACAGGAGTAGATTCACAATCGCTGCTTTGTTAATCTATACCAAAGATATCATGACTCTTTTCTAACCTCTAGTTTCCTGTGAAATTTGGCTTGTTTGTAGTTTGTATGGTGATTGGATACAAAAATATTGTGATTGCGCTAAGTCAGATCAATGCACAACTGATTAATTCTCAATATTTTTTAGTTATTTATTATTTGCCTAACTTTATTTATAAACTGCACAGCTGATTATTGGCATCATGATTTTGAAACAGCACACCATAACTGACTGTTAAATCAGCTGAAGAAATATGTTTTAAACACCGTATAGAGCAACAGTTGGTTTTTCTGGGGCTTGCTGGTTGAGAGTTCTAGAGCCTAGGCACAAATAATGAAATAACCTACAGCAATCTTGACACGCATAACAGTCAGAAAACACAGCTTACCTAATTGCAGAGATGAAACAGGGGCCTAGAATTTAAGCACCTTAGAAATGTCTGATTTCTCTAGACCATAACAGGCTAAGAGGGCTACACAGAGAAACCTGATGGCACCATCAACTTAACTGCTGCAGCCAGAGCAAATTGTTCTGGGCTTCTGAGATATTTTACAACTTTTGGGTTCTGTTGGCTACTTGTATCACAAAATTTTATACATGTTGGAAAATGGTCAGAAGGTAAGTAGGCATTCTACAGAAAAAGCTTTTACAGTAAACTAGGCTAGATAGTACAGATGTCACAAATACTGAGGTGTGCATGTCTCTTGGAGAAAGGAGAGAATCTTCTACAGTCCTCACAATTTATAGATGCAGGAGGATGGCACAGATTTGCCCTCTAGAATGAATGCACCTCTTGATCTATAAGCACACCCAGAGAGTTTATTATTGTCGCGTAGGTTCTCATTATCTTAATGAGACTACTGGATTAGGGCAGCAAAATAACCTGTACTGCCGGGGACTGAGTCTGATCCTGCACCATGTGACACCTGTCGGCCTAATCCGGGTTTGTTCTGGCTAACTAGCAGTGTCTTACCTCCACCCAAGAGCAGGGATGATTGGGGCAACCCGGGGGCATGACATACATGACTCCTCAGGGGAATCGGGGTCAGTCAGATTCCATCTGTTTCTCTCAGTTACATTAGTCTCACGTATGCAAGGACAATCAGACAATCAGAGGCAGAGTATAGTTCAATAAGGTTTTATTTAAGTAGCTGCATCTTATATGATAAAGCGTGTATTGCAATAACTAGGACGATGAAGCACACTAAGATTAAAATTGTGACAAGGAGAGTAAAACACAAAAATAAGGCTATAATACTGTCACTAGGGTTTGTAAAGATAGTTCCTACCAAAGCTAGGATAGAGCACAGCATGTTAAGCTCTAATTCTGCCTTTCAGGTTTCCCCCGGGAAGACATCATCCCTCATCCCCGAGCAAGAGCCCTGTAGTCTACATAAGCAGCTGTAGCAAAGCAATCAGCATACAGTTATGGTCATCTGGCTGGAATCTCCCTCTAACCTACATGGATCAAAGTAGTGTTTTTATAATAAAACAGCTGATGTTCCAAGAAAGGATCCCCACATAAGAGTGTGTGTATGTTTCTGTGAACATTGGAGACAAGGGGGGTGATTCTGACTTCGGCGGGCGGCGGAGGCCGCCCGCCGAAGTTCCCCCGTCAAAATACCGCTCCGCGGTCCAAAGACCGCTGACGGTATTTTGAGGTTTGCCCTGGGCTGGCGGGCGGCCGCCAAAAGGCCGCCCGCCAGCCCAGGGCAAACCAACCTTCCCACGAGGACGCCGGCTCCGAATGCAGCCGGCGTAGTGGGAAGGTGCGACGGGTGCAGTGGCACCCGTCGCATATTTCAGTGTCTGCACAGCAGACACTGAAATACTTTGCGGGGCCCTCTTACGGGGGCCCCTGCCGTGCCCATGCCATTGGAATGGGCACGGCAGGGGCCCCCAGGGGCCCCGCGGCACCCCCTACCGCCATCCTGTTCCTGGCGGGCGAACCGCCAGGAACAGGATGGCGGTAGGGGGTGTCAGAATCCCCCATGGCGGCGCAGCAAGCTGCGCCACCATGGGGGATTCCAAGGGCAGCGGTAAACCGGCGGGAGACCGCCGGTTTACCCTTTCTGGCCGCGGCAGAACCGCCGCGGTCAGAATGCCCTTCGGAGCACCGCCGGTCTGTCGGCAGTGCTCCCGTGGCCGGTGACCCTGGCGGTCACCGGCCGCCAGGGTCAGAATGACCCCTAAAGTGTACCACTTTTGCCAGCAACCAATTTTACTGCAGCCTTGAGAAATGTCTTGTTTAAGAACACAGTGCTGACATAGGTGAAGAACAGCTAGATAGAGAAAATAAAGCAAGACTGCAAATGTGGCTAATGTTAAAATAATATATAAAACTATAGCTAAAATGGCTACACAATACGCTCACCTTGCCAGTTCAAAGTTCGTTCAAAGCCTAACCTAATATCTATAAGCACTAAATTGCATCTTAAAGCATAATGTCAATGATGACAAGTTAAAAGACACTCGAGCATGTATTAAAAGACAATTTTAAATGTTAACTGTGGTGTCAAGAAAAGCAGAATTTAAAAAGTCAGGGTCATTTTTAAAGTCGCCAATTGAATCTGGGATAATTGACATAAGCAATCTTCCACTTCGTCAAGTAGTAAAGTAGGAAGTTCTTCACCAAGGAAAACCAAGGAGCATTCGTGTTCCAGAGCCTGAGCTCCTGCCAAGGCAACAGCATTCTATGGTGTGCCCAACAGTGAGGTTAGAGCTGCATGATCCACAAAGGGCAACTCATAAACCTTCCCGTATCAAACTCCCCCTCAACGTGGATGTCTGGCAATGAGCCCTCAGCGAGAACATGAAACAGATCAGTGTCCAATGAAAGCAAGCGCTGCGTAGAAAGACAAACTTTCAGTGCTTGTTCGAACGAGCACCAGAGGCACAGAAACATGGGCTGCACACAATGCAAAACCGGACTGCATGACAGAGGCCAGTCACACTCCAATCCCTCCAGGAATGGTGCTCCAAAGTACTGCATCATGCGTTCACGACACAGCTGCGCTGGTGGAAGAGCTTTCAGTCCTCCTTATTGTAAAGGGACAGCCATTGCGCAGAAAAAGTAGCAACAGCAAAATGCCACCTATTATAGCCAAAGTTATCGGAAATCCCCCGAAAATACTGGAAAATATTGAGTGTATGGCTGAAGGTCTTAAGCCAAATATAGAGGAGAAGGTGTGAACAAAACCAGAACCTACAGCCTTAAAGAAATGTGTGATTCTAGTAGTACTGGACTTGTTAAATATCTGTCATGTGAGTTCACCAAAGTGTCTTGGAAAGTTAGTACTTAAAAGGGACTGTATCTCTGCGGACGACCCTGCAACCTGAAGCGCATAGATCTCACATGCAGAACTAAGTGCCACATGTTTTTGAAACAATAAAGCCTTGAGTCTGCTCAACTTGTCAAAATTCACATTTGAAGTAGTGATATGGGGCCAAATCTCAGCTACTTCACTCTGTCGTGTAAAGGAAAAAGTATATTCCCACAGCATGTAACAATTTTGGAGTCCGAAATGACATAAACTATTCCGGCTCGCATCCCACAGCAGCTCTCACTATTAAGGAGCACATAGTTACCATTCGAGAACACCTGCAACGCAGGTCTAATCAAGGGGACTGGAACCCCCTTCAGATAACAAGCCAAGTTCGCTGCCAAAGCGTTGCACACTTTGTGCAAGGACAGCTGTTTACAAACCATTGATGGCTTACCAAAGTCTCACATTCACTACCGCTAAGAAATACCTCTTTCATGCCACTGAGACGTCTGTATGAGAAGGGTAGCTCCCACACCTTGTGTATGTAACTATCTCCTAGCCTTTCATATCTGGAATGTGTTTTAAGCAGGATGTGAATTGAAGTGTTTAAATAGGCAGATTGATGACCCCATGTATTAACCACTGAGCAGATGGTATTTCAGCCACAGTAAAAGGCAACTTTTCCAACTTTTCAATATTTACCATGACATAAGTTGCTTCCTTCTTAGCCATTAGTTGTTGTTGTTGCATTAAATTAAATGTAGAAAATATGTTCCTCATGCTAACATGTTACCAGGGTATGCGACCTGCTTTCAGTGTTTGTAGTGTCCAACCTAACTGCATAATGGATCTTAGGTGACTCTGCCCATGGTGTAAAGAACACACGTCGCTCTGTTCTATGTCTATTGCAGAGGAAACAATATTGTTTAAAGTGTATATTCGGTCGGACAGGGTATTAATCCCATTATCTACAACAGCTAATGCCTTCTGTAAATTTTCCTGGTCTATTTGCCTTAACCGGACAGCAGCTTCTTGTTGAAAAAGCTTCAAAATTTCATTATAGACTGCATATAAGAAGAGGTTTCTGCATTGTTTTCTGGGGCTTAACATGAAATCCTGTGAATCAGTATTATTAGACAGGAGACTAAGGTGTTCTTTAACAGCATCTAGTGAACTCATCAACCATTGCTGGCATAGTTTCCCTACACTATATGTTGTCACTATTCCTGCATATTCAGATGACACATAGCGAGGGTCAGGCCTACTTGTTCTAAACCCCCCAGGGAGTTTACAACACAGTTTATGACACCCATTGGCATCTATTGGCCATAATAACCACCCGCCAGAATGTGAAAGTGAAGCATTAAATGTGCCATTTTTAACCCATTCATCGAGCTGATCTTCTGTTGCATTGATAAACTTTTGCCATTTGTAAAATGTTGTAGGGGCAGGAATACTGAGTGCATTCAAATCCTTAATTTTTGCTAAGCCTAAACAAGTTTCCTGTTGTACAGTTTCATTTCAAAATATAATTTGAACAGGTATCAGCATGCTCTAAATAAAGCTTCCTTCCCCTTATTTGCAAAAGTTTTTTGGTCCCCACACACTTTTTCAGTCAATCAATTTCAACCAATATTCATAGTCTTCTATAGCTAACCGGGAAACAAAGGAATCTGAATAAATGAATTTTTTATCAGTCAATAATATATGTACATGTTCCGTAAATGGTAATGTGAAATAATATGACTCAGCATTTTTAACATCGTGCTCAGAAAAATATGCACATTTTTCAGAATATGTTTTAGAAATCCCTTGTGGTGGAGTCGGGCAGTGTTCCCATGGTTTGTAATTAAAAATAGTCTTTGGGGTCATTGCTTTGTGAATGAAATGATTTCCATAATAATTATAACAGAACATGTCTACATAATTCTCTTTGGATTGATAAACATCCTCACTTTCAAATATAGTAAAATACTGCAACTCAGTCATCATAGAATCAACTGTTTTCACATCCCAGTCATCAGAATCAACTCTGGGTATTATTACATAATTCATAGAAAGTTTAAACACAAATGGTATTTGAATGGACTCAGTTGGGTCGTATATATCAAATGTTATTTTATCCCACACAGCCCCATCAGGAATTGGTATAGCGGAAATGTTCATGAAAGACAAGTCTCTGCTGACTTTGTGTGAAGAAAAATGGGGTTTTAGGACCTCATCCACTAATTCAATTGTTGATCGTTCAGGAAGGTAATGATCATGTATTAGTAGAAAGAAAGCCATAAAGCCAATCCGAAGGAGGAAACGCAAAACAGTCAAGGAAAGACCCAGATAGTTCCATGGGAAAATAAAGTAATTTGTTTTGAGCCAAATTATCAGCTTCAGTGTTTTTGACAGTTCAGATGCAGAAGAGGCAGATGAGTCCAAGAAGGTGTCAGTAAAGTCGGCAACATGTCTAGAAACAGTTTGTGCAAAAACTGGAGCCGTATTCTGAAGAGGAGAACTGGCAGAAGTCTCCAGTGGTGACTCATAATAGACTATGCCATCCGTTTGTGTAGAATTTAAGAATGATTGTTCAACATTTTCTGTGTTGCTTGTTGTAAAAGATGCTAATGGAACTAATGAAAGGTCATTTTCCACCCTCCCAACTCCTGGAGAGGTGTCAGCATTGCTGTTTAAAACTTCTAGAGGGGCATCTTGACCAGTAATGAAAGGGATTCATGTACTACTGGTTGTTCCTCTTGGTCTGCTGTGTAGGATTGTCCACATGGTGTAACTTGACATTGTCGATAGAGACAAAGCAGTTTTATTTAGAACCAGGCAGTGGTATAAGAGTAACAGTTCTGGTACCGTGTATCTCCAGGACTGGAACCAGTGCATGATAGGAAGGACCGATCTCCTTTTTCTCACCAACCTTTTCATGTACTAGATCCCCAATCTTTGCCAGCCCCCCTAGTCAGTAGATGTTATTGGTACATCCTTAATTCCTAAGGAGGCAGCACTGGTAGAAGTGTTGTTGTCACGGAACTGTTGTAATTCCTGCAAGACAGTGACATGTTCATTTATGTCAAAGGATGTTTCTGCTGCCTCGACACCAGGACCATCAAGATCTGGAACATACATTTGAATTCCAAACAGGCACTCGTATGAAGTACGACCCCCCCCAGGGACCTTCTAGGCAGATTATTGAGTACTCTCTGGACTCCACACAGGTGACTAAGCCAACTACGACCCGTATATAATACCCTGGCTGTTAAGGATTGCTTTAAATCTCGGTTTCGTCGCTCCACGACACTGTTTCCCTTGGTATGAAATTGAGACGAGTAATGGAGTTGGACCCCTAAGGAAGCCATGGCATCCTTGAATGCCCTTGAGGCAAAAGTAGGGCCCCGTTCCAAGTGGAAAGCTGCAAATGCATATGTGCCGATAAAGACTTACAAATCTTTATTAACAGTCTGAGCGTCAGCCGAGCGTTGTGGCCACACCCATAGAAATCTGGAGCAGGAGTTAACAGCGACTAAGATGTATTTGTATGCACTGTCAGGGAACCGCAATGGTCCAAGTACACACATTGTAATTGTTTGTTAGAAATTAGGAGGGGTGTCTGCGGTGGGCATTTGACAGTGGACCCCTTAATTTGTTTGCAGATATCACAACAAAGGACATACTGCTTGGTCTGTTTGTATAGACCTTGCCACCAATAATGAGCCTGCAACAATTAGATTTTAGCCGCCACACCTGCATGGGCAGAAGCAACCCCCTCATATGCTGTTTTGATCAACTCTGGTCTTAGGTCTTTATTGGGAATCACTCAAAATCCTGCGGCTGGTATTTTTACTTCTGTGTCAAACATGCCTCCCATCCGGTAGGAATATTTAGTGGGATATCCTTTAGGTAACGGTGTGCCGTCACCTGAGGCTTTCAAGGCAGCCAGTATTTAATCATCCGATTTCGTCCTAGAACGAGTTACTGCAGCAACAGAAGCTGTAGCTCCTGCTGATTTGGTTGCTTCTTCAGCCAGTGTATTCTCAGCAAAGTGTATTCCAACGAGCTGGTGTCCAAGTGTATGTACAACATGGATATTTGGTACCGTTCCCTTCAGATCCGCTACATTCCCCTACAGAAGTCTGTGTTTGATGGTGTTACATTTTGAACCTCTGAAGCCATGCTGGTGCCAGTAATGCAGATATTCATTGAAGGACTGGACACAATAGTACGAATCACAGACAATCAGCGTTAGCTGGTCAGGATGTGTATGTTCCAGTGCCATCACCAGAGTCTTTAGCTCTACTAGTTGTGCAAAGCAATCCTCTAGGGTCTGCAAAAAGGTGTGTTGTGGATAGAATTCCCTACCCTCCTTTATGATTGCGCAAGCAGCGAAGTATTGATGCTTTGTGCCTATAGCAAGTTGTGCTGAGCCATCGGTGTACATGACTCATTGAAACTGGTCAATAGGCAATGCATTTGCCGGAACTGGGTATACTAGTTTATATTGCAAAAAAAATTGAGTTTGTAACTTTGGGTCAAAAATATAGTCAACATCATTGTCTGTCAGAGACGTTGCCCATTGGATCCAAAGTGGATGTAATGCTTTAGCGTTTGGAACGCTGGCTTTGGTAACAGCCTTGAGGGCTGGGATTGGAGATACGACAATAATGTGTTTCCCCTGGGCTAGTGGTCTTTCTTTAATGACAGCCATCTGAGCAGCAGTGAGAATGTTCTCAGTGGGAGCAAAGCATTGTTCTGCTGTTGAATACAAATGTGATTTGTACGCAATCGGGACTGTCTCACCCTCATTGAATGTTACAGAGGCGAAACCAATGGCACCAGCAATTACTCTGATGACCAGATGTTTTTTATTGTACCTTGTGTGTAGGTGTTGTGCTGAAAGCATGTCTTGTTGTACTGCTCTGAGAATGCGTGGGTGTTCAACTGTCCAGAATTTACTGGAAAAGTCAGGAAGTATCTAGTCATTTAAGGGTTTGATGCGTGATGCATAATCTGGAATGTAAATTCTGCCAAAATTTAGAAAATCCAATAATGATTGGAATTTTTTAATGGTATTTGGAGGTTGTGACTGTGAGCATTTTTCTAAGAATTGTGGCGCTAGGCTCTTTCTTTCACTTGATAATTCGTATCCCAGAAGCAGGACACTAGGGAAGGTTATTTCTGTTTTTTTTAAGTTTAATTTATAGCCAAATTTGGCAAGTCGTACAACAATGCAGGCTACCCATCTTAGATGTTGCAGTAATTCATCTTCGGTAAGTTAGATATCATCTACATAGGACAATGCTTCAGGGTCAATGTTGTGCAATATTGAAGTTACACGAGCCGCGAACAGTCATGGAATTGTTTTTGTATCCCTGTGGTAAACAACAGATTTTTTTTGGGAGCCTAGTGTACTGAAATATGTTAGGTCTCTACTCTCAGGTGCTATATGTTGGCAGAAGAAGCCATTGGAAATATCCAATGTTGTTTTGTATTTTTTGCACACTGTATTGTTCATAAATGCTGTGCTATGAAAATTCTGTATAGCATATGTGTGTGTATGACTATTTAAGTGTCTATAGTCTAAGACTATTCTGTATGAATGGTCTGGTTTAGCTACAGGGAATAAAAGGTTATTCACTGTTGAGACACAGGGTTGGATACGCCCTGGTACTCTAGTTGCTTTAGCATCATGTTTTATAGGGTAATGGGGTTGGGGTTGATTTCTAATTGGATTACATGATAGGGGGAATCTTTATCCCATCCTACGTGGCTGCGGTATAACGCTGGTGCCTGCACCAATGCCCAATCAACGGCGTAGGATTCTACGAGCTCGTCGGAAACAAGAGGCAAGAAAGTAGGTTTGATAACCTCTTCCCCATATGGGCAAGTATGGGCAAATTCAGGCCAATTCTTTTCAGCCAGTAAAATATCATAAATGTTGATGACGCGGTCCTAAAATATTGCCTCAAGTGTGCGTTCAATCTCTCCTTCTAACTGTATCATTACTTTATACACCCTATCAGGCGTGGAGACACGCATGTCCGCAGTTTCAACTTGTAGGAAGTCAGCAGTTGCTTTCACCTCCAGATGCTCTTGAAGATTCAGACAAACTAATGTGACCTCTGCTGCGCTGTCTAGCAGAGCTAGTGGCCAAGTCTTGTTCTACAATAGAGCCCTCTTCCTGAGTGGCATGACGAATCACAACTGCTGTCACTTTTTTCTTTTTAAATTGGGTTTTTTGTTGGGGAAGTTTCTCTTCTTTTTTAAAAGAAACTTCTATTGAGCGTTGTGATTCCTGTCTCTGTTTTACGTAGTCAGTTCTCCACTCTGACTGCCCACCTCTCTCACTGTGGTTGTCCGGTTAGTCCTGAAAGGAACAAGATTGGCGTGTATATTGATATCTGTCAGGCGTTCTTATATTATCTCTATTTCTGAGATTGTATCTATTCTGTGGGATTCTCCCCTTTCTTTTTTAGGTGTTTGTTGTTTTTTATCAGAGCATTTTTTAGAACCCTCAGGTGCTTGCTTGGTAGAATCTTTCTTAGATATACTCTGAAACAGTGGTTTTATGAGTCTGGCCCCCAGACTATCTAAACCAATACTAGAATAGGTCTCCGCGATGATCTTTGGCAGCTCACGTTCTTGAACCTGTGCAGGAGCGTCCCAGAGCTGCATACACACTGCTAGCGCTACTGCTTCCCCTTTAAGGTTACTTAGTATAATGGAAGATACAGTGGCAAAGTTACCCATAAGTTGCATCCCTAAGTCTAGGGTTGGGGCAGCTCTGTATTCAGCTTGAATTTGTTTTAACACTTCCGGAAGATTGACAAGTGTCGGTGTACTGTGTGTGGTAGTATAGAGCGTGGCAAATACTGTGCCCCAAGTATTGTAGTTTTATACTGTGGGAACCATCCCATATGGCAAGCACATAGTTAATATTCTATGCTTATCCTGGGGCCCCGTATGGGGAAATACAGCTTCCAATGCATTTATTTTTTGAGCTAACCAAAATGTAATCTCTTCCTGTTTGGCGGGTACCTTACCCATGATCGAATGTACAGTCGCAGGTTTAATGCCTGGCGTTGCTGCATGTGCTTGCACCGGGGCAGCACGTGTTGGGTTTGTATTTAATGTTTATATTACAAACTGTACTAATAGTCTGTATATTGCCATATGCTCAGTATATAAGCGGCGAACCTCAGATACCACCAAGGTTGCTGCATCAGGGTGCGGTGTATATGTGGCCAACCAAAGGCCAGGTAGGGCCATCATTACTTAGAGGACTTAACCTCATGTGTAGGATTGTAAGTGGTAGGGTGCCATCAAGCCAGTTATTATGGTCTTGATAAGATAGAGGTATTTCTAAATAAGCATAGGCTCTATATTGTGCAGGTATGTTTGCAGGTGTATAGTGATGAAAGGTATTTGTGTTTCCATCAACTGCTGGATATTCTGGATGCTGCATGAGCTTCAACAACAAATGTAGCTGAATCCTCCTGGGCCGTTAACCCGTGTGCCAATAAGTTTGTAGTAAGGGGTGGTCGTATATTGACTGCAATTGCTACCCGTTACGGGTTCGTCATGGTAAATTTTATTCAGAGATATGCACACCAAATGGGGATTATCCTTTTAGAGTTCTCTTGTAGTGAGACAGAGATACTCAGGAGGACCCGAAAATTAGTGCCTGACCAAACGTTGGCTGCACCATGTCACATAGGTTCTCTTGATCCTAATGAGGCTACTGGATTCATGCGGCAGAATCACCTGTACTGCGGGGGAATGAGTCTGATCTCGCACCATGTGTCACATATCAGCCTAATACGGGTTTGATCCGGCTAACTAGCAGTGCCTTATCTCCACCCAAGAGCAGGGATGATTGGGGCAACCGGGAGCATGACACACATGACTCCTCAGGGGAATCGTGGTCACCCAGATCTCATCTGTTTCTCTCAGTTACATTAGTCTCACATATGCAAAGACAATCAGAGGCAAAGTATAGTTCAGTAAGGTTTTATTGAAGTAACTGCATCCTAGATAATAAAGCAAATATTGCAATAACTAGGACGATGAAGCACACTAAGATTAAGATTGTGACAAGGAGAGTAAAACACAAGAATAACGCCACCATACTGTCACTAGGGTTTGTAGAGATAGTTCCTAACTAAGCTAGGTTAGAGCACAACATGTTAAGCTCTAATTCTGACATTCAAGTTCCCCCTGGTAAGACGTCATCTCTCATACCTGAGCAAGAGGCCTGTTGTCTACATAAGCAGCTGTAGCAAAGCAATCAGCAATTAGCATACAGTCGTGGTCTTCTGGCTGGAATCTCCCTCTAATGTACATGGGTCATAGTAATGTTTTTATAATGAAACAGCTGATGTTCCATGAAAGGATCCCCACGTAAGAGTGTGTATGATTCTGTGAACATTGGAGACAAAGCGTACCACTTTTGCCAGTAACCGATCTCACTGCAGCCTTGAGAAACCATAGAGTGAGAGAAATGTCTTGTTTAAGAACACAGTGCTGACCTAGGCGAAGGACAGCTAGATAAAGAAAATAAAACAAGACCACAAATGTGGCTAATTTTAAAATAATATATAAAACTATTGCTAAAAGGGCTACACAACTTTATCACAAGAGGTGAAGGAAAGGGGCGCATGCAAGCGGGTCATTCACTGCCATTCCAATGTGCCAAGAGTACCCCCAAGAGCTGAGGTTTATGTGCATCCTGTTCTATGTAGTTGTGGTTCATCTACTAATTGACTGATTGACTGCTACCAAACAAGTCTTGAGGTGGAAAGGTGAATGTCTGAAGCTGAAACCTACTTGTCCAACCTAATCATCAACTGAGGGTCCTCAGCATAAAAGAGAATAAATATCAAAAATCTTATCAAGACTGATTGTGTCCAGATTAAAATATTAAATAAGATTGTGGTATGAGTAACCCCACAATGTTCATCAGTCTATTATTGTCAATAATAAGTTTAAAAGTGTAGTTTTCTGCTTGGAACACTCTCATAGAGACAGGGATTTGTGTGAAATGTGGTTTGCTTGACAAAATGAGATGTGAGATTACTGAAAACTACATTTCACAGTGAAAGTTAAGTCCATGTAATTTTGCAAAATTATTGTTACATTTTGGCATGAAAGATATTAAGCCATTCCGCATTCCCCTATGTAAAAGTGTTTTTCAAGTCTATGTGCCTGATTACGACTGCCAAAGCTGCGGGGAAGATGCTGCCCCCAATGGTATTGCAATGTTTCCACCAGGCTGACTAGTGGAAACAAAGTATTACGATGTTTCTGCTGGTCAGACCGGAGGAAACAGTGCCACAGAATTGGCCTCAGCTCCCTTAAGGGAACCGAACGTAATGGTGTGGCTCACCAGCACCCTCAAAATTGTGTAGTGTCTGCAGTGCAGACAGTATGCATTCCAAGGGTGCTGTCAGGTGGGCCTTCAGCACTCGCTTTATGGCAGCCTTTATGTTGCGGGGACCCCGACCATCAAAAGGCTGACGGAAAAAGGACTTGTGATCAGCACAGAACTCAGCACTGTTGTGGCTGACCACGATTCTGACTGCCGCCACACTGTCAAGAACTATGTACCAGGCTGTGGTGGCGAATAAACGCCTGCATCGTAATCTGGCCGTCAGACCACCAGGAGTGAGTCAGTCTGACAGCCACTGTGAGTATGGCAGTTTTGAGACCGCCAGGCTCATAATGAGGCCCTATTTCTTTTGTAATAAATATTAATGAGTATTAACGGTTTTATGATGCAACCAATACGCAAACAAGGAATTAATATGATTATAGTTTAAACAAGTTTAATATGGATTTAGGAGTGTTTCTTATATTAGTTTTGCAACATTTAAGTGAAAACTCTATTTTGGAAAATTGGTGATTCTGTCATTCACTCCTATATTCACCCTCTCCCATCAGGTTCTCCTGTGCATCTTCTCTCCTCACAGGCTCTGCAAGAGTAGAGACTGCTGATGTTATGTTTTCCCACTGTTATGAATACAAGGCTTATAAATGAAACATTTAGTCACCCAGATATATTGACACACTCAAGTTTTATCCTGCTGTAGTCCTGCTGGATAGCTGAGTCCTATTAATTTGTGTGAACTGATATTATTACAATGTTTCAAATTTTGTTCAAACATCTCATGGTTCCCAGAGGCACCAAATATGTTAAGTGCTTTCTTTGAATGTACTACAGCATTTTACATTTTTACTTTTGATTTGCTGAAGATTTGTTACACAGGAATATGCTATGATGATTCTGCAGTTTTAGCTAGTTTGTTATGCCTAATTTCTTTAAGAACCTCCTGAGTCTAAGGGTGAGGCAGATTTTCCTGAAAATGATTGAACTTTCATTGATATTAGTTGGGGTGCTGTCAAACACTTTTCTTATGTTAGTGTTCATTTGAGACTTTTTTCAGTTTTTAATTCCCATTCAGAGAGAAATGTGGATTCTTCCAGATCATCCCTGTGGTTCCTGGGGCAGGAATTTCCCTGGAGATCTGACTTGCAGTGCACTCCTGAATTATTTGGAGTGTAAGTATGAATAGGGTGAACTGATTGATGTATGGTGTGTATTTGTTAAGTATGTGTAAGAATGAATCTTTGAAATGGATTTCTATGTGCTTTATGAGATGTTTTGTGATATGTGATGTTGATTGTTGGCTCAACTAGTGGATTCATCATTGTATTGTTGATGCATTATTATGCATATATGTGAATTCATTTGTTCATTATTGGTTGATTTGATTATCAGCTAAGTCGAAATCCATGATCTCAAAATATTATGGATTTACTTGACTACTTAACAAAGTGTGCAGTGTGAGGCACCACATGCACACAGTTAGGAGCAACCAAAACAATTTTGTTTTCTTTTCTAGAATTGTGTGTCTAATCTAGGTTGGTGTATCTTTGCTCCCCAGTGCATGGAAGTAAGGCCATTAACCATGGTTGATTGCCACTGGACAGGTCTACCTAGTCTGAATTGTGAGTTTGAACAGTACTAAGAAGGAAGTTGCTTCTGTGGTTCTTTTGCTATTAATTGTGTGATTTCACTTGTCTTAATTTAACTTTTTGACATCTTTCCTATTTAGGGTAAGCAACTGCAAGATATAGCAATGAGAAAGAGAGTGATGCAAATGCAAGGTGATGGGAGAGGAATAATGATTAATAATGGAATGAAGGATTGCAAGATTTCAAATAGAAATCAGGATGAATGTCAACATCAGGACAGTGCGCGCTCTACGGGCGCCATAATGCAAAAAGCCAATCCTTATATAATGTAATAAATCATGCATTATGTGTTAATGCAGTATGTTAACCTTTTGCATTGCAGAGATTCATATTGAAACATCATTAATGCTGTTTGCAATGTATTGCTCATTTTCAAGACTTTGCTGCAGGACTACAGAGTGTGGTTAGGGTGTGGTCCCTATTCTAAGCCTTTCTAGAAACCATTCCTGCAGTCTGGCTGGGTGTGGCATGTGAGCAGGGCCTGGCTCTATTTAAGGGAGCCAGCCCAGCTCCACGTGCTCACTATTCAGAGGTCCCGGTGCAGAGCAGCAGCATTTTCCTGAGCTCCTGCTCCAGAGGCCTACCTAGGATTTCCAGGCCCTGTCTTCATTTCCTTGGTCATCTTCAAGCAAGGCGGTAAGGCGGAGGTCGGGCTAGGCCCCCGACTCCATTTTCAGAAATACTTGAGTTTTGGGACTTTTTGGTTAAATCGCATGTGCAATGGTTTTCTTGGCATTTAGGGCCAGATGTAGTAAAATACGATTTTGCGAATCGGAAATTGCAAGTCAGTGCGACTCACAATTTCCGATTCGCAAAATCGGATGCAGAACGATGTCTCAGACACCGTCTGCGAATCTCAATGGCGTCGCAAAAACCCACCTCATTAATATTAATGAGGTGGGTCGCATTTTGCGACCCCATTGAGATTCCCTGCACTCACAGGGATGGTGGCCTGTTGGAGACAGCAGACCTCCATGTCTGTGACTGCTTTTTAAATAAAGCAGTTTTTTTTTTTGTATTGCAGCCCGTTTTCCTTAAAGGAAAACGAGTTGCAATACAAAAAAATAACGAAACCATTTGGTTTCGGTTTTTCAGAGTAGGCAGTGGTCCATTGGACCACTGCCTGCTCTGAAAAAACATTAAAGGCGGCATTCACAAAGGGAAAGGGGTCCCATGGGGACCCCTTCCCTTTTGCGAATGGGTTACCACCAGTGTGACACTGGTGGTAATTGCAAATTGCTTTGCGACCGCGTTCGCGGTCACAAAGAAATTCTGCATCATGGTGCGAGTCGCAAATAGGAAGGGAACATCCCTTCCTATTTGCGAGTCGCACTCCCATTTTGCGAGTCGGTACCGACTCGCAAAATGGGAATGTGCATCGCGATGCGCGTTTTGCATGGCACAAACTGCAATTTTCGCAGTTTGCGCCATGCAAAACGCTTCCTACATCTGGCCCTTAACTCTTGCAGTTCAGATCGGCAGTGTGCGCAATTGTATCTTGGCAGTTAAACCTTCATGGTTGAATCAGCAACAGAGTGCACGATTCATTCTTGGCATTTAACTCTTACAGTTCAGATCGGCAGTGCAGGCGATCGTACCGTGGCATTTAAACCTTGATGGTTGAATTGGCAGCAGAGTGCACGATTCGTTCTTGGCATTTAACTCTTACAGTTCGGATCGGCAGTGTGTGCGATTGTACCTTGGCATTTAAACCTTGATGGTTGAATCGGCAACAGAGTGCTCGATTCATTCTTGGCCTGTAACTCTTACAGTTCGGTTCGGCAGTGTGCGCAATCGTATCTTGCCATTTAAACTTTGATGGTTGAATCGGCAGTAGTGTGCACGATTCATTCTTGGCATTTAACTCTTGTAGTTCGGATCGGCAGTGTGCGCGATCATATCCTGGCATTTAAACCTTGATGGTTGATTCGGCAGCAGGGTGCACAATTCATTCTTGGCATTTAACTCTTGTAGTTCGGATCGGCAGTGTGCGCAATCATATCCTGGCATTTAAACCTTGATGGTTGAATCGACAGCAGTGTGCGCAATTCATTCTTGGCATTTAACTCTTGTAGTTCAGATCGGCAGTGTGTGCGATCATGTTTTTGACATGTGAACCTTGATGGTCGAATCGGCATCAGTGTGCACGATTCATTCTTGGCAACTAAAACTTGCAACTCAGGTCGGCAGAGTGCGCAATTGTATTTTGGCATTTAAATCCTGATGGTTGAATCAATGGCAGAGTGCGTGAGTCATTCTTGGCATTTAACCCTTGTGTTTCAGATCAGCAGATTGCGTGATCATTTGTAGATATTGAAATCTTGATGCACAGTTTGATATTCAAAGTGTATAATAATTCCTAAGCAAATGAATCTTGAAAGTCTAGACAGAGTGTATCCTTGCAGTATCATTCATGAGCTGATCAGAGTTTATTCCTGAAAACCAATGTGTTCATTCATTACTGTTATAATGTGTCCTTGCAGTATCATTCATGAGTCTAACGCAGTGTATTCCCGAAAACTAACATGTTTATTGATTACTGTTATTAAGTAGTTTCTATTCAAAGAAATAACTTGACTCAGTTCAAGGTTCAGAGAATGAGATTGTATTCTACAAAACTCTCATATGAAAGCTTGCATAATCCTTATTTATTTTCCAGGCACTCAGAGCTAATAAGGTCATGATATAGGAAAGCTCTTGATCATTCATGTTATCAGTATATAGATATTATGAACCAAGCTTATGAAAGTCAATGTGAATAATCTGGCAATTGTGTTCTTTACATTTACTTCCACAGGTCTCCTTCCCCGCTATTCCCAACCTAAAACCCCATCCCCTACTTGACAATTCTTTAACTCTCTGCTATAATGGCTAGTAGAGTTTGGAGCTGCCAAGAGGTGGACATATTGGGAACAGACGCAAACCCCGAGGATCCAGACTCCCTGACAAAATAGTGAGCCGGCAAAATTTGTAATCCTCCTAGTTTGTGCTAGGTTGTCAATATGGCCACATTGGATGAGCTAGTTAAAGTAATTATGCAGCTCCAATCAGATGTAGTAGCATCTAAAGATATAGCAGCCAGTCTGGCAGAGAGAGTGAGTCAGTTGAAAGACAGAGTAGAAAAGAAGGAGTAAGGTCCTCTGGGTGCGGGTTGGTTTGGTCCTCCTACTCAAGGTTCAGGAGGAAATCTTCCAACTAACATTTCCCACACAGTTCCCTCAGCCATTCATTTGGCTCCTCCAGAAAGGTTTTCAGTTGATCCTCAGAAAGCATAATCCTTTTTGACTCAAGTAGAATTACATTTCACCTGTCGACCAAACACCTTCCCTGATGCTCAATCCAGGGTGGCCTTCCTGCAATCCTATTTGACTGGAGACGCAGCCACTTGGGCAAATCCTCTTGTACGTAAAGACAGTCCACTGCTTTATAATTGGAGAAACTTTGGGAATTTGAAAGAGTGTTTGATCGAAGAACTGTCACTTTATCCACAGAGAGAAAACTGCTAGAATTGCGACAAGGCAGTAAAGACTTAGGGCCAGATGTAGGAAACGATTTGCGACTCGCAAACGGCAAAAACTGCCGTTTGCGAGTCGCAAATGTGAGTTTCCTATGCAGAAATGCATTTTGCGAGTCGGGACCGACTCGCAAAATGCATTTCCGACTCGCAAATAGGAAGGGGTGTTCCCTTCCTATTTGCGACTCGCAGTGGGATGCAATTCCATTTGCGACTGCGTACGTGGTCGCAAATGGAGTCGCAGTTACCATCCACTTGAAGTGGATGGTAACCCACTCGCAAATTGGAAGGGGTCCCCATGGGACCCCTTCCACTTTGTGAATGGACCCAAAAATATTTTTTCAGGGCAGGGAGTGGTCCAAAGGACCACTCCCTGCCCTGAAAAAATACCGAAACTAAAGGTTTCGGTTTTTTTTTTAAGTGCAGCTCGTTTTCCTTTAAGGAAAACTGGCTACACTTAAAAAAAAAAACTGCTTTATTGAAAAGCAGGTCACGAACATGGAGGTCTGCTGACGTCAGCAGGCCTCCATGTTAGCGAGTGCCTATACTCGCAATGGGGCCGCAAATTGCGACCCACCTCATGAATATTGATGAGGTGGGTCATTGCGACCCCATTGCGAGTCGCAGTCGGTGTCTGAGACACCGTACTGCATAGCAAATTGCGACTTGCAATTTGCGAGTCGGATGGACTCGCAAATTGCAAGTCGCAATTTTGCATTTTGCTACATCTGGCCCTTAGTTTCGTACTTGGCTTGCTTTAATCGTCTGATAGCAGAAACATCTTGGCCTGAAAAAAAACAAGCAGCCCTGTTCTATCAAGGACTCAAAGATGAGTTAAAAGATATTCTTGCTCAGATCAATCCTCAAACCACAGATTGTCAACACTTGATAAATCTTGTTTTATGACTAGACCATCGTCTTTCTGAACGATAAGGAACACGCAAAAAGACTGAGAAACATTCCTAACGTGTTCATGAACGCAGAGAATCACGAGTTCAGAAAGAGCTTAATCATGAACCAATGGAAATTGGAACCACCAGGTGGCCCTTGACGAAAGAAGAAAAAGATCTATGTAGAAAGAACGGACAATGCCTATACTGTGGTACAAAGGATCACTTTGTCAAAGAATGTACAGTAAAACCATAATGCAAACAAATCTCCACCAAGAAAGTGGTAGCTAATGTACAAATGGAGCCGGAAAACTAGAACACCCAGGGTGTAAAGAAGGGTTGCTCTTGGGTGTAACTATGGACCCTTCACAGTCAAGACATCTCAAGTTAGACCTAGAAGTGCTAGTAAAAAAGAAGAGTTATCTAAAGAAAGCCTTAGTCAACTCAGGGGCTACTGGCAACTTTATTGATGCACAATTGGTTCAACCATGGGGGATCCCATGTAAGAAGAAGAAAACACCAGAAATAGTACAAGCCGTAGATGGAAAGCTCCTAGATGGAGGTCCAGTGACTCTACAGACCCTCCCCTTATCTGTGATCTGCAAAGGGGGAAATCAAGATACCAAACACGTAAAAAAACTAATCTTTGACATCATCCATGCTCCTCAATATGGGATCATCCTTGGAATGCCGTGGTTAAGTCACCATAACACTGTGATAGACTGGCAAGAAAGAAAAATCATGTTTTCTTCACTCATATGTAAAGAGAAATGTCTCCTGACAGCGAGAGTCACAGTTCCTCACATAACTCACATAGCCACAGCTGCTGAAAAAAATGTAATGCTACCCAGGCAGTATTCATCTTTCCAAGACGTATTTGATGAAAATGAAGCAGAAACCTTGCCACCTCACAGACCATATGACTGTCAAATTGACCTGACTCCTGGTGCTATACTCCCTAGTTGTCGTGTGTACGCCCTGTCAGAACACGAAAACCAACACCTAAGAAAATACTTAGACCAATTTCTAGCTAATGGATTCATTCGTCCCTCCAAGTCTCTTGCAGCATCTCCTCTTTTTTTTGTCTCAAAAGCTAATGGGGAACTTTGAACCTGTATAGACTACAGAGGATTGAATAAAATCACAGTAAAAAACAAATACCCATTACCCTTGATTCCTGTCTTGTTGGATCAAGTTAAAAAGTCCAAATTCTACACCAAGTTAAACCTAAGAGGTGCTTACCACTTAGAATGAGAGAAGGCGACGAATGGAAAACTGCCTTTAAAACTTGATATTGTCTATTTGAACACACAGTCATGCCCTTTGGACTCTGTAATGCACCAGCAGCGGTCCAATTTTTTTAATGATGTCCTCAGAGAATTTCTAGATATATTTGCAATAGTCTATATCAATGATATTCTACTCTATTCTGATAACGAAGTCGTACATCTGCAACATGTCAGGAAGATTCTCACAGCCCTTTGAAAACATCATCTATATTGCAAATTAACTAAATGTGAATTTCATGTTACCAACGTTGAATTTTTAGGGGTCATTCTTACCCCTAAAGGCATGGTCATGGCAGAAAGAAAGGTACACGCAGTATCTGATTGGCCAATTCCAAAGACTGTTTGAGATGTTCAATGCTTCCTAGGCTTTGCAAACTTTTATCGCAGGTTCATAGATCATTTCTCACAGACAGTGGCACCAATCACCAAGCTATTACAAAAGAAAGAACCACTTGTATGGTCTCCAGAAGCTGACAAGGCGTTTTCCACCTTAAAGGAAGCTTTTTCCACTGCCCCAGTCTTGACTCATCCAGATACTGAACGTCAGTTCGTAGTGGAAGCAGATGCTTCAGATGTGGCAATTGGTGCATTTTATCACAACTCAGTAAAAATACTGGTCAGCTACACACTGTAGACTACATGTCTCGAAAACTAAATGAAGGAGAACTAAACTATGTCATCACTGAGAAAGAACTTTTAGCAATCTGTGATGCTTTCAAAGAGTGGAGACACTATTTGCTAGGTGCCAAGTACACTATCACAGTATACATAGATCATCCCAATCTTCAGTTCATGAGCTCAGCTAGACTTTTGATTCCTCGACAATTGCGTTGGATGCTGTTTTTTTCTGAGCTTGATTTTGTGGTAACCTTCCGTCCCGGTAAAGACAATCGCAAAGCGGATGCCTTGTCCAGACAAGATTCTACCATGTTACCCACAAGCCAGCCTCCACGAGCTATCATTGTTCCAGACAAAATCCTTTGTATCATCAAAACAGAAGACTTTTTTGAAGAGATTCGTAATTCTTTCACCATTGAAAAATGGCAGAACTGGGCTCAAGCAGATCCCAAAAGATCAATCAAACAAGGCCTACCTTTTCATGATGCACATTTATTTGTTCCAACTACCAAGTTGTGCAAATTAGGGTTTCATTGGCTACATGTTATACCTACGGCAGGTCATCCAGGTATTCCTGAGACTCTTGAACTAATACAACAATAGTTTTGGTGGCCTACTTTGACAAAAGACGTCAAGCAAATTGTAAACAACTGCGAAGTTTGTGCTTGCATCAAGACAAGTCATTCAAAACCAAAAGGGCTGTTAAATCCTCTCCCAACTCCACTCCAACCTTGGGAACACATATCATTAGACTTTATTACAGGATTGCCAGTTGTTCAATTTCACTCAGTGATCCTTGTGGTAGTAGATAGTCTCACTAAATATGCACATTTCATTGCTTGCAGGAAATTGCCTACCTCCAGAGAATTGGCAACAATACTTTTAAATCGAGTGGTCCATTATCACAGATTACCAAAAGTAATCCTGTCCAATCGAGGGTCAAAATTTGCCTCTAACTTCTGGCAGACGTGGTGCAAAACACTCCAAGTTACATCTACACTATCAACCAGTCATCATCCTCAAACAAATGGCCAAACTGAGAGACTCAATCAGACATTGAAACAATATCTGCGTGCTTACTCTGAGAAAGCACTTCTTTCTTGGAAATCAATGCTTTGGTTAGCTGAACTGGCCTACAATAACTCGTATCATACTTCCACTGGTGCAACACCCTTTTATGGTCGATTTGGCTACCATCCTGCTACTTTGCCAATCACAATTCCACAAGAAAGTTCACTTACACCAGCGGTGTCAGAAACAATACGACAACTCCATCAAACCCAGAAACAAATCCAACAACACCTAGAGAAAGCAAAACAAATGTATAAAAACTATTATGACAAAAACATTGTGGCTTTCCACACGCCAAATTGATTTCAAGAAAAAACATATGTTTAATCCCAAATATATAGGTCCTTACACAGTCCTTCAGCAGATCAATCCAGTAATTTATAAGCTGCAATTACCAAAATCACTACATATTCATCCAGTATATCATACTTATCTCCTGAAAAGAGCAGTCCAAAAGACACTCTCACAACCAGCTCCAGTTCTAGTACAAGGAGAATTGGAATATGAACTAAAACAGGTTCTAGATTCAAAATTTAGAGGTCGTAATCTCTGGTATCTAATATCTTGGAAAGGTTATGGTCCAGAGGACAACTCATAGGTCTCCGCATCTGACATTCATGCTCCACGACTAGTGCAGCGTTTTCATCGCCTAAACGCAGGCAAACCAGGCCCTAGAGCACACTCGGGGAGGGGGAGTACTATCAACATCAGGACAGTGCTCGCTTTATGGGCGACGTAATGCAAAAAGCCAATCCTTATATAATGTAATAATTCATGTATTATGTGTCAATGCAGTATGTTGACCTTTTGCATTGCAGAGATTCATATTGAAACGTCATTGATGCTGTTTGCAATGTATTGCTCATTTTCAAGACTTTACTGCAGGACTACAGTGTGTGGTTAGGGTGTGGTCCCTATTCTAAGCCTTTCTAGAAACCTTTCCTGCAGTGTGGCTGGGTGTGACACGTGGGCGGGGCCTGGCTCTATTTAAGGGAGCCAGCCCAGCTCCACGTTCTCACTATTCAGAGGTCCCGGTGCAGAGCAGCAGCATTTTCCAGAGCTCCTGTTCTGGAGGCCTACCTAGGATTTCCAGGCCCTGTCTTCATTTCCTTTCTTATCTTCAAGCAGGGCGGTAAGGCGGAGGTCGGGTTAGGCCCCCGACTCCGTTTTCAGAAATACTCGAGTTTTGGGCCTTTTTGGTTAAATCGCGTGTGCAATGGTTTTCTTGGCATTTAACTCTTGCAGTTCGGATCAGCAGTGTGCGCAATCGTATCTTGGCATTTAAACCTTGATGGTTGAATCGGCAGCAGAGTGCACAATTCATTCTTGGCATTTAACTCTCACAGTTCGGATCTAAGTGCGCGCGATTGGACCTTGGCATTTAAACCTTGATGGTTGAATCGGTAGCAGAGTGCACGATTCATCTTGGCATTTAACTCTTACAGTTCGGATCGGCAGTGCGTGCGATCGTACCTTGGCATTTAAACCTTGATGGTTGAATCGACAACAGAGTGCTCGATTCATTCGTGGCCTGTAACTCTTACAGTTCGGATCGGCAGTGTGCGTGATCGTATCTTGGCATTTAAACCTTGATGGTTGAATCAGCAGCAGTGTGCACGATTCATTCTTGGCATTTAACTCTTGTAGTTCGGATCGGCAGTGTGCGCGATCATATCCTGGCATTTAAACCTTGATGGTTGAATCGACAGCAGTGTGCGTGATTCATTCTTGGCATTTAACTCTTGTAGTTCAGATCGGCAGTGTGTGCGATCATGTTTTTGACATTTGAACATTGATGGTCGAATCGGCATCAGTGTGCGCGATTCATTCTTGGCAAATAAAACATGCATCTCAGATCGGCAGAGTGCGCGATCGTATTTTGGCATTTAAATCCTGATGGTTGAATCAATGGCAGAGTGCGTGAGTCATCCTTGGCATTTAACCCTTGTGTTTCAAATCAGCAGATTGCGCGATCATTTCTAGACATTGAAATCTTGATGCACAGTTTGATATTCAAAGTGTATATTAATTCCTAAGCAATTGAATCTTGGAAGTGTGTATCCTTGCAATATCATTCATGAGCTTATCACAGTTTATTCTTGAAAAACAATGTGTTCATTAATTACTGTTATAATTTGTCCTTGCAGTATCATTCATGAGTCTAACACAGTTTATTCCTGAAAACAAATGTGTTTATTGATTGCTGTTATTAAGTAGTTTCTATTCAAAGAAATAACTTGAGTCAGTTCAAGGTTCAGTGCGTGAGATTGTATTCTACAAAACTCTCATATGAAAGCTTGTATAATCCTTATTTATTTTCCAGGCACTCAGAGCTAATAAGGTCATGATAAAGGAAAGCTCTTGATCATTCATGCTATCAGTATATAGATATTATGAACCAAGATTCTGAAAGTCAATGTGAATAATTTGGGTATTGTGTTCTTAACTTTTACTTCCACAGGTCTCCTTCCCCCCTGTTCCCAACCTAAAACCCCATCCCCCACTTGGCCATTCCTTAACGCTGTGCTATAATGGCTAGTGGAGTTTGGAGCTGCCAAGAGGTGTACATATTGGGAACAGACACAAACCCCGAGGATCCGGACTCCCTGACAGTGAAGCTGTTTTCCAAATGCAAAACTAAATAATGGTCCCAACAGTCACACATTCTGAGCATGGTGGACAGATTCAGAAATAATTTCGAATGTCAATGCCCTCAGCACCAGTGATGCAGCAAAAGTAGAAAAATAAAATGTCATTTAGCAAAGGGTACCAACAGAATCCATTGATTCTGAATGATGATTCAGCAGGGGATCATTCAAAATGATGGTGCCTGAGGGAGGAGGAGGATTGCTTACTCGCAACAGTCCTAAAGGCATACCAAAATGCTCCATAGGCTGATGGAGAAGTCAATGGTCATCCTGTTTCATTCCTGATTTATACATGGGCTACCCTTTTACAGTTCCTCCTGTGGATATTCCAAACCTACCCCTCTTGGAAAGATAAGTTTAAGTTGTAGGGATTAGAAATAAACAAATCGTTAATCAGATTGCAGCAAATGCCTTGGGTAAAATTGGTCAAATATAAAATAAACACCATTGATTCATCTGATACATTTGTCCGATTTCATTCATTTGTCTGATACAAATCCTGTGAATTGTGTCATTCACTGCACACTGGATGGTGCTGCGAAAAAACACAAAATGAGAATTCAGTGTTTAAAATTATATCACAAGAGTTCACTTATTCCCAACTTTAACAAAAGAAGACAAGCCTCTGGATTTAAGACATACTGGGCCTTATTATAAGGCTTGTGGTCTGAAGAACGCGAGCCTCATGGTGGCAGATGGACAGCTGCTGCTGTGACAGTGCAACCACCACGTTACAGGGTTGGCGGGCAGACCTGCCAACCTATGGCTATGCCCGCCAGGATCACTGATCTCGACGGGCTGACGGAGTTCCTGGTTGTAATCAGCCTGGGTGGTGCTGAACTCATCCCCGCCCTGCTGATTACAACCTTGTTCTCTGCCAGCCTTTTCATGGTGGTCTGACCAGCATGAAAAGGCTGGGTGAGAGCAAGTGCAGGGGACCACGGGGGGACCTTCACTGCCCATGGCTTGGTCAGTGCAGGGGTCCCCCTGCCCAGCATTCTTGAAATGCACACTGTCTGCTGTGCTGGAAATGCCAAGGTGTAATTTACATTTCTTCCTGTTCTCTTATGACAGAAGTGGATATTCATTTTCAATCCTTGCTCAAAAACATGGCGGGTTAATGCAACCAGTTGAATATCTTTAAGCTGTTTTGGCTCTCATACCTGTAAGTCTTCCAGGGTGTTTGAAATCAGTTGCAACTATTTGTGTTGTCTTTGAAAAACGTGAGAGAATAGTGATGGGTCATACTTAAATTGTACATGTCTGTCTCTTAGATGAGATTTTGTTGACACGAATAAGAACACAGCAGAGGGCGAACAGTAGGCTGACTGGTTAGGACCAAGTGATTCTTGCAGCAGAGAACATTTCTATTAGAAGCTGTAATTCACTGAACCTGCAACACTGCTTCCTATTTCAGACAGAAGTTGTGAAGACAGGGAAAGTAATGGAACTGATGAGTCTGACAATTGTATTGCAGTTACTTAGTTATGTACCAAACCAACACCAGATATTAAAGAAACCGGCATTATTTTTTTATGGGTCTTGTTTAAGAGTCCAGCAGGGAGTACTGGGAGCTACCAACACAGTATGATCTATTTCTGAGATACTAGAAGCATTGTTTTTGCCAAATGTAACCTCAGCACAGATGGCAGAATTAGTAGCATTAACAAGAGCTTGCTGTTTAGTTGAATATTTGAATGTGACAATTCATACAGACACCGAGTATGGGTTTCGAATGGTTCATGAATTCGGTCAACTGTGTTAATAGAGGACTTTTATGACACCTTCAGAAGCTTCTTATAAAAAATAGTGCTGGGTAAAATGAAGTGAACAGGTTTGTTCCCCGTAAGGCTAGTAAGGACCTAATTATACTTGTCATGGCAAATTACTGTGCATTATAAGATGATACAGCAGTTCAGGAAAATGAAAATGATGAATCAAGGATAAGCACCATACAAAATGCAGAAAATGTAAAGGTTCTTTATGAATTTGATTCAGACTTCTTTGAGTGAGATAAGAGACCTGCGGGAAGAAGCCCCAGATGATGAGAAAAAGAAAACTGTTGTGCTCTGTTTGTTAATGCTGGAAATAAACATACCCTTCAATATACAAGGCCTTAAGACCACCAAACTTGCAGTTGCAGTAGGTCTGCTGCATGCCTGGTGGTCCAACTACCATATTAAGACCCTGACAGTCAGACCGCCAGGGAAATGCTGCCACCGCCAGTAACATGGTTCCCGATGGGGTGGCGGCGGATGGAAGCCAAGTCCAATGCCACTGCAAGGATTCCACTGGGCTGACCGGCAGAAATCTCAGATTTCTGAGGTTTCTGAGGTTCTGAGGTTTTAGTCGGTCAGTGCAGTGGAAACCTCATGATAGGGCCAGGGGGAGCCCGCAGGCTCCGGTGTTATCCTCCCCACAAGTTTGGTGGTCCGCGTTTTGGACCGCCAGAATCATAATGAGGCCCACAATGTTGTACATTATGGGTAAATACCTGCATAATCAGACTCAAGCAGATAGGGACAGCATGGTACATACATTTAGAAAATATTGGGAAACTACAAGATTCACAAATGTTGCAGGTGTCAGAGAAATGATCAAGGAAAGAAGACTTTAACACTGATGAAACATATTGACATACCAGGTCCATTAACGAGGCCTCAGGCAGACTTTGAAGAGATACCACCATACAACGGTTTAAAGTACATCAGGGTCAATGTCTGTTTATTCTCGAAATGAATAGAGGACTACCACACCGAATATCAAATAGCCTTACAATTGTCAAACTGTTGTTCAGGGAATTGATACCCAGAATTGGACTCCCAATGTCTGTTGAGACAAATCGTGGTGGTCATTTTACGAAGAAGGTTTTAGAAATAATCTGCACATCATTTCAGATAAATCATAAATTCCAATGTCGTTCTCAATCTCAATTGTCAGGTGCAGTAGAAAGAACTAATGGTACTATCAAGAACAAATTGGCTAAAGTATGTGCTTCAACTGGTATAAGGATGCCTGATGCATTTCCTTTGTCCTGAAAAGTATGAAAAGTACTCCTGACAGATGGTCTGGTTTAACGCCTCATTAGGTTAGCATGGAAAGAGCAATGAGACGTTCCTATATACTTTCAGCTGCACTAGTTTCAATAACTAATGACATCATACTAGATTACTGTACAGGTCCTGTTGATATGGTGAAATCTTTCTCTTATATGTGAATGTGGCCACAGAAGCAGCAAAGGACATTGCCTGTCATTTTGTCTATCAAGGAGACTGAAATGAGATCCAGAAGCACATCAGAACTGCTTTGAGGAGCACTAGTATGGGTCCTATCAAGTTATATTGATGACCAATACTGTGGTGAAGTGTGCAGAAGTGTGTGGAAATGTGCGGAAGTGCCTCAGTGGATCCACGGTGCACACACAAAGTAAGTGAAAGCAGCAGTAATGGTAGACCACTAAATCACCTACAAAGCCACAAAGTAAAGCACAAGGTGAAGTTCAAACCTGAGCTCAAGTTTGCAGCATGGGTCCAGAAGGGGAGTGAGAATTTTGAAAATTGTGACGAAACACATGGACACAAAATGTTTCTGGTCAGTGAAAGTACTGATGAAGAATCTGAAAAGCCTAAAGCCCAGTTTAAAAGCAGAGATCAGAGTAAAGAGTTGTTGCCATGTAAGAGCCAAAAGCATGAGTGGTAGCAACAAGTAGTCTCTCATCCAAATAATGAGAAACTACAATTCAAAATTCAAGTTACTTGAACCTCCAGGGGAAGAAAGAGGTTTGCAGTAAACTGTGCAAATAAGACTGATCAAACCTGAGGTGTAATTTCAAGCTCAAAATCCAGTTCTTCAGAGAGAAAAGAAACATTGATAAAGACTGTTGTTGAACAAAGTAAGGAGAAAGAAGATATTCCCCAGAAAAGAACTTGTAAGAGAAAGAATTATGAATCGGGAACACTTGAGAGACCACTCGATTCCCAAACCAGTGGGAGTGAATCACCGGTTAACAAAAGATCAACAAACAAAAGAGTTCCAAACAGAAAATATGCTGCAACTGAATGGGTATATCTAGCTCCAGTGTCAGAAAGAACCAAGATCAAGAGAAAATTGTAGAACAAGATAGACGACTTAATCACAAAACCAAAATACATTCTTGTGAAAATAAACAAAGAAGATTATTTAGATTTTTTTTATAACTATTTAAAAAGAATAAGGAACAAAATAGAAATCTATTTTTGTTTTAAGAAAATGTTTGTTGTTGTCAACATGTTTGAAGTATCTCAATAATTTTTTTCTCAAGTACAGATGAAGAAAATCAAATGCTGTACAATTGTAGGGATATCGATAATATTAACAATATTATTAGTTTTAGTGGGACTGTTTACTGGCTTGGGTGAGATGTGCTTCTGTGAATGTCGAATTAACTACTGTTAGGAATTAACATGATATGCTAGAGCATAAGAAGATAACATTTCTACTAAAATGCTTCATGAATATATAAATATTATGAAGCTCAAGAGATGTTTTGTGTGTGCTTTTCTTCCTACTTCTGCTGGTAAGGGGCAGCCATATATATAGCTCCTGATTTCATATGCTCCATCATACAAAGTGTATGTTGTTATATTTAATTACAATGAATGTATTTCTCCTTACCTAATGGATTTTAACATATCTTTAGAGAACTTACCTACAAGAGTAGATGACAAGGCTATTAAATATGAAAAAGGGTGATTGCACAAAACAAACACAAATCTAAAATTAATAAATGGGGTTATGTATGTGTTTTAAGTAGTGAAGAATATAATTTTGTTAATGAATATAATGAGAAAGCAGTAAAGAGTGTGAGAAATTAGGAAGAGAGACTCTCATAATGAAAAAGATGAAAGAAGAGGAATAAATTAGATTGTTGAATGTGCATCGAAGGTTGATGATATAGCAAGAATGAAAGGATAAATTACATATTGTACAACATAGTCCTTTGAAAGGTGGTAAGGCTGAATGTGTGCGAATTAAATTATGAAGGGAGTGGAAACTTTTTGTTACGTGGATAGCCAATCTTGAGAGGAAACTATTTTGTCTGTGGAAAGACTGCTTATTTCAATCTGACACAAAATTGGGTTGGGTCTTGTTATTTGTCTTTAGTGTTTCCTTGAGTTTACACTATGAGTGAAATGGATAGTAAAATTAGCATGAGAAGAGTGAAATAGAGTTTTAGACAGGTAGTTTAATTCCTTCCATATGTGTGGCAATGAATGATGGGAAAATTAGACATCTTTCTATGTTAGTGGATAAGCTTGCAATAGAAACAGGAGGATCATTGAAGCAGGTAAATGCAGAAATTAAGGCTATTAGGGCTATGATGATGAATAATATTTTACAATTATATATCTTCCAGGCAATAGAGGGTGGAGTTTGAAAGGTAGTAAAGGCTAAAAGGTATTGTACATTTGTACCCAATAACAGTATGGTTATTATCTCCCATATCACTGATATTACTAACGTTTCGTATTAGATTCAACCTTTTGAAGATCAAGGGTTATGGGAAACTGTAGGTTCCTGGTTTAGTGGGATAGGAAAGGGTTTTAGCAAAATTGGTGAATGGATAGACAATTTGGGAGGGAGCACACTAAGATTAATCATAAATTGTGAGGTACTTATAATGATGAATTCATTTTCCTAAAATGTTCTGGTTTGTTTAAAAGATGTGGAAAGACGAAGAGCAGTTTAAAGAAGAAGAGATCCAAAGAGTGTGACATAAAGGCCCATATTTATACTTTTTTAGCGCAGCATTTGCGCCGCATTTTGACGCAATAATGGCGCAAACTTACATAATACAATTGTATTTTGCAAGTTTGCACCACTTTTGCGTAAAAAAATGACACACATGTGGCGCTAAAAAAGTATAAATATGGGCCTAAGAATTGTGTCTACAACCAGTAAAGATGGCATAGGAGGATTTCAGAAAAAAGCAAAAAGTGATGTCAACTGAATGATTTCCTGATTAGTAAAGTTTTTTTTTAGTACTTATAGAATAATCAAATGGGGGCCTGCAAAAGTGTTTACAAGTCTAAATTTTGTGTAATAAATGAGAATAAGGCCCTCATTCTGACCCTAGGGCAGAGGAAGCACCGCCAACAGGCTGGCGGTGCTTCCGGGGCAATTCTGACCGCGGCGGTAAAGCCGCGGTCAGAAAAGGGGAACCGGCGGTTTCCCACCGGTTTTCCCCTGCCCCAGGGAATCCTCCATGGCGGCGCTGCATGCAGCGCCGCCATGGGGATAATGACCCCCATCCCGCCAGCCTGTTCCTGGCGGTTTACACCGCCAGGAAGAGGCTGGCGGGAACGGGTGTCGTGGGGCCCCTGGGGGCCCCTGCAGTGCCCATGCCACTGGCATGGGCACTGCAGGGGCCCCCTAACAGGGCCCCATTAAGATTTTCAGTGTCTGCAAAGCAGACACTGAAAATCGCGACGGGTGCAACTGCACCCGTCGCACCCCAGCAAATCCGCTGGCTCCATTCGGAGCCGGCTTCATCTTTGCTGGGGCTTTCCCGCTGGGCCGGCGGGCAATCTTTTGAAGATCGCCCGCCGGCCCAGCGGGAAAGTTAGAATGCTCCCCGCGGTCATTTGACCGCGGGGCGGTGTTTGGGCGGTTTCCGCCCGGCGGGCGCTGCCCGCCGCCCGCCGGGGTCGGAATGACCCCCTAAGTGTTAATGATTTTTATGTTGGAACTGAAATGTAAATGATGAATTAATATGATATATAGATTAAGCAGGTCTAACATGCAGTTTAGAAGTGTGTTTGTTGACGTAAGTTAGTTGTACCACATTCAGGTGAAAACTCAATTTTTTGCTAAAGTGAATGCTAATTCTGTCATTCCCTCCCCCCAGTCAGGTTCCCCTGCTCAACCTCTCTCTCGACAAGCTATGTAAGAGCAAAGACAACTGATGTAAAATGTTCTCACTGCTATGAATGCTAGGATTATTAATGAAACTGTTAGTGATTATTTGGGGGTATGATCTTATATTATTTTATACTATTATTATAAGGTTACACGTAAAAGGGTAATGACATATACTACCCTCAGAGGTCAACTCTAATCTTTTGACTCAGACAGAAGTAAGAAATAATCCAATCAAATAATGAGAACCAACAGCCATCAAACAATAAGAGAATATGCAATAACGAGTCTTTGATTTAAACACACCATGACTATGTGGCCATGAATCACCACACCAGCTTAGTAAAGTTTAAACATTTATTGCCCTTAAATTAATAATGCTAAAGTCACCATGATCAGATGCAAAACCAAATGATAGAAGTACACAAATAACACAGGCTGTCCAAAATGTCTAAAGAATCTCAATCTTGCCAATGCATTTACCATTAGATAATCGAAGAGACCAATAGAGAGTACTAGCAAAATTAAGCAAAAAATAGTAAAAGAATACATTTAGTTTGTGCAGTTGAATTAATCACAATCAATTAATAAACATTTAAAAATCAAATATTAGGTCAGGCATCCCTACTTATAACTCTCATTTGAAAAGCATGTTTGTGCTATATGCACAAATAAAAGCAAGATAAAGATTAATTTGGGAAACATCTAACTATGGCGCTAACCAAAAACATGCAGTTGGATTTTCAAAAGGGAAAACCTACAAAGGAAAAATAAATGCACATTGGTTATACCTCTCCGAAATCAAACATGAATTTGTAGACTTTTCCTCTGCAAAGCGCAGGAACTGCAGGTTTTCAGAGAGCAGCATCAGGAACATGAAAGGGAAAACTGTTCATAAAATTGGGCCTAAGGTAACTGAACTGTTAGAATCATAAGTGAATAGACAAGAGCTGAACACCAACTGACTACACAGAAATCTAAATAGAAAACTGACTTTGAATGGAACTGAAATGAACCTGAATCTCATCATCAAAGCTTGCTAAATTAGAGTCCCAAAAAGGTGCTGGCTAAGCCTCTATTGGACAAGACTGTGAGGTGGTTTAGTGTGCAGCCAATAAACTTTCATCTGTGATTCGGATGTATTTCTTTTCATTCTTCTTACGCTCTTGTCCGGTAGACAGCTTCTGTGCGATTCAATACAAATTTATAAAGCAACATGAAAAATGACATTGAGCACTGAAGCCCACTGTTAAAACTTACAATTAGTATTTAGAGGAAGTACAACATGAGCAGCAAAAGCAGGACAGAAATGTCCACTGTGCAAGTCACACAGCATGTTTAACAAACTGCTTGCAAAACATTTCAATGAAGTCAGTAACATTTAAAACATTGTGCTTCTGGAAAAGTACTAAAACGTGGGCCTTTTAACTAATGCTGAACACGAAGAATAAAACATTTCTAGTAATATCAAACCATTAGTTTTGTAGTACATATTAATAATCATCTTTCCAGCACATTTCATTATGATTAAACAACAAACATTTTCAAAGACACTTAGGCCCGTATTTATACTTTTTTTGCGCCGCATTTGCGTCGTTTTTTGACGCAAAAACGGCGCAAACTTGCAAAATGCCATTGTATTTTGTAGGTTTGCGCCGTTTTGCGTCAAAAAGCGGCGCAAATGTGGCGCTAAAAAAAGTATAAATACGGGCCTTGTTATTTTACATTCCACTTCGTAATGGTGCCCTCCATGTCAGTCACTTTTTAAAGCTTCACTTTTATTTTACGAAACACGATTTTAGTTAAGCCCTTAAGTTTACATTATTTCTCATTATTTTAGTGATTCATTTTTTATTAATAATGTTTGCTCTCTAACAATCCCTCCTCTGATGGCTATATATGCCGTTACAAAAAAAAACATATACTAATACTGGCATTAATACTAATGAGACAATTCAAAACTTAGTTTGTCTATTATTTCCAAACAATTTGCTCTTTTTGACCTTGGTTTTTGAATTTCATGTGTGTGTCATGTGTGTCATCTATGTTGTCAATTTGATACATTTTAGGAAAGACCACTCCCAGGTAACAAGTCCCATACCATCCCCTAGGGAGATGATAATAAGCACTATTTCGACAGATGTTATAAACCCCAGGAATCGCAGGATCTTGTTCATTCAGCATAAAGTCCCATGTATTCTTAAAAAGGAATACATGTCTGCATTCACACATTCCCACAAACTTAGTATCAGTTCTGGATTGTGGCCTACATATAAAAAGCTTTCCTACATGTTGATAGTCTAAAGCAAGCTGCTCTTGTGTGTTAGTTACACTATAAGCATGATAATTCCTAAATATATGTTTTACTAATACCTTCTCTATCTTCCCCTTTATTCCCTTTCCCCTATCATCCGTTTGATCCAGGAAAGATTTCTCAACTGGTGAAAGTGAACATTTTAGATTATTTCTGTGTGCATAGGCAGTACCAAATGTTAGTGTAGGCTCAAAGAAACCTCCTACAATGACAATATTTCTAGCTCTCGCAATACTATTTAAGTGTTGGTTAACTGGAACAAAAGAAGGCAACGTCAAAGTTGAAGTAGAAATATTGCATGTATTCTTGATTATAGTACCTTGTTAATAGAAGACGGCAACTAATTCCATATTTTAGTGGTAAGCGATGATATGTAATTCCTTCTTGCGCTACTGAAAGAATTTGCGTACATACATAACATTCTCTCACATTCATTGTTTCAACAAAGTCATACAACAAGCAATAAAAAACATTAGAATAAAAATCTCCTTGTGAATTGTCTAAGTGCAAGTATTTCTCATCCCTATTAAACTTCACTAATTTAGAAAGTGTAGTAGTCTCTGGAGAAAGTGTATAATTAGTTTTAGCTTTATCAGAAAAACGTATACTTATAATCAACAACAAGCTTATCATACATACTACTGTCAATCCAACACACATACATTTGCAACGTTCATTTTTTCTTTTGTGGTTGTGATTGGTATCCATGGCCTGTAAAGAATCAGGCAATGAAAGAAAAATAAACATAGATGTAACTATGTAGCCAAACAAAAAAAAGTAATCTTCAGTCTTCTTTGTGATTATTTACAGGAGCTTTCAGGCTTTCTCCAGAACTTGTCAAAAAATGTTTTTTCAGCTTTGTCAAATCAGTTTTAAATGTCTCTTAGTAGATCATAATCCGCTGATCACTAACTATTACTTCCAGTGTATAATGTCTTTCTTGTTTAATTGACAATGTGTCTTCAAAACTCAGTTCAAGTGCATTTTCAAGTTCCAAAATTTAGAACTGAATTCTCATGGTCAAAACAAAAGAACATAAAATGTTGTTGCCACTCATCTACTACAAGGTACACCTGTTCAGGACCTGAGTATCTTCAACTTGCAACTCTTTTTTCTTTTTGATCTTCGATTTGAACTTGCTTCTCCTTCACCCAGATCTGCTCCTTCTGTTTCTGCCTCTTCTGCTTTCTCATTTATAGTCGACAACACATCAGGAACCTTTTGAGTTGCATGCAGTGTAGGCTACTTGTCTTCTTTCACAGTTTTTCTGGAGAGTGATGGCAAAACTGGACTTACAATTTTTAATGGTTCAGCAGGAATTTGACTTGATTTATCTGTGCCATTAGCCACTTCAGGAGGAGTCAAATCTGCATGACCTTGATTAAACTCAACTCCATTCTGGGCTCCTTCAGGAAGCGTGATCTGTTTCAACTGATTTTCCCAATCGTCTGCACCTGGGAGAGCCTTTAGGCTCCTACTTGAAACTCTTGCTACATCCACTTCTGACTCTGCTGATGCTGATAGAGGAATATTAGGATTGTCCTCTATTTTATCTCCTAGGGGTACTCCTCTGGGATCTTCACCAGTTTGCATTGTCTTTGCTTTTGCTGTCTCTTGCTTTGTTTCTGTCACTTGTTCTTCTTGAGTCTTTACAACTTCACTTCTACTGGTGCTTTCAGCAACATTGGATCTTCATCATCCAAAGGATATGGCACTTTACGAGTATGGCTGGTGTGAATCCAGTTTGAGATTCTAGTACACTTTACAGCAGTCATTGTCACCAGAACAATTTGGTATAAGCCCTTCCACCTAGGTTCCCAGCAAGTGTTTCATGAGTGCTTCTTGACCACCACCCAAACTCCAGCTCAGAGTCTATAACACTAATCTTGAGATGGTGGCATGGCTGTAGCTTCGACCTGATGAGAAAAAGAGCAAACCACATCAGCTAGACCTTTGAGGTAATCCAGCACCAAGTCATCTGTTATGTTTACAAGTGCATTTGCAGAAACAGCTGTCAATTTCATTGCTCTGCTCATTAGGATTTCATGGGAGGGAGTCCAGTCTTTCTGAAAGGGGTACTTTGCATGCTCATTAAGACCAAAGGTAAAGCATCAGGACATTTCAGACTAGTAGAGGCACACACTTCTGCTAGTCGAGCTTTCAGAGTGCCATTCATTTGCTCGACTAATCCAGAAGCTTCAGGGCGATACATACATTGCAGCTTCTGCTCAGTGTTTAAGGCTGAACATAGTAATTTAATCACCTCACTAGTGAAGTGACTTCCTCGATCTGATTCTAAAGAGGCCAGAAAACTAAATCTAGGTATCAACTCCCTAAGTAAAAGCTTTGCCACTGAGAGGCTATCATTTCTACGTGTAGGGTAGGCTTCAATCCAGTGACTAAAAATACAATCACCAACACGTATTTCGAATCATCACACACAGGCAGTTTAATGAAATCCATCTGCATTCTGTTAAATGGGCCACCTGCTCTTCCAGTGTGACTCAAATTGACAACAGTTCTTTTTCCCACGTTCATTTGTTGACTTGTAATACATCTATGCAAATTGTTTTAGCAACCTACCTCAACTTTGGATTGAATCACGATTGCTTAAATATTTGAATCATTGCATCTCTGCCGATGTGTGTTTGACCATGATAACATCTTCTTTTTTCTCCTCATTCAACTCAGACAGCAAGCCAACTCCAAGATATCACCTTTCGTACCCTCTCATACATGGAGATGACCAATGCCATGGAGACCCCTTCTTTCTCAATCAGTCTTTCCTTGGGAAAAAGAAAGCAGAACCAACATGGCTGGAGAGCGGGCAAAGAAGGTGTATAATCATTGGACTTCACCAAGATCGTGATCCCCTATCTGGTCTTCACGGACTCCCTTGGTCCATGGGCCACCAGGGGAGCCCACATGTGTTCCCTCTTCTTTTTTGGGCCACCGCCTTGAAATCCATTTTTGATGTAAGAAAAAGAGCATTAAACCATTCCGGGTGTGAAGGGGGAACTTTGCCATCCAATTCCATCCGATTTCTCTTCTGGCCAGTAGGATAGAAAAAAAAATCTAATTCCTTCTGTCTCTACTTCTGTCACTACCCCACAGTTCGGGTTCTTGTATTTGCCCGAATGTAGCCAGGGGGAGACTTATAGAATTTCTCACCCCAATATAGTTGAGAGAGTGCTTCACACTTCTGCCTAAAAAGAGAAAACATCTGGACACTCCAGAAACATATGAATATCAGTTGTATGCTGCAAACCGCATTTGGGATAGTTTACCTCTCCACCTTTCCTCATTTTGGTGAGCATTTCCAGCGATATATAGTCTTGATGTATGGAGAAGAGATGATTTTTCTGTAGTGCAGCAGGCTTTACTATCTTAAACAAAGTATGCATTGATGTTTTCCACCATACCTGCACCCATTCCTAGACATAATGTCCCCCCAAAGAGTTTCAGCCAATACAAAGTCGCCATCCAGATTGTAATCTTTCTTCTAAGAAATTTAGCGATACAAAACTCATTCAGGTCCTCTGTAACCAACCATTTAATTGGATGTATTTCAATCTAGAAAGGGCCCCTCCTGTTTTATCTTTTAGCTCTTCCCAAGAAAGCAGGGCTCCTTCCCTAAGGAATTTTCCCCAGACTACTACAACAGCCTGCCTAATTGGCAAGGGTAAAACATCCTTCAAACACTCAGGAGTGTCTAGTGATTCCCAGATAGGGGCATTTTGGCTATAGTAACTAACTCCAGCAGGTGAGCTTAACTGATGCCAACTTGTTGCGAGGTCACGTAGTGTCTTCAATTTTACCTTTTTGAAGAATTTGGATTGCCAAATTTGTAAAGAAAACCCTTTGTTGCCCCTTTAACAGTGGCAAGCATAGTTTTAAACACATTACCAATTGCTGTGGAGACTGGAGATGTGAAAAGCATCATTGTATTTTTAAATTGGAATGCCCAGGCCTAATTTTTTAAGTCTGGGAGTGTCAAACCACCCTTCCCTCTCCTTCCGCGCAACTTTTTCCAAGCAATCCTAGGCCCTTTAGACACCGATATAAAGAAGCTTATAGCTTCCTGATTTTTTTCTAGATAACGCTTATGCATTGAAAGTGGGATGGAACTGTACAAAGAGTTCGATTTATGCAAGATCACCATCTTAACCATATTGACTCTACCCACTATTGTCAGGGGAAGGTGCACCCATCTCTGTATTAACTTTCAACATTCGCCCGACAGTAACTTTAGGTTCATCGTTGAAAGATGCTCAATCTCCTGTGTGATCGCTATACCTAAGTATCTCATCTCACTCTTCTCTTGTGCTTGTTCCTTCTTCTGGTTCCATGCCTTGATGTCTGTCTTCCCAGGATTCACAAAACATCCAGACCCTCTACTGAAGTACTCTACTAATGCCAATAGTGCAGGGAGAGCTGTTGCTAGATTAGCAGTGTACACTAGAAGGTCATACGCATTTGCAACGAAAAGGGAATATTAAGGAGTCCTGCCTTATTTTTCTAGCAAAGGGTTCTATATAGAGGTTGAACAGAAGGGGGGACAAAGGTCAGCCCTGCCTAGTACCTCTGGTTATCCTGAAAGGCTCTGTGAGATTTCCGTTCACTAATACTCTTGACATTATAAATCAATCCTATAGCTCTACAGAATCTTCCCCCATTCTGTATAAACTCAAAATCTGACTTAAATACTTCGAATTAACTCTATCAAAGGCCTTCAGTGCATCTAGAGAGGAACTCCAAAGATTGTAGCCATATCTATTGCCCTCACCAGATTAAAAGTCAATTTGTATGAAAATCTTCTTCTGATAAAAGCTTTCTAGTTGGGATGTATCAGATGACTCAGCACTCCACTTAATCTATCCGCTAATATTTTAGCAAATATTTTAAAATCATTGTTCAGCAAAGATATAGGCCTGTCTGATTTATACTTCGCCGGGTTCTTAGCAGGCTTCAAAATCAGTGTAATGGTGGCCTCGTTCTATGAAGTTAGAATGTAAACTCCATTTTCAAAAATACCTGTGTACAGTTCTAACAGGGCTGGAATTATTGCGTCCCCCAGAGCCTTATAAAGATCTGTTGTGATACCATCTGGACCAGCTGCTTTCCCTCCCTTACTACCTTTCAGAGCATTCTTGATTTCCCCCAAAGAAATTGGTTTGTTCAGAAGGATCTGCTCCTCTCCTGTAATACAAGGGAGTATGTCTTCTCCTAACCAATTTCCTATATCCTCCTCTCTCACCACTGCCTCTTCAGTATAGAGTTGTGTGAAAAACTCTTGAAAGACACACTTTATAACCTTGCTACTTGATGACCTCTCCCAAGACTGGTCTAACTCAATTTGTTTAATATGGTTCTGCACTTGGTCACATTTGCTCTTCCAAGCTAACAACTTTCCAGCATTTTCTCCATACTCGAAATCAGCCAACTTACTAGCCTCCTCTCTTTTTATAATTCTAGCATGTAACTCTTCTTCAAGCTGATGCCTCAAACTTCTCAACTTATTAGTCAAAGCCTGACACTCATCCCATCTGTATTCAAAGGTAGTTGATTTTTATATTTTAATATTTCCTGTTCTAAATAACTGATTGTGTTCTTATACTGCTTATTTTTGTAACTGGCTAGGCTCAAGATTTTTCATCTTATAACAGCTTTAAATATGTCCCATACCACTGCTACCAGAGCAGGCCCTCAATTAATCTTGAAGAACTCCTCAGTCTCTATACATAATTGGGAAAAAAATCTTGCTATCTAGTAGTAACGTACGAACCAACGTCCATCTCCTACTTCCCGCCTCCTGTGCTAGCCTAAAGTCTAACACTACAGCCGCATGATCTGATAAATGAGCTGGCTGCTAGGTTATTTCCTCTACAAACTTCAAATCAACTAGGAAATGTCTATGCGGGAGGCATGATTATACTTTTGATTGCTGAAAGAAAAGCCCCATTTCGCCTCAACTCTCTGCTGCCATAGGTCATACAACCCAAGTTCCTTCATCATCCCCCTCAAACATTGCTGGGATTTTGGGGTCCCTATAGAACTACATTTCTTGAACCTATGTAGCTTATTATCTAAGGCCACATTAAAATCCCCCGCCATTAGAACTGGATCAGGGAAGTAAGATAACTGAGAGAATGGCTTTCTGAGTAGTCCTTTATCATCGCAGTTCGGACCATAAAACACTACCAGCGTGATCCTCTACCATTGATCTGTACCTTAACTATAATCCATCTTCCTACTGAATCAGACTTCACCTCCAGTATTCCTGCATTAACCTGATGTTTAATCAGAATTGCCACTCCTATAGTATTAAAGTTATGCTCAGTACAAACACAATGTTGAACCCATTTTTGCATTTTGAAGAGCTCTATACTTTCCTCTCTGGTTGAATGGGTTTCCTGCAGGATTAATATTTGTTCTGGTGAGTCTCTCAAATAGTGTAGGACCGTGTCTCTTCTTCATTTAGTTCTTAAACCATTAACATTCCAAGAGATTATCTGAATGGGTCTGCCACTGGGTCCCAGGCACTTGCCAGTGTAACCCACCAGTGATAGATGGGAGTGAAATTAATTGAGCTGAAAGAGGATTCCTTTTTTATTTTTCCCTCATGCTCCCCACCCAGTGCCCCTCGTTACCACCCTAACCCCCATTCCCACCCCCCTCACTTGGAGCACACCCTTTGAATGATGGACTGGTGTTAGTCTAATTTTAGAGCACCCAAGGTTCCTGGGCGGAATATAACCTTTACATTTTTCATATCATCCCTTGACTTAATAACCGCCAGCAGCTCATCCACTGCATTGCCATCTCAAACATCATACATTTTGTTGTTTTAAATAACTTGAAGGGCGGCTGGAAACTTAAGGTGTGCAGAAGCACCTAACTTTTTAAATTCATCCAATCGCCTCCTTAGCTCCCACTGTTTGCTGATGGTTATTCTGGACAGGTCCGACCTAATTTCAAAGGAAAAGTCCTGAACGCTAATAGTTTTTAGCTTTAAGGCCTTGGAGAGTATTTTTTCTGTCAACCCATATGTGTGGAAATTAATCAACATTTTCCGAGGCTTGCTACTGTTGGGGTTTCAAGCAAGGGACTTCATCCACTCATACTAGAGTAAGTCAATTGCTTTACTGTGGGAGTGGAGACATGTAACTACATTTGAATTGTGTGAATACTGAAACAAGTAAACTTACTCCAAAGTGTAAACTTACTCAAAAGTGTAATTTACCTTTGCGAATCAGGCTCTTGTTGTTTAACCCCTTCCCCGCCACGGACGTAATGGTTACGTCCATGGCAGCGCCCGTGTGGCGCCATGGACGTAACCATTACGTCCTGAATGCTTCCCTCGGGAGAAGCGCTAGCGCTCCTCCCGAGGGCCGCCCCCCCACCCCCCTAGGTCAGGGCTGACCGGGGAATCCCTTCCCCTTCCACCCCCGACCCCCCCCACCCCCCCCCCTGTGACGTCAGCGCGCGTTTCTTTTTCAATCACTTGGGAGGCCCGGAGGGGCTTCAAAGGGAAGGAAAAGTATTTCCTTCCCTTTGAAGTCCCTCCGAGGGTTTCAAAAGCCGGATTGCTTGCAATCCGGCTTTTGAAACCCCACTAGACACCAGGGATTTTTTTTCATTGAAATTGACCAAAGGGAGCGACCCCTTGGGCAAGGGTCGCTCCCAGGGGGGGGCATTTTTTTGAAAAGGCCTTTTCTGCCCCCCCTGGGGGCAGAAACCTCTAGGCACCAGGGACCATTTTTTTTTTTTTTTGTTTCATTTTTTTTTATTGAGGTGGGGAGCGACCCCTTAGGCAAGGGTCGCTCCCCTTGGGGGATAATTATATTTTGGCCATTTCTGCCCCCCTTGGGGGCAGATTGGCCTATTTTGATGAGGCCAATCTGCCCCCAAGGGGGGTAGAAACCACTAGACACCAGGGTTTTTTTATTTTTTATTATTGTTATTGACAAAAGGGAGCGACCCCTTGGGCAAGGGTCGCTCCCAGGGGGGGCATATTTTTGGGAAGGCCTTTTCTGCCCCCCCTGGGGGCAGATCGGCCTACTATTAGGCACCAGGGACCATTTTTTTTTTTTTTTTTTGTTTCATTTTTTTTTTTTGGGGAGCGACCCCTTAGGCAAGGGTCGCTCCCCTTGGGGGAAAATTATATTTTGGCCATTTCTGCCTCCCTTGGGGGCAGATTGGCCTATTTTGATGAGGCCAATCTGCCCCCAAGGGGGGTAGAAACCACTAGACACCAGGGAGTTTTTTCTTTGCGTGAATTTCACGCAAAGGGAGCGACCCCTTAGGCAAGGGTCGCTCCCTGGGGGGGAGGGCAATTTATTTTAGGCCATTTCTGCCCC
Source organism: Pleurodeles waltl (assembly GCF_031143425.1). Classification (NCBI taxonomy): domain Eukaryota; kingdom Metazoa; phylum Chordata; class Amphibia; order Caudata; family Salamandridae; genus Pleurodeles; species Pleurodeles waltl. The sequence continues at coordinate 516,524,724 of NC_090437.1, read as the reverse complement.
CCCCTGGGGGCCTATTATTAGGCCGATCTGCCCCCTGGGGGGGAAGAAACCTCTAGGCGCCAGGGCAAATTTTTTTTTGTGTTTTTTTTTTTTGTTCTTTCTTTTTTTTAGAGATGGGGAGCGACCCATCAGGCAAGGGTCGCTCCCCTGGGGGGCAAATTGTATTTAGACCATTTCTGCCCCCCTGGGGGCAGATTGTCCGATTTTAGGTCAATCTGCCCCCAAGGGGGCAGAAACCACTAGGCACCGGGGATTTGTTTTTTGGCGCTAATGTCACGCAGGGGGAGCGACCCTGTAGGCAAGGGTCGCTCCCGGGGGGCGGGGGGTGGGGGGGGGCAATTTTTTTTTAGGCCATTTCTGCCCCCCCGGGGGACAGATCGGCCTATTATTAGGCCGAACTGCCCCCCGGGGGGGGGGCAGAACACTCTAGGCGCCAGGGCAATTTTTTTTTTGTGTTTTTTTTTTTTGTTGTTTCTTTTTTTAGAGATGGGGAGCGACCCATCAGGCAAGGGTCGCTCCCCTGGGGGGACAAATTGTATTTAGACCATTTCTGCCCCCCTGGGGGCAGATTGGCCAATTTTAGGTCAATCTGCCCCCAAGGGGGCAGAAACCACTAGGCACCGGGGATTTGTTTTTTGGCGCCAATGTCACGCAGGGGGGTGACATAGGCAAGGGTCGCTCCCGGGGGGGGGTGGGTGTTGGGGGGGCTAATTTATTTTAGGCCATTTTTATTTATTTTAGGCCATTTCTGCCCCCCCGGGGGGCAGATCGGCCTATTATTAGGCCGATCTGCTCCCGGGGGGGGGGTGGGCAGAAACCTCTAGGCGCCAGGGGAATTTTTCTTTTTTTTCTTTTTTGTTTTCTTGTTTTTTTTTTTTAGAGATGGGGAGCGACCCATCAGGCAAAAGTCGCTCCCCTGGGGGACAAATTGTATTTAGGCCATTTCTGCCCCCCTTGGGGGCAGATTGGCTGAGTTTAGGTCAACCTGCCCCCAAGGGGGCAGAAACCACTAGGCACCGGGGATTTGTTTTTTGGTGCCAATGTCAAGCAGGGGGAGCGACCCCGTAGGCAAGGGTCGCTCCAGGCGGGGGAGGGTGGGGGTTGGGGGGGCAAATTTATTTTAGGGCATTTCTGCCCCCCCCCCCCTGGGGCCGGCTGAGCTACAGGCCAAACACCACAGGTAGGCACCTTGCAAAAAACACCTCTGTTTTCTGTGAAAAAATATGTTGTGTACACGTTGTGTTTTGGGCCATTTCCTTTTGTGGGCGCTAGGCCTACCCACAGAAGTGATGTACCATTTTTATCGAGAGACTTAGGGGAACGCTGGGTGGAAGGAAATTTGTGGCTCCTCTCAGATTCCAGAACTTTCTGTCACCGAAATGAGAGGAAAAAGTGTTTTTTGGGCCAAATTTTGATGTTTGCAAAGGATTCTGGGTAACATAACCTGGTCAGAGCCCCGCAAGTCACCCCATCTTGGATTCCCCTGGGTTTCTAGTTTTCAAAAATGCACTGGTTTGCTAGGTTTCCTCAGGTGTCGGCTGAGCTACAGGCCAAAATCCACAGGTAGGCACTGCTTTTTATAAAAAAATGTGATGTGTCCACGTTGTGTTTTGGGCCCTTTCCTTTCGTGGGCGCTAGTCCTACCCACACAAGTGATGTATCATTTTTATCGGGAGACTTGGGGGAACGCTGGGTAGAAGGACATTTGTGGCTCCTCTCAGATTCCAGAACTTTCTGCCACAGAAATGTGAGTAACATGTGTATTTTTAGCCAAATTTTGAGGTTTGCAAAGGATTCTGGGTAACAGAACCTGGTCCGAGCCCCGCAAGTCACCCCTCCTTGGATTCCCCTAGGTCTCTAGTTTTCAGAAATGCACAGGTTTGGTAGGTTTCCCTAGGTGCCGGCTGAGCTAGAGGCCAAAATCTACAGGTAGGCACTTCGCAAAAAACACCTCTGTTTTTTTCCAAAATTTAGGATGTGTCCACGTTGCGCTTTGGGGTGTTTCCTGTCGCCGGCGCTAGGCCTACCCACGCAAGTGAGGTATCATTTTTATCGGGAGACTTGGGGGAACGCTGGGTGGAAGGAAATTTGTAGCTCCTCTCAGATTCCAGAACTTTCTGCCACAGAAATGTGAGGGACATGTGTTTTTTTAGCCACATTTTGAGGTTTGCAAAGGATTCTGGGTAACAGAACCTGGTCCGAGCCCCGCAAGTCACCCCTCCTTGGATTCCCCTAGGTCTCTAGTTTTCAGAAATGCACAGGTTTGGTAGGTTTCCCTAGGTGCCGGCTGAGCTAGAGGACAAAATCTACAGGTAGGCACTTCGCAAAAAACACCTCTGTTTTTTTCCAAAATTTAGGATGTGTCCACGTTGCGCTTTGGGGTGTTTCCTGTCGCCGGCGCTAGGCCTACCCACGCAAGTGAGGTATCATTTTTATCGGGAGACTTGGGGGAACGCTGGGTGGAAGGAAATTTGTAGCTCCTCTCAGATTCCAGAACTTTCTGCCACAGAAATGTGAGGGACATGTGTTTTTTTAGCCACATTTTGAGGTTTGCAAAGGATTCTGGGTAACAGAACCTGGTCCGAGCCCCGCAAGTCACCCCTCCTTGGATTCCCCTAGGTCTCTAGTTTTCAGAAATGCACAGGTTTGGTAGGTTTCCCTAGGTGCCGGCTGAGCTAGAGGACAAAATCTACAGGTAGGCACTTCGCAAAAAACACCTCTGTTTTTTTCCAAAATTTAGGATGTGTCCACGTTGCGCTTTGGGGTGTTTCCTGTCGCCGGCGCTAGGCCTACCCACGCAAGTGAGGTATCATTTTTATCGGGAGACGTGGGGGAACGCTGGGTGGAAGGAAATTTGTGGCTCCTCTCAGATTCCAGAACTTTCTGCCACAGAAATGTGAGGAACATGTGTTTTTTTAGCCAATTTTTGAGGTTTGCAAAGGATTCTGGGTAACAGAACCAGGTCCGAGCCCCGCCAGTCACCCCTCATTGGATTCCCCTAGGTCTCTAGTTTTCAGAAATGTACAGGTTTGGTAGGTTTCCCTAGGTGGCGGCTGAGCTACAGGCCAAAATCTACAGGTAGTCACTTTGCTAAAAACAGCTCTGTTTTCTGTGATATGTCCACGTTGTGTTTTGGGGCATATCCTGTCGCGGGCGCTAGGCCTACCCACGCAAGTGAGGTATCATTTTTATCGGGAGACGTGGGGGAACGCTGGGTGGAAGGAAATTTGTGGCTCCTCTCAGATTCCAGAACTTTCTGCCACAGAAATGTGAGGAACATGTGTTTTTTTAGCCAATTTTTGAGGTTTGCAAAGGATTCTGGGTAACAGAACCAGGTCCGAGCCCCGCCAGTCACCCCTCCTTGGATTCCCCTAGGTCTCTAGTTTTCAGAAATGTACAGGTTTGGTAGGTTTCCCTAGGTGGCGGCTGAGCTACAGGCCAAAATCTACAGGTAGTCACTTTGCTAAAAACAGCTCTGTTTTCTGTGATATGTCCACGTTGTGTTTTGGGGCATATCCTGTCGCGGGCGCTAGGCCTACCCACGCAAGTGAGGTATCATTTTTATCGGGAGACGTGGGGGAACGCTGGGTGGAAGGAAATTTGTGGCTCCTCTCAGATTCCAGAACTTTCTGCCACAGAAATGTGAGGAACATGTGTTTTTTTAGCCAATTTTTGAGGTTTTCAAAGGATTCTGGGTAACAGAACCAGGTCCGAGCCCCGCCAGTCACCCCTCCTTGGATTCCCCTAGGTATCTAGTTTTCAGAAATGTACAGGTTTGGTAGGTTTCCCTAGGTGGCGGCTGAGCTACCGGCCAAAATCTACAGGTAGTCACTTTGCTAAAAACAGCTCTGTTTTCTGTGATATGTCCACGTTGTGTTTTGGGGCATATCCTGTCGCGGGCGCTAGGCCTACCCACGCAAGTGAGGTATCATTTTTATCGGGAGACGTGGGGGAACGCTGGGTGGAAGGAAATTTGTGGCTCCTCTCAGATTCCAGAACTTTCTGCCACAGAAATGTGAGGAACATGTGTTTTTTTAGCCAATTTTTGAGGTTTGCAAAGGATTCTGGGTAACCGAACCAGGTCCGAGCCCCGCCAGTCACCCCTCCTTGGATTCCCCTAGGTCTCTAGTTTTCAGAAATGTACAGGTTTGGTAGGTTTCCCTAGGTGGCGGCTGAGCTACAGGCCAAAATCTACAGGTAGTCACTTTGCTAAAAACAGCTCTGTTTTCTGTGATATGTCCACGTTGTGTTTTGGGGCATATCCTGTCGCGGGCGCTAGGCCTACCCACGCAAGTGAGGTATCATTTTTATCGGGAGACGTGGGGGAACGCTGGGTGGAAGGAAATTTGTGGCTCCTCTCAGATTCCAGAACTTTCTGCCACAGAAATGTGAGGAACATGTGTTTTTTTAGCCAAATTTTGAGGTTTGCAAAGGATTCTGGGTAACAGAACCAGGTCCGAGCCCTGCCAGTCACCCCTCCTTGGATTCCTCTAGGTCTCTAGTTTTCAGAAATGTACATGTTTGGTAGGTTTCCCTAGGTGGCGGCTGAGCTACAGGCCAAAATCTACAGGTAGTCACTTTGCTAAAAACAGCTCTGTTTTCTGTGATATGTCCACGTTGTGTTTTGGGGCATATCCTGTCGCGGGCGCTAGGCCTACCCACGCAAGTGAGGTATCATTTTTATCGGGAGACGTGGGGGAACGCTGGGTGGAAGGAAATTTGTGGCTCCTCTCAGATTCCAGAACTTTCTGCCACAGAAATGTGAGGAACATGTGTTTTTTTAGCCAAATTTTGAGGTTTGCAAAGGATTCTGGGTAACAGAACCAGGTCCGAGCCCCGCCAGTCACCCCTCCTTGGATTCCCCTAGGTCTCTAGTTTTCAGAAATGTACAGGTTTGGTAGGTTTCCCTAGGTGGCGGCTGAGCTAGAGGCCAAAATCTACAGGTAGTCACTTTGCTAAAAACAGCTCTGTTTTCTGTGATATGTCCACGTTGTGTTTTGGGGCATATCCTGTCGCGGGCGCTAGGCCTACCCACACAAGTGAGGTACCATTTTTATCGGGAGACTTGGGGGAATATAGATTAGCAAAACAAGTACTATTGCCCCTTGTTTTTCTCTACATTTTTTCCTTCCAAATATAGGAGTGTGTGTAAAAAAGACATCTATTTGAGAAATTCCCTGTAATTCACGTGCTACTATGGTCACCCCGGAATTCAGAGATGTGGAAATAACCACTGCTCCTCAACACCTTATCTTGTGACCTTTTTGGAAATGCAAAGGTTTTCTTGATAGCAATTTTTTACTCCTTATATTTCAGCAAATGAATTGCTGTATACCCGGTATAGAATGAAAACGCACTGCAGGGTGCAGCTCATTTATTGGCTCTGGGTTCCTCGGGTTCTTGATGAACCTACAAACCCTATATATCCCCGCAACCAGAGGAGTCCAGCAGACGTAACGGTATATTGCTTTCGATAATCTGACATTGCAGGGAAAAGTTACAGAGTAAAACGTAGAGAAAAATTGATGGTTTTTTCACCTCAATTTCAATATTTTTCTTTTTCAGCTGTTATTTTCTGTAGGAAACCCTTGTAGGATCTACACAAATGACCCCTTGCTGAATTCAGAATTTTGTCTACTTTTCAGAAATGTTTAGGTTTCTGGGATCCAGCATTGGTTTCATGACCATTCCTGTCACTGACTGGAAGGAGGCTGAAAGCACAAAAAATTGCACAAATGGGGTATGCCCCAGTAAAATGCCAAAATTGTGTTGAAAAATTGGGTTTTCTGATTCAAGTCTGCCTGTTCCTGAAAGCTGGGAAGCTGCTGAGTTTAGCACCGCAAACCCTTTGTTGATGCCATTTTCAGGGGAAAAACCACAAGCCTCCTTCTGCAGCCACTTTTTCCAATTTTTTTGAAAAAAACGAAAATTTCACTGTATTTTGGCCAATTTCTTGGCCTCCTTCAGGGGAACCCACAAAGTCTGGGTACCTTTAGAATCCCTAGGATGTTGGAAAAAAAGGACGCAAATTTGGCTTGGTTAGCTTATGTGGACAAAAAGTTATGAGGGCCTAAGCGCGAACTGCCCCGAATAGGCAAAAAAAGGCCTGGCACAGGAGGGGGAAAAGGCCTGGCAGCGAAGGGGTTAAAATCACATTAAAAAGTCAAATCAAAATCTATAAATGATGAAAATCTGAGTCTGTTCTGCAAAAATTCAAGTGAGCATGATTAAATGTAATTTTTAGGTTTACTCAAATACTCCTTTCATTTCATCAGCAAAATACAAAACATATAAATAATCTAAATATATATATATATATATATATATATATATATTTAAGTAAATGTATATACGTGTGTGTGTGTATATATATACACACATTATATATATACACACACACACATATATATATATATATATATATATATATATATATATATATATATATATATAAATACTTCGAACTCGGCGTTTCCTTTCTGCACCAGACCGCAAACGGTGCTAGTCTCAATGCGCGCGCCACTGCATATTTTATAAACAGGTTGAAGAAGGCGGCAATGCCGAAACGCGTCCCTGTTGGCTATTAAACAATTACACTTGCTGTGTTCGTGGAGTGCTGTCTTTCTTCGGAAACGTGGAAGAAATGTGTTTATATATATATATATATATATATATATATATATATATATATGTACGCAAAATACCGCTTTACCCTGTGCCAGCAATGCAGTTGGTCTCATGGGGTAACGACTCCCCCAATCTCCTTCAAAATGCTTCCCCTCGAGTGTACACCCATATCTGAGTGCCCACTGGAAAAAAACAGCTGAGACCACTCCGCCTCTGAATATCAAAACTTCAGTTTATTGTGCAATGATGCAGCACAAACCCCATGAATTTAAGAGACCCAGGCTCCGGGATCAAGGATGTGGTCTCAGCAGATTTTTTCCAGTGGGCACTCAGATATGGGTGTACACTCGAGGGGAAGTGTTTTGAAGGATGTATTTAAATATATATCTCAACAAGCAAGCAGTGGTGGGAGGTGTGGGCAAATGGCAGAACGTGCAGATGAATAAATTTGCAGGTTTGCCTTGTCCCGCAAACAATCTGCATATATCTTGGGCATCATCAACAAGAGATGACAAACATAAAGTCCCACAACCCCACCAGCATGCCTAATAAGTAACTGGCGCCGTGAATCCTAACTCAACATTACCCAGAGGCCCGACACGCCTTGGGCAACCGAAGCGCAGACAAGGCCACAGGCTTGGCTGACTACCTGGCGAGTGCTGTGAGCCATATGTAACGGAGGAGGCAGCTGTGATCCCAGACCGAGCGGTGTGCTGCGCGGAGCAAAGGCTTCTCCGACCACTGTCCCCACTGGCAATCTCCATTTCTGGGGAGTGGCTCATGACTGAGGGTGCTGCAGTGCTTCATGGAGACCTGTGTGGCCCCATTAAGAACTTCAAAGGCGGAGACTCCCCATTAACTGCGATGATCGGGCTGCTGTACTGGACAAGGAGATGAAACTGTGCTAGTCCGCCTGTGTTGCTGCAAGAGTCATCAGGTACCCATCCCCACACAAGGAGGACAGATTCAGACACTGCTAGTACCACTGACGGGAAAGCATCCTGAACAACGAGTCCTGAACAAGGAAGTCGTGGAAAATGAAAGTGGAACAACGCTTGCGGTTTCCACGCCTTCCTTGTTCAGGGCCTTAACCACACATGTGCTGAACCACGTACATGCGTGGTTAAGGCACAGAAGACGGAATCAACGCGATCAAGGAGGAGGTAAGTTGGGCTGGGACTGGGGCTGTTTTTTTGGGGGTGGGGCGGGGGCTCAGGTGAAGTTCCCAGTGCGTTTTTTAGAGAGCTAGAATCACTGACCATCGATTTCCTCTGGGGATGTGGCTGTAGACAAGTATCTTTGGCTAACTTACAAAGGCCACTGGAGCAGGAGGCCTTGCAGTACCAGATTTTGAAACCTATTTTATAGCTGCCCAATAACAATACTTTACACAATGGATAAGGGGTCACCAACAATCCTGACCAAGCACAGAGCCTGGGTACCCCAGAGAGACAGTCAGTGATTAAGCTTTTACTGGGATTGAAAAGACAAAGGAGGGTGCTGACAGTAGAATTCAAAGTCATTGCTTATTATTGGCACAGATGTTTTCAAAAAACAAAGTCTAAAACCCCATACACCCCTGACCTACCAATAGACTTCCTAACAGTCCTTCCCCAATGAGGAAACTGGAATGGGCTTGGGAACTTGAAAGAGGCAGGGATAACCAAGATCGGGAAACTATACAGCGAAGGCACACTTCTCCCATTTGAGGACCTTAGAGCTGATTACAGCCTACATGCACAACACTTTCTTTTACATAGAGCGGTGACAGCTGCAATGAAGAAACACTTGGGACCAGGCCTGCCAGAACCACCCACACACAGTGATAACAGCATCTGGGACATTCAAAGCAGTCCTCTGCCTTTACAGGAGTGTACAAGCAGATATTCTCCAACCACTAAATTATCCCCATCACAAGTGGGAAGATTATGTAAGGGCCCCAGTTGACGATAAAAACTGGATGATCATGCTAGAATGAGTACCAAAAATATCCAGTAATGCTAGGTTCAAATTAATCAATTACTATATCTTGCATAGAGCATACCTCACACCAGGCGATGTCAATAACATTTTTAACTTGACTGAAGCCAAATGCCCTCAATGTGGAGCTGATTTTTTTCACATGATATGGCCTTGCCTGACCCTTACATGCTACTGGCAAGAGATCATAGAAACATTGTCAGGGGTAGTGGAGAGGGAGGGGCCATATGACCCTGTATATTGCCTTTTGAGTAGCTTTCCACAAACTTCCAAAATTAAAGTAACCAGTAAGTTCCTAGACCTCTGATTCATCCTAGCTAAAACAGAGATAAGTTGACACAGGAAATCCGGGGGTGTCCCTAAATTAACCACATTGAGGCAAGAGTTCCTGAAATGGGCTGCATGCGAAGGTAACACATTGCTAAATGAGGCACACCGAGAACGCCGTCCTGTGGACATGGCTAGAGCATGGGAGGGCTTAGTAGAGGACCTCAAACACCTCAATACCCTTCTGAGAGAATTCTCTTTGGGATAACCCAGAACACCTGCTAAAGTTGCCCCAAGTGGGAAGGGTATCCCCAGACCTGGGTCCCTTGCTAACTGTGCCACTGGATTCAAGCTAGCCTGGCTGATGAAGGGTGATACCCTGAAACCGGTCCCAGGATGCTTGTTTCCGGTGTGGGGAGGACCTGGCTTGGCAGTTCGGGCTGGACTGTTCCCATGAGGAACAGGGTCAAGACTGATTTGCATATGGCTGGGTCACACCTGGGGTGCATGGTGAACAAAAGAATGATGGATTAAACCCAGATCTGTGACTGGGGGTGAGTGTTTGCATTGTTCAGCACTCCGTCCATCATCCTTTTGTGTTGCTAAAGTTGCCCCAAGTAAGAAGGGTATGCCCAGACGTGGGTCCCTTGCTCACTGTGCCACTGGATTCAAGCTAGCCTGGCTGATGAAGGGTGATAACCTGAAACCGGTCCCAGGATGCTTGTTTCCGGTCTGGGGAGAACCTGGCTTGGCAGTTCGGGCTGGACTGTTCCCATGAATAACAGGGTCAAGACTACTCACCTTTATGAGTATTAAATGCTTAGTTGCTTTTTAATAGCTATAAGGTTATAGTGCTTTATGAATACTATCATACATCTGCAGCTAATATGTTTGTAACATTTTTTGAATATATATTTTTTGGAGTAGCAGATTTTATATTGTATTGTATGTTATGAAATGTAACTAGTCTTTCTTTTGTTATAGGAAATTGGGGGTCTGATGGATGATAATTGGATCCCAGTTACTTCATCTTCACTTTCATCAATTTAGATCTTCAAGTGGTACGCAGATAAGAATATTTATTAGAGCACTTTTTCTTCATTCTGTTTAAATTTATTTGAACAATTAAATTACATCACAGTTGCGTTACAGGTCTATATATTTTCTGTGAGGAGGCTGAAGAAATAATTAATATTTTTGATATTAATAATTGATGAAATTTGTTATTGGGGGATTTTAATCTTGTCTTTGGTATTTATAGGTGTTTTTGATAGTGATAATTTATCTATATTTATGTATTTAAAAGCCATATTTACTGAATGATGTTTATTTTAATATTCTCTCCTTTTCCTTTAGATGTGTGGCCATTTTATGATGGAAATACGATTTGAATATAGTAATTTACTGACTAGAAATTTTGATTGTTAAAAAGAAAATAAAAAAATATTATTATTGTCCAATATTAATGATATTTTAGAATGATTAATCATGTAGGTGCCCTGTTGCGTAGTTCCCTCTGTTTAGTCCTGTTTTTATGCAACTGAATACTATATATTTGACTCTTGTTCAATTGGTGGTTTAACTCACGGCTGTGCTTTCAGCCAAAACGCATAGTGATTAAAGCCTTTTTTGCTTCACTTTCTGAATTCCTGAGTGCGCAATTCTATTTATTACTTTGTTTTCATTTATCACTTTACCAGTATATATATATATATATATATATATATATATATATATATATATAGATAGATAGATACATATATATTCACCACCAGTTGTCTTGCAGCGTGCGTCTTCAAAGCATTGCACTTACTCCAACCAATGCGTTTCAACCGTAGCTTTTAGGCAGCAATAAGAAAAGTCAAGCTAACTCTTGTGATTATGTTTCTGCTAGAGAAGGATCAGACTTTTGTCTAGTGGCAATTTTGATGCCATGAAGTAACACAGAAGGTTTATTTATATGCCTGCTGCAACGATCAAATCTGTATTTTATGTGAATAGCTGAGTGGATTAGTAAAGCCAGTCGTTAGCTGCACTATAATTCAAATGAAATGTATGTGTGAGAGGGGCTAGGGAGAGATGAAGGGCACTTTTGCTGGGTGGTAGTGAGAGAATCCGAGGAGGAGGTTATGGGAGTACCAATAATGATTGTCTGGCTGGGTGTCACAGGCGCTAAAGACTGTGATGATGGGTATGTCACAAGGTGAAGTAATAGTGTGTCTTTTTTTTTTGTATATTGTGAGAAAATGGTGATTGAGGGAAAAAATTAAGATAAGGTGACTGACCTTTACTGTTGCAAGCATCACACACACACACCCACCAGCAATTTTGTGACTGTCAACGTAGGCTAGTGTTTTAGGGGGACAGTTTAACCAGTAGCAGAGATGGCGTCTCATTGGATGACTGCTGCTCAAGCCCTATGGGTTATGGAGGACAGCTCTGACGTAAAAACAGAGACTGAGACATCAGATATTGAGACAGCATCTGAGGGATAGAACAATGGAGCAGACTCAGAGTAGAGGAGGAGTACCATCCGACAACTCCTCTTCCAGTGATTCTGAGGGGGGTGAGGAGGGCAGTCGTGCTGTCCCATCGCAAGCACAGCGTGTTAGCACAAGACATAGAGCAGGTGCATGCGGTGGCAAGCACATAGAGAGTGCTCTCCCCAATTTATTTCAGCCCCAAATTCCACCGCCAAAATTATATTGTGGAGACATCAAGATTATCCATCTCAAAACAGCGTGGTTTAGTAAGGCAGGCTCCTGCGTTTTTTGACCTGGGCTCGGCAGACATATAGGGAAACCTACCAAACCCAGACATTTCTGGAAACTAGACACCCGGAGGAGTCTATGGAGGTGTGGCTTGTGTGGATTGTCCAAAGTTTTCTTACCCACAATACCCTGCAAAGGTGAAATGTTGAATAAAAACTTTATTCTTTTTTGCATTTCTGTCCCACAAACTACAGGAATATGCTTGGATCCATAAAATTCCTACCACCAAGGGTTTCCCCAAATGGCCTGATAAAAACACTATCCCACTTGAGTGCCTGTACCTACTGCCTGCATCAGGAATGTAGCGCCCCAGGGTCAACTGTTGTCCTTATGTAAGGACGAACATTGACCGTTGTGTTATCTATTTCTTTCACGGGCACTATGCCTACCTACACAAGTGAGGTACCATTTTTATTTGGAGATTTGGGTCATTGCTGGGTGGAAGGAAGTTTGTGACTCCCCTCAGATTCCAGAACATTCTATCACCGGAAAGTACAGCAAATCAGTTTTTTAGCCAAATTTTAAGTTTGCAAAGGATTCTGGGTGACAGAACCTGGTGAGAGCCCCACTAGTCACCTAATTCTGGATTTCTCTAGGTGTTTACTCTCCATAAATGTATAGGTTTGGTAGGTTTCCCTAGGTACTGGCTGAGCTAGAGGCCAAAATCCACAGCTAGGTACTTAGCAAAAAAGGCGTCCATTTTCATTGGAAAAAGGTGATGTGTCCACATTGTGTTTTGGGGCATTTCCTGTTGCGGGCACTAGGCCTACCCACACAAGTGAGATACAATTTTTATCGGTAGACTTGGAAGAATGCTGGGTGAAAGGAAGTTTGTGGCTTCCCTCAGATTCCAGAACTTTGCAGTACCGAAATATGAGGAAAACTCGTTTTTTTAGCTACATATGGAAGTTTGCAAAGGATTATAGGTGACAGAACCCGGTGACAGCCAACAAGTCACCCCATTCTGGATTACCCTAGGTGCTTTCCGTAAATGTATAGGTTTGTTAGATTTCCCTATGTGCCAGATAAGCTACAGCCCAAAATTCACAGCTAGGCACTTTGCAAAAAACACATCATTTTGCAATGGAAAAATGTGATGTGTCCATGCTGCGTTTTGGGGCGTTACCTGTCACGGACACTAGGCCTATCCACACAAGTGAGGTACCATTTTTATCAGGAGACTTGGGGGAATACAGAATAAAAGAACAAGTGTTATTGCCAATTGTCTTTCTCGCAATTTTGCCTTCCAAATGTAAGGCAGTGCAGAAGAAATAAGTCATTTTGAGAAATGCCCTGTAATTCACATGCTAGTATAAGGACCCCCAAATTCAGAGATGTGCAAATAACCACTGTTTCAAAACTCCTTATCTTGTGCCCATTTCGGAAATGCATAAGTTTCCTTGATACCTATTTTCCACTCTTTATATTTTATCAAATGAATTGCTGTATGCCCGGTATACAATGAAAACCCATTGCAGGGTGTAGCTTATTTATTGGCTCTGAGTAGCTTGGGTTCTTGATGAACCTAAAAGACCTATATATCTCTGCAGCCAGGAGGGCTCAGCAAATATAACAGTATATTGCTTTAAAAAATCTATCTTAGTTGGAAAAAGTTATGGTAGAAAACGTAATCAGAAAGAGCTGTTTTTTCAACTCAATTTCAATATTTTTTTATTTCAACTGTTACTTTCTGTAGGCAACTCTTGAAGAATCTACAAAAATGAGCCCCTGCTGAATTCAGAATTTTGCCTACTTTTCAGAACTCTCTAAATGTCCAGGGTCCACTATTGGTTTCACACCCATTTCTGTCACTAACTGGAAAAATAGTAAAAACGGGGTATGTCCCAGTAAAATGCCAAAACTGTTTTGAAAACTTTTCTTTTCTGATTCAGATCTGCCTGTTCCTGAAAGCCAGGAAAATGGTTATTTTAGCACCATAAACCCTTTGTTGATACCATTTGCAGGGGAAAGAATAGATGTCTTCTTCTGCAGCACTTTTCTACCATTTAAAAAAAAAGATTTTTAGCTGTATATTGGCTAATTTCTTCGTCTCCTCCAGGGGAACCCACAAACTCTGGGTACCTTTACAATCCCCAGAATGTTGGAAAAGGATGCAAATTTGGCGTGGATAGCTTATGTGCACAAAATGTTATGGGAGTCTAAGCAAAAACTACTCCAAATAGCCAAAAAAGGGCTCAGAACTTTGGGGAAGGGAATCCCAGCAGCTAAGGGGTTAGAAGTTGCAGAATGATTATCAAATTTAGAACCAAAGTGGTAATACATTAACACTATGGACAACGCCTTTCCATAAGAGTCTCATGGTATAGAAGAAGTGTCCACGCAGGATGCAGCATACTACAGATGAAATGAGAGGCATGGAAGTAACGCATTAGTACAGCTTGGAGAGCTGTAGAATCCTCTTAAGAAACATTCAACTAAAAATGGAAGAGGCAAAGAAATGAAAGGGAGCCTATAAAAGAGAAATATTTGAAGCTGGGAGACTGGCCAACCAAGCTAACACTAAAGCACACCCTTTATTATGTGGCTGTACACATGTGATTAGAAAATGTTGACATCCAATGGGCTGGAGATTCAATGACTGATGTGGACTGAACCATTACCCCATACAGCATGTTGTCATTGACGAAAGCAGACTGAAAATAGTATGATTAAAAAAATAATAATAATAATGCATATATGTATACATATATATGCATTATTTTATCATTTATTATTATATATATGCATTTTTTTATGATTTTGTATTACGTATTTATTTATATATGCATTATTGTATGAATATTTTTATTACACGATCCAGACATCAAAGAATAGTTTCTAGCACAAATTATTACACTGCAAATCAGTCTTGCGTTATAATTGGCTTGTCACCATATCCATCTTTGGCCGCCTGTCCTGAACATGAGCTTTCTGGCAAGGCACTCATCAAGCAGTCATAAAATAATATAGGATACAAATTACATTTGGCAAAACAAAACACTTCTAATAGAGTCTAACTCAAACATTGTGATCAGCAATCTTTATCATGATCATCACAGTTGTACAGAGTTGTAGGTCTAAAAAGATGCAATCATACTGCAAACTATTGACTCAACATATTAAAAAAACAACTGTTTTCAACACCTTTTTGGCCATCACAAAGACCTATTAAATTTAAAAGACAGTTTACTCCAAGATTTTGCAGCCTAACTAGCAGAACATACATCCTTTCCTTGACTACCTTTAAAGGTAATGAAGGCAAGCAGTTAAAGGATTCCAAGGGAGGCAAGGTGGGGGTCAAAGCCAAAGAACTCAATTTTCAATCAACAAATCCAGTATTTAACTGTTCAGCCCAGCTTGCCTTTTTAAAACACAAAGGGCCTGAATATGAGTTTGGCGGACAGACCACCAGACCGCCAGACCGCCAGACCGCCAGACCTCCATGTTGGCGTTCTGAAAATAGCTGCTGTGCGGGCAGCCCCTAGCACGCTGTATTATGACGGGTACCGGCAGACCTGCCGCCTGACAAACAAAAAGGCAGGCTGTCAGTGCCACGGGCAACCACTGAGCCCATTACAAACACACAGTTGCCTCGATGGTCCCCTTGTGGCGGCAAGAAAACACTGGCAGACCGTAACTGTACGTGCTCAGCAGTGCAACACAAAAGTGCCCATTGGATGAATTCAAAACAACACAGCTGACACAAATTGGCTCAGTGGACACAACTGCAAATTACACTATAAAACACATCCCTTTACAGACCACAATCCTTTGCATTTCCACTGGACGATGAAGAACACTGATCACCATTTTCTCATTTTTTCATGTATTAGGCACCCCTTTTTTCAACATCCATTTAACATCCTGCACACACTTTTGTCCATGCTCTCCCTATTCCCAATTCCCTGTTACCCACTTTAGTGGTCTACCATGTCATGTCCCAAAAATCTCTGTTTTTCAGAAGATGAGTTGAGAGTCATGGGGGATGAAATCACAAGAGTAGAGGAACAATTGTTTGGAGCTCAAGTCCAGGATACTCCTCTCAGTAGGAAAATGGAACTTTGGCAAAGGATAGTCAACAGAGTGAATGCGGTAGGCACCACCCTGCGCACAAAGGAGGACATTAGGAAGAGGTAGAAAAACCTGAAGGACAATGTCTGTTCCCTGGTCTCCAGGCAGCTGCTGGAGGCCAACAAGACTGGCGGTGGCCTTCCCATTGCCCCATTAATACTCTTTTTCTGGGAGGAGAAGGTCTTGGCCATCCAGCATCCTGAGGGCTGATCAGAAATACCTGGGGAAGTAGAGTTTAGTAATTTACAACACAAAAACTGTCACAAAACTACAATGTCCTGCATGCTCACAGCTCAGATTTTGCCACTGTCTTGTTCATGTCCAGATACCCCTGTTTCTCAGCTCTCAGTTGAAATATACTCACCTGGGGGGGGGTACGATTTCTATTTTATGTGTAGTAGAGGATGTTACCTGACTCCATTTCCCCAGAGGCCTTGTGTCTGTAACTCCAACCACCAGCTCAGTGCTTATTTACCCATGTTTCTCAACTTTCAATTCAATTGAAGTGTACTCACCTGGGAGGATACCATTTTTATAGTGTGGGTAGCAGAGGGAGTGACCTGAGTGTGAAGGCCAGGAGGCCCTGTTTCTGTAACTCCAACCACCAGCCCACAAATCTCAAATGAACTCCACCCACCTGTGACTGAGCAAGATACAGATCATGCTCCACTCAGAGATGTGTCTGTCTATCTAGCTCCATCTTGACCTGCCCTCCCAAGATTACACTATTGAGGACAGGAATAACACCTTACCAAGTGTGTGCACTACGTGTTCCTAAGGCCTTAAGCTGCATCACCAGATTAGTAACAGCAACACATACATTGAACACAGCACTGCACACATAAGGACTGCAGTTATATAGACAACAAAGTTCTTCTTTGCCTGTATCTCACTCAACTAGGCCTCCAAATGCTGAATGGCACATGTTGATTCTACACTGTGCTGGCTTCACTGTTGGTAAGATATCATTTACAGGCCATCATCCAAAGTACAACTGATCAGCACTTCTCATAAGCTGCTTAGGTCTAAAGGTTTAGGAAAGCTTCACACATGTCATGTCAAAATCTACAATACCATGCAATATGGAATAAAACGCACAGCTTATGAATGTCCAGTGTCTCTGCTTACTATAACACAAAAGCTTTAAAGGTTGATGTCTTACTTCAACCGGTAACAATGTACTTCCTTCATCAGCAGTTTGACCTTCCACTGGACACACACAGGCTTCCCAACAGACTTCCACTCCCCCAGTATGAAGCCCTCAGTGATGATGATACTCTTGGACTTGTGGATGTGGAGGACCATCCTGACTTATTTGGCAACCTGGTCAGACGGCAACAGGGAGTCTCACTGTGGCCACAATGTCACCTCCCAGCCCTGTTGCATCAACATCCCAGGCAACAATGCGCCCCCCCCCAAACCTGTGCACCTAGCACAGTTTCCACCATCTTGTGCCCCCCAGTCCTGGATCCTAAGGTGCATCTTGACTCTCCTGACACTGAGGGTCCAGGATCAAGTTGGAGAGGGCACCCTGTGCTAAGGGCATAGGCTCTTGGGGGTAGGGTGCATGAAGGGATGCTGTGGGCCACCGTAGTGAGGCCACTGGGGCTGCTGTCAGCCAGGACACCATCAGTCACATCTTGGGGGTCTAACAAGAGTCCCAAGGCATGATGGGTCAGGTATTGACTGAACTCCGGGACATTAAGCAGCTGCAGAGGGCCATGATAGACAAAATGGATGCCCACAAAAACATGGGCACCATAACAGGGGTGCTGAGGGAAATCAACACCACCCTGAGCAGGGCTTTCCACCCATCATTTACCCCTTCCGGTGTGGCAACTACAAAACAGCCAAGTACATCTGTGGCACCCACAAAGGGAGGCCCTGCTGTGGGCACAACCAGCCTAAAACAACCCTGCCTTTGCAGCAGGTGATCCCCCCTTGCAAATGGGGATGTTCAGCAAAGAATCCAGGAAGTGCAGATGGCAAGACACCCACCACTGCCAGCAAGTGACCTCTTACATAATGTCCTCCGTTGTGTGCCACACATTCACTCTGTTGACTGGTCCTGAACCACTTTCTATTTACATTGGGATGAGTATTCTGGACTTTGGGCTTCCAAACATGTGGCATCTACTCCAATGATTTCATCCACCATGACTGACCCCTTCACTTCACTTTTAATTTCATTTATGTCCCAATATTAGTTTTATATATACAAACTCATTGCCTACTGTCTTTAATTTCACATTTGGCTATGTAGATATGTAACACCATGCAGATACTAGTTACATGTGTAAGCAGGTGCATGTAGCATGTACACAGTGTCCACCCCAGGATCACCCCAGGATCACAACCATTACACACCAACACATAAGTATGTGTCTTATTGCAGAAGAGACACTGTTACATTGTTCATCACATAGGCTGTCAAGATGTCAGTAACTTTGAAAGTGAGACATGACCATAGCAAACTGTGTACACCACAAAATATAATAGTACAGACACACAGAACATTGTAGCAATGGATGTATCAGACAGTGTCATGTTATATAGGAAAACAATGAATATGGTTGATGTCATCAGTTGGAGCTTAGGGCCAGATGTAGGTAGCCAAAAATGTGCAAGTCGGAAATTGCGATTCTTTGCGACTCGCAATTTCCGACTCGCAAACAGGTATCCAACAAGAAGAAGCAACTTCATTTTGAGACTCGCAAATGAAGTCGCACCGCAGATTGCGAGTCCGCTGTTTGCGAGGTCGCTTTTTGCGACCTCGCTAAAAACGAACATGCAAATTGCGAGTGGGTGTCACAAATTGCGACTGTGCCGCAATTTGCATGCAGGTGCAGCAGAACACTCTGGAAAACACTTCCTGGCTCTTGATGATGACATCACAGCCAGGAAGTTTACAAATACACCTGGGAGGAGGGAGGACCACACCCATTTCCAACTGCTGAACAACCACCAGGAAGAACAGCATCAAGAATGGAGGACTCAGGCAGGAAGAGGAAAATAAAATTCTCAGAGAAGGAACTGGAGGTGCTGACAGATGAATGCTGCCAGCACCATGACCAACTATTTGGAAGGGCTGCCCTCAGTGTGCCAGAGTCTGACAAAAGGAGGATTTGGACAGACATCTAGGAGAAGGTGAATGCAATCGGGGTGAGCCACAAGAGCATAGATGAGCTGAAAAAATGATGGAACGACCTGCGTTCCAGGACCAAGGAGAGGGTGGCAGAGCGCCTCCGGGAGATGAGGGGCACAGGAGGAGGCCCATCTACCGTCCCACCACCCACACCCATGGAGGAACAAGTGCAACAGACCCTGAGCCAGAGGCAGTGGCTGGAATAGGAGAGCTGGACACGTCAGCGCCAGGACCATCAACAAGTGAGTACCATGAAACATGCATGTACACCCATATCTGCCATACCCCCACCCACTCAGTACACAGCAGCATGCACAACCAAATGAGCTCCATTTCAGAGTAACAACCACCAGAATGGTGCATTATGGGCAATGTAGTCCAGTAGGCAGCTGATAGGCAACAGTTTATTTGGAAGCATACAACAGATGTTAGATACTGACAGTGTGTTCCCTATGTCCCACAGGTCTCCCACAAGAGATCTCCACCAGCCAGTCCATCCAGGGTACAGAGGTCAGCCAACAGGCAGCACAAGACACAGGAGCAGCCACCACAGGGCCCTGCACCACCCGACCACAGTCCCCTCCAGATGCACCATTGGAAATTGTGGAGATTGACCCAGCACCCGGTCCCAGCCACAGTGCCAGCCAACAGGACCTTGATGCTCCACCGCGTCGCAGACGACGTGTCCATGTCCCTGCAGTGTCACAGGGAGATGTAGGGGACTCCTGCATGTCCGCCGCCGAGGGAGCTCTCATCAGAGGTCAGCGCCTGCAAACAAGGCAGATGAGAGTGATATCAGGGGCCATGCAGCGAATGGAGAGAAATTTCACAACAGGGCTGGCACAGGTCCACACAGACTTCCAAAACCTGAACAGTCATGTGGGTGACCTTGCACTCTCCATCAGGCAACTAGTGACTGAACTTGTTACAGAGAGAGAGAGTGCAAGGTGCCGTGAACGCCAACTCATCCACCGTTTGGACCGCATGTCTGCCTCCATCGTCCGCCTGGCTGTGAATACAACAGGGCTGTCACGCCGGACAGTCAGTTTACAAGTAGACATGGGCCACTTTGCAGGCGATGTGGCTCGCAGCCTGGGACGGATAAGCCACGGGCTCTTTATGTGTGACATTTGTGTGTGTGGTGACAGGCAGCACATACCTTCCAAAGTATTGGTTTGCAATGTGGTCCCGTCTCCGTCTGCCTTGATTTGCAATGCTTCTATCCACATGATGGCGATGTGTTAGCTCTTGCTCGTCATCCTCCGAATCTGGGTCTTCAGGGGTGAGATGTAGACCACGTCTGGTGGCAATGTTGTGCAGTATAGCGCATGCGCCAACTATCTTGAATGTTGTTATTGGGGCATACTGGAGCGCACCTCCACTTCTGTGGAGGCATCTGAATCTTGCCTTCAACAGTCCAAAGGTCCTCTCTATAACATTTCGGGTCCTCCTATGTGCACTGTTGTATCGCCTCTCAGTCTCATTGCTGGGTGTTAAGTACGGGGTAAGTATCCATGGTCTTAGAGCATATGCACTGTCACCTGTTTGACAAAAATAAGCAATGTTAGCAGGGCATGGATGGTATCCACATTGACCTGTGTGTATGTTTTCAGGGTGTAGTCAGCAATACCTAATAGATATCCGTCTCCAAACTCCCCACGTTCTAGGCGTTGGTGTATCCCACTGTGCCTGAAAATGTAAGAGTCATGTGTGCTCCCTGGAAATTTGGCCACCATGTCAGTGATGACATAATGGGTGTCACATACCACCTGGATGTTCAGTGAATGGGTACACTTCCGGTTGCGGAACAGATATTCCAGATTTGCAGGAGGACATATTTGTATATGTGTCCTGTCTACACACCCTATTACATGAGGGAAGTTGGCAATCCTGTTGAATTCCAACTTGGTGCTGTTGATTTCTGCCTCATTCCTGGGTAGGTAAATGTATCTGGACATGTGTGTGAGTATGGCATCTAAGAAACATGTGAAAAACCGTGAGAGTGCACTTTGGGATACCCCACCTGCCACAGCAATCACCCCCTGATAGCTACCCGGGGCCAAGAGGTGCAGTGAGCATAGCACTTGCACATGTGTGGGGATGGCGCTGCCGTGCACAGTCTGGCATTGAAGCTGCGGATTGAGTAGGTCTATTATTTCTAATATTGCTGCACTGCTGAGTCTGTATTTATCATAAATCTCCTCCTCAGTTTGTTGGAAAAGTGTCTGCCTGGTTCTGTATATCCTCTCCTGTCTCTGGCTCCTCCTCCTCTGCTGTGCGGCGTGGACTCTCCTCCTCCTTGCTATCACATATATCTCCGCCATTTTGAGTAACCCAGATGCCTTCTGGGTCTCCTTTTATACTTTGGTTCTGGTTACCCCCTGCTCTGAGTTAGTGGGAAATTGGGTGTGCAAAAAGGGCTTTTTCATATGGTTTGCGACTCGCAAATTGCGACTTCCTATTTGCGGGTCGCACAATGGGGTTGCAAATTTTGCGAGTCGGCATTGGCTCGCGTCGCTATTTGCGATTCGGAAATTGGGTTTTTGCATCCCATTTCCGATTTTGCGGGGTCGCAAATAGCGATTCGGGCCATTTGCGACTCGCAAAACTTTGCTACATCTGGCCCTTAGCTCTCAAAAGGAAGCCCACCTCATGGGATGCATCTCCCAGACAGATGGCAGTTTGACAGTTCATGATCACAGGGACATTACAATCCAGTGCTTCTGCATCTGATTGCATGACATAATTAATTATCAGTGATGTGCCACAGCCACTTTGGCCAACAATGATCAAACACATCAACAGCTACACACAGTTCATAACAAAAGGATGTTTAGCCAATTTGAAGGTGGACTGACATGAAAATGTCCTACAAAAAACATTTTCACTAACCACATGATGGCACACACGGTGCATCATGGCCATAACACAAGCAAGCTGAATGGTGTCTTCTGCACTTTCTTCCTATCACTGTGCTAGCTAGCTTGACTCAGGTCGCCTACACCTAAAGTCTGTGACAAACATTCCCTGGAAAAATCCATGTCCACTTTGTATGTCACAAAAGCAGGATTTGCCTGCCAATGTCACAACTCTGAAATGTCTAAATGAAGATCTCATGGTGAAGGTACCCGAACAAAGAACAGATCAAGGAGTGGAGTTATGAAACCATACACATGACACAAGTCACATAGCAAACGTCAGGACAAGAGAGTCCTTCAGAAAATTTAGACACAAACAAAGCAACATCATAAAAATGTGAGTGTCAAAAACTTGCTCAACAAACATCCTTTTGCATATTTTGCGTGATCATGAGCTCCATAACTATTACTAAAAAGGTACTCCACACATCATCACAACTACAGTTCATTGTACAGTCAAAGTCATGACATTTCATGACATACTTACACTTATGAGTAGACATTGTCGATGAGATCTTGTTGCAAGTCAGCTCCTTCCTTCTCACTACTATTGTCTTCATTTGGCATTCCAGGATTCTCATCCGGTGGCCCCTCAGGCTCCCCCCTCTTCTGGGATGTAAGGGACATTCCTCTGCAGCACAATGTTATGGACCATGCAGCATGGCACAGTGATCTGATACATTTTCCCAGGTGAGTAGAGCATGTCTCCCCCAGTCTTGTCCAGACAGTGAAATCCAGCCTTCAGTAGCACAAAAGCCTGCTCCACTGCCCGCCGTGTTTTTCCATGAGCCTCATTGAAGCAACTTCCCTTGGCGTAGTTGGATCCCTCAGCAGTGTTAACAACCAAGGACGGTTTGGATATGGTGAGTCTCCTAGTTTGGAATGAGATGTGAGCATCACAATTAGTCACTCACTTCATGATTGTAGCCCATGCCATTGCACAAAGAAAATCAGGACAGATGTGATTTATCAATCAGCCGGGCCCTCTCTGGTTGCAGTTGTGAGATGAGCCGGGGTATGTGCTTCAAAGGAATCATGGGCTGAAACAGGGAACTGGGCACAGATGTTTGAGATGTAGAGGTCTAACAGGCAGACAACTTGCATATTATTAGAATGGAAGTTCTTCTTGTTGTGATAGACTTGGTCACTGGCCTGCAGTGGCAGCAACGCAATATGTGTGCCATCAATGGCTCCCACCACATATAAGAGGTGAGCAAAACCATAGAAGTCAGTCTTCACATTGGCCAAATCCTCATGTCTATGGAACCTGATATAGCAGTCAATGTGTTTCATTAGTGCTGATGTCTCTTAACACACCACTGAACATAGGGTAGGACTTGCCACCAGATATGGCCGCTGTACGTTGGAAGGACCCTGTGTCTAGGAAGTGTAATACTACCTTGAGTCTCACAATGTGTGATATGCATGTTGGATTACTGTTTTCAGGCATTAGATTTGGCTCCAACTGACAAGATAATTCCAAATTAGTTAGTTCGATTCATACAGAACTGTTTAATGATGTGACGTTCTTTCATGGTTTGAAGGTCTGGCAGTGGAAGGTAGACTGGAGATTGTCACCTCCTCCCTCTCCCAGAGTGCCTATTTGTGATATTAAATGAGTTGGAGCTTTAGTAAATGTGTACACACCAACATACATGATGTACAAGAGAAACGTCCATGTGGCAATGCAGGAATGAATGGAATAACATATTACCCATTACACATTTCAAAACTGTCTCCTACTCAAGGGCCAAATGCGACCCCCATGGCTATCTATGCATGTGTCACCAACATCGATTTGGGCATAACCCAACTATCTGCTCCTTATGTTTAAATAAAATTTGATGGTTCATTCCGACTGCCAAAAATACATTCACCAGCGGTGAACAAGGAACTGCGGTTTCATGCCATCTGTGACCAGGTAATGGTCATGCACATATATTTGTGTTGTGCCCACAATTGTATTTCCAACTGCCAAAATGGTGAATGCCTGACCTACTTCACAGGACATTAGGAACCACCCGCAGCCGGTGGCAGAAGTCGTCCTCATGGTGGGTGGATTCAACCGCAGCAGACACAGCCATAGGCTAACGTTGTTGTATGTGGCAGTCACAGGCCAATGGCTTTGCCTGTCAGCGGTGATGACCACGTACGTGGTGTACGTGTATGCTGTGTTTTACAAATTCATTTACTTGACCCCTGACACTACTGCCATCAACACCACCACCACTTCAGCTGCTGTGTGCAACCTCTGGGAGCAATCATGCCATGGCCAGCAGGTGAAAGTGTTTCTGCCTTCTCTCCAGAGGAGCTGAAGAACCTTGTGGTTGATGTCTTTCCCCTGTATGGTCAGTTCTATGGCTCACCAGAGAAGCAGGTAAGAGCATCATAGGCACATTTGACTCTGATCAACACCATCCTTTCCCTCCTCACAGACCACAATGTGCCCCTTTGTGCCAGTTAGAGTTCTTGTGTGCCTGTTGTCACATTTTGTGTGGCATAAATGGGATGTACATAGTGCAGGTAGTCAGAGAAAAGTACTCTATGTATTGGCCATTCACATTGTGCTGTGCGATGTGTTTTGAGGCCTAGATCATCCTTGTGTCACATTCCTATATCTAGGCAAGGAGACTTTACAGCGATACAATGACACATTAATGGATATGATGGTTGTAAATGTCAAATGACATGTATGTGCATGACAGCATGTGCTGTGTATGCATACTGTTTGAATCATTTGGGGATTTTGTAAGCAATGTGTATCTTGCCACAGATCATTCAGCCCACATCTTATATTGCCAAACTGTTGTATGAGGGAAATATAATGACACACAAGTGACATTGATGATGGCCGCATGATGTACTGTCATGCATGGAAGTGATGGAAATATGAGTGTCATGTAGGTTCTGTATGTTCAGCCAGCAGAGACCAGGGCCTGTCAAATGTATCTCCCATTATGGGACATAGTCCAGGCTGGGGTAGACTTACTGTGGCTATGCAAGTGTAGCACTGTGCCCACTCCCTGTAGATCTGCAGATCTTGTCATGTGTCCAAAACGAGTCTCTGGTGGCAAGATCTGGCCTGAATGCCTTAGTCTATTGATTAGATTAGTAATGGGTACTGAGGTAAATCCCTGAACTAGTACATATGTGCATTTTGCATCATAGTCAATGTGTGCTATTGACATGACAGGTTCCTTACTATCCCAGCTCTGTTGTCACCTTAACATAAGTCATATTTGTCCAGTACAGACATGTTGCATAAGTGACAACCCTATAGTGGAGATAGTTTGCAGATTCCAGTGAGGCCACGACAAGTGACTCAGTAGCTTGGTTACATGCCAAAACTTAGACCCAACATTCCTTTGTATGTTGGATGCTATCTCTGTAGGTTTGCCACATATGGTCAAATGTGTGTTCTGTGGCACAAGTAAACACCACACAAACCCTCCCTGAAGTGGCATCAGTCTACATTTGGTAGGCCACCTGTCCACAGATGCACAGGGAAGAGACTTCCACTATCAACCATGGCAGCCCATTCATTGTCACTCAAATCTTAGGGTGAAGTCTCTGCTATGGCAGTTGCCTGTAGGGATTGTATGCAGTGAATCAATGTTGCAGAGTGTAAATGTGTCTGTCCAGTCAGGCTCAACTAATTTACCTTTCAGAAGGCCACAGTGGTATGTTGTGATTCATTATGGCTCACAACACAATACATGTAACTTGTGGCTGGGCTACCTGATGTCAGGTGGTTTGCTTAGTCAGTGCAGGCCATGAGCAGGGTAGTGAGTTGGTCTGCAGATGAATCCAAAAGAATGTAGTCATGTTGCTGCACTTATCAGCATGTGTGCTTTACACTTGTGGTATATTAACAAGTTAAACATTGTGTGCTTGGTGTTTCTGACATGGGTGTGACACAACCATTTGGGCAAAAACTTGTGTTTCCAACCTTTTGATTTGTCCCTTCTATCCATACAGTTCAACACCCATCAGAAAAAGGGGATTTGGAGAGCCATCTCCTAGAAGATGTGGACCCTAGGGGTCCATAGCCGGCAGATGTCCCACTGTCAGCAGAGGTGGGAGGACCTAAGACGCTGGACCCAGAATATCACTGAGGGCCAGCTGGGGTTGTCCTCCCAATGTAAGTAGGAGGCACATCGGAGACTGACCCCCTAATGGCCCACATTGTGGCGGTGGCCCCCCAGAGCATGATGGGGGTTTGAGGGGAGCACAGCAGCTACAAGGGGGTCAGTCCAGGGCATATTCCTGCCTGTAAGATTGCCAAGTTGATGTGTTAGGTTCTGTCATCTCCCACTAAAGATTGGGGAGGGGGCATGTGTGACACACAAGATGAGTAACTGCTTGTACAGGTATGGAAGTTGGTGCAAGCTGATGTGCCTTGCCTATTAGCCCAGTGACCAAGGACACAACCGAGTTCAGTCCACAACCAATGTGCTTTCCAGTGCTAACACATGGCTGAGGACAGTGATCAATCAGGTCATGTTGTATGTTGTTGTGGGTGTACTTTGCACACAGCATTCCACTACTCTTCAGTGAGACAGCCCAAACAACATGAAATAATAGATCACTGTCCTAGCCCATGTGCCTGCTAGAGTGAGTATGTTGGCCTCTTTCCCCCAAAGGCCACTTCAGTGTGTCACGAGTGCTGATGCCTCACTACTGTCTGTCATGTCAAGGTGGCCATCATACATGTGACAGAGCATGCATTGCTCTCTGGGTTCAGTCACTTCCTTTGGTAAGTGGTGAATGCCCATTGACATTATTTTGGTGACATAACTGTTGCCATCATTCCTTCTGCCTACATGTCAGCATGAGTTCTTTTTAGTTTTGCCAACTCATTTTCACTGCTGTTTAATGCATGGTATACCTGTCTTCATGGGATGATGTCTGAATTTCTTCACATATGCATGTGCTTGGAATTGGACATATGTCATGGGGCTACAGTTCATGTGGTGCCACAGACAGGAGTGTGTCACCATTGATTGGTGGCTCACCCGTGCCCTCACCCGTCACTGCCTCTAATTTGGCATATACAACTGCAGTAGCAATGAAGGACATGACAGGTAGGACTACAGGTTTTACCCACAATGTGCATCTCAATGCTATTGATGTAGAATCATGTAGCAAAGTGCTTTGCGAATGTGAAATGG
The DNA here is from genome assembly GCF_031143425.1 of Pleurodeles waltl. NCBI lineage: Eukaryota > Metazoa > Chordata > Amphibia > Caudata > Salamandridae > Pleurodeles > Pleurodeles waltl. The sequence continues at coordinate 516,497,774 of NC_090437.1, read as the reverse complement.
GGAAGGTTTGTTACCTAAATGTTGACATGCATCATAGAGTGACTTGCAGTTTTATGGGAATCAAACATGGTTGTGTATAACCATTCATCCAAAGGAATGTGTGTTTGCATGACAAAAAGAGACAGTGATATGGCTTCCCATTGGGCAACATGTTAAGTGCCTTCTACAAGTACTTGAGATTCCTTGGACCTCTACAACTATTGGCTTCTACAGATGAAATCAGAGAATGTTATTGTCAGGATTATAAATCAAGAGAGGTGTTATCCCTGGGATAACTGATTCATTGTGGTGTGGAATTTGTGGACACATCTCCCTGACAGTTTGCCAAACTTGTCGCCAGTGTACATTTCTGTGCAAGAAGTGTTATCTATCTGAGCAACATTAGTACTACCTCCATGAGTCAATTTAGACAATGTGCACATAGTGAAGTGACCATTATTGATTTGTTTCCAGTGTGACATGGGTGTTTCATGTCATCTTGTCATCTTCTTATGGCTACTGTACTTTTGTCAGCAACATAGCTGGATTATTTGGCCATCATTTCTTCATGATGTGGCATTGGGTATATGAAGATTAGCTGGATGCTTGACCTTGTGTGGGATCAGTGTAAATGAACTTGGCATTGCCCTACTATTGTATGACGACAGGTGACTGAGGAATGTTACATGAGGAAAACCATTGAAGGTGATAAGATCTCCTACTTGTTCTTTGGGTACTGTGATTGTACAACTTCACCCATGCAATTGGAGTTGTCTGTGATTCAGAATTTTCTGTGGCCAACTGTTGACAGTTCATGTAGCATGCATACATATTGTGTTGCAAATGTTGGAGCCACTTTGCTGGAGTTTGTGGTTGGGGGCTACTGTACGTTATGGTAATGTCTGCTAATCACAGCTATTGTTCAAGTGTGATCAGGAACATGTACTGACCCTATTTGACCTTTGTAATTTCAACATTTTCCCAGGCAAGTGGAAAAGACAGGACAGAACTAAGTGGGAAAGCAGCTGGTCATGGTACCTCCAGTCCTGACACTACTAACACGGAGGAACCCAGTGGCCCAGAAGGTGATGTGAGTGCCATGGAGGACACAGAATCAACCTCATCATCTTCTGATTCTTCCTCTAGTGGCCGCTCCCTAATGGTGGCAGACCCACCTACCACTTCCCAATCCAAATTCCCTATTCCCCTACTTGTCCCAAGCACACAAACACCCCCACACCCCACACCTGAACACACAAAAGCAGCACACATAAACACAAGCACCACAACACGCACTGGCATTCAAGCACTCAACAGTCACTCAAACATACCATGACACCCACCATTTCCACAGACACCACCATCACCTCCATTGACCCACATACCCCAACCACCATACCCACAGATACCACCACAATACCCAGTGACACATCCACCACACCCACCATACACCAGGCACCACCTCAACACCCACAGACCCACATACCACAACCACTAAACCCACAGATACCACCACAACACCCAATGACATATCCACCACACCCCCATACCGCCAGACACCACCTCAACACAAACAGTCACAGCTGTCAAATTCATCATACCTCCAGACACAACCCCAAAACCCACAAACACTGACACCACATTCACCATACCCCCAGATACCACCCCAACACCCATACACACAACCACCACTACCATATTAGTCAGCACCTCCACCTCATAACCCCCAAAGAACACAAAAGCCCACACTCATACGCACAACAGATACCACCTAAATCCAAGCATACTTCAGACACACACACACACATCAGCAGTATCAACACCCATAGGCAAGACAATCACACCTCAACCTCCCAACCCCCAATTCCTTCTGAAGTCCCAACCTGTTTTCCCAAGGGAAGCTTCCTTTTTTACCTTTCCCCCGTGACCTCCACCTCTCTCCCAAACCCAAGAGGACCCTACCCACATCTCAACCCATCCCTTACACATCCAAGTCCTTTCCTATCACACCTGCCCTCCTGCAAGCACTCATAACCCTCCCACCCCGAAGTAGCAGCCCACCCCTCCTAAGGAAAACACCACCTCCCCTAAGAACATTTCTACCCCTCCCAAGCCCATCCATCCTAAATCCAACCGCCTCCCAAGAATGATCCATGAGGTGCCTGAATGCCTACTTGATGCCCCTTCCTGTGGAGGTTCTCTGGCAGTAATCAGAGTCAAGCTGGAGCACAATATTATGAATGGAGTAACATTTGAACTTGCCAATAGCCTTTGCTCTTCATCATTTCCAATCAATGAACCCATGTTGCTGTTTTTGTGTACACATTAGTCCTGCCATTACTTTTCCATGTTTTTGTTGTTCCTGAGTAATCTGTGTTGTGTGCGCATAGTTGTGTGTTTCACCCTGATTACTGATCAATTTGCTGTGGTTGGCAAGATCTGACTTTGTGGGCAGTGCTACACAGGGCAAGGGTAGATGTTCACTGTATGGATATATTGGTGGCAAGCCAATTGGTGTGTCAAAGCATTGTGTTTGTTTGATATGGTAAGTATTTCATCTTGAGCTGGCCAATGTCAGCATGTATTGTAAAAGATTGTCTCCCTGATGTAGATTGGGCATTCACCTCATTGTGCAAGCTATAGTTTTGTTTGTCCACACTTGGAGGTTGTTCAAAAGTGCTACCTTCCTTTACATTTGACTGACCATGTGTTCATTTTGATGTGTATTCCTTCCAACTACTTTATCTACATATAAAGTACAAGAGGCACTCATTATAACATGAAAAATAATAGTACTCATAAGTCAGTATACATAGGTAATGTTTTGTCATATATTTCTGAACATTAATAGGATTATTTCCAACATAATCCCCAATTACAGTATCACTGTCCAAATCCAAATAGTAGAATTAATTGATCTGTTGTTCCAAGATTGCTATGATCCAAAGTCCAAGTCCAGGTTTCTCTAATCAAAGTTCAATCATATTCTTCAAAAGATGATATAGCTTATTATTTAAACTTTAGCAGCCGCATCCAAATTGATAGCCAGTCCAGATTTTCTCAAATCAAGGTTCAATCATATTCTTCAAAGGATGATATAGCTTATTAATGAGTCAAAACGTGAAGCGCGAGTACACATGTGTATTGATGAAGTATCAAATATCAATAGTTTTGATACTTCATCGATACACATGCGTACTCGCGCTTCACGTTTTGACTCATTGGAAGGTGGATTGATATAACTGATATCAGCAGATAAGTTGCTTAACAGAATTATTCTGGGATTCGCTTGTAAGGAATACTTATGATATAGGATGCATCTACATATATGTTTAGCCCTGATGAAGTCATTGGGAAATTCCCGGACGAAACACGTGTTGGCTATCAATTTGGATGCGGCTGCTAAAATTTTTATAATAAGCTATATCATCCTTTGAAGAATATGATTGAACCTTGATTTGAGAAAATCTGGACTGGCTATCAATTTGGATGCGGCTGCTAAAGTTTAAATAATAAGCTATATCATCTTTTGAAGAATATGATTGAACTTTGATTAGAGAAATCTGGACTTGGACTTTGGATCATAGCAATCTTGGAACAACAGATCAATTAATTCTACTATTTGGATTTGGACAGTGATACTGTAATTGGGGATTATGTTGGAAATAATCCTATTAATTTTCAGAAATATATGACAAAACATTACCTATGTATACTGACTTATGAGTACTATTATTTTTCATGTTATAATGAGTGCCTCTTGTACTTTATATTTGCAATAGTGCTTTCAGCATCTATCAAGACCTTTTGGGTGTGGTCTTTCAAGAGTGCACCATTTCGAGATTCAACACTCTTCGTTGATATTCACCTCGCTACCCAGAGCGCCTAGTTTTCTCCCAGTACAATACACCCACACGTAGTTAGAGTTATCTACATTTGTGGCCCATGGTGTTACTGTTTTATTTGCTTTCTTGACTTCCACTTACACATTTAGAAGATTGGCAAGTCACTTGGCTCTACTATTGGTTGTCCTTGAGATCCATGAAGGGGCAGTTCCTATGCAAATGGTGTTTTAGTGGCATGTGCAAAGTGAAATGTGTACCAAGGCAGCATCTGTCCAGGAGTGGCTCTCATGCCCCATCCCTATTCTGCAGGTAATGTTTACATTGTGAGCTTTGCATACTTGTCTCACAAAATATTGTGCATCTCATTGACCTTCCATTGTGCTGCAATGTGGGTGATGCGTGTGGGTCTATTACAGGGGTGCTACATGGAAGGGGTGTTTGTGTTAAATGACACATCCAATCATATGTTTTTTCAATCTCAAGAAAGTCCATGCATGTGAGCAATGTGCAGGTGTCAGTTTAATTAAGTGTGATTTTGATGTGGTGCAGGTGTTGTGTGACTGAAACTGGGAGGAACAGAGGTGTGTTTCTGTGGAGTGAGGCGGTGTAGTATCAGCAAACTGCCCAAAGGGAGCATCATGTGGCTATGAATGAGTCATTTGTTGAGAACAACTCCGACCCGAGACACATTGACAAGTGAACGTAGCATTTTCTTCATTAACAAGCCTCTCATCTCCAAAAATTGTGCAACATTCTATAGTGAAAAATGTCTAAACTTTTAGGAATTTCATGTAATGAAATTTGTGAAATATGCAAATTTTGCCAGTGTGATTAAAATGCCTCTAAAGCATAACTTCTAATAAAATGCTGCACCTGTGTCAGTGCCCTCCACTATGCTCTACGGTGTTCCCCTGTTTCTAGGGTGGTCCTTCCTGTATGCCAAGTAAAAGAAAATTAGACAAGTTTTACTAAGCTGTTGCAATGTGTAAATCATTTCATATAGGTTTGTAGACCAAACTAGTCTCACTAAAAACGATAAAACCTTATTTTGGTTTCGTTTTACTCACATTTATAGCCTCTCAGTCTCTGGAGGCCATGCCTCACTATTACTTGCTTGGCAAAGGACTCAGACTGGTGGGTGCTCGCTGATGTGTCCGGTGACACACACTCTTCAGCATCTTCAATGGCTTCTCTTTGTCAATAGTGTTGGTTGTGCTTCTCTCTCTAACTTTGGTGGACCACTTTAAGCATAAGCTTGGCAAGTGGGACTGGTGGGGGCTTGCCTTCTGGTGATGCAAACTCTGGGCTAGGCACCCATGACAAGTGCTGCTTCTGGGCTACGTGCCCCTGATAATTGCTGCCTCTGGGCCAAGGTAGCCTTCCTGCTTCAGTTGTGTCTTGTCCTCTTGTTTGCACTGCTTGATGGCAGTGGTAGCACTAGTCCACTGAATGTAAATGTGATGGTTGCCATGAGGCTATGTAGTTCTGCTTCATCATGCAGTTGTCATCTAGAACCATTCCTTAGTAGACTAGAGAACCTCCAGCATATTGGTCCCTGCAATGCTCCCACAGAATAATCAGCTTTTTCTAGGGGGGTCTCACACACCAAGAGCACAGCTGGGTTTCTCCTCTTAGAGAGCCTTCCCTCCATTCGGACCAGGCATTCTTCTTCAATTAAGTAGGTGAGCCGACGTTTAGATGTGAGGCAGACAAGCAGCTTTTACAGCAAATTGCAGAATTCAGGTGAAGGGTGAAGTTCCCTCACATGTGGGAGGTGTCATGCAAATATCAGCCCTGGTCTCAAAGAGACTCTCTGAATACTCTGTGGAGTGCTCCCTTCCATTTGAAAGAACAATCTGGCACTGGACTAAATTGGGGTGGTTTGGGACAGTTTGGGTCCCACTTATATGCTCATTTTCCAGGCAGATGCAAATCCACTGACTAAAGGCCTAGAACTGGTTTAAGGTACCTCCTTTTCAAATGTCCTTTTCTGGCTGCAGCACAGACATGACTTTAATGCTCTCACAAAAAGTGGTGATGATGCTGACTCCAAAAAGGGGTACCGAACTCATGAGCTAGTGTGGTTTGAAAACTTTATACCTCACATCTATCAGACTTGTAGACATAGCAGTCAGGGATACACAGAAAGGCAAACCCTGCCTACAAACCCCCATATTGAACACATAGGGGGTCATTCTGACCCTGGCGGTAAAATCCGCCAGGGCCAACGACCGCGGGAGCACCGCCAACAGGCTGGCGGTGCTCCCTTGGGCATTCTGACCGCGGCGGTACAGCCGCGGTCAGAAACGGAAAACCGGCGGTGTACCGCCGGTTTTCCGCTGCCCTGGGGAATCCTCCATGGCGGCGCAGCTTGCTGCACCGCCATGGGGATTCCGACCCCCATACCGCCATCCTGTTCCTGGCGGTTTTGGCCGCCAGGCACAGGATGGCGGTATGGGGTGTCGTGGGGCCCCTGGGGGCCCCTGCAGTGCCCATGCCAATGGCATGGGCACTGCAGGGGCCCCCGTATCAGGGCCCCACCAAGATTTTCAGTGTCTGCCATGCAGACACTGAAAATCGCGACAGGTGCAACTGCACCCGTCGCACCCCTTCCACTCCCCCGGCTCCATTCGGAGCCGGCATCCTCATGGAAGGGTGTTTCCCGCTGGGCTGGCGGGCGGCCTTCTGGCGGTCGCCCGCCAGCCCAGCGGGAAACCCAGAATACCCGCGGCGGTTTTTTGACCGCACAGCAGTATTCTGGCGGTTCCAGCCAGGCCGGCGGCTTCTGCCGCCGGCCGGGGTCAGAATGACCCCCATAATGTCCTGACTCTCCCCACCATCAACAAATAGTAGTACTCAAGAAAATCTAATCAGCAATCAGTAACTCAAATTTCTATGGATAACCCAGCCACCTCTTGAACAGATTTCAAATCAACAGTGCAGGGACATGGCCTCACTCTGCTTGACAGGAGAAAAGAAATCATAGCAGGTCTCCTCAAATATCCATGGTGAATCTAAAGTCCATTCCCCGTGCTGCTCATTGGACAGAAGAGCTAGGAAATTAGACCAGATCATTCCCAAATTAAAACCTCTTTACTGTTGGTCTCTGGAAGTTAATACTGATTTGAAGAAAGCATAGCTAAGTAATTAAGCATTCCACACCAGAATACAATTGTACAAAAATCATAAACTCCAATTCACAAGGGTAAGAGAAACATCAGAAACAGGAGCCATTGTGTTTGGAAATTCTGAAAACTAACAAACAAGCATTCTCAGGCACTGCTTCCAGATAACGAGGCACCCGGAGCAACTACATAGTTCCAGAAATCATAAGATGGCCATCCTATAAATTCAGTCATGATGAAAATTCAGTGGTATAATTCTGTTGTTTATTTTATTGAGAACAAGCAGTTGACACGTGTTTCATCTACGACAACTTTATAGGGTGAGCAAAAAGACTTATTTAAAAAGTTTTCAAAGAAGAATACAATTCTTGCACCAAAACGTGTGTCGCTAGCATGAGAGAAAAAACATCATACCTCAAAGCCAAAAGGAATGTAAACAAGTGGGTAGTTAAAGAAGACAAGTTAGCTCAAAGTTCTAGACACCATGTCACCACATTAGCAAACAATAGCAACAATAGTGTAGAACAAAATGTCCATCAAACAAAGCACACAGGAAAAGAACACCCAAAGTGCTAAGACAATTGTAATGAATCAAGTAAGGTGGCGTACGAATAGTTACCTAATGGTATAAAGTCACTAAGCGCTAAGGGACAGATGTATCATTATTCACAATAGCGATTACCTAATTGCGATTTTTAGTGAATCGCAATTAAGTAATCGCTATTGGAATGTATGAAAATCCAGGAGTTTCATACTGCAATTCGCAAGGGCTCGCAAATGGACCTACCTCATCAATATTCATGAGGTAGGTCGCAATTTGTGAGCCATTTTGAATGGCTACAATCACAAGGATGGTGGCCTGCTGGGCTCAGCAGACCACCATGTCTGTGATTGATTTTCAATAAAGCAATATTTTTTTTAATGCAGCCCGTGTTCCTTAAAGGAAAAGGGGATGCATTTAAAAATGAAAAATTCAAAGTTTTCTTTACATTTTTTAAGAGTAGGCAGTGGTCTGTGGGAGATGGCAAGGGGGGCATTATCCCAGGTGTTGGGATTTTCTTTTTGAAAATAAGTAAGAAAACTATTTGATGCAAAGCTCCATCATGTTGATGGAGCCCTGCATCAAACACGGAAAACATTGACAGGAACTGCAGGAACAGCAGTTCCTGCTAATGCTTCAGAAATGGCCCCCATTTTGGTGGTCATTTCTGATTTCAGCATGTGGTATGTCCATCAGGGGAACAAGGTAATTTACTCTATTGCCCAGGTAGAGAAACAGACTGCATGAGGACATATAAATCGGTTAAGAAGTTAGCAGAAGTAATTTTAGGCTAATAAGGAAATTTGGCAATATAATATTTATAGATAATGATCCCTTTTATGTTTCAAATAATAATACTTAAGAGCCTGATTAACAAGGAAATGTTCACATCACTTAACTATTTAAATAAAGACATTTTCAAGAGAAAATTTCTCATCGTCAAAAATTTTACAGGATATTTTTCAACCTGGAAACACTTACAAAACCACTCCAGAAAAAACTTAATTTATCCAATATTTTCTCTGTTAAGATAAATATTTATGTATGCCAATGCAGACGTATACAACATTTTCTCATGCAAATTCTTCCACATGGTTAAAAGTCCATAAGTAAATTTTGTGGCTTGAAGTACTCCTGAAAAATTTATGACAGTTGTACAATTCTCTGCGAATATCAGAAAAAGATACACATGTATCCCAAAGGTATGCGTAACCATACAGGAGTAGATTCACAATCGCTGCTTTGTTAATCTATACCAAAGATATCATGACTCTTTTCTAACCTCTAGTTTCCTGTGAAATTTGGCTTGTTTGTAGTTTGTATGGTGATTGGATACAAAAATATTGTGATTGCGCTAAGTCAGATCAATGCACAACTGATTAATTCTCAATATTTTTTAGTTATTTATTATTTGCCTAACTTTATTTATAAACTGCACAGCTGATTATTGGCATCATGATTTTGAAACAGCACACCATAACTGACTGTTAAATCAGCTGAAGAAATATGTTTTAAACACCATATAGAGCAACAGTTGGTTTTTCTGGGGCTTGCTGGTTGAGAGTTCTAGAGCCTAGGCACAAATAATGAAATAACCTACAGCAATCTTGACACGCATAACAGTCAGAAAACACAGCTTACCTAATTGCAGAGATGAAACAGGGGCCTAGAATTTAAGCACCTTAGAAATGTCTGATTTCTCTAGACCATAACAGGCTAAGAGGGCTACACAGAGAAACCTGATGGCACCATCAACTTAACTGCTGCAGCCAGAGCAAATTGTTCTGGGCTTCTGAGATATTTTACAACTTTTGGGTTCTGTTGGCTACTTGTATCACAAAATTTTATACATGTTGGAAAATGGTCAGAAGGTAAGTAGGCATTCTACAGAAAAAGCTTTTACAGTAAACTAGGCTAGATGGTACAGATGTCACAAATACTGAGGTGTGCATGTCTCTTGGAGAAAGGAGAGAATCTTCTACAGTCCTCACAATTTATAGATGCAGGAGGATGGCACAGATTTGCCCTCTAGAATGAATGCACCTCTTGATCTATAAGCACACCCAGAGAGTTTACTATTGTCGCGTAGGTTATCATTATCTTAATGAGACTACTGGATTAGGGCAGCAAAATAACCTGTACTGCCGGGGACTGAGTCTGATCCTGCACCATGTGACACCTGTCGGCCTAATCCGGGTTTGTTCTGGCTAACTAGCAGTGTCTTACCTCCACGCAAGAGCAGGGATGATTGGGGCAACCCGGGGGCATGACATACATGACTCCTCAGGGGAATCGTGGTCAGTCAGATTCCATCTGTTTCTCTCAGTTACATTAGTCTCACGTATGCAAGGACAATCAGACAATCAGAGGCAGAGTATAGTTCAATAAGGTTTTATTTAAGTAGCTGCATCTTATATGATAAAGCGTGTATTGCAATAACTAGGACGATGAAGCACACTAAGATTAAAATTGTGACAAGGAGAGTAAAACACAAAAATAAGGCTATAATACTGTCACTAGGGTTTGTAAAGATAGTTCCTACCTAAGCTAGGATAGAGCACAGCATGTTAAGCTCTAATTCTGCCTTTCAGGTTTCCCCCTGGAAGACATCATCCCTCATCCCCGAGCAAGAGCCCTGTAGTCTACATAAGCAGCTGTAGCAAAGCAATCAGCATACAGTTATGGTCATCTGGCTGGAATCTCCCTCTAACCTACATGGATCAAAGTAGTGTTTTTATAATAAAACAGCTGATGTTCCAAGAAAGGATCCCCACATAAGAGTGTGTGTATGTTTCTGTGAACATTGGAGACAAAGTGTACCACTTTTGCCAGCAACCAATTTTACTGCAGCCTTGAGAAATGTCTTGTTTAAGAACACAGTGCTGACATAGGTGAAGAACAGCTAGATAGAGAAAATAAAGCAAGACTGCAAATGTGGCTAATGTTAAAATAATATATAAAACTATAGCTAAAATGGCTACACAATACGCTCACCTTGCCAGTTCAAAGTTCGTTCAAAGCCTAACCTAATATCTATAAGCACTAAATTGCATCTTAAAGCATAATGTCAATGATGACAAGTTAAAAGACACTCGAGCATGTATTAAAAGACAATTTTAAATGTTAACTGTGGTGTCAAGAAAAGCAGAATTTAAAAAGTCAGAGTCATTTTTAAAGTCGCCAATTGAATCTGGGATAATTGACATAAGCAATCTTCCACTTCGTCAAGTAGTAAAGTAGGAAGTTCTTCACCAAGGAAAACCAAGGAACATTCGTGTTCCAAAGCCTGAGCTCCTGCCAAGGCAACAGCTTTCTATGGTGTGCCCAACAGTGAGGTTAGAGCTGCATGATCCACAAAGGGCAACTCATAAACCTTCCTGTAGCAAACTCCCCCTCAACGTGGATGTCTGGCAATGAGCCCTCAGCGAGAACATGAAACAGATCAGTGTCCAATGAAAGCAAGCGCTGCGTAGAAAGACAAACTTTCAGTGCTTGTTCGAACGAGCACCAGAGGCACAGAAACATGGGCTGCACACAATGCAAAACCGGACTGCATGACAGAGGCCAGTCACACTCCAATCCCTCCAGGAATGGTGCTCCAAAGTACTGCATCATGCGTTCACAACACAGCTGCGCTGGTGGAAGAGCTTTCAGTCCTCCTTATTGTAAAGGGACAGCCATTGCGCAGAAAAAGTAGCAACAGCAAAATGCCACCTATTATAGCCAAAGTTATCAGAAATCCCCCGAAAATACTGGAAAATATTGAGTGTATGGCTGAAGGTCTTAAGCCAAATATAGAGGAGAAGGTGTGAACAAAACCAGAACCTACAGCCTTAAAGAAATGTGTGATTCTAGTAGTACTGGACTTGTTAAATATCTGTCACGTGAGTTCACCAAAGTGTCTTGGAAATTTAGTACTTAAAAGGGACTGTATCTCTGCGGACGACCCTGCAACCTGAAGCGCATAGATCTCACATGCAGAACTAAGTGCCACATGTTTTTGAAACAATAAAGCCTTGAGTCTGCTCAACTTGTCAAAATTCACATTTGAAGTAGTGATATGGGGCCAAATCTCAGCTACTTCACTCTGTCGTGTAAAAGGAAAAAGTATATTCCCACAGCATGTAACAATTTTGGAGACCGAAATGACATAAACTATTCCGGCTCGCATCCCACAGCAGCTCTCACTATTACGGAGCACATAGTTACCATTCGAGAACACCTGCAACGCAGGTCTAATCAAGGGGACTGGAACCCCCTTCAGATAACAAGCCAAGTTCGCTGCCAAAGCGTTGCACACTTTGTGCAAGGACAGCTGTTTACAAACCATTGATGGCTTACCAAAGTCTCACATTCACTACCGCTAAGAAATACCTCTTTCATGCCACTGAGACGTCTGTATGAGAAGGGTAGCTCCCACACCTTGTGTATGTAACTATCTCCTAGCCTTTCATATCTGGAATGTGTTTTAAGCAGGATGTGAATTGAAGTGTTTAAATAGGCAGATTGATGACCCCATGTATTAACCACTGAGCAGATGGTATTTCAGCCACAGTAAAAGGCAACTTTTCCAACTTTTCAATATTTACCATGACATAAGTTGCTTCCTTCTTAGCCATTAGTTGTTGTTGTTGCATTAAATTAAATGTAGAAAATATGTTCCTCATGCTAACATGTTACCAGGGTATGCGACCTGCTTTCAGTGTTTGTAGTGTCCAACCTAACTGCATAATGGATCTTAGGTGACTCTGCCCATGGTGTAAAGAACACACGTCGCTCTGTTCTATGTCTATTGCAGAGGAAACAATATTGTTTAAAGTGTATATTCGGTCGGACAGGGTATTAATCCCATTATCTACAACAGCTAATGCCTTCTGTAAATTTTCCTGGTCTATTTGCCTTAACCGGACAGCAGCTTCTTGTTGAGAAAGCTTCCAAATTTCATTATAGACTGCATATAAGAAGAGGTTTCTGCATTGTTTTCTGGGGCTTAACATGAAATCCTGTGAATCAGTATTATTAGACAGGAGACTAAGGTGTTCTTTAACAGCATCTAGTGAACTCATCAACCATTGCTGGCATAGTTTCCCTACACTATATGTTGTCACTATTCCTGCATATTCAGATGACACATAGCGAGGGTCAGGCCTACTTGTTCTAAACCCCCCAGGGAGTTTACAAAACAGTTTATGACACCCATTGGCATCTATTGGCCATAATAACCACCCGCCAGAATGTGAAAGTGAAGCATTAAATGTGCCATTTTTAACCCATTCATCGAGCTGATCTTCTGTTGCATTGATAAACTTTTGCCATTTGTAAAATTTTGTAGGGGCAGGAATACTGAGTGCATTCAAATCCTTAATTTTTGCTAAGCCTAAACAAGTTTCCTGTTGTACAGTTTCATTTCAAAATATAATTTGAACAGGTATCAGCATGCTCTAAATAAAGCTTCCTTCCCCTTATTTGCAGAAGTTTTTTGGTCCCCACACACTTTTTCAGTCAATCAATTTCAACCAATATTCATAGTCTTCTGTAGCTAACCGGGAAACAAAGGAATCTGAATAAATGAATTTTTTATCAGTCAATAATATATGTACATGTTCCGTAAATGGCAATGTGAAATAATATGACTCAGCATTTTTAACATCGTGCTCAGAAAAATATGCACATTTTTCAGAATATGTTTTAGAAATCCCTTGTGGTGGAGTCGGGCAGTGTTCCCATGGTTTGTAATTAAAAATAGTCTTTGGGGTCATTGCTTTGTGAATGAAATGATTTCCATAATAATTATAACAGAACATGTCTACATAATTCTCTTTGGATTGATAAACATCCTCACTTTCAAATATAGTAAAATACTGCAACTCAGTCATCATAGAATCAACTGTTTTCACATTCCAGTCATCAGAATCAACTCTGGGTATTATTACATAATTCATAGAAAGTTTAAACACAAATGGTATTTGAATGGACTCAGTTGGGTCGTATATATCAAATGTTATTTTATCCCACACAGCCCCATCAGGAATTGGTATAGCGGAAATGTTCATGAAAGACAAGTCTCTGCTGACTTTGTGTGAAGAAAAATGGGGTTTTAGGACCTCATCCACTAATTCAATTGTTGATCGTTCAGGAAGGTAATGATCATGTATTAGTAGAAAGAAAGCCATAAAGCCAATCCGAAGGAGGAAACGCAAAACAGTCAAGGAAAGACCCAGATAGTTCCATGGGAAAATAAAGTAATTTGTTTTGAGCCAAATTATCAGCTTCAGTGTTTTTGACAGTTCAGATGCAGAAGAGGCAGATGAGTCCAAGAAGGTGTCAGTAAAGTCGGCAACATGTCTAGAAACAGTTTGTGCAAAAACTGGAGCCGTATTCTGAAGAGGAGAACTGGCAGAAGTCTCCAGTGATGACTCATAATAGACTATGCCATCCGTTTGTGTAGAATTTAAGAATGATTGTTCAACATTTTCTGTGTTGCTTGTTGTAAAAGATGCTAATGGAACTAATGAAAGGTCATTTTCCACCCTCCCAACTCCTGGAGAGGTGTCAGCATTGCTGTTTAAAACTTCTAGAGGGGCATCTTGACCAGTAATGAAAGGGATTCAGGTACTACTGGTTGTTCCTCTTGGTCTGCTGTGTAGGATTGTCCACATGGTGTAACTTGACATTGTCGATAGAGACAAAGCAGTTTTATTTAGAACCAGGCAGTGGTATAAGAGTAACAGTTCTGGTACCGTGTATCTCCAGGACTGGAACCAGTGCATGATAGGAAGGACCGATCTCCTTTTTCTCACCAACCTTTTCATGTACTAGATCCCCAATCTTTGCCAGCCCCCCTAGTCAGTAGATGTTATTGGTACATCCTTAATTCCTAAGGAGGCAGCACTGGTAGAAGTGTTGTTGTCCACGGAACTGTTGTAATTCCTGCAAGACAGTGACATGTTCATTTATGTCAAAGGATGTTTCTGCCGCCTCGACACCAGGACCATCAAGATCTGGAACATACATTTGAATTCCAAACAGGCACTCGTATGAAGTACGACCCCCCCCAGGGACCTTCTAGGCAGATTATTGAGTACTCTCTGGACTCCACACAGGTGACTAAGCCAACAACGACCCGTATATAATACCCTGGCTGTTAAGGATTGCTTTAAATCTCGGTTTCGTCGCTCCACGACACTGTTTCCCTTGGTATGAAATTGACACGAGTAATGGAGTTGGACCCCTAAGGAAGCCATGGCATCCTTGAATGCCCTTGAGGCAAAAGTAGGGCCCCGTTCCAAGTGGAAAGCTGCAAATGCATATGTGCCGATAAAGACTTACAAATCTTTATTAATTGTCTGAGCGTCAGCCGAGCGTTATGGCCACACCCATAGAAATCTGGAGCAGGAGTTAACAGCGACTAAGATGTATTTGTATGCACTGTCAGGGAACCGCAATGGTCCAAGTACACACATTGTAATTGGTTGTTAGAAATTAGGAGGGGTGTCTGCGGTGGGCATTTGACAGTGGACCCCTTAATTTGTTTGCAGATATCACAACAAAGGACATACTGCTTGGTCTGTTTGTATAGACCTTGCCACCAATAATGAGCCTGCAACAATTAGATTTTAGCCGCCACACCTGCATGGGCAGAAGCAACCCCCTCATATGCTGTTTTGATCAACTCTGGTCTTAGGTCTTTATTGGGAATCACTCAAAATCCCACGGCTGGTATTTTTACTTCTGTGTCAAACATGCCTCCCATCCGGTAGGAATATTTAGTGGGATATCCTTTAGGTAACGGTGTGCCGTCACCTGAGGCTTTCAAGGCAGCCAGTATTTAATCATCCGATTTCGTCCTAGAACGAGTTACTGCAGCAACAGAAGCTGTAGCTCCTGCTGATTTGGTTGCTTCTTCAGCCAGTGTATTCTCAGCAAAGTGTATTCCAACGAGCTGGTGTCCAAGTGTATGTACAACATGGATATTTGGTACCGTTCCCTTCAGATCCGCTACATTCCCCTACAGAAGTCTGTGTTTGATGGTGTTACATTTTGAACCTCTGAAGCCATGCTGGTGCCAGTAATGCAGATATTCATTGAAGGACTGGACACAATAGTACGAATCACAGACAATCAGCGTTAGTTGGTCAGGATGTGTATGTTCCAGTGCCATCACCAGAGCCTTTAGCTCTACTAGTTGTGCAAAGCAATCCTCTAGGGTCTGCAAAAAGGTGTGTTGTGGATAGAATTCCCTACCCTCCACATAGCCTCTTATGATTGCGCAAGCAGCGAAGTATTGATGCTTTGTGCCTATAGCAGGTTGTGCTGAGCCATCGGTGTACATGACTCATTGAAACTGGTCAATAGGCAATGCATTTGCCGAAACTGGGTATACTAGTTCATATTGCAAAAAATTTTGAGTTTGTAACTTTGGGTCAAAAATATAGTCAACATCATTGTCTGTCAGAGACGTTGCCCATTGGATCCAAAGTGGATGTAATGCTTTAGCGTTTGGAACGCTGGCTTTGGTAACAGCCTTGAGGGCTGGGATTGGAGATACGACAATAATGTGTTTCCCCTGGGCTAGTGGTCTTTCTTTAATGACAGCCATCTGAGCAGCAGTGAGAATGTTCTCAGTGGGAGCAAAGCATTGTTCTGCTGTTGAATACAAATGTGATTTGTACGCAATCGGGACTGTCTCACCCTCATTGAATGTTACAGAGGCGAAACCAATGGCACCAGCAATTACTCTGATGACCAGATGTTTTTTATTGTACCTTGTGTGTAGGTGTTGTGCTGAAAGCATGTCTTGTTGTACTGCTCTGAGAATGCGTGTTTGTTCAACTGTCCAGAATTTACTGGAAAAGTCAGGAAGTATCTAGTCATTTAAGGGTTTGATGCGTGATGCATAATCTGGAATGTAAATTCTGCCAAAATTTAGAAAATCCAATAATGATTGGAATTTTTTAATGGTATTTGGAGGTTGTGACTGTGAGCATTTTTCTAAGAATTGTGGCGCTAGGCTCTTTCTTTCACTTGATAATTCGTATCCCAGAAACAGGACACTAGGCAAGGTTATTTCTGTTTTTTTAAAGTTGAATTTATAGCCAAATTTGGCAAGTCGTACAACAATGCAGGCTACCCATCTTAGATGTTGCAGTAATTCATCTTCGGTAAGTTAGATATCATCTACATAGGACAATGCTTCAGGGTCAATGTTGTGCAATATTGAAGTTACACGAGCCGCGAACAGTCATGGAATTGTTTTTGTACCCCTGTGGTAAACAACAGATTTTTTCTGGGAGCCTAGTGTACTGAAATATGTTAGGTCTCTACTCTCAGGTGCTATATGTTGGCAGAAGAAGCCATTGGAAATATCCAATGTTGTTTTGTATTTTTTGCACACTGTATTGTTCATAAATGCTGTGCTATGAAAATTCTGTATAGCATATGTGTGTGTATGACTATTTAAGTGTCTATAGTCTAAGACTATTCTGTATGAATGGTCTGGTTTAGCTACAGGGAATAAAAGGTTATTCACTGGTGAGACACAGGGTTGGATTACGCCCTGGTACTCTAGTTGCTTTAGCATCATGTTTTATCGGGTAATGGGGTTGGGGTTGATTTCTAATTGGATTACATGATAGGGGGAATCTTTATCCCATCCTACGTGGCTGCGGTATAACGCTGGTGCCTGCACCAATGCCCAATCAACGGCGTAGGATTCTATGAGCTCGTCGGAAACAAGAGGCAAGAAAGTAGGTTTGATAACCTCTTCCCCATATGGGCAAGTATGGGCAAATTCAGGCCAATTCTTTTCAGCCAGTAAAATATCATAAATGTTGATGACGCGGTCCTAAAATATTGCCTCAAGTGTGCGTTCAATCTCTCCTTCTAACTGTATCATTACTTTGTACACCCTATCAGGCGTGGAGACACGCATGTCCGCAGTTTCAACTTGTAGGAAGTCAGCAGTTGCTTTCACCTCCAGATGCTCTTGAAGATTCAGGCAAACTAATGTGACCTCTGCTGCGCTGTCTAGCAGAGCTAGTGGCCAAGTCTTGTTCTACAATACACAGCCCTCTTCCTGAGTGGCATGACGAATCACAACTGCTGTCACTTTCTTTTTAAATTGGGTTTTTTGTTGGGGAAGTTTCTCTTCTTTTTTAAAAGAAACTTCTATTGAGCGTTGTGATTCCTGTCTCTGTTTTACGTAGTCAGTTCTCCACTCTGACTGCCCACCTCTCTCACTGTGGTTGTCCGGTTAGTCCTGAAAGGAACAAGATTGGCGTGTATCAGTATATTGATATCTGTCAGGCGTTCTTATATTATCTCTATTTCTGAGATTGTATCTATTCTGTGGGATTCTCCCCTTTCTTTTTAGGTGGTTGTTGTTTTTTATCAGAGCATTTTTTAGAACCCTCAGGTGCTTGCTTGGTAGAATCTTTCTTAGATATACTCTGAAACAGTGGTTTTATGAGTCTGGCCCCAGACTATCTAAACCAATACTAGAATAGGTCTCCGCGATGATCTTTGGCAGCTCACGTTCTTGAACCTGTGCAGGAGCGTCCCAGAGCTGCATACACACTGCTAGCGCTACTGCTTCCCCTTTAAGGTTACTTAGTATAATGGAAGATACAGTGGCAAAGTTGCCCATAAGTTGCATCCCTAAGTCTAGGGTTGGGGCAGCTCTGTATTCAGCTTGAATTTGTTTTAACACTTCCGGAAGATTGACAAGTGTCGGTGTACTGTGTGTGGTAGTATAGAGCGTGGCAAATACTGTGCCCCAAGTATTGTAGTTATATACTGTGGGAACCATCCCATATGGCAAGCACATAGTTAATATTCTATGCTTATCCTGGGGTCCCGTATGGGGAAATACAGCTTCCAATGCATTTATTTTTTGAGCTAACCAAAATGTAATCTCTTCCTGTTTGGCGGGTACCTTACCCATGATCGAATGTACAGTCGCAGGTTTAATGCCTGGCATTGCTGCATGTGCTTGCACCGGGGCAGCACGTGCTGGGTTTGTATTTAATGTTTATATTACAAACTGTACTAATAGTCTGTATATTGCCATATGCTCAGTATATAAGCGGCGAACCTCAGATACCACCAAGGTTGCTGCATCAGGGTGCGGTGTATATGTGGCCAACCAAAGGCCAGGTAGGGCCATCATTACTTAGAGGACCTAACCTCATGTGTAGGATTGTAAGTGGTAGGGCGCCATCAAGCCAGTTATTATGGTCTTGATAAGATAGAGGTATTTCTAAATAAGCATAGGCTCTATATTGTGCAGGTATGTTTGCAGGTGTATAGTGATGAAAGGTATTTGTGTTTCCATCAACTGCTGGATATTCTGGATGCTGCATGAGCTTCAACAACAAATGTAGCTGAATCCTCCTGGGCCGTTAACCCGTGTGCCAATAAGTTTGTAGTAAGGGGTGGTCGTATATTGACTGCAATTGCTACCCGTTACGGGTTCGTCATGGTAAATTTTATTCAGAGATATGCACACCAAATGGGGATTATCCTTTTAGAGTTCTCTTGTAGTGAGACAGAGATACTCAGGAGGACCCGAAAATTAGTGCCTGACCAAACGTTGGCTGCACCATGTCACATAGGTTCTCTTGATCTTAATGAGGCTACTGGATTCATGCGGCAGAATCACCTGTACTGCGGGGGAAAGAGTCTGATCTCGCACCATGTGTCACATATCGGCCTAATACGGGTTTGATCCGGCTAACTAGCAGTGCCTTATCTCCACCCAAGAGCAGGGATGATTGGGGCAACCGGGAGCATGACACACATGACTCCTCAGGGGAATCGAGGTCACCCAGATCTCATCTGTTTCTCTCAGTTACATTAGTCTCACATATGCAAAGACAATCAGAGGCAAAGTATAGTTCAGTAAGGTTTTATTGAAGTAACTGCATCCTAGATAATAAAGCAAATATTGCAATAACTAGGACGATGAAGCACACTAAGATTGAGATTGTGACAAGGAGAGTAAAACACAAGAATAACGCCACCATACTGTCACTAGGGTTTGTAGAGATAGTTCCTAACTAAGCTAGGTTAGAGCACAACATGTTAAGCTCTAATTCTGACATTCAAGTTCCCCCTGGGAAGACGTCATCTCTCATACCTGAGCAAGAGGCCTGTTGTCTACATAAGCAGCTGTAGCAAAGCAATCAGCAATTAGCATACAGTCGTGGTCTTCTGGCTGGAATCTCCCTCTAATGTACATGGGTCATAGTAATGTTTTTATAATGAAACAGCTGATGTTCCATGAAAGGATCCCCACGTAAGAGTGTGTATGATTCTGTGAACATTGGAGACAAAGCGTACCACTTTTGCCAGTAACCGATCTCACTGCAGCCTTGAGAAACCATAGAGTGAGAGAAATGTCTTGTTTAAGAACACAGTGCTGACCTAGGCGAAGGACAGCTAGATAAAGAAAATAAAACAAGACCACAAATGTGGCTAATTTTAAAATAATATATAAAACTATTGCTAAAATGGCTGCACAACTTTATCACAAGAGGTAAAGGAAAGGGGCGCATGCAAGCGGGTCATTCACTGCCATTCCAATGTGCCAAGAGTACCCCCAAGAGCTGAGGTTTATGTGCATCCTGTTCTATGTAGGTGTGGTTCATCTACTAATTGACTGATTGACTGCTACCAAACAAGTCTTAAGGTGGAAAGGTGAATGTCTGAAGCTGAAACCTTCTTGTCCAACCTAATCATCAACTGAGGGTCCTCAGCATAAAAGAGAATAAATATCAAAAATCTTATCAAGACTGATTGTGTCCAGATTAAAATATTAAATAAGATTGTGGTATGAGTAACCCCACAATGTTCATCAGTCTATTATTGTCAATAATAAGTTTAAAAGTGTAGTTTTCTGCTTGGAACACTCTCATAGAGACAGGGATTTGTGTGAAATGTGGTTTGCTTGACAAAATGAGATGTGAGATTACTGAAAACTACATTTCACAGTGAAAGTTAAGTCCATGTAATTTTGCAAAATTATTGTTACATTTTGGCATGAAAGATATTAAGCCATTCCACATTCCCCTATGTGAAAGTGTTTTTCAAGTCTATGTGCCTGATTACGACTGCCAAAGCTGCGGGGAAGATGCTGCCCCCAATGGTATTGCAATGTTTCCACCAGGCTGACTAGTGGAAACAAAGTATTACGATGTTTGTGCTGGTCAGACCGGAGGAAACAGTGCCACAGAATTGGCCTCAGCTCCCTTAAGGGAACCGAACGTAATGGTGTGGCTCACCAGCACCCTCAAAATTGTGTAGTGTCTGCAGTGCAGACAGTATGCATTCCAAGGGTGCTGGCAGGTGGGCCTTCAGCACTCGCTTTATGGCAGCCTTTATGTTGCGGGGACCCCGACCATCAAAAGGCTGACGGAAAAAGGACTTGTGATCAGCACAGAACTCAGCACTGTTGTGGCTGACCACGATTCTGACTGCCGCCACACTGTCAAGAACTATGTACCAGGCTGTGGTGGCGAATAACCGCCTGCATCGTAATCTGGCCGTCAGACCACCAGGAGTGAGTCAGTCTGACAGCCACTGTGAGTATGGCAGTTTTGAGACCGCCAGGCTCATAATGAGGCCCTATTTCTTTTGTAATAAATATTAATGAGTATTAACGGTTTTATGATGCAACCAATACGCAAACAAGGAATTAATATGATTATAGTTGAAACAAGTTTAATATGGATTTAGGAGTGTTTCTTATATTAGTTTTGCAACATTTAAGTGAAAACTCTATTTTGGAAAAAAGAGGTGGTGATTCTGTCATTCACTCCTATATTCACCCTCTCCCATCAGGTTCTCCTGTGCATCTTCTCTCCTCACAGGCTCTGCAAGAGTAGAGACTGCTGATGTTATGTTTTCCCACTGTTATGAATACAAGGCTTATAAATGAAACATTTAGTCACCCAGATATATTGACACACTCAAGTTTTATCCTGCTGTAGTCCTGCTGGATAGCTGAGTCCTATTAATTTGTGTGAACTGATATTATTACAATGTTTCAAATTTTGTTCAAACATCTCATGGTTCCCAGAGGCACCAAATATGTTAAGTGCTTTCTTTGAATGTACTACAGCATTTTACATTTTTACTTTTGATTTGCTGAAGATTTGTTACACAGGAATATGCTATGATGATTCTGCAGTTTTAGCTAGTTTGTTATGCCTAATTTCTTTAAGAACCTCCTGAGTCTAAGGGTGAGGCAGATTTTCCTGAAAATGATTGAACTTTCATTGATATTAGTTGGGGTGCTGTCAAACACTTTTCTTATGTTAGTGTTCATTTGAGACTTTTTTCAGTTTTTAATTCCCATTCAGAGAGAAATGTGGATTCTTCCAGATCATCCCTGTGGTTCCTGGGGCAGGAATTTCCCTGGAGATCTGACTTGCAGTGCACTCCTGAATTATTTGGAGTGTAAGTATGAATAGGGTGAACTGATTGATGTATGGTGTGTATTTGTTAAGTATGTGTAAGAATGAATCTTTGAAATGGATTTCTATGTGCTTTATGAGATGTTTTGTGATATGTGATGTTGATTGTTGGCTCAACTAGTGGATTCATCATTGTATTGTTGATGCATTATTATGCATATATGTGAATTCATGTGTTCATTATTGGTTGATTTGATTATCAGCTAAGTCGAAATCCATGATCTCAAAATATTATGGATTTACTTGACTACTTAACAAAGTGTGCAGTGTGAGGCACCACATGCACACAGTTAGGAGCAACCAAAACAATTTTGTTTTCTTTTCTAGAATTGTGTGTCTAATCTACGTTGGTGTATCTTTGCTTCCCAGTGCATGGAAGTAAGGCCATTAACCATGGTTGATTGCCATTGGACAGGTCTACCTAGTCTGAATTGTGAGTTTGAACAGTACTAAGAAGGAAGTTGCTTCTGTGGTTCTTTTGCTATTAATTGTGTGATTTCACTTGTCTTAATTTAACTTTTTGACATCTTTCCTATTTAGGGTAAGCAACTGCAAGATATAGCAATGAGAAAGAGAGTGATGCAAATGCAAGGTGATGGGAGAGGAATAATGATTAATAATGGAATGAAGGATTGCAAGATTTCAAATAGAAATCAGGATGAATGTCAACATCAGGACAGTGCGCGCTCTACGGGCGCCGTAATGCAAAAAGCCAATCCTTATATAATGTAATAATTCATGCATTATGTGTTAATGCAGTATGTTAACCTTTTGCATTGCAGAGATTCATATTGAAACATCATTAATGATGTTTGCAATGTATTGCTCATTTTCAAGACTTTGCTGCAGGACTACAGAGTGTGGTTAGGGTGTGGTCCCTATTCTAAGCCTTTCTAGAAACCATTCCTGCAGTCTGGCTGGGTGTGGCATGTGAGCAGGGCCTGGCTCTATTTAAGGGAGCCAGCCCAGCTCCACGTGCTCACTATTCAGAGGTCCCGGTGCAGAGCAGCAGCATTTTCCTGAGCTCCTGCTCCAGAGGCCTACCTAGGATTTCCAGGCCCTGTCTTCATTTCCTTGGTCATCTTCAAGCAAGGCGGTAAGGCGGATGTCGGGCTAGGCCCCCGACTCCATTTTCAGAAATACTTGAGTTTTGGGCCTTTTTGGTTAAATCGCGTGTGCAATGGTTTTCTTGGCAATTAGGGCCAGATGTAGTAAAATACGATTTTGCGAATCGGAAATTGCGAGTCGGTGCGACTCACAATTTCCGATTCGCAAAATCGGATGCAGAACGATGTCTCAGACACCGTCTGCGAATCTCAATGGCGTCGCAAAGACCCACCTCATTAATATTAATGAGGTGGGTCGCATTTTGCGACCCTATTGAGATTCCCTGCACTCACAGGGATGGTGGCCTGTTGGAGACAGCAGACCTCCATGTCTGTGAATGCTTTTTAAATAAAGCAGTTTTTTTTTTGTATTGCAGCCCGTTTTCCTTAAAGGAAAACGAGTTGCAATACAAAAAAGTAACGAAACCATTTGGTTTCGGTTTTTCAGAGTAGGCAGTGGTCCATTGGACCACTGCCTGCTCTGAAAAAACATTAAAGGCGGCATTCACAAAGGGAAAGGGGTCCCATGGGGACCCCTTCCCTTTTGCGAATGGGTTACCACCAGTGTGACACTGGTGGTAATTGCAAATTGCTTTGCGACCGCGTTCGCGGTCACAAAGAAATTCTGCATCACGGTGCGAGTCGCAAATAGGAAGGGAACATCCCTTCCTATTTGCGAGTCGCACTCCCATTTTGCGAGTCGGTACCGACTCGCAAAATGGGAATGTGCATCGCGATGCGCGTTTTGCATGGCACAAACTGCAATTTTCGCAGTTTGCGCCATGCAAAACGCTTCCTACATCTGGCCCTTAACTCTTGCAGTTCAGATCGGCAGTGTGCGCAATTGTATCTTGGCAGTTAAACCTTGATGGTTGAATCAGCAACAGAGTGCACGATTCATTCTTGGCATTTAACTCTTACAGTTCAGATCGGCAGTGCAGGCGATCGTACCGTGGCATTTAAACCTTGATGGTTGAATTGGCAGCAGAGTGCACGATTCATTCTTGGCATTTAACTCTTACAGTTCGGATCGGCAGTGTGTGCGATTGTACCTTGGCATTTAAACCTTGATGGTTGAATCGGCAACAGAGTGCTCGATTCATTCTTGGCCTGTAACTCTTACAGTTCGGTTCGGCAGTGTGCGCAATCGTATCTTGCCATTTAAACTTTGATGGTTGAATCAGCAGTAGTGTGCACGATTCATTCTTGGCATTTAACTCTTGTAGTTCGGATCGGCAGTGTGCGCGATCATATCCTGGCATTTAAACCTTGATGGTTGATTCGGCAGCAGGGTGCACAATTCATTCTTGGCATTTAACTCTTGTAGTTCGGATCGGCAGTGTGCGCAATCATATCCTGGCATTTAAACCTTGATGGTTGAATCGACAGCAGTGTGCGCAATTCATTCTTGGCATTTAACTCTTGTAGTTCAGATCGGCAGTGTGTGCGATCATGTTTTTGACATGTGAACCTTGATGGTCGAATCGACATCAGTGTGCACGATTCATTCTTGGCAACTAAAACTTGCAACTCAGGTCGGCAGAGTGCGCAATTGTATTTTGGCATTTATATCCTGATGGTTGAATCAATGGCAGAGTGCGTGAGTCATTCTTGGCATTTAACCCTTGTGTTTCAGATCAGCAGATTGCGTGATCATTTGTAGATATTGAAATCTTGATGCACAGTTTGATATTCAAAGTGTATAATAATTCCTAAGCAAATGAATCTTGAAAGTCTAGACAGAGTGTATCTTTGCAGTATCATTCATGAGCTGATCAGAGTTTATTCCTGAAAACCAATGTGTTCATTCATTACTGTTATAATGTGTCCTTGCAGTATCATTCATGAGTCTAACGCAGTGTATTCCCGAAAACTAACATGTTTATTGATTACTGTTATTAAGTAGTTTCTATTCAAAGAAATAACTTGACTCAGTTCAAGGTTCAGAGAATGAGATTGTATTCTACAAAACTCTCATATTAAAGCTTGCATAATCCTTATTTATTTTCCAGGCACTCAGAGCTAATAAGGTCATGATATAGGAAAGCTCGCAAACCCCGAGGATCCAGACTCCCTGACAAAATAGTGAGCCGGCAAAATTTGTAATCCTCCTAGTTTGTGCTAGGTTGTCAATATGGCCACATTGGATGAGCTAGTTAAAGTAATTATGCAGCTCCAATCAGATGTAGTAGCATCTAAAGATATAGCAGCCAGTCTGGCAGAGAGAGTGAGTCAGTTGAAAGACAGAGTAGAAAAGAAGGAGTAAGGTCCTCTGGGTGCGGGTTGGTTTGGTCCTCCTACTCAAGGTTCAGGAGGAAATCTTCCAACTAACATTTCCCACACAGTTCCCTCAGCCATTCATTTGGCTCCTCCAGAAAGGTTTTCAGTTGATCCTCAGAAAGCATAATCCTTTTTGACTCAAGTAGAATTACATTTCACCTGTCGACCAAACACCTTCCCTGATGCTCAATCCAGGGTGGCCTTCCTGCAATCCTATTTGACTGGAGACGCAGCCACTTGGGCAAATCCTCTTGTACGTAAAGACAGTCCACTGCTTTATAATTGGAGAAACTTTGTCTGGGAATTTGAAAGAGTGTTTGATCGAAGAACTGTCACTTTATCCGCAGAGAGAAAACTGCTAGAATTGCGACAAGGCAGTAAAGACTTAGGGCCAGATGTAGGAAACGATTTGCGACTCGCAAACGGCAAAAACTGCCGTTTGCGAGTCGCAAATGTGAGTTTCCTATGCAGAAATGCATTTTGCGAGTCGGGACCGACTCGCAAAATGCATTTCCGACTCGCAAATAGGAAGGGGTGTTCCCTTCCTATTTGCGACTCGCAGTGGGATGCAATTCCATTTGCGACTGCGTACGTGGTCACAAATGGAGTCGCAGTTACCATCCACTTGAAGTGGATGGTAACCCACTCGCAAATTGGAAGGGGTCCCCATGGGACCCCTTCCACTTTGTGAATGGACCCAAAAATATTTTTTCAGGGCAGGGAGTGGTCCAAGGGACCACTCCCTGCCCTGAAAAAATACCGAAACTAAAGGTTTCGTTTTTTTTTTAAGTGCAGCTCGTTTTCCTTTAAGGAAAACTGGCTACACTTAAAAAAAATAAACTGCTTTATTGAAAAGCAGGTCACGAACATGGAGGTCTGCTGACGTCAGCAGGCCTCCATGTTAGCGAGTGCCTATACTCGCAATGGGGCCGCAAATTGCGACCCACCTCATGAATATTGATGAGGTGGGTCATTGCGACCCCATTGCGAGTCGCAGTCGGTGTCTGAGACACCGTACTGCATAGCAAATTGCGACTTGCAATTTGCGAGTCGGATGGACTCGCAAATTGCAAGTCGCAATTTTGCATTTTGCTACATCTGGCCCTTAGTTTCGTACTTGGCTTGCTTTAATCGTCTGATAGCAGAAACATCTTGGCCTGAAAAAAAAACAAGCAGCCCTGTTCTATCAAGGACTCAAAGATGAGTTAAAAGATATTCTTGCTCAGATCAATCCTCAAACCACAGATTGTCAACACTTGATAAATCTTGTTTTATGACTAGACCATCGTCTTTCTGAACGATAAGGAACACGCAAAAAGACTGAGAAACATTCCTGGCGTGTTCATGAACGCAGAGAATCACGAGTTCAGAAAGAGCTTAATCATGAACCAATGGAAATTGGAACCACCAGGTGGCCCTTGACGAAAGAAGAAAAAGATCTATGTAGAAAGAACGGACAATGCCTATACTGTGGTACAAAGGATCACTTTGTCAAAGAATGTACAGTAAAACCATAATGCAAACAAATCTCCACCAAGAAAGTGGTAGCTAATGTACAAATGGAGCCGGAAAACTAGAACACCCAGGTTGTAAAGAAGGGTTGCTCTTGGGTGTAACTATGGACCCTTCACAGTCAAGACATCTCAAGTTAGACCTAGAAGTGCTAGTAAAAAAGAAGAGTTATCTAAAGAAAGCCTTAGTCGACTCAGGGGCTACTGGCAACTTTATTGATGCACAATTGGTTCAACCATGGGGGATCCCATGTAAGAAGAAGAAAACACCAGAAATAGTACAAGCCGTAGATGGAAAGCTCCTAGATGGAGGTCCAGTGACTATACAGACCCTCCCCTTATCTGTGATCTGCAAAGGGGGAAATCAAGATACCAAACACGTAAAAAAACTAATCTTTGACATCATCCATGCTCCTCAATATGGGATCATCCTTGGAATGCCGTGGTTAAGTCACCATAACACTGTGATAGACTGGCAAGAAAGAAAAATCATGTTTTCTTCACTCATATGTAAAGAGAAATGTCTCCTGACAGCGAGAGTCCCAGTTCCTCACATAACTCACATAGCCACAGCTGCTGAAAAAAATGTAATGCTACTCAGGCAGTATTCATCTTTCCAAGACGTATTTGATGAAAATGAAGCAGAAACCTTGCCACCTCACAGACCATATGACTGTCAAATTGACCTGACTCCTGGTGCTATACTCCCTAGTTGTCGTGTGTACGCCCTGTCAGAACACGAAAACCAACACCTAAGAAAATACTTAGACCAATTTCTAGCTAATGGATTCATTCGTCCCTCCAAGTCTCTTGCAGCATCTCCTCTTTTTTTTGTCTCAAAAGCTAATGGGGAACTTTGAACCTGTATAGACTACAGAGGATTGAATAAAATCACAGTAAAAAACAAATACCCATTACCCTTGATTCCTGTCTTGTTGGATCAAGTTAAAAAGTCCAAATTCTACACCAAGTTAAACCTAAGAGGTGCTTACCACTTAGAATGAGAGAAGGCGACGAATGGAAAACTGCCTTTAAAACTTGATATTGTCTATTTGAACACACAGTCATGCCCTTTGGACTCTGTAATGCACAAGCAGCGGTCCAATTTTTTTAATGATGTCCTCAGAGAATTTCTAGATATATTTGCAATAGTCTATATCAATGATATTCTACTCTATTCTGATAACGAAGTCGTACATCTGCAACATGTCAGGAAGATTCTCACAGCCCTTTGAAAACATCATCTATATTGCAAATTAACTAAATGTGAATTTCATGTTACCAACGTTGAATTTTTAGGGGACATTCTTACCCCTAAAGGCATGGTCATGGCAGAAAGAAAGGTACACGCAGTATCTGATTGGCCAATTCCAAAGACTGTTTGAGATGTTCAATGCTTCCTAGGCTTTGCAAACTTTTATCGCAGGTTCATAGATCATTTCTCACAGACAGTGGCACCAATCACCAAGCTATTACAAAAGAAAGAACCATTTGTATGGTCTCCAGAAGCTGACAAGGCGTTTTCCACCTTAAAGGAAGCTTTTTCCACTGCCCCAGTCTTGACTCATCCAGATACTGAACGTCAGTTCGTAGTGGAAGCAGATGCTTCAGATGTGGCAATTGGTGCATTTTATCACAACACAGTAAAGATACTGGTCAGCTACACACTGTAGACTACGCGGGTCATTCCGACCCTGGCGGTCGGTGGCCGCCAGGGCCACCGACCACGGGAGCACCGCCAACAGGCTGGCGGTGCTCCTACGAGCATTCTGACCGCAGCGGTTTAGCCGCGGTCAGACGCGGAAAGCCAGCGGTCTCCCGCTGACTTTCCGCCGCTCGTAGGAATCCTCCATGGCTGCGGAGCGCGCTCCGCAGCCATGGAGGATTCCGACTCCCCCTCCCGCCATCCAGTTCCTGGCGGTTCTCCCGCCGGGAACCGGATGGCGGGAGGGGGAGTCGCGGGGCCCCTGGGGGCCCCTGCCGTGCCCATGCCTATGGCATGGGCACGGCAGGGGCCCCCGTAAGAGGGCCCCTAAAAGTATTTCAGTGTCTGCAAAGCAGACACTGAAATACGCGACGGGTGCAACTGCACCCGTCGCACCTTCCCACTCCGCCGGCTCTATTACGAGCCGGCGTCATCGTGGGAAGGGAGTTTTCCCCTGGGCTGGCGGGCGGTCTTGCGAAGACCGCCCGCCAGCCCAGGGGAAAACTCGGAATACCCTCCGCGGTCTTTTGACCGCGGAGCGGTATTTCGGAGGGGGGAAGTCTGGCGGGCGGCCTCCGCCACCCGGCAGACTCAGAATTAGGGCCTACATGTCTCGAAAACTAAATGAAGGAGAACTAAACTATGTCATCACTGAGAAATAACTTTTAGCAATCCGTGATGCTTTCAAAGAGTGGAGACACTATTTGCTAGGTGCCAAGTACACTATCACAGTATACATAGATCATCCCAATCTTCAGTTCATGAGCTCAGCTAGACTTTTGATTCCTCGACAATTGCGTTGGATGCTGTTTTTTTCTGAGCTTGATTTTGTGGTAACCTTCCGTCCCGGTAAAGACAATCGCAAAGCGGATGCCTTGTCCAGACAAGATTCTACCATGTTACCCACAAGCCAGCCTCCACGAGCTATCATTGTTCCAGACAAAATCCTTTGTATCATCAAAACAGAAGACTTTTTTGAAGAGATTCGTAATTCTTTCACCATTGAAAAATGGCAGAACTGGGCTCAAGCAGATCCCAAAAGATCAATCAAACAAGGCCTACCTTTTCATGATGCACATTTATTTGTTCCAACTACCAAGTTGTGCAAATTAGGGTTTCATTGGCTACATGTTATACCTACGGCAGGTCATCCAGGTATTCCTGAGACTCTTGAACTAATACAACAATAGTTTTGGTGGCCTACTTTGACAAAAGACGTCAAGCAAATTGTAAACAACTGCGAAGTTTGTGCTTGCATCAAGAAAAGTCATTCAAAACCAAAAGGGCTGTTAAATCCTCTCCCAACTCCACTCCAACCTTGGGAACACATATCATTAGACTTTATTACAGGATTGCCAGTTGTTCAATTTCACTCAGTGATCCTTGTGGTAGTAGATAGTCTCACTAAATATGCACATTTCATTGCTTGCAGGAAATTGCCTACCTCCAGAGAATTGGCAACAATACTTTTAAATCGAGTGGTCCATTATCACAGATTACCAAAAGTAATCCTGTCAAATCGAGGGTCAAAATTTGCCTCTAACTTCTGGCAGACGTGGTGCAAAACACTCCAAGTTACATCTACACTATCAACCAGTCATCATCCTCAAACAAATGGCCAAACTGAGAGACTCAATCAGACATTGAAACAATATCTGCGTGATTACTCTGAGAAAGCACTTCTTTCTTGGAAATCAATGCTTTGGTTAGCTGAACTGGCCTACAATAACTCGTATCATACTTCCACTGGTGCAACACCCTTTTATGGTCTATTTGGCTACCATCCTGCTACTTTGCCAATCACAATTCCACAAGAAAGTTCACTTACACCAGCGGTGTCAGAAACAATACGACAACTCCATCAAACCCAGAAACAAATCCAACAACACCTAGAGAAAGCAAAACAAATGTATAAAAACTATTATGACAAAAACATTGTGGCTTTCCACACGCCAAATTGATTTCAAGAAAAAACATATGTTTAATCCCAAATATATAGGTCCTTACACAGTCCTTCAGCAGATCAATCCAGTAATTTATAAGCTGCAATTACCAAAATCACTACATATTCATCCAGTATTTCATACTTATCTCCTGAAAAGAGCAGTCCAAAAGACACTCTCACAACCAGCTCCAGTTCTAGTACAAGGAGAATTGGAATATGAACTAAAACAGGTTCTAGATTCAAAATTTAGAGGTCGTAATCTCTGGTATCTAATATCTTGGAAAGGTTACGGTCCAGAGGACAACTCATGGGTCTCCGCATCTGACATTCATGCTCCACGACTAGTGCAGCGTTTTCATCGCCTAAACGCAGGCAAACCAGGCCCTAGAGCGCACACGGGGAGGGGCAGTACTATCAACATCAGGACAGTGCTCGCTCTATGGGCGACGTAATGCAAAAAGCCAATCCTTATATAATGTAATAATTCATGTATTATGTGTCAATGCAGTATGTTGACCTTTTGCATTGCAGAGATTCATATTGAAACGTCATTGATGCTGTTTGCAATGTATTGCTCATTTTCAAGACTTTACTGCAGGACTACAGTATGTGGTTAGGGTGTGGTCCCTATTCTAAGCCTTTCTAGAAACCTTTCCTGCAGTGTGGCTGGGTGTGACACGTGGGCGGGGCCTGGCTCTATTTAAGGGAGCCAGCCCAGCTCCACGTTCTCACTATTCAGAGGTCCCGGTGCAGAGCAGCAGCATTTTCCAGAGCTCCTGTTCTGGAGGCCTACCTAGGATTTCCAGGCCCTGTCTTCATTTCCTTTCTTATCTTCAAGCAGGGCGGTAAGGCGGAGGTCGGGTTAGGCCCCCGACTCCGTTTTCGGAAATACTCGAGTTTTGGGCCTTTTTGGTTAAATCGCGTGTGCAATGGTTTTCTTGGCATTTAACTCTTGCAGTTCGGATCAGCAGTGTGCGCAATCGTATCTTGGCATTTAAACCTTGATGGTTGAATCGGCAGCAGAGTGCACAATTCATTCTTGGCATTTAACTCTCACAGTTCGGATCTAAATGCGCGCGATTGGACCTTGGCATTTAAACCTTGATGGTTGAATCGGTAGCAGAGTGCACGATTCATCTTGGCATTTAACTCTTACAGTTCGGATCGGCAGTGCGTGCGATCGTACCTTGGCATTTAAACCTTGATGGTTGAATCGACAACAGAGTGCTCGATTCATTCGTGGCCTGTAACTCTTACAGTTCGGATCGGCAGTGTGCGTGATCGTATCTTGGCATTTAAACCTTGATGGTTGAATCGGCAGCAGTGTGCACGATTCATTCTTGGCATTTAACTCTTGTAGTTCGGATCGGCAGTGTGCGCGATCATATCCTGGCATTTAAACCTTGATGGTTGAATCGACAGCAGTGTGCGTGATTCATTCTTGGCATTTAACTCTTGTAGTTCAGATCGGCAGTGTGTGCGATCATGTTTTTGACATTTGAACATTGATGGTCGAATCGGCATCAGTGTGCGCGATTCATTCTTGGCAAATAAAACATGCATCTCAGATCGGCAGAGTGCGCAATCGTATTTTGGCATTTAAATCCTGATGGTTGAATCAATGGCAGAGTGCGTGAGTCATCCTTGGCATTTAACCCTTGTGTTTCAAATCAGCAGATTGCGCGATCATTTCTAGACATTGAAATCTTGATGCACAGTTTGATATTCAAAGTGTATAATAATTCCTAAGCAATTGAATCTTGGAAGTGTGTATCCTTGCAATATCATTCATGAGCTTATCACAGTTTATTCCTGAAAAACAATGTGTTCATTTATTACTGTTATAATTTGTCCTTGCAGTATCATTCATGAGTCTAACACAGTTTATTCCTGAAAACAAATGTGTTTATTGATTGCTGTTATTAAGTAGTTTCTATTCAAAGAAATAACTTGAGTCAGTTCAAGGTTCAGTGCGTGAGATTGTATTCTACAAAACTCTCATATGAAAGCTTGTATAATCCTTATTTATTTTCCAGGCACTCAGAGCTAATAAGGTCATGATAAAGGAAAGCTCTTGATCATTCATGCTATCAGTATATAGATATTATGAACCAAGATTATGAAAGTCAATGTGAATAATTTGGCTATTGTGTTCTTAACTTTTACTTCCACAGGTCTCATTCCCCCCTGTTCCCAACCTAAAACCCCATCCCCCACTTGGCCATTCCTTAACGCTGTGCTATAATGGCTAGTGGAGTTTGGAGCTGCCAAGAGGTGTACATATTGGGAACAGACACAAACCCCGAGGATCCGGACTCCCTGACAGTGAAGCTGTTTTCCAAATGCAAAACTAAATAATGGTCCCAACAGTCACACATTCTGAGCATGGTGGACAGATTCAGAAATAATTTCGAATGTCAATGCCCTCAGCACCAGTGATGCAGCAAAAGTTGAAAAATAAAATGTCATTTAGCAAAGGGTACCAACAGAATCCATTGATTCTGAATGATGATTCAGCAGGGGATCATTCAAAATGATGGTGCCTGAGGGAGGAGGAGGATTGCTTACTCGCAACAGTCCTAAAGGCATACCAAAATGCTCCATAGGCTGATGGAGAAGTCAATGGTCATCCTGTTTCATTCCTGATTTATACATGGGCTACCCTTTTACAGTTCCTCCTGTGGATATTCCAAACCTCTTGGAAAGATAAGTTTAAGTTGTAGGGATTAGAAATAAACAAATCGTTAATCAGATTGCAGCAAATGCCTTGGGTAAAATTGGTCAAATATAAAATAAACACCATTGATTCATCTGATACATTTGTCCGATTTCATTCATTTGTCTGATACAAATCCTGTGAATTGTGTCATTCACTGCACACTGGATGGTGCTGCGAAAAAACACAAAATGAGAATTCAGTGTTTAAAATTATATCACAAGAGTTCACTTATTCCCAACTTTAACAAAAGAAGACAAGCCTCTGGATTTAAGACATACTGGGCCTTATTATAAGGCTTGTGGTCTGAAGAACGCCAGCCTCATGGTGGCAGATGGACAGCTGCTGCTGTGACAGTGCAACCACCACGTTACAGGGTTGGCGGGCAGACCTGCCAACCTATGGCTATGCCCGCCAGGATCACTGATCTCGACGGGCTGACGGAGTTCCTGGTTGTAATCAGCCTGGGTGGTGCTGAACTCATCCCCGCCCTGCTGATTACAACCTTGTTCTCTGCCAGCCTTTTCATGGTGGTCTGACCAGCATGAAAAGGCTGGGTGAAAGCAAGTGCAGGGGACCACGGGGGACCTTCACTGCCCATGGCTTGGTCAGTGCAGGGGTCCCCCTGCCCAGCATTCTTGAAATGCACACTGTCTGCTGTGCTGGAAATGCCAAGGTGTAATTTACATTTCTTCCTGTTCTCTTATGACAGAAGTGGATATTCATTTTCAATCCTTGCTCAAAAACATGGCGGGTTAATGCAACCAGTTGAATATCTTTAACCTGTTTTGGGTCTCATACCTGTAAGTCTTCCAGGGTGTTTGAAATCAGTTGCAACTATTTGTGTTGTCTTTGAAAAACGTGAGAGAATAGTGATGGGTCATACTTAAATTGTACATGTCTGTCTCTTAGATGAGATTTTGTTGACACGAATAAGAACACAGCAGAGGGCGAACAGTAGGCTGACTGGTTAGGACCAAGTGATTCTTGCAGCAGAGAACATTTCTATTAGAAGCTGTAATTCACTGAACCTGCAACACTGCTTCCTATTTCAGACAGAAGTTGTGAAGACAGGGAAAGTAATGGAACTGATGAGTCTGACAATTGTATTGCAGTTACTTAGTTATGTACCAAACCAACACCAGATATTAAAGAAACCGGCATTATTTTTTAATGGCTCTTGTTTAAGAGTCCAGCAGGGAGTACTGGGAGCTACCAACACAGTATGATCTATTTCTGAGATACTAGAAGCATTGTTTTTGCCAAATGTAACCTCAGCACAGATGACAGAATTAGTAGCATTAACAAGAGCTTGCTGTTTAGTTGAATATTTGAATGTGACAATTCATACAGACACCGAGTATGGGTTTCGAATGGTTCATGAATTCGGTCAACTGTGTTAATAGAGGACTTTTATGACACCTTCAGAAGCTTCTTATAAAAAATAGTGCTGGGTAAAATGAAGTGAACAGGTTTGTTCCCCATAAGGCTAGTAAGGACCTAATTATACTTGTCATGGCAAATTACTGTGCATTATAAGATGATACAGCAGTTCAGGAAAATGAAAATTATGAATCAAGGATAAGCACCATACAAAATGCAGAAAATGTAAAGGTTCTTTATGAATTTGATTCAGACTTCTTTGAGTGAGATAAGAGACCTGCCGGAAGAAGCCCCAGATGATGAGAAAAAGAAAACTGTTGTGCTCTGTTTGTTTGTTAATGCTGGAAATAAACATACCCTTCAATATACAAGGCCTTAAGACCACCAAACTTGCAGTTGCAGTAGGTCTGCTGCATGCCTGGCGGTCCAACTACCATATTAAGACCCTGACAGTCAGACCGCCAGGGAAATGCTGCCACCGCCAGTAACATGGTTCCCGATGGGGTGGCGGCGGATGGAAGCCAAGTCCAATGCCACTGCAAGGATTCCACTGGGCTGACCGGCAGAAATCTCAGATTTCTGAGGTTTCTGAGGTTCTGAGGTTTTAGTCGGTCAGTGCAGTGGAAACCTCATGATAGGGCCAGGGGGAGCCCGCAGGCTCCGGTGTTATCCTCCCCACAAGTTTGGTGGTCCGCGTTTTGGACCGCCAGAATCATAATGAGGCCCACAATGTTGTACATTATGGGTAAATACCTGCATAATCAGACTCAAGCAGATAGGGACAGCATGGTACATACATTTAGAAAATATTGGGAAACTACAAGATTCACAAATGTTGCAGGTGTCAGAGAAATGATCAAGGAAAGAAGACTTTAACACTGATGAAACATATTGACATACCAGGTCCATTAACGAGGCCTCAGGCAGACTTTGAAGAGATACCACCATACAACGGTTTAAAGTACATCAGGGTCAATGTCTGTTTATTCTCGAAATGAATAGAGGACTACCACACCGAATATCAAATAGCCTTACAATTGTCAAACTGTTGTTCAGGGAATTGATACCCAGAATTGGACTCCCAATGTCTGTTGAGACAAATCGTGGTGGTCATTTTACGAAGAAGGTTTTAGAAATAATCTGCACATCATTTCAGATAAATCATAAATTCCAATGTCGTTCTCAATCTCAATTGTCAGGTGCAGTAGAAAGAACTAATGGTACTATCAAGAACAAATTGGCTAAAGTATGTGCTTCAACTGGTTTAAGGATGCCTGATGCATTTCCTTTGTCCTGAAAAGTATGAAAAGTACTCCTGACAGATGGTCTGGTTTAACGCCTCATTAGGTTAGCATGGAAAGAGCAATGAGACGTTCCTATATACTTTCAGCTGCACTAGTTTCAATAACTAATGACATCATACTAGATTACTGTACAGGTCCTGTTGATATGGTGAAATATTTCTCTTATATGTGAATGTGGCCACAGAAGCAGCAAAGGACATTGCCTGTCATTTTGTCTATCAAGGAGACTGAAATGAGATCCAGAAGCACATCAGAACTGCTTTGAGGAGCACTAGTATGGGTCCTATCAAGTTATATTGATGACCAATACTGTGGTGAAGTGTGCAGAAGTGTGTGGAAGTGTGCGGAAGTGCCTCAGTGGATCCACGGTGCACACACAAAGTAAGTGAAAGCAGCAGCAATGGTAGACCACTAAATCACCTACAAAGCCACAAAGTAAAGCACAAGGTGAAGTTCAAACCTGAGCTCAAGTTTGCAGCATGGGTCCAGAAGGGGAGTGAGAATTTTGAAAATTGTGACGAAACACATGGACACAAAATGTTTCTGGTCAGTGAAAGTACTGATGAAGAATCTGAAAAGCCTAAAGCCCAGTTTAAAAGCAGAGATCAGAGTAAAGAGTTGTTGCCATGTAAGAGCCAAAAGCATGAGTGGTAGCAAGAAGTAGTCTCTCATCCAAATAATGAGAAACTACAATTCAAAATTCAAGTTACTTGAACCTCCAGGGGAAGAAAGAGGTTTGCAGTAAACTGTGCAAATAAGACTGATCAAACCTGAGGTGTAATTTCAAGCTCAAAATCCAGTTCTTCAGAGAGAAAAGAAACATTGATAAAGACTGTTGTTGAACAAAGTAAGGAGAAAGAAGATATTCCACAGAAAAGAACTTGTAAGAGAAAGAATTATGAACCGGGAACACTTGAGAGACCACTCGATTCCCAAACCAGTGGGAGTGAATCACCGGTTAACAAAAGATCAACAAACAAAAGAGTTCCAAACAGAAAATATGCTGCAACTGAATGGGTATATCTAGCTCCAGTGTCAGAAAGAACCAAGATCAAGAGAAAATTGTAGAACAAGATAGACGACTTAATCACAAAACCAAAATACATTCTTGTGAAAATAAACAAAGAAGATTATTTAGATTTTTTTTATAACTATTTAAAAAGAATAAGGAACGAAATAGAAATCTATTATTGTTTTAAGAAAATGTTTGTTGTTGTCAACATGTTTGAAGTATCTCAATAATTTTTTTCTCAAGTACAGATGAAGAAAATCAAATGCTGTACAATTGTAGGGATATCGATAATATTAACAATATTATTAGTTTTAGTGGGACTGTTTACTGGCTTGGGTGAGATGTGCTTCTGTGAATGTCGAATTAACTACTGTTAGGAATTAACATGATATGCTAGAGCATAACAAGATAACATTTCTACTAAAATGCTTCATGAATATATAAATATTATGAAGCTCAAGAGATGTTTTGTGTGTGCTTTTCTTCCTACTTCTGCTGGTAAGGGGCAGCCATATATATAGCTCCTGATTTCATATGCTCCATCATACAAAGTGTATGTTGTT
This sequence comes from Pleurodeles waltl, assembly GCF_031143425.1. Classification (NCBI taxonomy): domain Eukaryota; kingdom Metazoa; phylum Chordata; class Amphibia; order Caudata; family Salamandridae; genus Pleurodeles; species Pleurodeles waltl. Next base: position 516,460,285 of record NC_090437.1, on the reverse strand, counting down.
ATATTTAATAACAATGAATGTATTTCTCCTTACCTAATGGATTTTAACATATCTTTAGAGAACTTACCTACAAGAGTAGATGACAAGGCTATTAAATATGAAAAAGGGTGATTGCACAAAACAAACACGAATCTAAAATTAATAAATGGGGTTATGTATGTGTTTTAAGTAGTGAAGAATATAATTTTGTTGTGAATATAATGAGAAAGCAGTAAAGAGTGTGAGAAATTAGGAAGAGAGACTCTCATAATGAAAAAGATGAAAGAAGAGGAAGAAATTAGATTGTTGAATGTGCATCGAAGGTTGATGATATAGCAAGAATGAAAGGATAGATTACATATTGTACAACATAGTCCTTTGAAAGGTGGTAAGGCTGAATGTGTGCGAATTAAATTATGAAGGGAGTGGAAACTTTTTGTTACGTGGATAGCCAATCTTGAGAGGAAACTATTTTGTCTGTGGAAAGACTGCTTATTTCAATCTGACACAAAATTGGGTTGGGTCTTGTTATTTGTCTTTAGTGTTTCCTTGAGTTTACACTATGAGTGAAATGGATAGTAAAATTAGCATGAGAAGAGTGAAATAGAGTTTTAGACAGGTAGTTTAATTCCTTCCATATGTGTGGCAATGAATGATGGGAAAATTAGACATCTTTCTATGTTAGTGGATAAGCTTGCAATAGAAACAGGAGGATCATTGAAGCAGGTAAATGCAGAAATTAAGGCTATTAGGGCTATGATGATGAATAATATTTTACAATTATATATCTTCCAGGCAATAGAGGGTGGAGTTTGAAAGGTAGTAAAGGCTAAAAGGTATTGTACATTTGTACCCAATAACAGTATGGTTATTATCTCCCATATCACTGATATTACTAACGTTTCGTATTAGATTCAACCTTTTGAAGATCAAGGGTTATGGGAAACTGTAGGTTCCTGGTTTAGTGGGATAGGAAAGGGTTTTAGCAAAATTGGTGAATGGATAGACAATTTGGGAGGGAGCACACTAAGATTAATCATAAATTGTGAGGTACTTATAATGATGAATTCATTTTCCTAAAATGTTCTGGTTTGTTTAAAAGATGTGGAAAGACGAAGAGCAGTTTAAAGAAGAAGAGATCCAAAGAGTGTGACATAAAGGCCCATATTTATACTTTTTTAGCGCAGCATTTGCGCCGCATTTTGACGCAATAATGGCGCAAACTTACATAATACAATTGTATTTTGCAAGTTTGCACCACTTTTGCGTAAAAAAATGACACACATGTGGCGCTAAAAAAGTATAAATATGGGCCTAAGAATTGTGTCTACAACCAGTAAAGATGGCATAGGAGGATTTCAGAAAAAAGCAAAAAGTGATGTCAACTGAATGATTTCCTGATTAGTAAAGTTATTTTTTTAGTACTTATAGAATAATCAAATGGGGGCCTGCAAAAGTGTTTACAAGTCTAAATTTTGTGTAATAAATGAGAATAAGGCCCTCATTCTGACCCTAGGGCAGAGGAAGCACCGCCAACAGGCTGGCGGTGCTTCCGGGGCAATTCTGACCGCGGCGGTAAAGCCGCGGTCAGAAAAGGGGAACCGGCGGTTTCCCACCGGTTTTCCCCTGCCCCAGGGAATCCTCCATGGCGGCGCTGCATGCAGCGCCGCCATGGGGATAATGACCCCCTTCCCGCCAGCCTGTTCCTGGCGGTTTACACCGCCAGGAAGAGGCTGGCGGGAACGGGTGTCGTGGGGCCCCTGGGGGCCCCTGCAGTGCCCATGCCACTGGCATGGGCACTGCAGGGGCCCCCTAACAGGGCCCCATTAAGATTTTCAGTGTCTGCAAAGCAGACACTGAAAATCGCGACGGGTGCAACTGCACCCGTCGCACCCCAGCAAATCCGCCGGCTCCATTCGGAGCCGGCTTCATCTTTGCTGGGGCTTTCCCGCTGGGCAGGCGGGCGATCTTTTGAAGATCGCCCGCCGGCCCAGCGGGAAAGTTAGAATGCTCCCCGCGGTCATTTGACCGCGGGGCGGTGTTTGGGCGGTTTCCGCCCGGCGGGCGCTGCCCGCCGCCCGCCGCCCGCCGGGGTCGGAATGACCCCCTAAGTGTTAATGATTTTTATGTTGGAACTGAAATGTAAATGATGAATTAATATGATATATAGATTAAGCAGGTCTAACATGCAGTTTAGAAGTGTGTTTGTTGACGTAAGTTAGTTGTACCACATTCAGGTGAAAACTCAATTTTTTGCTAAAGTGAATGCTAATTCTGTCATTCCCTCCCCCCAGTCAGGTTCCCCTGCTCATCCTCTCTCTCGACAAGCTATGTAAGAGCAAAGACAACTGATGTAAAATGTTCTCACTGCTATGAATGCTAGGATTATTAATGAAACTGTTAGTGATTTGTGGGGGTATGATCTTATATTATTTTATACTATTATTATAAGGTTACACGTAAAAGGGTAATGACATATACTACCCTCAGAGGTCAACTCTAATCTTTTGACTCAGACAGAAGTAAGAAATAATCCAATCAAATAATGAGAACCAACAGCCATCAAACAATAAGAGAATATGCAATAATGAGTCTTTGATTTAAACACACCATGACTATGTGGCCATGAATCACCACACCAGCTTAGTAAAGTTTAAACATTTATTGCCCTTAAATTAATAATGCTAAAGTCACCATGATCAGATGCAAAACCAAATGATAGAAGTACACAAATAACACAGGCTGTCCAAAATGTCTAAAGAATCTCAATCTTGCCAATGCATTTACCATTAGATAATCGAAGAGACCAATAGAGAGTACTAGCAAAATTAAGCAAAAAATAGTAAAATAATACATTTAGTTTGTGCAGTTGAATTAATCACAATCAATTAATAAACATTTAAAAATCAAATATTAGGTCAGGCATCCCTACTTATAACTCTCATTTGAAAAGCATGTTTGTGCTATATGCACAAATAAAAGCAAGATAAAGATTAATTTGGGAAACATCTAACTATGGCGCTAACCAAAAACATGCAGTTGGATTTTCAAAAGGGAAAACCTACAAAGGAAAAATAAATGCACATTGGTTATACCTCTCCGAAATCAAACATGAATTTGTAGACTTTTCCTCTGCAAAGCGCAGGAACTGCAGGTTTTCAGAGAGCAGCATCAGGAACATGAAAGGGAAAACTGTTCATAAAATTGGGCCTAAGGTAACTGAACTGTTAGAATCATAAGTGAATAGACAAGAGCTGAACACCAACTGACGACACAGAAATCTAAATAGAAAACTGACTTTGAATGGAACTAAAATGAACCTGAATCTCATCATCAAAGCTTGCTAAATTAGAGTCCCAAAAAGGTGCTGGCTAAGCCTCTATTGGACAAGACTGTGAGGTGGTTTAGTGTGCAGCCAATAAACTTTCATCTGTGATTCGGATGTATTTCTTTTCATTCTTCTTACGCTCTTGTCCGGTAGACAGCTTCTGTGCGATTCAATACAAATTTATAAAGCAACATGAAAAATGACATTGAGCACTGAAGCCCACTGTTAAAACTTACAATTAGTATTTAGAGGAAGTACAACATGAGCAGCAAAAGCAGGACAGAAATGTCCACTGTGCAAGTCACACAGCATGTTTAACAAACTGCTTGCAAAACATTTCAATGAAGTCAGTAACATTTAAAACATTGTGCTTCTGGAAAAGTACTAAAACGTGGGCCTTTTAACTAATGCTGAACACGAAGAATAAAACATTTCTAGTAATATCAAACCATTAGTTTTGTAGTACATATTAATAATCATCTTTCCAGCACATTTCATTATGATTAAACAACAAACATTTTCAAAGACACTTAGGCCCGTATTTATACTTTTTTTGCGCCGCATTTGCGTCGTTTTTTGACGCAAAAACGGCGCAAACTTGCAAAATGCCATTGTATTTTGTAGGTTTGTGCCGTTTTGCGTCAAAAAGCGGCGCAAATGTAGCGCTAAAAAAAGTATAAATACGGGCCTTATTATTTTACATTCCACTTCGTAATGGTGCCCTCCATGTCAGTCACTTTTTAAAGCTTCAATTTTTTTTTTACGAAACACGATTTTAGTTAAGCCCTTAAGTTTACATTATTTCTCATTATTTTAGTGATTCATTTTTTATTAATCATGTTTGCTCTCTAACAATCCCTCCTCTGATGGCTATATATGCCGTTACAAAAAAAAACATATACTAATACTGGCATTAATACTAATGAGACAATTCAAAACTTAGTTTGTCTATTATTTCCAAACAATTTGCTCTTTTTGACCTTGGTTTTTGATTTTCATGTGTGTGTCATGTGTGTCATCTATGTTGTCAATTTGATACATTTTAGGAAAGACCACTCCCAGGTAACAAGTCCCATACCATCCCCTAGGGAGATGATAATAAGCACTATTTCGACAGATGTTATAAACCCCAGGAATCGCAGGATCTTGTTCATTCAGCATAAAGTCCCATGTATTCTTAAAAAGGAATACATGTCTGCATTCACACATTCCCACAAACTAAGTATCAGTTCTGGATTGTGGCCTACATATAAAAAGCTTTCCTACATGTTGATAGTCTAAAGCAAGCTGCTCTTGTGTGTTAGTTACACTATAAGCATGATAATTCCTAAATATATGTTTTACTAATACCTTCTCTATCTTCCCCTTTATTCCCTTTCCCCTATCATCCGTTTGATCCAGGAAAGATTTCTCAACTGGTGAAAGTGAACATTTTAGATTATTTCTGTGTGCATAGGCAGTACCAAATGTTAGTGTAGGCTCAAAGAAACCTCCTACAATGACAATATTTCTAGCTCTCGCAGTACTATTTAAGTGTTGGTTAACTGGAACAAAAGAAGGCAACGTCAAAGTTGAAGTAGAAATATTGCATGTATTCTTGATTATAGTACCTTGTTAATAGAAGACGGCAACTAATTCCATATTTTAGTGGTAAGCGATGATATGTAATTCCTTCTTGCGCTACTGAAAGAATTTGCGTACATACATAACATTCTCTCACATTCATTGTTTCAACAAAGTCATACAACAAGCAATAAAAAACATTAGAATAAAAATCTCCTTGTGAATTGTCTAAGTGCAAGTATTTCTCATCCCTATTAAACTTCACTAATTTAGAAAGTGTAGTAGTCTCTGGAGAAAGTGTATAATTAGTTTTAGCTTTATCAGAAAACCGTATACTTATAATCAACAACAAGCTTATCATACATACTACTGTCAATCCAACACACATACATTTGCAACGTTCATTGTTTCTTTTGTGGTTGTGATTGGTATCCATGGCCTGTAAAGAATCAGGCAATGAAAGAAAAAGAAACATAGATGTAACTATGTAGCCAAACAAAAAAAAGTAATCTTCAGTCTTCTTTGTGATTATTTACAGGAGCTTTCAGGCTTTCTCCAGAACTTGTCAAAAAATGTTTTTTCAGCTTTGTCAAATCAGTTTTAAATGTCTCTTAGTAGATCACAATCCGCTGATCACTAACTATTACTTCCAGTGTATAATGTCTTTCTTGTTTAATTGACAATGTGTCTTCAAAACTCAGTTCAAGTGCATTTTCAAGTTCCAAAATTTAGAACTGAATTCTCATGGTCAAAACAAAAGAACATAAAATTTTGTTGCCACTCATCTACTACAAGGTACACCTGTTCAGGACCTGAGTATCTTCAACTTGCAACTCTTTTTTTCTTTTTGATCTTCGATTTGAACTTGCTTCTCCTTCACCCAGATCTGCTCCTTCTGTTTCTGCCTATTCTGCTTTCTCATTTATAGTCGACAACACATCAGGAACCTTTTGAGTTGCATGCAGTGTAGGCTACTTGTCTTCTTTCACAGTTTTTCTGGAGAGTGATGGCAAAACTGGACTTACAATTTTTAATGGTTCAGCAGGAATTTGACTTGATTCATCTGTGCCATTAGCCACTTCAGGAGGACTCAAATCTGCATGACCTTGATTAAACTCAACTCCATTCTGGGCTCCTTCAGGAAGCGTGATCTGTTTCAACTGATTTTCCCAATCGTCTGCACCTGGGAGAGCCTTTAGGCTCCTACTTGAAACTCTTGCTACATCCACTTCTGACTCTGCTGATGCTGATAGAGGAATATTAGGATTGTCCTCTATTTTATCTCCAAGGGGTACTCCTCTGGGATCTTCACCAGTTTGCATTGTCTTTGCTTTTGCTGTCTCTTGCTTTGTTTCTGTCACTTGTTCTTCTTGAGTCTTTACAACTTCACTTCTACTGGTGCTTTCAGCAACATTGGATCTTCATCATCCAAAGGATATGGCACTTTACGAGTATGGCTGGTGTGAATCCAGTTTGAGATTCTAGTACACTTTACAGCAGTCATTGTCACCAGAACAATTTGGTATAAGCCCTTCCACCTAGGTTCCCAGCAAGTGTTTCATGAGTGCTTCTTGACCACCACCCAAACTCCAGCTCAGAGACTATAACACTAATCTTGAGATGGTGGCATGGCTGTAGCTTCGACCTGATGAGAAAAAGAGCAAACCACATCAGCTAGACCTTTGAGGTAATCCAGCACCAAGTCATCTGTTATGTTTACAAGTGCATTTGCAGAAACAGCTGTCAATTTCATTGCTCTGCTCATTAGGATTTCATGGGAGGGAGTCCAGTCTTTCTGAAAGGGGTACTTTGCATGCTCATTAAGACCAAAGGTAAAGCATCAGGACATTTCAGACTAGTAGAGGCACACACTTCTGCTAGTCGAGCTTTCAGAGTGCCATTCATTTGCTCAACTAATCCAGAAGCTTCAGGGCGATACATACATTGCAGCTTCTGCTCAGTGTTTAAGGCTGAACATAGTAATTTAATCACCTCACTAGTGAAGTGACTTCCTCGGTCTGATTCTAAAGAGGCCAGAAAACTAAATCTAGGTATCAACTCCCTAAGTAAAAGCTTTGCCACTGAGAGGCTATCATTTCTACGTGTAGGGTAGGCTTCAATCCAGTGACTAAAAATACAATCACCAACACGTATTTCGAATCATCACACACAGGCAGTTTAATGAAATCCATCTGCATTCCACCTGCTCTTCCAGTGTGACTCAAATTGACAACAGTTCTTTTTCCCACGTTCAGTTGTTGACCTGTAATACATCTATGCAAATTGTTTTAGCAACCTACCTCAACTTTGGATTGAACCACGATTGCTTAAATATTTGAATCATTGCATCTCTGCCGATGTGTGTTTGACCATGATAACATCTTCTTTTTTCTCCTCATTCACCTCAGACTGCAAGCCAACTCCAAGATATCACCTTTCGTACCCTCTCATACATGGAGATGACCAATGCCATGGAGACCCCTTCTTTCTCAATCAGTCTTTCCTTGGGAAAAAGAAAGCAGAACCAACATGGCTGGAGAGCGGGCAAAGAAGGTGTATAATCATTGGACTTCACCAAGATCGTGATCCCCTATCTGGTCTTCACGGACTCCCTTGGTCCATGGGCCACCAGGGGAGCCCACATGTGTTCCCTCTTCTTTTTTGGGCCACCCGCCTTGAAATCCATTTTTGATGTAAGAAAAAGAGCATTAAACCATTCCGGGTGTGAAGGGGGAACTTTGCCATCCAATTCCATCCGATTTCTCTTCTGGCCAGTAGGATAGAAAAAAAAAATCTAATTCCTTCTGTCTCTACTTCTGTCACTACCCCACAGTTCGGGTTCTTGTATTTGCCCGAATGTAGCCAGGGGGAGACTTATAGAATTTCTCACCCCAATATAGTTGAGAGAGTGCTTCACACTTCTGCCTAAAAAGAGAAAACATCTGGACACTCCAGAAACATATGAATATCAGTTGTATGCTGCAAACCGCATTTGGGATAGTTTACCTCTCCACCTTTCCTCATTTTGGTGAGCATTTCCAGCGATATATAGTCTTGATGTATGGAGAAGAGATGATTTTTCTGTAGTGCAGCAGGCTTTACTATCTTAAACAAACTATGCATTGATGTTTTCCACCATACCTGCACCCATTCCTAGACATAATGTCCCCCCAAAGAGTTTCAGCCAATACAAAGTCGCCATCCAGTCCCTCTAAGATTTCCCAGTACCAGATTGTAATCTTTCTTCTAAGAAATTTAGCGATATAAAACTCATTCAGGTCCTCTGTAACCAACTATTTAATTGGATGTATTTCAATCTAGAAAGGGCCCCTCCTGTTTTATCTTTTAGCTTTCCCAAGAAAGCAGGGCTCATTCCCTAAGGAAGTTTCCCCAGACTACTACAACAGCCTGCCTAATTGGCAAGGGTAAAACATCCTTCAAACACTCAGGAGTGTCTGGTGATTCCCAGATAGGGGCATTTTGGCTATAGTAACTAACTCCAGCAGGTGAGCTTAACTGATGCCAACTTGTTGCGAGGTCACGTAGTGTCTTCAATTTTACCTTTTTGAAGAATTTGGATTGCCAAATTTGTAAAGAAAACCCTTTGTTGCCCCTTTAACAGTGGCACATTACCAATTGCTGTGGAGACTGGAGATGTGAAAAGCATCATTGTATTTTTAAATTGGAATGCCCAGGCCAAATTTTTTAAGTCTGGGAGTGTCAAACCACCCTTCCCTCTCCTTCCGCGCAACTTTTTCCAAGCAATCCTAGGCCCTTTAGACACCGATATAAAGAAGCTTATAGCTTCCTGAATTTTTTCTAGATAACGCTTATGCATTGAAAGTGGGATGGAACTGTACAAAGAGTTCGATTTATGCAAGATCACCATCTTAACCATATTGACTCTACCCACTATTGTCAGGGGAAGGTGCACCCATCTCTGTATTAACTTTCAACATTCGCCCGACAGTAACTTTAGGTTCATCGTTGAAAGATGCTCAATCTCCTGTGTGATCGCTATACCTAAGTATCTCATCTCACTCTTCTCTTGTGCTTTTTCCTTCTTCTGGTTCCATGCCTTGATGTCTGTCTTCCCAGGATTCACAAAACATCCAGACCCTCTACTGAAGTCCTCTACTAATGCCAATAGTGCAGGGAGAGCTGTTGCTAGATTAGCAGTGTACACTAGAAGGTCATACGCATTTGCAACGAAAAGGGAATATTAAGGAGTCCTGCCTTATTTTTCTAGCAAAGGGTTCTATATAGAGGTTGAACAGAAGGGGGGACAAAGGTCAGCCCTGCCTAGTACCTCTGGTTATCCTGAAAGGCTCTGTGAGATTTCCATTCACTAATACTCTTGACATTATAAATCAATCCTATAGCTCTACAGAATCTTCCCCCATTCTGTATAAACTCAAAATCTGACTTAAATACTTCGAATTAACTCTATCAAAGGCCTTCAGTGCATCTAGAGAGGAACTCCAAAGATTGTAGCCATATCTATTGCCCTCACCAGATTAAAAGTCAATTTGTATGAAAATCTTCTTCTGATAAAAGCTTTCTAGTTGGGATGTATCAGATGACTCAGCACTCCACTTAATCTATCCGCTAATATTTTAGCAAATATTTTAAAATCATTGTTCAGCAAAGATATAGGCCTGTCTGATTTATACTTCGCCGGGTTCTTAGCAGGCTTCAAAATCAGTGTAATGGTGGCCTCGTTCTATGAAGTTAGAATGTAAACTCCATTTTCAAAAATACCTGTGTACAGTTCTAACAGGGCTGGAATTATTGCGTCCCCCAGAGCCTTATAAAGATCTGTTGTGATACCATCCGGACCAGCTGCTTTCCCTCCCTTACTACCTTTCAGAGCATTCTTGATTTCCCCCAAAGAAATTGGTTTGTTCAGAAGGATCTGCTCCTCTCCTGTAATACAAGGGAGTATGTCTTCTCCTAACCAATTTCCTATATCCTCCTCTCTCACCACTGCCTCTTCAGTATAGAGTTGTGTGAAAAACTCTTGAAAGACACACTTTATAACCTTGCTACTTGATGACCTCTCCCAAGACTGGTCTAACTCAATTTGTTTAATATGGTTCTGCACTTGGTCACATTTGCTCTTCCAAGCTAACAACTTTCCAGCATTTTCTCCATACTCGAAATGAGCCAACTTACTAGCCTCCTCTCTTTTTATAATTCTAGCATGTAACTCTTCTTCAAGCTGATGCCTCAAACTTCTCAACTTATTAGTCAAAGCCTGACACTCATCCCATCTGTATTCAAAGGTAGTTGATTCTTATATTTTAATATTTCCTGTTCTAAATAACTGATTGTGTTCTTATACTGCTTATTTTTGTAACTGGCTAGGCTCAAGATTTTTCATCTTATAACAGCTTTAAATATGTCCCATACCACTGCTACCAGAGCAGGCCCTCAATTAATCTTGAAGAACTCCTCAGTCTCTATACATAATTGGGAAAAAAATCTTGCTATCTAGTAGTAACGTACGAACCAACGTCCATCTCCTACTTCCCGCCTCCTGTGCTAGCCTAAAGTCTAACACTACAGCCGCATGATCTGATAAATGAGCTGGCTGCTAGGTTATTTCCTCTACAAACTTCAAATCAACTAGGAAATGGTCTATGCGGGAGGCATGATTATACTTTTGATTGCTGAAAGAAAAGCCCCATTTCGCCTCAACTCTCTGCTGCCATAGGTCATACAACCCAAGTTCCTTCATCATCCCCCTCCAACATTGCTGGGATTTTGGGGTCCCTATAGAACTACATTTCTTGAACCTATGTAGCTTATTATCTAAGGCCACATTAAAATCCCCCGCCATTAGAACTGGATTAGGGAAGTAAGATAACTGAGAGAATGGCTTTCTGAGTAGTCCTATATCATCGCAGTTCGGACCATAAAACACTACCAGCGTGATCCTCTACCATTGATCTGTACCTTAACTATAATCCATCTTCCTACTGAATCAGACTTCACCTCCAGTATTCCTGCATTAACCTGATGTTTAATCAGAATTGCCACTCCTATAGTATTAAAGTTATGCTCAGTACAAACACAATGTTGAACCCATTTTTGGATTTTGAAGAGCTCTATACTTTCCTCTCTGGTTGAATGGGTTTCCTGCAGGATTAATATTTGTTCTGGTGAGTCTCTCAAATAGTGTAGGACCGTGTCTCTTCTTCATTTAGTTCTTAAACCATTAACATTCCAAGAGATTATCTGAATGGGTCTGCCACTGGGTCCCAGGCACTTGCCAGTGTAACCCACCAGTGATAGATGGGAGTGAAATTAATTGAGCTGAAAGAGGATTCCTTTTTTATTTTTCCCTCATGCTCCCCACCCAGTGCCCCTCGTTACCACCCTAACCCCCATTCCCACCCCCCTCACTTGGAGCACACCCTTTGAATGATGGACTGGTGTTAGTCTAATTTTAGAGCACCCAAGGTTCCTGGGCGGAATATAACCTTTACATATTTCATATCATCCCTTGACTTAATAACCGCCAGCAGCTCATTCACTGCATTGCCATCTCAAACATCATACATTTTGTTGTTTTACATAACTCGAAGGGCGGCTAGAAACTTAAGGTGTGCAGAAGCACCTAACTTTTTAAATTAATCCAATCGCCTCCTTAGCTCCCACTGTTTGCTGATGGTTATTCTGGACAGGTCCGACCTAATTTCAAAGGAAAAGTCCTGAACGCTAATAGTTTTTAGCTTTAAGGCCTTGGAGAGTATTTTTTCTGTCAACCCATATGTGTGGAAATTAATCAACATTTTCCGAGGCTTGCTACTGTTGGGGTTTCTCTTAACCCCCTGGCTGCCAGTCCTTTTCCCCCTCAGGTGCCAGGTCTTTTTTTAGCTATTTGGGGCAGTTTGCACTTAGGCCCTCATAACATTTTGTCCACATAAGCTACCCACGCCAAATTTGTGTCCTTTTTTTCCAACATCCTAAGGATTCTATGAGTATCCAGTGTTTGTGGGTTCCCCCTGGTGCACACCAAGAACTTAGCCAAAATACGGCAAATATTTCTGAAAAGTAGACAAAATTATGAATTTACCAAGGGGTCATTTGTGTAGATCCTATAAGGTTTCAGCTGAAATAAAAAAATATTGAAATTGAGCAGAAAAAACCACCCATTTTTTCCCCATTTTACTTGGTAACCTTTTAAAAAACAATATACTGTTACATCTGCTGGACTCTTCTGGTTGCGGGGATATATAGGAGTTGTAGGTTCATCAAGAACCCTAGGTGCCCAGTGCCAATAAATGATCTGCACCTTACAATAGTATTTCATTGTATGCCGGGTATACAGCAATCTATTTGGTGAAATATAAAAAGTGAAAAATAGGTATCAAGGAAACCTTTGTATTTCCAAAATGGGCACAAGATAAGGTGTTGAGAAGCACGAGTTATTTGCACATCTCTAAATTTGGGGGTCACCATACTAACGTGAATTACAGGGCATTTCTCAAATAGATGTCTTTTTTACACACTGTCTTACATTTGGAAGGAAAAATTGTAGAGAAAAGCAAGGGGCAAAAACACTTTTTCTGCTATTCTGTGTTCCCACAGGTCTCACAATAAAAATGATACCTCACTTGTGTGGGTAGGACTAATGTCCGCGACAGGAAACGCAACATGGACACATCACATTTTTACACTGAAATCTGACGTGTTTCTGGGAAAGTGCCTAGCTGTGGATTTTGGCCTCAAGCTCAGCCGGCACCTAGGGAAGCCTACAAAACCTGTGCATTTTTCAAAACCAGACACCTAGGGGAATCCAGGATGGGGTGACTTGTGGGGCTCTCACCAGGTTTTGTTACCCAGACTCCTTTGCAAACCTCAAAACTTGAAGAAAAAAACACTTTTTCCTCACACTTTGGCGACAGAAAGCTCTACAATCTGATAGGTGCCACAAATTTCCTTCCACCCAGCATTCCCCCAAGTCTCTTGATAAAAATTGTACCTCACTTGTGTGGGTAGGCCTAGCGCCCACGACAGGAAATGCCCCAAAACTGTGGACACATCACATTTTCTCAAAGAAAACTGACCTGTTTTTTGCAAGGTGCTTAGCTGTGGATTTTGGCCTCTAGGTCAGCCGGTACCTAGGGAAAGCTAGCAAAGCTATACATTTTTGAAAACAGGACACCTAAGGGAATTCAGAATGGGGTGACTTGGGGCTCTCACCACGTTCTGTTACCCAGAATCCTTCGCAAACCTCAAAATTTGGCACAAAAACACTTTTTCCCAACATTTTGCTGACAGATAGTTCTGGAATCTGAGAGGAACCACAAATGTCCTTCCACCCAGCATTACCCAGGTGTCCCGTAAAAAATGGTACCTCACTTGTGTGGGAAGGCCTAGTGCCCGCGACAGGAAATGCCCCAAAACGCAACGTGAACACATTACATTTTCCTAAAATAAACTGACCTGTTTTTTGCAAACCGTCTAGCTGTGGATTTTGGCCTCTAGCTCAGCTAGCACCTAGGAAAACCTAGCAAACCTGGAAATTTCTAAAAACTAGACACCTAGGGGAACCCAGAATGTGGTAACTTGTGGTGCTCTCACCAGGTTCTGTTATCCAGAGTCGTTAGCAAACCTCAAAATCTGGCAAAAAAACACTTTTTCCTCTGATTTCGGTGCTGGAATCTGAGGGGAGTCACAAACTTCCATCTACCCAGTGTTCCCCCAGGTCTCCCGATAAAAATGGTACCTCACTTGTGTGAGTAGGCCTAGTGCCCGCGAAAGGAAATGCCCCAAAATACTATGTGGACACATCAAAATGATCAAATACACAACTACCTGTTTTTGCGAGGGGGCACCTGTGATTTTGGTCCTGGGCTCAGCAGCCATCTAGGGAAACCTTCCAAACCCAAACATTTCTAAAGACTAGACACCCAAGGGAGTCCAAGAAGGTGTGACTTGCGTGAATCCCACAGTCTTTTCATACCCAGAATCCTCAGCAAACCTCAAATTTAGCCGAAAAAAAACACATTTTTCTAATATTTCTGTGTAGGATCACTGTACAGGCACAAATATCCTACCACCCAATGTTCCCCTAAGTATCCTGGTAAAAACGATACCTCACTTGTGTAGGTGGGCCAAGTGCCTGTGACAGGGAAGAGCCAAAAACATGTTGAAAATGAGAGGGAACCGAAGCAGGTCCAAAAGGGCAGTTTGAAAAAAAACATTTTTAGGCTGACAAATGGGGCAGAATATTTATCGGTATAGATACAACAATGCTGAGTGGTAGAAATTAGTGGTTTCCTGCAGATTCCAGAAGGTTCCATCACAAAAATGTGGGAAAAATGTGTGATTTCCAGCAAAGTTGGAGGTTTGCAGGGCATTTGGGTAAGAAAATGGTGCGGGTGCATGTGAAGCACACCACCCTGGACTTTTCTACATGGCAGTGTCCCAAAGTCCAAAAAGTGCAGCCCTCGCCATCCCAAGTGGGACGATTTTGAGAGTTAGACAAGACCTCATGGCCCAAATGTAAAACCAAAGCCCAAAATAATCACATGTCCTTTTGCTTGCCGTTGGGATAAGGTATTTTAGTGTGCAGGAGGCGAGCTGAAAGACTGTTACCCCCTTCAGTTGGGGTGGGGGCATAACCATGCCCATACTGGTTGGTAGCCATCACTCTACTATTTTTTTTTTTTATTCCCTGGCATCTAGTAGCCTTTCTGACCTCCCGGGGAGTGGATCAGGGGTAATTGCCTCATCTGCCCACCTGTGGGCAGAACAACTTTGTCCCCATTTAGTTGGGACGGGGGAATAGCCATACCCCCACCCTTTAAAAAAAATATCTTCACTGGTCTCTGGTGGGCTTTCTGCACCTTTTGGGGGAAAGTGGGAATGGACCTTACAAAAATAGGTCAATCTGCCCCCAAGGGGGGCAGAAATGGCCAACAGTGATGTACCCCCATGGGGAGCGACCTTTGCCCAAGGGGCTGCCCCCCCAAACAAAAAACACACCAATCCCTGTTGCCTAAGTGGTTTCAGCGCCCCCCTGGGGGCTGATAGGCCTAAACAAAATAGGCAGATCTTCTCCTAAAGGGGGTCAGAAATGGCCTAAAATAAACGTATACCCCAGGGGAGTGACCCTTACCTAAGGGGTCGCTCCCCATCTGTAAAAAATTGTAAAAAATTAAAAGCCCTGGTGCCTAGTGGTTCTGCCCCCCTTCGTGGCAGATCGGCCTCATAAAAATAGACCGATCTGCCCCCAAGGGGGACAGAAATGGCCTAAAATAATTTTTCCCTGCCAGGGAAGTGACCCTTGCCAAAGGGTTTGCTCCCCTGGCGTGAAATTGTCGCACAAAACAAATCCCTGGTGTCTAGTGGTTTCTGCCCCCTGGGGCAGATTGGCCTAAGAAAAATAGGCTGATCTGCCCCCAAGGAGGGCAGAAATGGCCTAAAAAAATTGTCCCCCAGGGGAATGACCCTTGCCTAAAGAGTCACTCCCCATCTGTAAATAAAAAATAAAAAATTAAAATTAAAATAGGCTGATCTGCCCCCAATGGGGGTAAAATGACCTCAAATAAATTTGCCCCCACCCCCCAGGGGAGCAACCCTTACCTAAGGGGTCGCTCCCCACGTGAAATTGACCCAAAGAAATCCCTGGTGTCTAGTGGTTCAGATTGGCCTAATAAAAATATGTCCATCTGCCCCCAACGGGGGCAGAAATGGCCTAAAGACAATGTGTCCCCTTCTCTGGGGAGAGACCCTTGCCTAAGGGGTTGCTCCCCTCCTGTAAAAAAAATAAACAAACAAACAAAACAATCCCTGGCTTCTAGAGGTTTCTGCTGCCCTGGGGGCAGAACAGCCTAATAGCAATAGGCCGATCTGACCTCAGGGGGGCGGAAATGGCCTAATCAATAATTGTCCCCCAGGGAAGAGACCCTTGCTCAAGGGGCCTCTCCCTTCTTCATTTTTGTAAAAAAAAACAACAACTCCCAGGTGTCTAGCGGGTTGAGCAGATCACCCTAATTAAAATAGCACGTGAAAATAGGGGGGCAGAAAAGGCCTAGTGATATATTTCCCCTCGTGGGGAGTGGCCCTTGCCAAAGGGACCTCTCCTCTCATACATAACTAGCAAAAAAATGTAGATATATATCCCTGGTGTCTAGTGGACAATTCTGCCACCGATCGCTTCACAATTGTGCTGCAGAAATGATCACAATGCTCACAGAGACATGAAAGGAAAGGAAAGGCCTTTTCTTTCATATCTCTGTGCCGACCCCAGCCCCAGGATCAGAAGAGAAATGCAGAGCTCAGCTTCCAGCCCGGTGGGGGCACCCTCTGATGAGGTCAGCGCACAATCGCGCGCTGACTTCATCAGACGTTTCTGGATGGGATGGGGCTGGAAGAGGAAGTGATTCCCCTTCCATCTCTGTCCATGGGAGGGGGGGTGCCAGGCCATCGGGGAGAGCGCGAAGGCCCAAGGACATAACGGTTACATCCTCTGCACTAGAGCAGTGCAGCCGAGGATGTAACCATTACGTCCTGGGCACCCCAGAGGTTAAAAAGGTCTCTTCTTCGCTTTCCTCTAACAAGAGTTCAGACTTAATAAGCAAGACCAAAAACACTTTAAGATTTTCCCCTTCCACTCCTTCCGGTACATTTAAAACTCTCAAGTTATTTCTCCTCAAACTATTCTCCAACTTTTCCAGTTTTTTCTGTAGATCCTGCTTGGTTCCCTTCAACAATTTAATTTCCTCTTTATAGATTCTTAGTTCATCCTTCATGGCTCCAACAGTTTCTTCAAGGACCTTAGTTCTTATTTTCAGGAGGTCGAGCTTCTTATCCAATGCCTCACAGGCGTCGCTTATTTCTCCCTGATTCCTTTCAGGCATCGCAAAGCCCTTTCTGCTATGTTTAGAATGAGAAAGAATCATCATCTCCACTGAGAGATTTAAGGTAGGGCCAGCTTGGGACCTTATTGTGTGGCATTCTCAAGCCTGACCAGAGATTAATTACTCTGGTGGCCCTAGGTCTGTACCTTTTGAAAGTGTGACTGTTTCTCTATAGGACTGTGTGGAGGACCCCCTGACTATCCCAGCTCGATTCCTCACAGACCCTTAGATTTAGCTGGACTACCTGGGGGCGCCCTCTTAACTCAGAATCACTCCCTCTAGTCACCTTCTCCCCCTCCATGGCTTGCAGGCCCGGGCCATAACTTTCCTGTTCATTCCCCGACTTCCTTGGGGAGGTATCCACTATTACTGGCCTGATTTTAAAATAAGATTTCAATGAGGGAGTAACTTTAGTTTTAGGTTTGATAACTGGGCTTCTTCTTTGTTTTCTGGTCACATTACCCCATGTAATCACGCTGCTACCTTCACATGTTGTCCCCATTTGCCTGGTTTGGCCCTCACTTTGCCTCGAGGAGACAGCTTTAGTGGGATCTAAAACACCCTCCAATCCACCATTCAAAAGCTACCAGCTTGCCCACCTCAGTCTTGTTCTTCTGTCCCGGGGGCCAGGCAGGGACCCTCTCTTCTTGAAGCCTTACCATCTTTCTGCCCCCCTCTGCTGCCTCTGCCACCTTCCTCATCACCTTTGCATTCCCTACCGTCTTCCTGTGCAATCCGGCAGGCTCTGTGCTGACTCTGCTTGTGCTGGCTCTACCTCTGCCTCCTCGGAGGGGAGCCCGCGCTGCAGCTTGGCGTGACCATCGGAGCTCCAGGGTGGCTCTGTTCCAATGCCTGTATCTGGAGAAGCCGCTTAGCTTGTCCGAGCCTGCTGCAGACACCTCCAGCCTCCACCACCCCTGCGAAGCACGCCAGCACATCGGTGCACGCTAATTCCGCTCTAGGGCGTTATGCACCATCACCGCCTGGAAACTCTGGTGAGTGCTCAGCGTGCTGCTGATCCTCTACAGGACACCATGTTCCCCCATGGTAACATCTTGCCATTTGCCTCAGTAGAATGTTTTCTCTTTGAATGCAACCCAATTGTGCCCAGCTTTTGTTTTCATCTTCTGGAACCTCACCTTAGAGTCTCTTTATCTCCTCCTAAGTATCAATTACTGTCAATAGATAGCGTTGACTTGTCTCATCAGTATTCATCACATTCACATTTTTCCCCTCTTCATTAAAAGTGACACAGTTTAAAGCAAAGAACAGAGAAACGTGATCCGCATAGGAATTTCCCATGGAGCTAAAATCCCTCGACTTCTGGTGAGCACTGCACTTAACCACAGCAATCCTTTCAGGCATTGGTAGGGCTTGTAACAAATCATGAATTCTATCACCCTTTCTGATGGGTGAGCAAGAAAAGGTTACAAAACCTCACTGTGACCAAAGTTGTGCACAACACCAAATCCATATTGGCTATCTGTAAATATCCTAATTTTAAGCTGTGCAGAAATACAGCATGCTCAAGTAAGAGCCACCAATTCAGCCACGTGTGCAGAAAATACTCCTTGAAGCCATTAGGCTTTGAGTACACCAGCAATGATGCATACAGCATATCCAGATTTCAACATTCCCACGTTATCTCTCAAACAGGAACCATTAAAAAAAAGTATTTGATCTTTTTTCTCTAACGGACTATCCTGAATATCAGGGCTTGGTTTGGTGCGCAGCTCAGTAACCTCTAGGCAGTCGTGTTCAACTTCTTTTACATTTTCATTTTCAACATTGTCTGAAGAAGGGAGGTCAGCAAGGGCTCTAAAGGATAGGTGTCCCTTGAGAGTGCCTGTTATGGCACAGAGGTCTTTAGGGACATTTACATGGACTGTAGAAACAGGAAAAAAAGAGAGGGGCTTCCACAGTCCATGAGAAATGCCCCGAAAGATCTCTGTGCCATCACAGGCACTCTCAAGGGACACCTATCCTTAGTGGCCCTCACGGACCTCCCTTCTGCCCACAGGAGTCTACTATTTTGGCAAGTTAGCAGTCCAGTGCTGTGACGCATCATCACATCGCAGCGCCCCGAGACTCGAAGACCTCAATTCATTAGAATCTGCTTAGATGTGTGCCCTCGAGATTCAGAGGCGGAGAGGTGAGCAGTAGGTACTGAGCAAGAATGTCGCTTTGAGGAAGTAAGTGACACTTAAATATTTTAACAGTGCATCACGGATGCTGAAAAATAAGAGCCTAATCTTTAGAGTGTGATTACAAGCACACACCCCTCCCGGAGGATCTATGATACAAGAGTCAAAATGCTATAGAGTAGGTAACGAATGCACCACATGTGCATTGTTTGTGTGCTTTACGTGTTTTAAGAGTAGTGTGTCTTGTAATGTCCATTATGAGAATGCATTGGTTCTCTCATTCTGATAATCACAAGTGTCTTATCCCACAAGTGGATTGCAGTTTGAAAATTGGTGGCACCACACCCACAAGCAATATGTTGCAGCCCATTATGATTGAGGGCTATGATAACTATGTTCCCTTATATCTTCACAGGTATCGGTGACAGACATCATACATGATAGGTATCATTTAAAGACACCACATTAGTCAGTGGATTGCACCATATCACATAGCATGTATTATTGATGCTTTCATTTGTGGTAGTCATACAAGGAGTGGTACCAGGGAGACACCCTTGGTCCTGAAGAGGATCCTAGGGGTAAGGCTCTGAAACGTATAGACCAGGAAGTAAGGTAGATGACATACCCCACTCCCATAGCCCCCGTTTTAATCATGCCGTCTCCAGGAGATCTATTAAACCATTGGAACCACTAGGAGGCAGGTATTTTTAACTTATCCATGACCCCACCACTCCTATCCCTCATTTGACTCACATTAACAAGACTACATCAGTGCTCCCACATATCCCGTTGGTCGCAGGAGAATGGGAAGAAACCCACTGATGAAGCATGCCACCAAGGGGTAACCCTGGTGGGTGAGGGTTTTTCTAAGAGGAAAATCCTTTTTCCTTATCCTTCCTGTGGTAATTCTTTTGGCTGGGCCTTTATTGTAATGTTTAATACCAAGAATCACCAAGTATCTGTCAAACTAATGCTCCCTTAGCACATACTCTAGGAATTCTATTTGTCAACCACGCCCTATTGACCAAACACAGCAAACAAGTTATAACAACAACCAAGGGGCATATTTAAGAGCCCCTAGAGCCCCTAGTGCCACTGGAGCATCACTTTTCGTGATGCTCCAGTGGCACTAAGCACTGCTCCATATTTACAAGGAGGTATAACACAACTTGTTTGTGGCATCACACCTTCTTGTAAGTATGGGCTCCTCCAACGCAGTTTTCTGTGTCAGGGGAGCGTGCAATAGGTGTTGCTGTGGGCATTCCACCTCAACACCCATTGCTTTTGATGCTGCCTCAGATTTATGAGTTGTTGTAAACCCGAGGCAGCGCCAAAACTAATGCCACCCTAGGGGTGGCGTCAGCATGGCAAAACGAGGATGAATGCTTTTATTCCTCCTCGTTTTTTTGCATTTTCCATGTGTGCTGCAGCACACATAGAAGAGGCAAAATGCCACAGACGATTGTTTACGTGCAGGAAGGGACACCTTCCTGCACACAAACAATGATTCAAAATAACGCTTTGGTACTTCTATGTGTGCTGCAAAATGAAGTGCCATATCGCCATTATAGATTGTTTATGTGCAGGAAGGAGAACCTTCCTGCACATAATCTACCTCTCAACGCAGACACTCTTGCACTATGGTGCAAGGATGCCTGTGTTGGCGCTAGGCAGCTTAATGCAGCAGTGCAAGGGGAAACGCAGGGGTGCACTAAGCTATTTATTCTTTTCTCTTACCAAGATGCTTCCTCTTCTCATTCACAGAATGTTTCCACTCATCCTCATTTCTTTTTTATCACTGTCCCAAGACGTCCCTGCTGACCTCACTGAAACTTATGCCAGCTGTGCAAAAAACCTCTCCAAGCCATGTTAAGTTTAGCTCTATCTTACGCATTAAGTTCATCAAGTCAGGCCAACCTACAAGCAACGTCAACAGCTCCTTTATTTCTGTAATCAGTCCACCTGTTGTCTGCTCACTTGTTTTTGCTCACAGTCACTATGTGTAATTTTACTCTGTGGTCTTCAAGTTTGTGTATATGGAGCATTTCTATTTTTCACATGCTTGCCCATGTTTGGACTGTGTCCCCTTTTGGGGTTTTGCTGTGACAGCACTTTCAAACATATATATCTGCCTGACTTAAATGTCTCAGGGCAGAAGATGCTAGCTTGTAAGACGCAACACTGGGATTTGCCTCCTGCCTTGGCCTGCCAATAAACCTTGGTACCTCAACAAACATTTCATCTGTTCCGGAGCCTTGCCTGGTGTTTGTGTTTTCTTTGCATCTCTCTAAGGAGGGTTGGAGAAATAGTTTCCCTAATAAATGGTGTCAGAAGTGGGATGCATGAGATGCCACCACCAGTAGGTTAATTAAATGCCTTGCTGTTGTGGCCTTTCAATGCTTACAATATAGCTGATAGTAAAACTGGGGATTGAGGTAAATAAAAATATATCTGGCAATTAAACATGGGACTGAGGAGAAACTAAGTTATCCATATCATTACCTTAAATTATAGTGCCAAATTCGTACGGCGAATAGTAAGAGCACACAGGGGAGCCTGAGCCAGAGAGGAAAGGGAAGTATTTTTATATCATATATATATATATATATATATATATATATATATATATATATATATATGTGTGTCTATATATATATATATATATATATGTATGTATATTTCGTTTTGAGGGAACCCCGAGAGAAAATAAATAAACAAACAAATAAAAACCCTCCCAGTGTGTAGCTTGGGAAGCATTTGATCAGCTGGCACCGGAACATAGGGAAATTATTTTGAAATGTGCACAAACAAATAGTCTGTCATTGATCAATGGCTGTATTTGAATTATGTGTTGATTAAGTATAAGTGTGCCACTATGTTTCATTGCAATGTAAAGTAGAGCATTGCTGCATTAGAGAAGAAAAACTGTTTTACGTTGTGCCTCGGAGTTGTTAACAGCTCCTGATTTCTCTGTCTCTCTGTCTCTCTCTCTCTCTATGCACCACTTCATAAAACATTTTGGGGGTCATTCCGACCCCGGCGGTCAAGGACCGCCGGGGCTGGGGTCGGCGGGAGCATCGCCAACAGGCTGGCGGTGCTCCCCAGGGTATTCTGACCGCAGCGGTTCAGCCGCGGCCAGAAAGGGAAAACCGGCGGTCTCCAGCCGGTTTTCCACTGCCCTGTAGAATCCATTCTGACCCCCATACCGCCATCCTGTTCCTGGCGGCTTCGGCCGCCAGGAACAGGATAGCGGTATGGGGTGTCGTGGGGCCCCTGGGGGCCCCTGCAGTGCCCATGCTAATGGCATGGGCACTGCAGGGGCCCCCGTAAGAGGGCCCCACCCTGAATTTCAGTGTCTGCTTAGCAGACACTGAAATTCGTGACGGGTGCTACTGCACCCGTCGCTCATCCTCCACTCCGCCGGCTCCATTCGGAGCCGGCATCCTCACGGAGGGGTGTTTCCCACTGGGCTGGCGGGCGGCCTTTTGGCGGTCGCCCGCCAGCCCAGTGGGAAACCCAGAATACCTGCGGCGGTCTTTTGACCGCGCAGCGGTATTCTGGCGGTTCCCTCCAGGCGGGCGGCTCCCGCCGCCCGCCGGGGTCAGAATGACCCCCTTTGTGTTTAACAATTTTGCAGGATACAACCCTTGTGTTTTTCTTTAAGGGTATAAAATTGTGAGGGAGGGGCGCAATGGGCAGCGCCAAGTCTATAGGAAATGTAATGGTAGTAAGCCCTAGAATGATGTAAAAGACTAAAAAGTTGTTTAAACAACTGACAGGAGAGAAAGGTTTTCAATTTTTAAATTACCAGATAGCCCTGCAGCTCAGGTTCTAGAAGATTTAAATTATCTGGAATATGTGACACCTTTCTGCGCGCTAGTTTGGACTTGGAAGGGAAATAACGGGAGGTGGCCTAGATTTGGTTCTCTTGAGATAGAGGATATTGAACTCTTGACAGAAACTATAGAATTACGGGGTGTCCCATCATGGCATTCAGACTATATAAGTGATATGGCTTTCAATTACTAAAAACAAAGCTCTCCTTTCAAAAACAAAAGGCCCGGAAAATGTTTTCACAGACTCCAGAGAGAGTTATACAGTGGCAGGGTCTAACAGGGAATGCGAAAAACCTAATAAAAAGTAGCTAGAACTAGCAAAGGATTGGCCCACAACATATAGCCAATGTTTATTAGAATTAAGTAACAATGTGCAAACAGCAGTATTTTTTGTCACTATGTAACCACTGTGGTTTGACGACAGCTGAAGTAGACAGAGTTAAAACAATCCTCAATGCCACTACTTCTAGAAGGGCTGCTGCTCTGCTGTGTATTTGGACTCACCGCCAAGTGTATATTTACATAAATAAATGGAACAAACTATTTATCACCTTCAAGCCTCACGGCCTTTATGAACAAATATGGGAAGGAGAGAACAATTGGCAAATTATTAGTAGTACATTAACTGAGGAAGAGATACTGTTGTTAACAGAGGAAGAAAGGAAAAGACAGAAATTAGATGTGAATAGTGAATTCAATTCCTGGAGCACAGGTAGAGATAACAATGACAACAGTCCCCTAACACTAGAACACAGCATCCATTCTGCAGGGCCAGTTCTACCTCCTCAAACAACTTCAATTTACCCATCACTTTCAGGCCCCTATATGCACTCTGAAAGAAATAACACACAAGCAGGCTCTGGGTCCAAAACGAGGCTTACCACATGTGCCTTATTTCCATATCTCCCTGGAGAGTGATTTAACTAGGGTATCTGACATGCCAACTAGTGCCAGAGAAGGTGGTACCACAACACAGGTCCTGAATAGACATCTATCCTTTGGGGAGGACATACTGTTTGCTTTTGAAACCCCTGCCCCAACTTCCACTTTTGGTCTAAGGGAGGATTTAGGGCTGAGTGCACAAGGGAAAAACAATGAGGAGGAGCACGGGCAGTTAGCTCACCTAAGGCAGGAAGCCGATAGGTTCCAGGAAGAGATGAACACAGAAAGGGAGAAAATACAATGCTACATCAATAATCTTCAGGATAAGATAGCTAGCAGAGAACGGCTGATACTTACACAGTCATGCACACCGGCACTAAAGGGAAAGAGTGAGAACTCATATACTGATGAAACACTATTAAATTGTAAAATTACTGCTCCAAAAATAGTGTTAGGAGGGACAGCAATGTTACAACCATGGACCCCCTTGGAAGCAGCTCAGATGGCCAAGGATGCCCCAGGCCCATTATGAAATATAATTGATTGGCTCCATTAAATATGCATTGCTTGTACCCCCCTTCCGAGAGATGTAGAAATATCACTAAAACTAGGATATGGTAGCAGATGGTCTTTGGTAAAGAGTGCATTCCAAATTCCACAGGAAATGGATTGGACAATCCTGGCTTCTAACATGGATGCCAAGAAAATAGATTGATGAATTGTTTAGAGTCTGTCAGAAACACAATAAATGGCTTAGCAGTGAAATGTAGTGATTTTTCACAAGTAACAGCCACGTTGCAGCAGCCAGCCGAATCAGTGGCTGATTACATCTGAAGGTTCAATGAAGCATGGGATAATAGTGCAGGGGTCCCACGCTCGACAGAGGCATATAAAGTATTGGCTACTCAGAATGGATTATTAGCATCTGTGGCCCATAGTTGTAAACTACGCCACCCTGACTGGTCTACTAAAGGATATCAAGGGTTGTGTACATTTCTGGCAACTATGGAAAGGGATGGTATTTTCAAAGTAACAAAGGACTCAGCTAAAACTGACAAAGGGATGATGTTGCAGCAAGTGCAAAGAGAGGAGGAGCCAGGGGGTATGTACTATCAGGGGGCGCGGCATAGACAGGATAAAGGACAAGGATTTGAGAGAAGAGACAAGAGTAGTAAAGAGTAGTAATCAGAGCTATGTTTGCAGGAGGTATGGGCACTGGGGCTGAAATTGTAAAAGTTATGAAGGTAGGAGAGTTAGAAATGACAGAAATGACCCGTAAGAAAGAAAAGATGGAAACTTTAGCTATGACAGGTTTGACAGGGATGAGGTCCAGCCAACAGAACCACCCATGCCTAGAGACATCAAGCAAACACAGCACTCCCTGAGGAACACTTTTCAGGAAAAACATGAGTCTGCATAGGACCACGCGAAGAGAGAGATTACCGAAGCAGCAGAAAACCGACGAGCCCAGTGCTTTTTGATGAAGGTATCTGACACACCTAAGGAGAATCCCATGTTCCCAATTAAGGTAGGAGGTAAGGAAATTGATTTCCTTATGGACAATGGTGCTACCATCTCAGCAGCAAGAAATAAGTTGGGTCCCAGTAGTGGAGAAACAGTAACTACTGTAGCGGTAAAAGGAATGCTGATGCAAGAAGAATTATCAGAACCCCTAACAGTTTCTTCTGAGGATTTCACAACGACCCATCAGTTTCTCCTATCACCAAATGCACTAATCAATTTGCTGGGAAGAGACATCCCCTGTAAATTGCATGCAACGTATTTTTCACAGAATGGGATTTACTTACAAGTACCTAGAGATAGGTTAGAATGGGCTAATAGAGTGCTTACTGCTTAGAAATGAAGGCCCTCACCACAACCCTGGCGGTAAATCCCGCTTACCGCCATGCAGAAGACCGCCAACATACTGCTGCATCCGCGGAATTCTGTTACAGGTATTACGACCCACAGCCCGGAATCCGCCACAATACAGACACCCACACAAGTCCGCCACACCAAAGGTCAGTGATAAACTGGCGATACCAAAACCAACACGTCACGCCAACAAGAATATGCCCACACTATCACGACCCACAAATCAACGCAGCAGTCTTTCAACCGCGGTAAACCATTGGCGGTACACACCGCCACGCTCAGAATACACACACGTATACAAAACACAACCACATTGGACAATTCGAAATACACACACCTGATACACATACACACGTCACATCCACACACCCAATGCAAAATAAAACACACACCCACATCACCTACAAACCCTTACTACCAGAAATTTGAAGGCCAGAGAGCGACACTACCTAAAACAACACCAGCATCCACAGACACACAACACCATCACTTACACAACATCCACGCACCTCAAACAAAACACACCAACACATCCCCTCACACACCACCCACACCACATCATGGCACCCCAAAAACACCCCAGGTTCTCTGAGGAGGAGCTCAAGATCATGGTGGAGGAAATTGTCAGGGTAGATCCACAGCTATTCGGATCACAGGTGCAGCAGACATCCATTGCAAGGAAGATGGAACTATGGCGGAGAATTGTCGACAGGGTCAATGCAGTGGGACAGCATCCAAGAACACGGGATGACATCAGGAAGAGGTGGAACAACCTACAGGGGAAGGTGCGCTCCGTGGTCTCCAGACACCAGATTGCTGTACAGAGGACTGGTGTTGGACCCCCACCTCCTCCCCCACAACTAACGACATGGGAGGAGCAGGTCTTGGCAATTATGCATCCTGAGGGCCTCGCAGGAGTAGCAGGAGGACTGGACTCTGGTAAGACATATCTTTACTACTTTATCCTCCCCACCCCACCTGCATGCCATCACACACTCCCACCCTTACCCTCACACCCATCACCCCGACAACCCACAGATACCCCACCAACACAACCCACACATCCCAAAACCAAGCCCTGCATGTAACACCAATGCATGGACACCCATCACCCAAGCATGTCCAGTACAGAGACTCACCCAGGCCCCAAAAGTTAACAATCACACAAGGGCAAAGACAATAACGCAAGCACAGGAGTAGAGGGTCACTCACCCATTGGACACAATGGCACACACAGATACAATAACTATGCATTTACACCCCAACAGGACCCCTACCCAACGTCACCGGACAGTAGGTGCCAGACATATCCAGTCCCCCCCACAGAAGAGGCCCACAGTGATGACAGCAGCTCTGTACAACTGGATCAAGATGACCAGCCCGGCCCATCAGGGGCCTCGGGACAGTTGTTTCCCCTGACACTGTCACAAGCCACCACAGAGCCTCCCCCCTCAGGAAACACCAGCACAGCACCCACCCAGCGGGCCCATACCTCTGTCCCCAGGACATGTCAATCAGCAGTGTGTCCACCACTACAGGGAACCCAGGCAACCCCCCCCTAACACAGGACGATCAGGGACCTGGGGGCAGTGGGTACATGGTTCAGGGGACAGAGGCACAGGATAACAGGGAAACTGGGAGGACTGCTGTGCGACAGGGGGAGGGCAGGACCAGGGAACCAACACTTTACGAGGCACTCTCCAACATGATGGGAGCTTACCATTCTACCCAGGAGACCATGGCAACGGTACTGGCCAAGTTTCAGAAGACCCAGAGGCTGCAGGAGGAACACTACCTTGGGATCAGGGAGGACTTGAAGTCCATTAACACCACCCTGGTCACCATTGCAAGGGTGCTGCCAGACCTTCTCAACACCAGGAGGGGCACAGTGGCACAACGAGGGGCCCCTGACACTAGCCTGGACGATGAACAGCCCTCCGCCTCCGCCGGAGCTAGTGGACAGGAGGCACCGCCACAGGAACAACAGGACACCAGCACCCCACACCCTGCAGATGGAGAACCACCCCGCAAACAGTCCCTGAGATCCAGGAACAAGACAGATAACATTGCCAAGACCCCCACAAGGCAATGAGACCTCCCTAAATGTCACCCTTCTGTCCCACTATGTCACCCTGTCCATCCTTAAACTGCCATTGCTCCACTTTCTATGCCCCTTTGGACAATGCACCTGTGAAACAAATAGACTAGACTCTGTCATGAACATTCCTCCACCATCACCCCAGCCCATTTTACAAACCCCTCCACTTATTTGCACAGGAATAAACACACTAGAATCACAAAACAATCTGGAGTCAGTCTGTGCTTTCACAAATGTGTAATTGCAGTAACTATGGAATATATCAATGTCAATTTACTTGTTCACATACCAATGTAACACAGCTGTAGGCCAGGAGTAAACATAGCAGAGGGCACAAAGTGGGACCCAGATCTGTGAAATTGAAAGTCAAAGTGACAAGTCAGGGTTCATACACTGAATGAAAATGACAGACTTATGCTAGCTCAAACAATAGTATGAGATGTGGGAAGCAGTGACATCTTCTTACCTGTGTCTCACTGGAAGTATTGCATGATGATGTTGTTTCGATTGTCGATGTCCTCTTCTTCTGCCTCCTCTTCTTCACTGTTCACAGGCTCCACAGCTGCCACAAGACCACCATTTGGCCCATCCTCCTGCAGAAAAGGCACCTGGCGTCGCAAAGCCAGGTTGTGCAGCATACAGCAGGCCACGATTATCTGGCACACCTCCTTCGGTGAGTAGTATAGGGAACCACCTGTCATATGGAGGCACCGGAATCTGGCCTTCAGGAGGCCGAAGGTGCATTCTATCACCCTCCTAGTTCACCCATGTGCCTCATTGTAGTGTTCCTCTGCCCTTGTCCTGGGATTCCTCACTGGGGTCAGTAGCCATGACAGGTTGGGGTAACCAGAGTCACCTGCAAATGTCGAGGGACAACTGTTAAACACACACTAACCCTTAGGGACAGCCCCATACCCAAACATCTATGTCAACTGTATTGGGACCTTGGCCTCACCTATTAGCCACACAAGGTGACTCTGGAGTTGCCCCATCACATAAGGGATGCTGCTATTTCTCAAAATGTAAGCGTCATGCACAGAGCCAGGATATTTGCATTGACATGGGAGATGTACTGGTCTGCCAAACACACCATCTGCACATTCATCGAATGGTAGCTCTTCCGGTTTCTATACACCTTTTCATTCCTGCAGAGGGGGACAAATGCCACATGTGTCCCATCAATGGCACCTATGATGTTGGGGATGTGTCCCAGGGCATAGAAATCACCTTTCACTGTGGGCAAATCCTCCACCTGAGGGAACACGATGTAGCTGCGCATGTGTTTCAGCAGGGCAGACAACACTCTGGACAACACGTTAGAGAACATTGGCTGGGACATCCCTGATGCCATGGCCACTGTTGTTTGAAAAGACCCACTGGCCAGGAAATGGAGTACAGACAGGACTTGCACTAGAGGGGGGATTCCTGTGGGATGGCGGATAGCTGACATCAGGTCTGGCTCCAACTGGGCACAGAGTTCCTGGATTGTTGCACAATCAAGTCTATATGTGCCTAGGATGTGTCTCTCTTCCATTGTCGACAGGTCCACCAGGGGTCTGTACACCAGAGGATGTCACCATCTCATCACCTGCCCCAGCGGACGTGCACTATGGAGGAGAACAGCGAGCAGAGAGTCATCCAACACTAAGATATCACAATGTGTTATTTGCAGAAACGTCATCAAGGCGCAATGTGCCGGTATCTGTCTATATTCCCGGCCTAGATAGGAGTGACGCAGTTAACATCCATCCCATGTGGCCTCCTGAAAAGGCGGCTGCCTGACCAGTAAGGTGGGACAAGGGGATATGAGGTAACAGCGCTGGCATTGTACATCGTCGTGGTGGGCGGTCGAAGACCGCAGCGCAATTCTGCATTGGTTAACATTGGGCCCCATAGGTCCCAGGAGCCAACAACGATGCACGCCGGCGGTGGCGGTACGCTCTGCCGCAGACGTGACCGCCATTTTCTGTCTGTTCACTCACTTGATACCTGACCTTCAACAGGAGAGGACCTACACTGCAAGTGCTGTTGTGACATGTTTCTGGAAGCGACGATGGCTACAGTCTGGGGAAAAGGCCCCTGCCTTCACTTCGGAGGAGTTGGAGAAACTAGTGGATGGGGTCCTCCCCCAGTACACGCAACTGTACGGTCCTCCAGACAAACAGGTGAGTGCACTGTGAGCATCCTGCATGGGCAATGCCTGTTTTGAGTGGTGTGGATGGAAGATACATGGGGGGGGATGAGGCCTGCATGTGCGGATGCAGAGTGTATGTGCGTCAGGGCATAGGTGGGAACTGGTGGGCAATGAGTATGACGGTCCGGACGGGTAAGTAATTTCCTTTCCCCCTGTACCATTCCTCTAGGTCAGCGCCCACCAGAAGAAGGGTATTTGGCGTGCCATCGCCAAGGACGTCTGGACCCTGGGGGTCTACCACAGATGGAGCACCCACTGCCATAAAGGATGGGAGGAACGGCGCCGCTGGAGAAAGAAGACGGCGGAGGCCCAGTTGGGGATGGCCTCCCAACGTGGAAGGGGTGCCCATCGCACCATGACCCCCCTGATGTTCCAGATCCTGGTGGTGACATATCCGGAGTTGGATGGGCGCTTGAGGGCATCACAGCAGCCACAAGGGGTTGAGTACACTCTCATTTAGCTGACTCTGCGCGCATTATGAGGTGTATGGGTGTGGGAGGTGGGCAGTGGGTTCCCCCTAGGCCAGGCCGAAGTTGGTAGGCAAGGTCCCTTGTGAGGCAGGCTATGTGGCACCCCAACCCCACCAGTGGTAAGAGCCATCTACACCTAGTCAGGCTCCTGTGACTTCCAGATGTGAAGCAATTGGTCTTAGGCCTCGTACCCCATGGTCAGCTGAAATTCCTAGGAACTGTCAGTGCATGGCGTAGCGCAGAGGGCTGCTCCCTGTGTGTTGTGTCTGCCAACGGTAGTGGTGTTGCATGCACTGAACATGTTGTTCTTCTGTCTTTCCCCCCCTTTTTGTGGTCTCCCTGTTCTTGTGTGCAATAGCATCATCAGGCGGAGGAGCATTGGCACCGGAGCAGGAGGGAGCTGCCACCCACTTAGCCCTGGAGGGTGAAGCAACGGAGTCTGAAGCCACCAGTGGGACGGAGGGTGAGGGGAGCTCCACAGCGGGGACAGAAGCAGACAGCAGTGACAGCGACTCCTCCTCTGATGGGAGCTCCCTTGCGGTGGCAGGCACCTATGTGCTCACAGCATCAACAGGTACAGCCACCACCCCCCCAACCAGCACCGCTCTCCCAGCAGCCCCTCAGCGTGTGTCCCGTGCAACCTCACCCAGGAGGGTGGGCATCTCCTTCGCCCCAGGCCCCTCAGGCCCTGCCCCAGTCAGCCCTGCTGCCCTCAGTGAGGAGGCTATTGAACTCCTGAGATCCCTCACAGTTGGGCAATCTACCATTGTGAATGCCATCCAGGATGTAGAGAGGCATTTGCAACAAACAAATGCATACCTGGAGGGCATTCATTTTGGGCAAGCAGCCCAACAGAGAGCATTTCAGGCTCTGGCCTCAGCACTGATGGCAGCCATTGTCCTTGTGTCCAGACTCCCCTCTCCAACTTCCTCCACCCACACCCAATCCCCTGTACCTCAGCCATCCCAAGCACACCATCAGACCAGCATGCACACTCATCAACACACAAGAGTGGATATGGCAAACATAAGCACCACACATCCCACAGGCTCTCACACAAGCACCATCCCCATGCAGACACAGCAACATCCACTGCCTCCACGGTGTCCCCCTCCTCCACGTCCTCCTCCTCCCTTCCTGTCTCGTCTCCACTCACACCTGCATGTACTACATCGTTTAGCCACTACCTCCATCACCAGCACGCCCATCATCACACACCGCTCACGTGCACCCACCACCCCCACTACCATTCACACATCCTCAGTGTCCTCTCCCAGTGTGTCAGTGAGCCCTCCTCCCAAAGTACACAAATGCAGGCACACACCCACCCAACAGCCATGCACCTTCACCCAAATTCAGCAGACGTACACCTCCTACAACTACTACCTCTACCTCCACTCCCAAACCCCCTCCATCTTCCTGTCCCAAGGTGTCTAAAGCACTCTTCCTGGCTAACGTTGACCTCTACCCTACACCTCCCCCCACCCTTCCCCTAGGGCCAGGCTTTCCAGGTCCCAGCCCAGCACCTCAGCCACCACATCCCCAGGCACAGTGGTGCCAGCAACTGCGGGGTCATGGAGTGCACCACCCATCAGGGTTGCCATTGTGCCACGTAGCGAGGGCAAGTACATTCCACCACCTGCCAAGTTGAAGAAGGTGCCCACATCCCGGAGGGAGAAGCCGAAACTACCAGCCACCAAGGGCTCAGCAAAAACAAAAGGGGATAGTGGCAAGACAACTGTGGCACCATCAAAGCTGGGGAAGGGCCAAAAGCTGAAGAGCAGGTCAGGAGAGGGCATGGTGGCACCGACTGGGGGACCAGTGTCACAGTGTCTGACCACGACCACGCCAACCTGTATGGTGACGAACACCGCTAGCTGCCCGGCCACCACAACCGCCACATGCACCGCCACCTGCACCGCCACCTGCACTGCCACCTGCACCACCCCTGGCACGTCTACAGCCTCAACGACAGTCCCCAGCCTCTTCCCCAGTGGGCAGCCGCCCGAGCTGCAGGAGATGTCCTGCTTTGTCCCTCTGCAGGTACTGACCCATGCACCGCCGCCAGCACCACCGCAAGCACCGCCACCACAGACACCGCCGCCACAGACAACGCCGCAAGCACTGCCATCGGCCCCTTGGCATCCTCGGACACTGGCACCACCGCTGACATGGCTACCATCCCCAGTGGTCAGTCGTCTGAGGCTGGAGGAGAGTTCCTGGACCCTGGGCAGGCAGCTTCCATGAGGCATGACTTCCATCACTGTTTGCACCTGCAGGTGGAAGGCGAAGCCGCAGTAGTGTGGGGTATGTCGCTGCCTCTATGTCACATCATGCTACCTGAACCTCTCCAATCTCGTGGCATGCACATCCAGGTGAGGGAATGGGACCGGCCACACTGCACGTGGAGCACTCTGGGTACCATGCCCCCTCCAGAACCAGTGAAGAATGACATCTACTACCTCAGTCCTTGGCACGATGAAGCACATTGGGCACAAAGCCCCCTCCAGAACCAGTGGAGAAAGACATCCACTACCTCAGTCCATGGCAGGATGAAGCACTCTGGGCACCAGGCCCCCTCCAGAACCAGTGGAGAAAGACATCCACTACATCAGTCCTTGGCAGGATGAAGCACTCTGGGCACAAAGCCCCCTCCAGAACCAGTGGAGAAAGACATCCACTACTTCAGTCCTTGGCAGGATGAAGCACTCTGGGCACAAAGCCCCCTCCAGAACCAGTGGAGAAAGACATCCACTACCTCAGTCCTTGACAGGATGAAGCACTCTGGGCACAAAGCCCCCTCCAGAACCAGTGGGGGAAAGGCATCCACTACCTCAGTCCTTGGCAGGATGAAGCACTCTGGGCACCAGGCCCCCTCCAGAACCAGTGGAGAAAGACATCCACTACCTCAGTCCTTGGCAGGATGAAGCACTCTGGGCACCAAGCCCCCTCCAGAACCAGTGGAGACTGTTATCCACTTGAGAGACTGTGGCTTTGCACTCCCCAGGATAAAGCAGTGGGCAAACCACCCACTGGAGAGACTTGTGAGACTGTGGCTTTGCACTCCCCAGTATAAAGCAGTGGGCAAACCACCCACTGGAAAGACTTGTGAGACTGTGGCTTTGCACACCCCAGGATAAAGCAGTGGGCAAACCACCCACTGGAGAGACTTGAGAGACTGTGGCTTTGCACTCCCCAGTATAAAGCAGTGGCAAACCACCCACTGGAGAGACTTGTGAGACTGTGGCTTTGCACTCCCCAGGATACAGCAATGGGCATGGGGCCCCCTCGTGCAGCAGTGGCGTTGTGCGTTCATCAGGGTGAGGTGCCCCCACTTCCCCTCCCCCTGAGGTGACTGTGTATTTTTGATCTGATGCCCCAGCAGTGCTCTCTTCGTTTCGTGTCATGTATCATGTGTGGGCTTGGCCCATGCATTTTGGGCCCAGTGGTTCACGGACAATGATTGGTACACTATCCGGACTTGTGTAGTTGGTGTACATATTTGTATAAACTGAATTTGGTGTTTTGATTAATGGATTTTTAATGATTACAATCGTTACAATCATTTCCTTTTGTCCTTGCGTTCTTCCAAGGGGTGTGGGGGTGTATATGTAATGTTGCTGCATGTATTTGTGTGTATGTTGTTGTGGGTGAGGGGTGGGGAAGGATAGGGTTATTGCGTGTTGCATGTTTTGTCACTCTCTTTCCCCCCCTCCCCTGTGTGCTAGGTGCAGTACTCACGTGGTCGTCGCCGCCCCGTTCGTACTCCTGGTAGATGAGAAGATACACCAGCATGGGCAGTACGTGTAACTCGGGCTCCATGGTGTTCTGGTTCCTGGTTGGGTGTCGAGAGGTGAGTGGTTTCCCATTTGTGTACTCTTTCCGCCGTGCTTTTGATAGCATTGGTTTCCCCCTGAAAAGGTGGCGGATAGGCCTCCTGTAATAGGGTGGGCAGTACATTGTCTTCCGTCTCTCTGTTGGTGGTTACTGCCACAGTGTTTGTTTCTACCGCCGAGGCGGTCGGAGTGTTAAAGTGGCTGTCTATGTTGGCAGTTTCCACCAAGGTCGTAATCCCAATTTTTTTACCGCCGGCTTGTTTGCGGTATTACTGCCGCTTTAACGCCGACCGCCAGGGTTGTAATGAGGGCCTAAATGAAGATTCTGTGTTATGTCCAACCCGTGTCTTGTCTCTCTTTCCAACACGCTACCAATGGACTCCATTACAAGGAGATTTCTACAATGACATGTTTCAAGAACTGTTTAAATACAGCCTTGACATTGAGAGTGACCTAGTGACTAAGTTAGTGCAGTTGGCATTAGTACCTGAGCCCAAACACTGTACTGCACCATTTCGTACAGGCCCAGTGCCTGAATGGTACACCTACATGGTAGACAAATATTTGTACTGGACAATGGAGTTGCAAGAAGACACACTGTATGTAGGAAAAGAAGGGTGGGTGTGAGCATTGAGCTAGCAAGAAAGGTTATTTCATGTACCACCTTCAGAACCACACATGTCTATAGCTGTAGAACCAGGATTTTACCCTAAAGATTTGGGCCCCAAGGTCAAACGTCTACCGGACTTACCAAGAACTAACGGGAGTTGTGTCTGTGTTGGGAGATGGAGAAGAATGGTGTTGGACGTTGTGTATGCTCAGAAATGACAGGCTGCTGTTTTTGACAAGCTCAAAGAGAATATGGCCCTCATTACAACATTGCCGCCCGCCAAGTTGTAAGCGCCGTGCGGCCGCCAATGCGGGCGCACTCCCGTGGTGGCCATTACGACATCCCTGCTGGACTGGCGGGCGGAAACCGAGTTTCCGCCCGCCGGCCCAATAGGGATATCGGCCGCAACACGGGAGCCGACTCCAAATGGAGCCGGCGGTGTTGCGGCAGTGCGACGGGTGCAGGTGCGACGGGTGCAGTTGTACCCGTCACGCTTTTCACTGTCTGCTGTGCAGACAGTGAAAAGCTTCATGGGGCTGTGTCAGGGGGCCTGCAACTCCCCTTTCCGCCAGCCTTTTCATGTCGGTTCCTACCACCATGAAAAGGCTGGCGGGAGGGGGACTCGTAATCCCCTGGAGGATTAAATCCACCGGGACCAACGTGGAAGAAAACCGCCAGTCCCGGCTGTGCAACCACGGCGCTTCCACAGCGGTCGTAATTCTCAAGATTGCACCGCCAGCCTGTTGGCGTTGCAATCGTCGAAACAGCCTTGGCGGTCTTTGACCGCCAGGGTTGTAATGAGGGCCTATGACTTTACAGCTGACTAAAAACAAGGTCTTAGAGAAAGTGAACTCAGGTTTGGGCACAAAAATTAAGCAGGATTTTCAAAAACATGGCCTCCCCATAAAGTGATGCTTAAGGAAAATGCAGAACTACCTTATGTTTGTCAGTGTAGACTGTCACCTCAGGCAGAGAAGGGTATACAACCTGTGATTGAGTCTCTCTTACAACAGGGTACCATTAAAAAGACCAATAGCCCCTGTAATAGTCCAATAATTCCATTGTCCAAGGGCAACACTGGGCAATATTGATTCATACAGAATTTACGCCAGATAAACAACATCGTGGTTTACTTAGCACCTGTTGTGCCTGACACCAATGCTACGTTATCCTCTATACCTGCTGAAGCAGAGTACTTTTCAGTTAGGTCTTGCAAGAGCGTTTTTCAGTATTGGAGTCAATCCAGGGAGTGAGTACCTCTTTCCCTTCACAATAAAAGATGCCCAGTACACTTTCACAAGACTCGCTCAAGGCTTCACAGAGAGTACCATAGTCTATGCATAGGCAATAAAGAGAGACCTGGACAGCCTACACCTGGAAGGCAGCAGTTTATTCTTGCTGCACACGGATGATCTCCTCATGAAATCTCCATCACTTGAGGCTTGTGAAAAAGACACTGTAGCTCTCCTGAACCACCTTTAGGAGGGAAGACATAAAGCCTCGTTGTCAAAATTTCAGTGCAGCCAAAAAGCGGTGACTTACCTAGGTTATGTGGGATCCAAAGGTACACGCCTCATATCACCTGACGGAATAAAAATGATTCAAAGCATGCAGCCCCCATCCACCAAGAAAGGAATGATGTCCTTCCTGGGGATGATGAACAACTGCCGTCAGTGGATCCTTGAGTACAGATCCTAGGATGCATTCTTGAGGAAATGCACACTACAAGATGCACCCAACAACATTGTATGGACTAATGAACTTGCAAAATGTTCCGAGAAACTGAAAGGGACATTGTGTACTGCGCCAGCATTGGGGCTGCCTGATTACAAACTGCCCTTCCATCTCTATGTGTCAGAGCAGCACGGCATTGCAAGTGGTGTGCTGACACAGCAGCATGGCTCTAGAAAAAGACCTGTGGCGTATTACTCTGTTACTTTGCCTTCAGCAGTGTCTGGGCATAGCTTGTTGAGAGCAGTGGTAACAGCCGCTGTGATGGTGGAGAGGGTGGCTCCCATTGTGATGGACTACCCTTGTATTGTTTATGTGCCACATTCTGTACAGTTGTTGTCATCAGCAGCAACACAGCATTTTTCGGCAGCCAGGGGCACAGGTTACGACTAACACTAATATCACCATTAAAAAATGCCCACCTGTTAATTTGGCAACATTATTACCTGCAATAGGTGAATCTGATGAGACCCCTGACCATGATTGTGTTGAGGTTGTAGAAACATGCACCACTCCCAGACCAGATTTACAACAGACACCATTAGAAAAGGCAGACTATGGCCCTTGTTATGACCCTGACGGTCTATTTCACCACCTACAGGCTGACGGTGAGGACCGCCACATTATGAGTGTGGCGGGTTGGCCTCTGCCAGCCTGCCACATCTCTGATCATACCGCCAGGGCGGATGGACCCGCATTGCTGGAGATGAGCATCTCTGACCCAGCAGTCCACAACAGACCGCCAGCGGTTTTAGGAGCCACCTTTCCACCATGGTTTCCGCGGCAGTAGCACAGCCACGAAAACCCTGGTGGAAATGCTACTGGTGACAGGGAATCTCTTCCCTGTCACTGGCAGATGACTCCCCCACCCCTGTGAGAACAATGCCCCAAAACCTTCTCCCCACTCCAATTCCCCCAGCCCCCAACCACCTCCAGATAAATTGCCCCCTACAGGTAGGTCACACCCCACCCCTCCTCCCTGCATACATGCACACGCACACAGACACCCACACGCACCCAGCATACACTCATTCACCAACACTGACATACAGGCATTCACTCACATGCATTCACCACAACACTCATATTCACATTCACACATGCATACACACTTACATTCAAACACACACTCACTTCTACTTTCATACACACATACAACTGCACATACACACATTCATGCACACACGCAGACAACATCCACTCACACACGCACACACACACTCACACCCCCATGCACACATTTACAACACTTGCATACACGCATTCACCAACACGCACACATACACTCATTCACTCGCACCGACAGACACACATTCACACAAACATACCAACACGCACTCACATCAACAATCACACATGCATTCACACAGGAATACACAACACCCAAGACTCACCCACCCCTTCCCTGTCAGACTATCCATTTACCTTGTCTGTGGAGGAGGTCATCCGGCAGGAAACGGGAACAGGTGCATCCACCTCTGGCAGTGCCCCACCAGCAGGACACCTCAAGGCTGTATTATTGCACATAATACAGTAGGCGGAGCCCTTCTGGTGGGGCTGGGCAAGTGGTAGAATCGCCCCATCGCCTCCACCCACCAGCACGACTACTGCTGGATTTCCACCCAAAATGTGGCAGAAATCCAGCAGTACCCGTAATATGGTGGGTGGTCTTCTGGCGCCCGTGGCTTTGGTGGTCTTTGGAAAAGACCACCAAAGTCATAATGAGGGCCTA
The DNA here is from genome assembly GCF_031143425.1 of Pleurodeles waltl. Lineage (NCBI taxonomy): Eukaryota > Metazoa > Chordata > Amphibia > Caudata > Salamandridae > Pleurodeles > Pleurodeles waltl. The sequence goes on along the minus strand of NC_090437.1, from coordinate 516,422,128 downwards.
TGAATGGTACACTGATGGTTCCTCCAGTAGACTAACAGACACTGATTACAGAGCAGGGTATGCTATAACAAAAGTAGACACCATAATTGAAAGTGCAGCTCTGCTCCCTGGCACATCTGCCCAGCAAGCTGAGCTGTATGCTGTAATAAGAGCATGCATCCTAGCCAAGGGGAAAACTGTTAACATTTATACTGGCTCACATTATGCCTTAAGAGTTGTCCATGTCTTTGGCCAGCTGTGGCAGTATTGTGGTTTCATAACAGCATCAGGGCCTTTTAGTAAAGAACTTGTTAAAAGCAATACTACTACCCAACAGCACAGCAGTCATAAAATGCAAGGCCCATACAAGAGCTAATACCAAGATAGCCAAAGGAAACGTCATGGCTGACACAGCAGCAACAGAGGGCAGGTTACAGCCAGTACAGATGGTGCCCCTAATGGCAAAAGAATTCCAAAAATTCAGCTCATTCAGAGACAATTGTTGTAAGCTGATGTGAAGGACAATGGTCTGCAACACTAGGTGAGGAGAGAGTCTGGATTGATGCTGGATGTGAGCAAAATGATGAGGGATTGTGGATCCACCGGGATGGGAGACCTGTGGCTCTGTGCAGTATGTTCCTTCTCCTTACAAGGCTTGCTCATGGACCCACTCACATGGTACAAGAGGGGATGAATGAGCTAATTAGACAGGAATGGTTTACACCAGGGATAACAGCCTTCACTGCACAATTCTTCTCCCAATGTCTTGTCTGTGTCTTGTCTGTGTCCAACATTCCAAAGGCCGGTCCCCTGCTACACATGATCACTTACCAGTACCACAGTGGCCCTTTACCAACGTCCAAATAGACTTTGCCTATATGCCCCCAGTGAATGGATTTAAATATTTGCTGGTGTGTGTGGATCAATTTTCAAAATGGGTGGAGGCATTTCCCACTAGGAAGAATGATGTGACAACTGTTGTGCGATGCTTGATGAAAGATATCATACCCCAATTTGGGTTCCCACTGGGCATAAATAGTGACAGAGGGGGTGAATCTGTAACTGCAGTTGTGCAAAAGATGTGTGAATGTTTGGCAATAGAGTGCAAACTGCGGGCCCCTTACCACTCCCAAAGTTCAGGACAGGTGGAGAGGATGAACTCCACAATAATAAAAATAGATCCGCAAAAACAACTGATGCAACAGACCGGAAATGGCCGGATGTGCTGCTTTTAGTGCTGCATGCCATAAGGGCAACACCATCCAGAACAACCCTTTCGTCCCCCCATGAGGTACTGATGGGGCAGCCTATGTCTTTGGGGTTGAAGTTGCCTCTCCCAGCATCTCAAGCAGCACTGCTGTGGACAGATGAAAACATTTCTGACTATGCTGTAAAGTTGTCAGCAGTCTTGAGGCATCACCATCTCCAAGTAAAGGCAGCTTTGCCCTATCCATCCTCAGAGCCCACACATCCTTTTAAACCTGGAGACATGGTCATGGTGAGAAAAATAAAAGATGTTTCTCTTAGTTCTAGGTGGACTGGTCCACACCTGATGCTCTTTGTGACACGGACGGCGGTGAAGGTAAAGGGACGTCCTGATTGGATTCACGGCATTAGGTGCAGATCCGCACCAACAACAACCGAGACAGAGGTGCCTGCAACAGATGAGCACCTGCAACCTGTGAAGCAGCGCAACATACCAGAAAAGGGGGAGACAGACCAGACCATTCCTAAGAGTCACACTGAGGGCCCCTCATCAAGTGTCAAGTGACACCAACTGAAGAAAGGTGATGGTCACACCTGCAGAAAAATAGATTGAAGAGGACACTGCAGGGCAGATCTGTGAGACCGCCCCTGAACAACATGACCAGACCAGTAGGAGAAGCAGAGGACAGCACGCTGCACACCATTGACTTTCTGACAATTAGAGAAAGTGGCTTAGAACTGAGTAACAGAAAGACTTCATATCTGTATCTGTAACTTTTGGGAAACAAAATGCACCCACATGACCCCATTGGCTTACACAGGACACCAGTGCCTATACAGAATTACGCACAAGGAAAGGGATGCCTTATACCAAATATAACTTAGGACTATGAAGAAGGAAGGATTGGGTGGTACCCATGTTGTACCATACTGTCAAATATCCAATCTGAATACCCAGGGTCTTCTATGGTGGAAAACAATGCGGCAGACAGTGCTTTGCCTGTATGTATAAAGTATCAAGTTTCAGGATGTAACCCAGCTTCCCAATACTTAGGATATCTATCAAGTAGCAAGTGTCCTAACATATTAGAATTTGATGATACCACTGGTAATTGGAACATAAGGGATAGACAGTTAATAAGTAGGATCTGGACAACTAAGATACATGGAAAAGAATTTAACTGCACTTTACATTACTGGAACATCACTATACAGGGAGAGACACTGTTGATAATACCTGGTGGTCTTGTATACGATCCATTAATTGAGCAAGAAGATGATTATGCTATTGCACCAAATGTGATTTATAAATTATTAGAATATCCTTTATGATCAGCTTGCTGCTTTTACACAGCACAGTGGGCAAATGTTACTTTGAATGGATTGATTATAAATGATGTGATCAATTTCAGAATTTTTTCCCTGAGGGAGTAGGCCTTCCTCCCAGTAAATATCACACATTGGACACCCAGTTATAGGGCAGTATGTATTTCATTTGTGGGACTAAAGCTTACAAGGTGCTTCCTCGGCACTGGGAAGACGTGTGCTATTTCTTATTTCTTATTTCTTGCTATTTCTTATCTAACACCAAATATTTCAGTTGTGCCACATATGTTTGAGAACCTTAGTTCTAGCACTATTCAGTATCTTTATAACAATAATGGTACTTTTGTGTTGTCTCCAGTGTTGTTGCTCCATGCTCCAGCAATTCTGTAGTAAGAGCATCTATTTAATTTCTGCAATTAAAGTTCTACCTCCTACAGAGCAGGGGCTAGCCTACAGATATCTTAGAATACAACAAGATTCAGAGGAAGCACATAAAGAAATGTTTAATTTAATGGCTATAGACCTATAACACATGAATCCATTGGGTACTAGCATATTTTTTTGTCTATGTTTAAATAATGAATATGTACAAAGATGCCTACGTTGGCGCTAGGCAGCTTAATTCAGTGCCTGCACAGGAGAAAACGCAGGGGTGCACCGTATTCTGCTCAATACAGCGCACCCCTGCAATTCAAAAGTGGCGCAGTGCAGTGCTGTTATTTTTGGGGCAGCACCGTGATGTGCCACTTTAGCATAAATCTGGGTCTAAGTGTCTCCTACACTTGTACAATACTCCGGAGTCTTAGACCAAGGCAGAGTCCGAATACCAACAACCATGTGGGCAACTTTTGAGCACAAAGTGCCACACTCAGTTGAAGTACGGCATCTTCTCTACACTCACTCTTTGGAGTGAGCAAACTCCCTACTCAAACTACCTTGGAGTACCAAACTCTGTATTTCTCAAATACATCACAAATCACCTGCGATTTGCCAAAGCATTGCAAGCGTAAACCCTACTCAGAACTCAAACAACACTAGGAACACTGGAAACATACCATATTTCGTCTGAACAAGCATTGGCAAAACCTATTTCCAAAAATCTAAATTTTCAACAAGCATTGTTAAAACCAAATCTCTCAAATTTAGGATGTGTCTGTCCTATTGAGACAAAACCATCAAAACTAGGGTGCTTCTCTCCTATTGGGACAAAACCATCCTCTGCTACCAAAATCTGTGGGTGTGTGACCTTATTTTATTTTATATTATGATGATAAGGTGACACGTAAAAGGGCAGCGACATCTACTACCCTCAGGGGGTTGACTCAAATGTTTTGACTCAGACAGGATTAAGAAATCATCCAATCAAACACTGGCAACCAATAGCCATAAAACAATAACAGAATATGCAATAGTGAGTCAGTAATTTAAACACACTATGACATATGTGGCCATGAATCACTACACCAGTTTAGTAAAGTTTAAAGATTTATTGCCCTTGAATGAACAATGGTAAAGTCACATAGGCCATGCGCAAAACCAAATGATAGAAGTTCAAAAACAAGACAGGCTGTCCAAAATGTCTAAAAAAATCTCAATCTTGCCAATGCATTTACCATTAGACACTCCAAGAGAACAAGACAGAATAACAGCAGAAATAAATGAAAAATAGAAATAGCAAACATTTAGGGGCACATTTAAGAAAAGTGGCGCTGCACACAGTGCAAAGCCACTTTTCTTGCATCCCCTTAGCACCACCCCTAACGCCACCATGTATGCGCCATATTTAAGATATGGCACACCATGGCAGGAGTTAGGGGACTAGCGTTAGAATTTTGGCGCTTCTCCAGCGTTTTGCAGGATTAGCATAAAAAATACTGACGCTAATCCTGCAAAGCACCCAGAAGCCCATTGCAAACAATGGAAGCCTCCTTTTAATGCGTGTTCTGAGCAGACATTAAAGGTGACGAAAAATGGGGCAAGGAAATCTATATCTATCCTTTTTTTGGGCCGTCCATAATGGGGAACACCTTTGAATACATTGTGCCTGGTGCAGGCATAATATAGCTTGAAGGGCTACAAAATGGTGCACTGCATGCATTGCACCAGCTTGTAAATATGGTGCAGCGTTTTTGGCCTTCTAACACAACATTAGCGTAAATAAATGAGGCTAATATGGTGTTGGAATGGGACTAGGGGACCTTAAATATGCCCCTTAGTTTGGGCAGTTGAATTAATCACAATCAATTAATAAACATTTAACAAACAAATATTAGGTCAGGCATCCCTAGCTATTACTCTAATTTGAAAAGCATGGGAAGGCTTCATGCAAAAATAAAAACAAGGCAAAAAATTAATTTGGAAGACATCTAATGATGGCGCTAACCAAAAACATGTGGTTGGATTCTCTAAAGGGAAAACTTGCAAAGGAAAAATAAATAAACATTGGTTATACCTTTCCTAAATGAAACAGTAATTTGTAGACTTTTCATCAGCAGATCGCAGGAACTGCAGGTCCTCAAGGAACATGGAAGGAAAAACAGCTCAGAAATATTGGACCTAAAGTAACTGAACTTTTAGAATAATAAATGGCTAGACAAGAGCCGAACACCATCTGACTACACAGAAAGCTAAACAGAGACCTGACTATGAATGGAACTAAAATTAATCTGACTCTCATTACCTAAAGCTTGCTAAATTAAAGGCCCAAAAAGTTACTAGCTAAGTCTCTATTGGTAGAGGTAGTTTAGTGTGTCAGTCAATAAAATGTCATCTGTACTTCAGATGTATCTCTTTTCGTTCTTCTTATGCTCCTCTCCAGTGAACAGCTGCGGTGTGATTCAATACAATTTTATAAAGCAACACGAAACGTGACATTGAGCAAGAAGTACAACATAAGCATCAAAAGCAGGGCAGACATTTTCAATGTGCAAGTCACAGAGAGTGTTTAATAAACTGCTTGCAAAACATTTCAGTGAAGTCAGCAACATTTAAAACATTGTGCTTCTGGAAAAATACTAAAACGTGGTCTTTTTAACTAATGCTAAACATGAAGAATAAAACAGTTCTAGTAATTTCAAACCATTAGTTTTGTAGTACATATTAAAAATATTTTTTGCAAGTACTTTAATTATGATGAAACAATATACATTTTCAAAGACACTTAGGCCCTCATTACAACCCTGCAGTCGGTGATAAAGCGGTGGTAATACCGCCAACAGGCTGGCGGTAATAAATATGAAATTATGACCACAGCGGAGACCGCTCAGACAGACAGCCACTTTAACACACCGACCACAAGTGTGAAACCAACAGGCACCACGGTGGTAACTGCCAACAGCCAGGCGGAAGACAATTTACCACCCACAGTAATATGACACTCCTATCCGCCACCTATCCAGGGCGATACCGACGACATCAAAAGCCTGGCGGAAACATAACACAGAAGGAAAATGACTCACCTCTGGAGACTCAAGGAAGAACCACACCGCCATGGAGCCAGAGCTGCATGTGTTCCCCATGCTCTTCTACCTTCTGCTCCATTACAAACTCCAACACCGGTGAAGACGACCACTGTGAGTACTGCCACCTAGCACACAGTGGAGGGGGGAGGAAAAAGGGAGTGACACAAACAAGCAACACTCCCACCACCAACACCACACACACAACCAGATGCAGTAACATAACATATACACCACATACCCCTCAGGAATAATGCAAGGACAACACTATAGTGTAAAAAGGGTATAATAAGATAAATGTAGGTCAAATACGTGCATCCAAATCAAAAAGTATATAGATATTTACAATACAAGGGACACTACCCAGTCCTCAATGTCCGTGGGCGACAGGGCCACATCACAAAGCCCAAGGCCCAACCTCACTCCTGCAACAACATGGAGAGAACACTGCAGGGGCATCTGGTCAAAAATAGACAGGCACCTCAGGGGGACGGGGAATGGGAGGATACCTCAGCCAGAAGATGGTACAACGCCACTGGTCCTGGAAGAGGCAACATGCCCTGTACTCTGTCCTGGGGAGTGCAAGGCCACAGTCTCAAAAGTGGGTGATTTGCCAACTGCTTGGTTCAGGGGAGTGCAAGGCCACAGTCTCTCAAGTGGGTGATTTGCCCACTACTTGGTCCTGGGGAGTGCAAGGCCACAGTCTCTCAAGTGGGTGATTTGCCCAATGCTTGGTCCTGGGGAGTGCAAGGCCACCGTCTCTCAAGTGGGTGATTTTCCCACTGGTTCTGGAGGGGCCATTGTGCCCAGTGAGTTTTATCCTGGGAAGAATGGGGTGAGTGGATGGCTTCTCCACTGGTTCTGGAGGGGACATCGCGCCCAGTGAGCTTCATCCTGGAAAGGATGGGGTGAGTGGATGGCTTCTACACTGGTTCTGGAGGGGGCATTGCGCCCAGTGAGCTTCCTCCTGGGAAGGATGGGGTGAGTGGATGGCTTCTCCACTGGTTCTGGAAGGGGCATTTTGCCCAGTGAGCTTCATCTTGTGGAGGATGGGGTGAGTGAATGGCTCCTTCACTGGTTCTGGTGGGGGCATTGTGGCCAGTGAGCTTCATCCTGGGAAGGATGGATGGGGTGAGTGGATGGAATCTCCACTGGTTCTGGAGGGGGCAACATGCCCTGTGATGCAGATCTTGGGGAGTGCAAGGTCACAGTCTCTCATCTGGGTGTCAGACCCACAGGATTTGCTGGGGCCAGGCCGCACTACAGCCCATGGACGTAGGACTACACACTGTCCACCGGCGGTGACGGCTGCTCAGTGGTGGCAGTGGTGGTGCTGGTGGTGGTGCTGGCAGTGGTGGGGGGAGACTCCAGCCCTTTCCCTGAAGCCTTGGAAGGCTGCCCACTGGGGCTGCTGCTGCTGGCAGTGGTGCTGGTGTGGCAGTGGTGGAGGGAGACTCCAGCCCTTACCCTGCAGCCTCGGACGGTTGCCCACTGGGGCTGCTGCTGCTGGCAGTGGTGCCGGTGGCGGTGCTGGCAGTGGTGGGGGGAGGCTCCAACCCTTCCCCTGCAGCCTCGGATGGCTAAACCACTATGGTTGGTGGTGGCGGCTCCGACTGAGTCCCAGCACCAGGCCTCTTGTCCTTTTTCCCTGCAGGCTCCTTGCCCTTCCTGCCAGCAGCTGGGGATGGCTCCTTGCTCCTTTTGGCAGCAGCTGGGGAATGCTCCTTGCCCTTTCTTTTACTAGCTGGGAGTGCCTCCTTGCCCTTCATTTTTGCAGCTGGGGTGCCTCCTTGCCCTTCCCTGCAGCAGCTGGGGTGCCTCCTTGCCCTTCCATGCAGCACTTGGTGCAGGCACCCTTTCAGTGTTGCTGCCTGGTGCCCGGGAACCTCTCCCACCTGGTGTAGCTGTGGACACTACTGTGCCCCTGGATAGGGGCTGAGGTGCTTGCCTGGCTTTTGACCACCCTGGCCTGACGTGAGGGGTGGGAGGAGAGCTAGGGAAGAGGTCAATGGCGGAGAAGAAAAGCTTCTTAGGGACATTGGGGCAGGAAGAGGGAGATGGTTTGGGAGTGGAGGAAGAGGGAGTGGTTGTAGGAGGTGTCAGTCTGCTGTGTTTGGGTGCAGGTGGATGGGCTGGATGCTGTTGTGAGGTGGATGGCTGTTGGGTGTCTGAGTGCTTGTGTTTGTGTACTTTGGGATGAGGGGGCACAGACACAGTGGGAGAGGACACAGGGGACATGTGCATGGAAGTGGGGGTGGTGACTGCCAGTGAAGGGCATGTGCTGTTAGGTGTGCTGCGGATGGGGGTAGTGGATAAGGATGTAGTGCATGCAGGTGTGAGTGTAGACGCAACTGGGAGGGTGGTGGAGGACGAGGAGGAGGGGGACACAGTGGAGGCAGTGGATATTGGTATGTCTGCATTTGGATGGTGTTTGTGTGAGTGCCTGTGTGATGAAGTGTGGTGCTTGTGTTTGCCATGTCCACTCTTGTGTGTTCTGCTGGGTGCATGCTCATCTGCCTGTGTGCTTAGGATAGGTTGGGGTTCAGGGGAGAGGTTAGAAACAGGGACTATGGCTGCCATCAGAGAGGAGGCCAGTGCCTGGATTGATCTATGTTGGTACGCCATGCCAGTGTGAATGCCCTCCAGGAATGTATTTGTCTGTTGCATTTGGGCTGACAGCCCCTGGATGGCATTCACAAAGGTTGACTTCCCAACAGAGATGGATCACAGGAGGTCAATAGCCTCCTCACTCAGGGCAGCAGGGCTAACTGGGGCAGAGCCTAAGGTGCCTAGGGAGAAGGAGATGCCCACCCTCCTGGGTGAGCGGGCACGGGAAATTCGCTGAGGGGCTTCTGGGAGGGCAGTGCTGGTACCGGGGTGGCGGCTGTAGCTGGGGTGGGCACAGAGGTGTCTGCCACCACCCTGGAGCTTCCATCGGAGGAGGAATCCGTGTCCGAACTGTTCCCTCCGTGGTGTCTCTGTCTCTGCCGTGGTGCTCCCCTCACCCTCCGTCCCATTGGTGCCCTCCCAGTCGGTGAATTTGACCTCCTGGGTCCTGTGGGATGCAGCTCCCTTCGTTGCCGGTGCCTCTGCTCCTCCGCCAGATGATGCTAATGCACATAAGGACAGGGTGACAAAACAAAAAGGGGGGGAGAGACAAAGGATACACTTGGTCAATGGCGACAACAACACCACTGTTGGTGTACATGACACACACACACAGGGAACAGCCCTACGCACTAGGCAATGCACTACCAGTCACAATGCTAGTCACCAGGCCATGCAGAGGGACACCTAACGCCAATTGCAGCATACCTTAGACCCACAGAACGCTGCCCAATAGTGGATGCCTACTAGCTTGGTTGGAGGTATTTTACATCAGAACCCTGCCCAACATGGGACTTACTCTGCAATGTCAGGTCTGGCCTAGGGGCGCCCACAGGTCCACATCCCCCACCCGCATACCACCCCACCAGGGGCAAGTTGTATATAGGGCCACTGTACTCACCCTCTTGTGGCTGCTGTGATGCCCCCAAGTGCCCATCTAGCTATGGATAGGCCACTGCAAGTATGCAGGCCATCAAAGGGGTCAGGGTTCAATGGGCACCCCTTCCTTGTTGGGAGGCCATCCCCAGCTTGGCCTCCACCATCTTCTGTGCCCAGCGTCTCAGGTCCTCCCACCGTTTACAACAGTGTATGATCCACCTGACGTAGACCCTCAGGGTCCGCACGTTCTTGGCGATGGCACGCCATATACCCTTTTTCTGATGGGCACTGACCTGCAGGGAAATGAACACAGGGAAAGGTATTAGTCCGACCATCCTGCCTGTTACACTCATGGCCCACCATGCCCCTTCCTACCCCCATTAGTACAGACATGGCCCACCATACAAGCTGCACACTCTCCAGGGCCCATCCACCACATGAAGCCTTCACACACAGCACTCCATGCATTCACACCCCATGTAACATACTCACGGTTGGTCTGGGGGTCAATACAGCATTCGGTACTGGGGTAGGACCTCATCGCCCAGTCTCTCCAACTCCACTGAGGTGAAGGCAGGGGCCCTTTCCCCAGTGACATGAGCCATGGTCAGTTCCAGACACAGGTCACAGAAGCACATGCAGTGTAGGTCCTCTCCTGTTGAAGGTCAGGTAGCAAGTGAGTGAACAGATAGAAAATGGCAGTGACTTCCACAGCGGTGCATAATGTCACCGCCGGCGTACATCATCAATGGCCACTGTACCCCATAGTGCCCAATGTTAACCAATGAGGAGTTGCACAATGGTTTTTGACCGCCGCCCGTAACGGCGCACAATGTCAGCAGAATTACCTCATTTTCACCTGTCCCTCCAAACAGGCCAGGCGAATGCCATTTCAGGGGGGGGTGCAGGCCATGGCTCCTAACTGCATCACAGTACACATATGCACCATTTGGACCTCTCCAACAAAATTACTGTTGCAATCACAACATGCATTGAAGTGTAGTAGTTGGAAATAAGAGATAGCTGACCAGCTGCTCACTATTTTGCCCTAAAGATTGCAACCGCTGCGGATGAATAGTAAATGGAGACATATCCCCATGTACAGACCCCTGGTGGACTTGGCAACAATGGAGGACAGACACATCATCCTCGCCTATAGGCTGGACAGGGCCACAATCACAGAGCTGTGTGCCTAATCTCTGCTATCCGTCACCCGACCGGGATCCCCCCCTCTTGTGCAAGTGCTCTCAGTGCTCCATTTCCTGGCAACTGGCTCCTTCCAAGTGACAGTGGGCTTGGCAGCAGGAATGTCTCAGCGAATGTTCTCAATTGTGCTGACCAGAGTGTTGTCTGCCCTGTTTAAACACATTCACAGCTACATTGTTTTCCCCCAGGTGGAGGATCTGGCCACAGTGAAAGCTGATTTCTATGCAATGGGACATGTCCCCAACATTATTGGGGCAATTGATGGTACACATATTGCTTTTATCCCCCCCCCCAGCGAAATGAACAGGTATTCAGAAATCGAAAGAGCTTTCACTCCATGAATGTGCACATGGTGAGCCTGGCAAACCAGTACATCTCCCATGTTAGTGCAAAATATCCTGGGTCTGTGCATGATGCCTTTTTTTCTGAGGCATAGCAGCATCCCATATGTGATGGCTCAACTCCAGAGGCACAGGGTGTGGCTAATAGGTGACCCCTGGTTCCCACCCAGTATATGTTGGTGTATGGATATGGTGTTATTGTAATTTAGTAGCGATTAGATTAAGCATTAGCAGAAGACGTCTTGTATTTAGCAACTATTGTGAACATTTCACGGAATCCATTTGTATTCATGGCAGCCATTTTCTCTGCCACATGCTGCCATGTGCACTGTCCTACCTTCCTGTTAACTACTCTTGAAAATCTGTCTAGTGACAAGTTATATTTAGCATCCCCCACTTTCACACATGCCCAGTAAGGTCTGCAGCTGTTAGTAATTAGGAACAGACAGTAATGTGTCTACTAGTCCTTGAAAACTGTTAGCCCCTCCTATCTGTCGACTGTGCAATTCCATATGACCTTATATGTATATAAGTCTTGCTTCTATAATTGTACCACCTTCTTTTTAGCCCCAGCGTGGGTATAAAAGGACCATGCTCTCTTAGTTTAGTGTGCTACTTCAAACATTACTGAAGGGTGCTGTTTGAACTGTAGTACCACCTCTTGAGGTTTAATAAACTTTGGGGGTCATTCTAACTCTGGCGGGCGGCGGAGGCCGCCCGCCAGAGTTCCCCCGACAGAACACCGCTCCGCGGTCTGAAGACCGCTGCGGTGATTCTGTGTTTCCCGCTGGGCTGGCGGGCGACCGCCAGAAGGCCGCCAGTCCAGCGGGAAACCCCTTCCCACGAGGAAGCCGGCTCCGAATGGAGCCGGCGGAGTGGGAAGGTGCGACGGGGGCAGTTGCCCCCGTCGCGAATTTCAGCAGACACTGAAATTCTTTGTGGGGCCCTCTTACGGGGGCCCCTGCAGTGCCCATGCCATTGGCATGGGCACTGCAGGGGCCCCCAGGGGCCCCACGACACCCCATACCGCCATCCTGTTCCTGGCGGGCGAACCGCCAGGAACAGGATGGCGGTATGGGGTGTCGGAATCCCCATGGCGGCGCAGCAAGCTGCGCCGCCATGGAGGATTCCTGAGGGCAGCGGAAAACCGGCGGGAGACCGCCGGTTTTCCTGTTCTGACCACGGCCAAACCGCCGCGGTCAGAATGCCCTGCGGGGTACCGCCAGCCTGTTGGCGGTGCTCCCGCCGACCCCGGCGGTCCTTGACCGCCAGGGTCGGAATGACCCCCTTTGTCTTTTATTTCAGTTTCGGTGCCAACTTCTTCCTATATGGTCTGAGGACTTTGTGCAGGGAAGGGTGAAGCCCTTGCACTAGTAGGCCTTGTCGAGGCTTACTTCAACAAATTGGCGCCCGAACAGGGACTCCTCGGCAACTCGGACGCCCGACGTATTGGTCGCGACGAAGGATTGGGATCTCGCTGCGGACGATCAATGCCTGAGGAGACCAGAGTCTTGGCAACCACAACGTTTTTCCCTTCTTTCTGATTTGACCATCCAGGTGGCGCCGGTCCTCGACTGAGATCCTTTTTGTTCATTCGTCGTGCAGTGACCATTTGGTCGATTTTAGAACTTGGCAGTTGGAATCTGGACGCCCTGTGATTGGTAAGAGCCGTTTTACGGCACTTGCTGTGGGTTTTGATGCCTTTGTTTGGTAATGAAGTTTAGCACCACTTACTGTGGCTCTCGTGTTTTGGGTGACTAGTCAATTTGTGTCCTTTAAATTGATATATAAATTGCAATTTATATAGGCAGGTAATGAGGAGAATTTTCTCCAATTTAATTTTGATTTGAACGACCCATCGTACTAGAGGTACTTTAAGTGCTACTTTGATTACAATACTGCATATTTTGCACTATTTTTGGCATGCCTGTTTTTAGCGCACTTCGTAGGATATGTTGCTTTTGTAATGGTACCAATATGAGACTGGAAGAATCACAACGGCACCCCCAGAGGGGATGCCCAATAGAGATATGTATGTTAAACATGGTCTTTCTTCTATGATGTACAGCACAATATGGAATAAATACACTCGTGCGGATCCTGAGTTACGTTGGTCTATGCATGGGTCATTTGATTTGCAAAAGATTGAGTATGTGGAACAATGTATGTGTAAGCGGAGGTCTAGGCAAGATATGTTTGACTGTGTACAAATGTGGGAGAAAGAAGTGCGTGGACAAGTGAAGCGTGAGCAAGCCTTGCTTGAGAAAGAGCAGCGGAAGAATGTATATGTGAAAGCATTGGAAATGAGAAAGAAAGAAGTAAACGATTTAAAGGAGATAGACGAGAAAGAACGTAAATGACAGGTAACTGGCCAATACACTGTTCGGCAACCTCTCTATCCTATCCTTAATAAACCGCACAATGATTTTTTGTTACTAGATCGCCCTCCACCTACGTATGTCGTTCCTTCTGCCCCTCATGAGTTAGCTGAGGTCTCCGGTTCGGAGCAACAGAAGATACGAGACAGTTGCTCTATGTTGCCTGCTGACCGTGCGTCTGAGCTTAGATCTATTGCTCGTAAAGCAATTCATAGCATTGTCTCTGCTTCTGAACTTTTAGACAATATGAAAGGGTGGACGGAAAAGGAGCAGCTATATTTTACTGAGGCATTTGGCACAGAAGTTATTGAACTATTTTGGAAATATTCTGATGAATTAGAGCCCGATGATGTAACAGCTGATCGTAAGCAAATGCGTGATGACCTTTTAGTTTTCTGCCAGGTGGCTGATGCAATCAGGCGTTTGGTGAATTTATGTGTTGCAGCAGTCTGTTTGCAAGAGGAGAAAAAGGCCATGGACGTAGTTGCACGGACATCTCAGACCGGCGGGGTGTAAGCTTCCATTTTCGGAACAGATAAGACTATGATAGTTCACGCGAAACCAATGCGGGAGGCCGCTCCTTTGTATGTTCCTCCTAAAAGATCGGGTATAAGTCATGATAAAACTTCTGTTGATACTAAGGGTTATTTTATTTATAATTGGGTGTATACTCCTTGGAATAGGGCAGATGTAATGGCACTTAAAATAGCATTACCTGACCCGCGGAAAAATCCAGCCGCCTTTTATGAGGAAGGTGAGGGAGCAATTAGTTCTTGTACTATGACTTTGGCTGACATTGATTTATTTTTCGGATTGATATTACCGCCAGATATGTGGAGAACTGTTCGTAAAGTTGATGATCGGATAGCTTTTGGAAAGATTTAGAACAGATGGACGGGGATAGCGAACCTGTAAAAAAGCCGTATCAGTTGATTCTAGATCTTCCCGCAGCCATATTAATTAAGTTAAAAACGATTTTTCCCCCTAAAAAGATAGATTGGACTGTTTTAGCGTCTTGTAAGCAAAAGGCAGATGAATCGGTCTCTGATTTCTTTACACGCTTTGAAGAAGCATTTCATGGTTTTAGCAGCCAGTTATTGTCGTCAATAAATATGTCGCAAATCTGTTACCAGGAACAGCTAGTCGTCTATAAGCTAGTGAAAGTTCATGGACTAACTCTACTCCGGTTTCTCTTTTGACTATGGCTCAGTATTATGAACGTCAGGAATTAGAAGCAAAAGGTAGCGAGGATAAAAAGTCTAAAGAATTAAAGACGAAGGTTATGTTGGCTCAAGTTTATGGTCCGCCTTTTAGAGGTAGTGATAGAGGTGGACGTGGATCTTATGGTTCTTCTTACACTCGTTCGAATTTGTCTGTTGATCAGTGTGCGTATTGTAAGAAATTTGGGCATTGGGATGCCGATTGTCCAGCACTACGTGTTCAGCAGTGTTCACGTGGTCGGGGACGAATGAGAAATCGCTCAGGATATTCAGGGCCTAGAAGAAGCACGAATGATCATGCTAGGTTTCATGCTAATGTACGAGGGCAGGATGGGTTTAACACCTTTGGTAGACAGAACCAATACCAGATGTCTAACTATGTGCAGCCTGATTTCCAAGATTCTGCTTATGCATAGGATTGCCTAGGATGGGGTAAGGAATCAGTTGAAGTTCCAGTAGATCAGAGGGGTCTCTATGTTACAGCACATGTTTTAGGTTCTACTGATCAGTTTCTGGTTGATGCAGGAGCTACTCGTAGCGCCTTGTCTAAACAATTGGTTCCAAGGGCTCCCCTGTCTGGCTTAACCATTTCATCGATAGGTTTCGATGGAAAACTTTCCCCTAGCCCATTGTCACAACCACTTGCATTCCATGTTTATAAATTTACTGCTCCATGTCCATTTTTGCTTTCTCCAAATACACCAGACAATATTGTGGGTCTTGATATGCTCAAGTATTTTAGGGCTACAATAACGATGCTCTCCTGAAGGGGTGTGTGTTATTTTGAATGATAATAATCCTGTGATGGAAAGAGTTTGTCTTGTTAAAGAGGATATTACATTAGCTTCACTCCCTAGTACTTTGTGGGCTACTTCAGATACTGATGTGGGACAAATGATTATTCCACCATACATATTAGTGTCAAGGAGGGAGCTGTATTGCCACGTTTGCCTCAATACAAAATTTCACAGGAGGGCGAAGAAGCACTCACACGAATTGTGCATGATCTTATTGCAGTTGGAGTTGTTGAGGAAGTTCAGTATAATGTTTGTAACAGTCCGATTCTTCCTATTCTGAAAAAGGATACTGATACTAGGATTTACCGATTCATTATTGATTTACGAGAAGTGAATAAGATTGTGGTACCACAATATCCTGTGGTATCTGACATCATAACACTTCTTACTTTGGTTCCCACGACAGCAACTACGTTCTCTGTGCTAGACTTGAAGAATGCTTTCTTTTCGATCCCTATTCATCCTGACAGCCGATATTTGTTTGGTTTTACTTTGAATGAACGATCATTTAGATCTTGCAGAGTTCCTCAAGGCTATACTGAGAGTCCTAGTATTTATAGTCAAGTGTTAAACAACAACTTGATTCGTTTGTTTTGCCTGAAGGTGTGGCTCTCATACAATATGTCGATGATATTTTGTTGGCAGCTGATACCTCTGAGCAATATGAAAAGTGCACTTTGTCCTTACTTTCTTTTCTTGCTTCACACCATCATAAAGTGTCACAAAAGAAATTGCAATATTGTAGACCAAAGGTAACCTATTTAGGTCACCTTTTGTCTAAGGAGGGCCGTGCATTTACATCAGATCGTATTCAAGCAATTTTAGACACACCAGTACCCTCTACTCAGAAAGATGTTCGTGCATTCCTTGGTCTTACTTCTTTTTGTAGGCAATGGATATTAGGGTTTTCACACAATGTCAAACCTTTGCTAGCACTTTTGACTAAAGATACTCCAATGCCCCTCACATGGACAGATGAATGTGAGACTGCTTTCCGGCTGCTACGACAAGCCCTTTGTTCAGCACCAGTGTTAGGTACTCCAGATTACACGAAGCCTTTTGCACTTTACGTACATGAGAAAGATGGATATGCATTGTCAGTTGTAGTACAGATACATGGCAATAAGCAGCGTCCCTGTGCATATTTTTCAGCACTACTTGATCCTGTTGCTTAAGTGTTGCCTGGGTGTTTTCGTTCAGTTGCGGCAACAGCTGTGTCAATACGTCAGAGTTAAGGGATAGTTTTGTCATCTAAGCTGTTGGTGTTAGTACCCCATGCGGTTGATGCTCTTTTAAATCAAACAAAGACGCAACATTTAACTAGCGCTCGCATGACAGGATATGAATTGACATTGCTGGCTCCTCACATTACACTGAAAAGATGTGCAACACTAAATCCAGCCACTTTGTTCCCATATCCGGTGACTCAGTCACAAGAAACACATGATTGTATATTCCTTACCGTAGAACAGACAAAGGGTCGTATTGATTTGCAAGATACGCCCCTTCCAGATGTAGACGGGGAATTGTGGGTTGATGGGTCTTGTTTGAAGTTGCCAGACGGTACGACCTTAGCTGCATATGCAATCACCACAATACACACTGTAGTGGAGACAGCTCATATACCACAGAAGTCAGCTCAAGCAGCTGAACTAATAGCTTTGACATGAGCATGTGAGCTTAGTACTGACTCATGTGTGAACATTTATACAGACAGCTGCTATGCTTTTGTAGTGGCTCATGATTTTGGTTTGCTTTGCAATGAGAGAGGCTTTCTCACATTCCACTGGATGCAGATAATGCACGGAGAATTAGTGCATAACCTCTTGACTGCATTGACATATACAAAGAAAATAGCTATTGTGAAATGTAGTGCACATAAGAAAGTGACTGATAAGATAGGGCAAGGTAATGCCCTTGCGGACCTCGTAACACGTGAGACTGCGATGCAGCAAAGTACTACTTGTATGTATGTAGTGAAGTCACAAGCTGAACGTTGGCATAATGCTAGACAAGACGTATTAGATATACAGAAATCTGCTTCTGTGAAAGAACGTGAGCAATGGTCTGAAGAAGGAGAATTGGATGATGAGGGGTGTTGACGGAATAAGCAGATGGATAAATGGAAATTCCCTATAGCTTTTGTACAACCTATGGTTCAGATGGCACATGGGCTGGCACATGTTGGAGCGTCAACAATAACGAAGTTGCTTATGCAAGTTTGGGAGCACACAGAAATTTCCAGTACAGCTAAGAGAGTAGTACAGTCTTGTTTGATCTGTTTATAATACAATCCTGGAAAAGGGACACAAACTCCTACTGGAGGGTTTGCTACACCAACTGCACCTTTCGAAGTTCTACAAATGGATTATATTCAGCTTGAAAACTGCAACAATTTAAAGTATGTATTGGTGGTGGTATGTGCCTTCAGTAAATGGATAGAGGCGTACCCCACAAAGGATACCCCACAATAATTTGGTGTTTGCAGACTCTTATGGAATGATAACGGACCTCATTTTGTTGGGGAAGTCATTAAGTATGTCCTGAAAGGATTAGGGATCAAACAGAAGTTCCATGCGGTTTTCCACCCACAATCAGCAGGGTTGGTGGAAAGGTATAATGATACTTTGAAGCTGAAGTTAGCGAAGATACAGGCTTCCACATCTTTAACTTGGCCGGATGCATTACCGTTGGAATTATTGTCTATTAGGTCAGTGCCACACTCTCAAACAGGCCTTGCCCCCTATGAAATAGTATTTGGAAGGCCAATGAACATTTGGGGAGTTCCTAAGCCAAATTCTGTATGTGATGTACCTTGTGTCATGATGAATGATTATTTGCCACAGTTAACCAACAATTTGGTTTCTATTCATCAACAGGTTCAAGAAGCACTTCCTGACAGATCTACAGGTGAAGGCCATGAACTCTGACCTGGTGACCAGGTGATGATTAATTCCTTTGAAAGATCAAGCAGCTTGGAACCAAGGTGGCGAGGCCCAGAGCAGATGCTCCTTGCGACGAGGACAGCAGTTCGAGTGACGAACCGTAAGAATTGGGTCCATAGCACTCACTGCAAGAGAGTGCTACCTACCTTGGTGGAACCTGCTGTGCTGACTGATCATCAAGAGATCTTGACTACAGAGAAAGGCCGTGCTATATCACCTGACGAATCTGCAGAATTCTTCCCGGACCATACGATTTCTGGAGTGTTGCAATATAATTTGAGACTAAGGAAAGAATCTGTAGTGCTAGAGAAAACTGGTTGAGCTACCGCCCTGGGTTAGTGAAACGGAGAGCCAATGTGGCAAGGGGGGGATCAGCTATGCATTAGAGTAGTGACACCCGTCTTGGCCTGTGGTGAAGAAATCAGCGGCTGCCCAGGGATAAGAGCTCCAACGATTGTTTTTAATTAATTTGTGGAAGGGTCGATTATCACTGTTGCTAAAATGAATAAAAAAGTGATTATTAGTACTATGGGGTTTGTTGTTGTTTTGGTGGTTATGGCAATAATCACCTGGTTTGTTGAAAAGATGGCTCCTGCTCGTGAGTTTTTTGTTGCCACTACTCCAGTACCAGAGGATCACTATTACTTTACGCTTGCCTATCATGAGCAGAAGCACTGTCAATCGTACTTCAATAATACTTTCATTCAGATGTTGCATCATACTCATAATGCTACAAATACTACTAACTGTTGGGTATGTGGAATGTTACCTGCGCATCAAAAGAAAGGAGGAACACCTTTCATTCCTCTTCCTTTTTCACACAATGGTTCTTGTCAATCTAGGTATACGCTTTTGTTTGCATCTGGGAAACATACAGAAGGCGGACTTCTTTTTTGCATTAATAAAGTATGCTACCAAGACAAAGATGGGTACCCCCAAGCCAAAGGAACTAAATGGGAATGGGAAGTGTATCAACTGGACAATGTTTCAATACCATATGTCTTCACAAATATAAGAGACTCTGACAAGAAAGAACAATTTGTGATTTCTGTTACAAAAACTAAAGCAGATTTATGTATACGTAGCATTGGGCGAATTCCAGTGGGGATAAGCGATTGTACCTTGATTTTAACTATTGAGGGTGTAAATAATAGTAGTTTTACAGCTTCACATAATACATATTTTGTTTGTGGTAACTATCGATATTACCAACTACCTGTTGGGTGGTCAGCTGTGTGTTCTGTATCTTTTCTATTACCCCCTGTATTTTTGGCACCTGCATCATATCACCAAGATTTTAAACTGTTCAATGACATAATTAAAAATAGATATAAAAGGACAATAAGTACAAATGAGGTAGACCAAAAGGACACTAGCCTGCAACAATATGTTGATTTTAATTTAGGGTTGTTCTTCTTTGTGGGTGCTGCGTTAAACAGTAGGAAAGTGAGACGATTGACTAGGGTTGTGGAAGCTGTCACCAATCAGGCAGCTCTGGCACTTGGGAATATTGCTGAGGAGCTCCAAATTGCAAGGATTGTAGCACTCCATAATCGTATGGTACTAGATGTGATATTAGCTGATCAAGGTGGTGCATGTCGCCTCATCGGTAGTAGTTGCTGCGTTTTCATTCCAGATCACTCATCTTCAGTATATGATGCAATATCTAAATTGCATAAAATTGCTGCAGAGATTCACACAGAGACTGGTACTTGGACTTTTTCTGGATGGTTTTGGGCTCTTGTTTCCGCTTGGGGCTGGAAACTACTGAGTATCCTGTGTGTAATGATTGCAATATTTTTCACATGCTGTATCTGTATTCAGTGTGGTCCAATGTTCTGCTCCATGTGTGTTACTGCTTGTATGCCTACTAAAAGAGATATTACGGAAATGAAAGCACAACATATGTTAGATAAGGAAATAGCTGAAATGATGAGCTTAAATATACAAGATGAGTATTTAGATTATCCCAGAAAGACGAATGTCTTCAGCTAATGCTGAAAGGGTTGTCTGTTGTAATTTAGTAGCGATTAGATTAAGCATTAGCAGAAGACATCTTGTATTTAGCAACTATTGTGAACATTTCACGGAATCCATTTGTATTCATGGCAGCCATTTTCTCTGCCACATGCTGCCATGTGCTTGCCATGTGCTCTGTCCTAACTTCCTGTTAACTACTCTTGAAAATCTATCTAATGACAAGTTATATTTAGCATCCTCCACTTTCGCACATGCCCAGTAAGGTCTGCAGCTGTTAGTAATTAGTAACAGACAGTAATGTGTCTACTAGTCCTTGAAAACTGTTAGCCCCTCCTATCTGTCGACTGTGCATTTCCATATGACCTGATATGTATATAAGTCTTGCTTCTATAATTGTACCACCTTCTTTTTAGCCCCTGCATGGATATAAAAGGACCATGCTCTCTTAGTTCAGTGTGCTACTTCAAACATTACCGAAGGGTGCTGTTTGAACTGTAGTACCACCTCTTGAGGTTTAATAAACGTTGTCTTTTATTTAAGTTTCTGTGCCAACTTCTGCCTATATGGTCTAAGGACTTTGTGCAGAGAAGGGCGACCCCCTTGCACTAGTAGGCCTTGCTGAGGCTTACTTCGACAGTGTGGGCCCTAAGGGTTGCTGTGTGGCTAACTGTTGTCACTCAATATTTGCAGGTGACTCTGGTTACCCCAACCTCTCATGGCTACTGACCCCTGTGAGGAAACCCAGGACAAGGGCAGAGGAACGTTACAATGAGGCACATGGGCAAACAAGAAGAATTCTAGAGATGACCTTTGGCCTCCTGAAGTCCAGTTCTCGTTGCCTCCATCTAACAGGTGGATCCCTGTACTACTCTCCCAAGAAGGTCTTCCAGATAATTGTGGCATGCTGTATGTTGCACAACCTATGCCTTTTGTCGCCAGGTGCATTTTCTGCAGGAGGATGAGGCCGGAGATGGCCATGTGGCAGTAGCGGACCCTGTGGACAGTAAAGATAAGAAGGCAGAGGATGAGGATGAGGACAACAGAAGTGCAATAATTCAACAATACTTCCAATGACACACAGGTGAGACAGTGTAACTTCACATTTAAATGACTGTTTTGTGTTTGACATTGTCACTGGCAGGCTGATTTTCCCACTTCTATGGCCACTCACTGTACCCTTTGGCATTTCTATTTGCAGATATTTGTGCCCCACTATCCCTCCTGGTGTGTTGACTGCAGCCAACTACAGGTCATTCCTACGTATACATTACTGTACAGTTGATTTTGAATGTTTAAACCTTGTTAAGCGAATACATACATAAATCATTTGACATACTTCATACTTGTGTTTTTTCAAATGGTGTTTATTTAAGTGCTAAGAAGTAGAGGGGGATGTGCAATGGGCTGGGGTGATGGTGGAGGAAAGTCCAGGGTAGAGTCTAGTCTATTTGTATCACAGGTGCATTGTCCAAGGGGGGCATGGAAAGGGGAGCAATGACAGTTCAAGGTAGACAGGATGACAGAGTGGGACACAAGAGTGACAATCAGGAGAGTCTTATTTCCTGGCAGGGGTCTTGGCAATAGTCTCTGGCTTCTGCCTGGATCGCAGGGAACGTTTGTGGGGTGGTTCTCCTTCTGCAGGGGGAGGGGTGCTGGTGGCCTGTTGGTCCTGTGGCGGGCCTCCTGTCCAATAGCGGCAGCAGAGGTGGAGGGATGTTCATCGGTTTGGCCAGTGGCAGAGGTCCAGTGGGGTGCCACTGCCTCCCTCATATTGTTGGCCTGTCTCCCAGCACGCCAGCAATAGAGACCAGGGTGGTGATGATGTCCTTCAAGTCATCGCTGATCCCCAGGTACTGTCCCTCCTGCAGCTGCATGTTCTCCTGCAACTTGTTCAGTATCAGGCCCAGCATATCCTGGGAATGTTGGTATGCTCCCAGGATCGTGGTGAGTGCCTCCTGGAGAGTCAGTTCCCTGGGCCTGCCCTCCCCCTGTCACACAGCAGTCCTCCCAGCTTCACTGTTTTCCTGTGTCTCTGTCCCCTGAACTGTGTGCCGACTGTCACTGGCCCCAGGTCCCTGATCGTTCTGTGTTTGTGGGGTGGCCTGGGGTCCCTGTAGTGGGAACACACTGCTGATTGACGTATCCTGGGGATGCTGTGGTGGTGTTTCCTGAGGGGGAGGCTCTGTGATAGTGTGAGTGTGTGCCTGGGTAACCGACTGTCCAGAGATCCCTGATGGGCCAGGTTGATCATCCAGATCCAGGTGAGCAGAGCTGCTGTCATCACTGTAGGCCTCTTCTGGGGGGGGCTGGATGTTGCAGGCACCTCTTCTCCGGTGACATTGGCTAGGGGACTTGTGGGAATTTAAATGCAGGGTTATTGTTTCTGAGTGTGACATCATGTGCATAGGTGTGTTGCCCTCTATACTTGTTGTGGCCCTGGCAGATTTGTCTTTGTGTGAGTTGCTAGTTGGTGGGCTAGGTGATTCTTTCCAGTGTGCATGCAGTGGTGGTAATTGTCCATGCAGGTCTGTGAGGGGTGTCCATGCATTGGTGTTACATGCAGGGCTTGGTATTGGGATGGGTGGGTTGTGATGGTGGGGTATGTGGGAGGTGGTGAAGTGATGGGAGTGAGGGTGAGGGTGGAGATTTGTGATGGCATGCAGGTGGGGGGTGATAGTAATAGAGATTTGATTTACCGGAGTCCAGTCCTCCTCCTACTCCTGCCAGGCCCTCAGGATGCATGATTGCCAAGACTTGCTCCTCCCATGTTGTTAGTCGTGGTGGAGGAGGTGGGGGTCCACCGCCAGTCCTATGTACAGCTAGTTGGTGTCTTGCTGCTGTGGAACACACCTTCCCCCGTAGGTCGTTCCATCTCTTCCTGATATCGTCGCTTGTTCTTGGGTGCTGTCCCACGGCGTTGACCCTGTCCATCATTCTCCTCCATAGCTCCATCTTCCTAGCAATGGATGTCTGCTTCACCTGTGTTCCAAATAGCTGTGGCTCCACCCCGCTGATTTCCTCCACCAGGACCCTTAGCTCCTCCTCAGAGTCTGGGGTGTCGTTGTGGTGCCATTGGTGTATTGTGAGTGGTATGGGTGAGGGTGTGTGGTGTGATGTGTTGGGGTGTGTGATGTAAGGTGCCTGGATGGTGTATAGGTGATGATGTTATGTGGCTCTGGTTGTTTGGGTGCTCTTGCTGCATCTCTCTCTGTTGGCAATGGTTTGTAGTCGTAACGGGTTGTGGGTACTGTGGGTGTGTGTTTTATAGTGGTGTGGGTGTGTTGGTGTGGTGTGTGTATGTGTGTCATGTGTGTGTATTTTCAATTGTCCAATGTGGTGTAGTTTTGTTTGAGTGTGTGTATTTTGAGCACGGCAGTATGTACCGCCAATGGTTTACCACCATTAAATGTCCGCCTTGGTGATTCGTGGGTCAAAATGCTGTGGGCGTAGTTCTGTTGGTGTAACGGGTGTGGGTTTTGCTACAGCCAGTTTATCACTGACCTTTGGGCTGGCGCACTTGTGTGTGTGGCTGTATAGTGATGCATTGGTATGTGTGTGTCATAATATGGTTGGCAGTTATCCGCGGCGGCGGCATTATGTTGGCGGCAGTCTGCATGGCGGTAAGTGGGATTTGCCACCAATGTCATAATGAGGGTCTTATTATTGTATATTGCACTTCGTAATGGTGGCCACTATATCAGTCACTTTTTAAAGCTGCACGTTTATTTTTCTAACTCTCGTTTTTAGTTAAGCGTTGAAGTACACCTTATTTCTCATTGTTTTAGTGATTCATTTTTATTGATGTTTGCTCTCTAACATGATCCAAGGTATGTTGACACACTAAAGGTCTTTTCTGCTGTAGTACCGGTGGATAACCAAAACCTATTCATCTATGTAAACTAATAAAAATAAAATGCTTCATATTGTGTTCAACCATCTCCAGATGGCAGTGGCATGGAAGATGCTGGGTGCTTTCTTTAAACGGGACAGTGCTAATGCGCTAAATCATTTAAAGTATTTACTTCTGATTTGGTAAATAGTTGCTACATGCGATCATGCTATGATGGAATCTGCAGTCTTAGCTAATTTGTCATCCACTATTTTGTATAAGAACCCCTTGATTCTGGGGTTGAGTCAGATTTTCCTGAAGATGTTTGAGCTTTTATTGATGCTGATTGTGGTGCTGTCTGGCCCTTTTTTGATTTTGCTTCTCATTTGGGACTTAGAAAAATTTCTAATTTTTGACTGTTTTGCAATAACTTTGCATTTGAGCATTTATGGCCATTCTGTACCATTTTATTCTGAGATTTTTGTAATAAAACTCTTTAACTTTACCTTATGATCTAGAACTTAATTACTGAGTATTCCCAGATACTTATTTTGATATTCTGCTAAAATAATGTCGGGAGGGTGTCTTTTTACTCAATTACTTTCTTTGGAAAAACCATATGAAGTAGAATTTCAGTTTTTTTAAAATATTGTGGTATTCTTAAACAGTGGGGTATTTTTTTCTGCTCCCGCAATGTAATAGACACTCCATGTTCAGTGCATCAACCTGGTGTCTGCGAAGTTGATACAGAACATCCAGAATGTTGCCCCATTTCCTTGCAGGTGCATGAAACACAGGAGTTCACTTTTTTTTTTTTGCTTTTGATTTGTGTTCTGGAACAATTTTAAGAACCTTGCTTGTGTGTGAAGATAGGCAAAGTAATCTATTGTGGATGGAAGGCTGCAACTCTATTTTGCTAGCGTATCTGTGAAAAGGTGTTTTTTCTATTTAAACTGCATTGTTTTGGTTAGGAGTCCTGCTGCTGTGTTTGTGTTTTGAGCTTAGCAAGCATCATCTAGGTTTCTGGTGTAATTGCTTTATAGTGGGAGAAACATATTTTTAAATATTTGCTCATACCAATGTGAGATGGCTATTATTATTGTGAGATTACTAGTTGTTTGTATCAGTATTGTGTAACATTTGATTATTGGACCTTGTGTGCTTTCAATTCATAAAATAAATATATATAATAAAGAAGAGATCTTAGTATATGTGCTGTATAGAACACAGCTTTGGCTTGGCATTCTTACTTTATTGCAACTGTGATCATTGTGTTGCAGTTCACCTGAACTCACCCCACACACTAACCTTGAGTTTACGTCTGCTTGTTAGCCCACATGTACCAGGAGTCAAGGAGGGTTAATTGTGCCCCACTTTTTTTGTTACTAGCTCAATATCTTTGGCACTGGCTGCTAAGGATGAAGGGCTTTATCGCTTTCAGAGAGCCCAATAGCTACCGAAACTACCCACTCTAAAGAACCCAACCTCATAATCTAGTAACATAATCAAAACTCTTTGAAATTACTTACTAGTGCCTAAGTGACCATTGTAAATCTATATCCATGCAACAAAACAGGATATAATTTATAGGCAAGGTTGACATGCTGCTGTTTTGTACATTTACTTTCCCTTTCATGAGACAGAGGAAAACATATCTCTCAGTGGCAGATGAAGATCTTATTAGAAGACTTTCCTTTACATATAAGCAATCCATGTAAATACAAGATTTCATCTCTTTACAATTATTAGTAACAGTAGAAATTTTGAAAATTAATGTTGAATGTTTCCTTTCCACAGTAGTGAATGTCTTTTAGAGAAAACAAAAATGCTGTTGTAAACATTATTGAACGGATTATAATTATAAAGTGATACTGTTTTTCTGACACTGAGTGTTAGATGTTTACATTGAATGAAACTATTTAGTTCCTTGATTTCTAAATGAGGGCATTTAAAAAATAATTTTTAAGATAAACTGCCACTGATCTTGAATGCATTTTACAGTATTTGGGCTGAAAGTGCTATTGTTTTTCATTTGTGTTGTGAGTGTGTGAGGTTTTGGCAGCGCTTCTCAGGAATTAGTCACACTCTAGTTAGGGACTGCACTTTTTAATACTTATTTTTCTTAAGGTATCTCAATGTAAACATCAGATGATGATCAATGCTTGTCCTTTTTTTCTTCTTTCTTCCAGGTTCCAAGGAGGAGGTCCATTTGTTGTTCCTTAAAGAGCACAGTCAGTAGTAATGAGTATTTGGTTCTCTTTCTTAGTTTAATACCATCACCAGAAACACCATGAGAGTGCACTGAAAGCTCAAATGGGTGGATGGGAGAAAAATTAAAGTTTGTTTGCCTTTCAGGTCTGGGAGGAAAAAGAAAAATATAAAGAAATGTATACGGTGCCCGAATAGGATTTCGAGGCTTGTGCTCAGCCCTTCCCTGGAATGCAAGTTAAAGCCCCCTCCAACTCATGCTCTTTTTTTTCTCTGTTAGAACTGCTGGGATGGTCGGATAGCCACAAGTGTCTTGCCCAGTCGCCACACTCGGCCACCCACTTGATGCAGCTACGCTCCTCCTGAAGAGTGGTGAAAAGTTGCAGCTTCACAGCAAATGGCCTCCTGAGTAGCCTTCCCTGTTCTGGCTCAAAGCAAAGGGGGCTGTTACCACTGTCTTCTTCAGCTCCAGTCGGCCCTGGAAGATGTTGGAGCATCTGTTCCTCTTCCGGTCACTCAGAGCTGTTCTCTCCTGGCTCTACCTCCGGTTGCCACTGCAAAGACCGTGTCTCCAAGTCCGGCCCCTTTTTTTTCCTGATGCCAGGGTCAGCACCAAGAAGTTATCCTCTAGCTGCTCCTCCTCTTTAGAACGTAAACTTCCCTTACAGAGATGGTGTTCATCCTGCAAGGGAGAAGAGGGACATATTGAGATCTTGTTCTCCTGGTGATTTGGCAGTCTGACAGAATGATAGTAGTGTTTGACGCCTGAATACAATATTTTATTTTATTTTCAATTATCTGGATTCTGTTGTGTTATAAAATCAAATCAGCTATGTAAATTAGTAAGGGGGGTGTTATGTTTGTTCAGTGTTCAAGACGATCCGTGGGAAGGTGACTGGAATCAAGTCCCAAGCTTTGACAATGTGAGGCAATTTGCAAATGTTCAAGGACTGAGAGCCAGCT
Organism: Pleurodeles waltl; assembly: GCF_031143425.1. Lineage (NCBI taxonomy): Eukaryota > Metazoa > Chordata > Amphibia > Caudata > Salamandridae > Pleurodeles > Pleurodeles waltl. Next base: position 516,394,806 of record NC_090437.1, on the reverse strand, counting down.
CCCCCGTTGCTGCAGATCAGCAAGCCTTCCAGACTATGCAGGTCATGCTCTTTTCTCTTTGCCACTCTTTGCCACCTCTGTCTCTGTTATTATGTACATTTGTTGCATTTCTACTTTGCCTCCTCTGTTGTTTGTATTTTGCCTCTGCTGTTACCCTCTTATATGAAAATTCTATAGACTATTTTTACCACTGTTGTAGCACTGTTGCTATGTTGTCACACCATTAGTATCCCTCGCTGTTGTTATTTTAGCTTGTTGTATCTTCCTTGCTTGCACTGATACATTGTATCACTGCTGTTTTTCAGAGCCAGCTCGTCGTGCCGCTCACTCTTTTCCAGATGTATTTTTCTGCCACCTCTCGCCACCGCGCGCCTCTCCCGGGACCTACTTAATTGAGGCCACAGCCTGGCCACGCTTTGGCATGCGAAATGTGCCTCAAAGGCAAACCTATCTGTACTCATCTATGCCTGGACCATTCCCAGGGCCAGGAACCTTGGCCGTTCCATAACCCACAGATACATCACATTCAAAATCTGAGCACTGTACCCTGAAACCTGCAACAGCAACTCCGCCTACACCTTTTCTCAAACAACAGCAGGAAACTTTTACAAGCTGGAACTATCACATCACTTGGAACACCGGAGCACCCATGCACCACCAACAACACCACTGCCATCATGAGTTCCGTCCACTTAGTATCACCTATGGACTCCTGTTTCCCCCACATCTACACCCTCAGGAGCAAGATAATCAGCAATAAACTCATCACCAAACTCAACGCATCCATCACCACAGCCACCATTCCTGAGGAATGGAAACACACAGCAGTCAAACCTTCACCTCAAGAAACCTTCCGCCGACTCCAGTGAACTCATGAAGTATCTTTCTATCCCCCTGTTCCCTTTACCCTCCAAGGTTTTCATAAAGGCCATCAACTATCAACTTATGGAACACCTGGAAAGAAACAACCTGCTGGACACCCCTCAATCCAGATTCCACTCCAATCTCAGCACCGAAACTGCCTTGATCACATCCCCTGATGACATCAGAGCCCTTCTTGACTGGTGATACAAGGTGGCCATGATCCTCCTCGACCTATCAACAGCCTTCAACACTGTATCCCATCACACCCTCATTTAAAGACTTCACCACATCAGAATCCAAGGAGATGCAGTCAAATGGTTGTTGTCCTCCTTCTTCACAGGAAGAACCCAGAGAATCCACCTACCTCCTTTCACCTCAGAACCTCATTTGTGGTGTCCCTCAAGGCTCATCCCTCAGCCCAACTCTGTTCAACACCTACGAAACCCTGCTAGCCAGCATCATCAGAAACCACGGACTAAACATCATATCCTACGCAGATGACACTCTGCTCATCCTCTCTCTCTCAGAAAACCCGTCCACCACCTTGACCAATTTCCACAGGTGCTTGGCAAGCATTGCTGACTGGATGAGAGACAACTGTCTAAAACTTCACACAGACACAACGGAAATGCTGATCTTTGGGAATGACACCTCCCTGTGGTGCGAAAATGATGTGATTACACCTGTTTGTGTAATTGGGAATAGTTTGGCACAGGGAAAATGAATTTAGTGAGCTTGAACAGCTGCTACCTGCTTTTGTTCATATTCAGTTACATTAAGTGCTATTTTCTCAGTGCAAAATGCATCCTCTGATTAATTTTGGATGCAGGGTGCATTTTGCGGTAGGAAAATAGTGCTGAATGCTAAGTTGATTTCCTTGCCTATTCTCCATAATGTTGCATAACTTTTCTCTAATTTTGCATAACTAAGCCACAACAAATTAGATGAGTTACGTTCCCCTGTAGTTTTGGAGAGCATTATGTGTGCATGACTTTGCCGGTGGTGAGGGAGATGTGGGCTTAAGGCCAGTGCTGCCAACTTTAGTACTGGGGAACTCGGTTTGAGTCCTGGCCTCGTTTCAACATGCTGTGATTCTGGGAAAATTACCTAATCTATCCCTGCCCCAAAAAAAAGGTATAAAGTAATCTGGTGCTCAGGTACAGTGCTCTAATGCTGTTTGGTGGAGCTCATTTTTTATAAAACTGCAACAAAAAATATTATCAACAAATTCTGTGCCTTTCACAAGGCAGTGCAAAGTACAGCACTGTGTGCCCCACTACATGTCAGCACCATCACTCTCATTTTAGGCCCATTGGACCAGCAAGCTTTATCAAGGTTTATTCTTAATGTCTTTCTGTATTCACGGAAGTGAGTGATATAGCACTTACTATTGTTGTGCTGAGGAACTCTTTAAAGTTTCGAAACAACATGAAAAATAAATATTTTAATGATAATCCAAGCATATTCATGTTGCAATATCACAATAAATATGATATTAGCAGTTTCCTCGGAATACAAACAGGGTGTGATAGTTTAGGTTTATGATTTTTCAACCAATTGATTACATTTTATAAACTACATAAATTGTAGGGGAGAAATGTGTGTAATTTCCTATTAGAAACATTATGCAAAAGAAAGTGAAATGCAAATCTTACATTTACCTCTATATTTTGCTGCAAATTTATCCTCACATGCATTCTGTTCATTCACGTTGAATAGGATTTTTTTTCCCAAATGGACATGAAATTACACAACATGACATAACAACTTAATTTCAGGTTTTTTGGGGAACAAATGTATTGAGAAATGTCAGAAATTTTGTAAATGTACTTACGATTAATGAAAATTTGCAAGGCCTAATAAATTACAGTGCTTGCTATTTATCGATCATTCAGCAGGTTTATTTCTTTGTATCCATGAATGCTAGCATGTGCATTGTCTTACAATTATTTTATCTTAGTGCCTTCTTTTTGATTGCAGATGTTTTAGAACTTACTTCTAGTATGGGTACTGGATTTCTTTGGATAATAATGTTTTTTTTTTTTAATGTTGATGACAATCATTAAGGGTCTGATTTAGATTTTGGCTGATGGGTTACTCTGTTATATTGGTGACGGATTATCCCATCTGCCAAAATATAAATCCCATTATTTCATATGGGATTTAAATTTCAGTCAACTGGATATCTGTCACAATTGTTACAGAGTAACCCGCCCACCAAAATTTAAATCAGCCTCAAAGTGTTTATTTTGAATGACAATTCCCCCTATTTTGAACTACCTTTTCTCCTGATTACGCCATAATGACTTGATTAAACTCAGCTGTTTGTCTCATAGCAGCTAATATCAGAATCGTCCTCCATAACTTTAAAGCAAAAAAAAATACAAACTAAAGTGAAGAATAGGTAACTAAAAGGACATGTACCTATCTTCCACACTAATAAAAAGAATGGAGTAGTGAGGAAAGGGGCAAAAGTAAACTTAGCTGACATTTATTCCAGGGCTGCACCTCTATTCTTAAATCCAAGACAATAAGAAATGAGAGGGCTACACTAAAAGTAAGATTAGAAAAAAAGAAGCATATGTCTTTAAGCAGCGATCACAAAACTTCTAGTCGTTTTATTAGGTTATCTGTGAACTGAAGGAAAATCCTACTTAAAGAAACTTGTTTTGATGAGCCTTTTTCGTTGAACAATGTATATTGATTTTGTAACCCAGAATAGATTTCACAAGGCTGATGATAACAACCTGGTAAAATGATTTTTTCAGGCTGTGCTTTTTTCTACCCTGTTTTTAAAGGCTGTTCTCATTAATCCCTAACCCCGCCACACCTTTATAGTTTCCATTTTTAAATCTTTTTTAAAGGGCTGTCCACCCCTAACCCCCACAAGCCTTTCAGCCTTACCTCTGCCTTTAAACATTCTCTAGCCATTCCACCTTCTATTCCCCCTACAAGAGGACTACGTTTTTTTTGCAAAGCCCTCCTAGCAACCTCCATGCCCCATCCTCAACTCCCTCCCCTTTTTCCTTCATACCTTTTCATCCTGCTCTACTTTTCTTTGGTGTCTGTGTTATCATCATCTTCACTAAGGGGTCACTGCAGAAATATAAAAGAAAGACTACCACAGCAATGTTTGAATAAATATCCATTATTACAACTCTGATTGTAATAGGAATTGTGAGGTTTTCTTTTTTTTTAACCATATTCAATCCCCAGCTGGTACACCTCTTCCATTAACCCCATTGCTGCGTGCATTGGCCACTGGCTGGTGCACGCACACCCTCCCTGGTGTGGGTCACGAGCAGTGGCCGACACGAGGGAGGGTTTTTTAAAAATCCTCCGGTGCTCGCACTAGAAGAGTTTTGTTTCTAATTTAATCCCCATCGGGAGACATGGAAGAGCTTCTGTGTCTCCCCTGAATCTCCCACCTGCCCTTCTATGACATCAGCATGGCGCGAGGCATGCTGACATCACAATTTGTTTTCCCAAATAGATCCGGAAGCAGAGGTAAGGCTACTTTCTGCTCTGGTGGGAAAAGGGCTCCAAAAGGGCCTTCCCAGCCTTCATGAAGGTCTCTTTTGAAAGGGGACAATGTATATTATATATATATATATATATATATATATATATATATATATATATATATATATATATATATATATATATATATGTGTATAGAGAGAGAGAGAGAGAGAACGAGCGAGAGCAGTTTTGTCATTGCATGTGTGGTTTCCCTTGGGGCTGCGATACTTGGATAATAACATCAATTAGGCCAACTGTTTATCCATTTTTTATTGGTGAGTGAAGTATGTGGGTATGAAAGATGGTTGAGAGGGAGTTTTCATATTAAGTCCATTAATTGTATTAACTCAGATTCAGCATTTATTGATCAATAATAAAACTGTGATATCAAATATCAAGTATGTATATGTTTACTATTGCCTATGTATGTACACATCTTATTGCTCATAAAATAAAATCACACTACCGGAGAGCAGTAAGAGAGATTAGAAACATGTATTTGGTGGGAACCGTCCCATACTAGCTCCCTATTCAAAAGACTAGTTACCACAAGAAAGTATGGGGTTCACCAATGAAGTGGAGCTCAGTTCACAAGAGATTATCCGTGGACTCCTGGATCTCGCTGGGTTAAGAAGATGCGCGGTGTGGGTGCTGTGTCGGGTGGAAGGGGGGGATTTCCTTTTACGGACTAGGTGGTCTCACACACTTTATAGTGTCATGCTTCATCATTTGACCACCTAGCCCCACCCAGGTAGGATAGTACCACCTGGGCAGACTCAACCTCGCCAATAAAAGAACGGGAGGGAGTGCGTAAATATTTTTATCTGGAGATAATGGGATCCAGCTAAGCTACGGGGATAGAAAAGCACCTAGGAGGTTACCTGTGTGTAGTCTACACTTTTAATAGTAGTAACTGCTGGTGCAACTAAAAACAGGACGGGACACCACGGTGAGAATAAGGACTCACTGAGTCGCCTCACTAAAAATTGGCCAACATGTTTCTGCCCTCTACTAGGAGCTGTGGAAGGTCTAGGGGTATTCTTCAGGGCCTAGGATCCCTAACCATCATGCAAGGTGCAGATAGATGAGCCTCCCCTCATAAAAAGGGGAAGGAAAAATTATGATATATTGATAGAAAGGGACTACCTGTGGCAAGGAACTACCTCGCCGAGGCCTGAAGGGATAGAGAACGTAAGTACATCAACACAACACAGCGAAACACACTATATACTTGAATTAAATATAAATATAAACCTAAAATATAAAATAGAAAGGGTGCCACAGCAAGCCAAAATCATGCAGAGCACACAGTGAAAAAACAGTTCTGTAGAGAAACAATTAACCTTACCCTAATGATTGAGGATATTGGCCTCAGATTCCAGGAGGGGGAGTGTCCCCTTATAGTCACACTCTAGGGGGAGGGTGGGGAAGAAAGAAAGGGAATAGAGACATAGATGACATCTGTCAGGATTTTTTTTTAAAACATATATATATGCTGTATAACACAGTAGGTGTCCATTAATGATGGTGGAGAAAGCATGATGAGCCCAGCCCTCGTTGCGAGCTGGGGGCCCTGGGTATGCCTACTATGGAGAGTCTAGCACACACTGACTAATGAAAATGGCCTGTGAGCGTCAAATGAAATAAACAGTAGAATTTAACTGCCACAAGTAATAAAAAGGTATTCCACATGGGCACAAACACACGAGATTTAACAGTGCAAACAATCAAACATTCAGGCTTCTCTGTGGGGTAGCTGGAGGTCCGCCGTCAAGCAAGTGCTGAAGCACTTACTACATCAAAGGAGGTGCTCGCTGTGCGCCTATCCCGACCCCTCGCTGGACCGCTTGTTGTTTGTGGTCCAGCGAAGAGGCGATATAAATACCCGTTGTGAAATGGAGCACACCTGTATGCAATTGCTCGAGCCGGTTGGAGCCAGGCTCGAGCACCAGGGTGCTGGGCGAGTGACGCTACACGCCGTTTCCAGGGTGCTGGGAAACAGAGTGTCCCGTGTCCGGAGGCGGCGCGCATACGCGCCCGCGCGCCCGTGCTAAGGAGTCTGTGGACTTTGGTCCCCAAACACATCGCGTGTGTGAGATGTAAGAGCCTGCGCCGCGGAGTTGAATCCCCGGCTGCAGGCGGTTCAAATTAGACCGGGAATCCATGAAAGCAACCGTTTATTGGCCACCGAGGTCTACCGCAAACCCACGGACCGGAACAATCTATTACAATTTAAGAGTTTCCATCCTTGATCCCTGACGGAGAATCTACCCGTGGGGCAATTTCTGCGACTACGGCGCAACTGCTCAAATGTTTCAGACTATCATAAGCACGCTGACGTCCTATCCACTAAACTACTAGAAAGAGAGTACCCTAACCACTTGATTAGGAGAGCTTATAAAAGAGCACGTAATAACAACAGAGACCAGCTACTGCTACCCAGAATTAACAAACCAAAGACGGAGCAGATAGTTTGAGTGACTACTTTTAATCCACTATCCAACAAAATCCAAAGGATCATCAGAGAAGGGTGGGAGATCCTGACATCAGGTGGGCTCCCCCTCAAACAACCTCTGCATGCATGCAAAAGAGCCACCAATATACGGGACATGGTAGTCCACACCAGGCCCATGAATAAACTCCTTACAAGACAAACCACCCTATGGCAGATACCACCACCAACCGGCCACCACCCGTGCGGTAACTGCAGTGTGTGTGTAGATTCACACGGATGTCCACCACTGTAGAACTTGGTCTACGAACCCCGTGGCATCTAACGACACTTACAAACTGCAACAGCAAAAACGTGGTATACCTGATCAAATGCCCTTGTGAACTCAAGTACATTGGTATGACAACAAGAAAGGTCAGCACCCGCATCTCTGAGCACAGGAGTACGATAAGATGCAAACGGGATGCTACTAAACTAACAAGCCACTATGTCGCCAAAAACCACTCCCCAGACGACATGCAATGGACGGTATTAGAACAATTGCCACCCACAACTAAGAATATGCCACAGAAGCTACTCTATTATGAGCAACGCTGGGACCGGAGATTACATACGGACACCAGCGGGTTGAATGATGACATCCCATGGTACACATTCAACAATTGACCTCTCCCTCCCAATCCCTCCTGCCCCACGTCAACCCCTGACCTTCTCCTTCCTTTTCCCATCTTTGTTTTTCCCCTTCGCCCCCCCCCCCCCTTTTCTTCCTGGGGTACGCAGTTTCTTTTCCTCCCCTCGGGTTTCACCGCCTCCTTTTCTTCTCCTTCTACTTTGCATCCTTTGTCCTTTTTTCCACTCCTGTGTTCCCTCTGTCCAAACACCCCCCCCCCTTTTTCCTCTTTCTTTTCTTTTCTTTTTCATTTTTCTCTCTCCCCCTCCCCCTCCAGTGATTTTCTTCTCCCTCACTCCCCTTCCTTTCCTCCCCTTTTTCTTCTTTTTCTTCCCCTTCTCCCTCACTCCCCTTCCTTTCCTACCCCCTTTTCTTCCTCTCCCTCCCTCCCCCCTTTTTTCTTCCTTCTCTTCCCCTCCCCTCTTTTCCCTCTGTTTCCCCCTTTCCCCCTTTTCTTCTTCCCCCCTCCCTTTCCAGTGATCTCTTTCTCCAATTTTCCCCTCCTTTCTTCCCTCTTGTTTTTTTTCCCCTCCCTTCCTCCCTCTTGGTTTCTCTTTCCCCCCCTTTCTCCCCCCCCCCAAATCCTCATTCCGGGGCCCGAGCTCGGGTATCTCTTCCCGGCTCTAATTTGAACCGCCTGCAGCCGGGGATTCAACTCCCCGGCGCAGGCTCTTACATCGCAGACCACAATCCCCAGACTCCTTAGCGTGGGCACGCATGCGCGCCGCCTCCGGACATGGGACACTCTGTTTCCCAGCGCCCTGGAGACGGCGTGTAGCGTCACTCGCCCAGTGCCCTTGTGCTCGAGACCAGCTCCAACCGGCTCGAGCAATTGCATACAGGTGCGCTCCATTTCACAACAGGTATTTATACCACCTCTTCGGGATAGGCGCACAGCAAGCGCCTCCTTTGATGTAGTAAGTGCTTCAGCACTTGCTTGACGGCGGACCTCCAGCTACCCCACAGATAAGCCTGAATGTTTGATTGTTTGCATTGTTAAATCTTGTGTGTTTGTGCCCATGTGGATTACCTTTTTATTACTTGTGGCAGTTAAATTCTACTGTTTATTTCATTTTACGCTCACAGGTCATTTTCATTAGTCAGTGTGTGCTAGACTCTCCATAGTAGGCACCTCCACAGCCCCCAGCTCTCAACGAGGGCTGGGCTCATCATGCTTTCTCCACCATCATTAATGGACACCTACTGTGTCATACAGCATATATATGTTTAAAAAAAAAAAATCCTGACAGATGTCATCAATGTCTCTATTCCCTTTCTTTCTTTGCCCCCTCTCCCCTAGAGTGTGACTATAAGGGGACACTCCCCCTCCTGGAATCTGAGGCCAATAGCCTCAATCATTAGGGTAAGGTTAATTGTTTCTCTTCAGGACCGTGTTTTCACTGTGTGCTCCGCATGATTTTGGCTTGCTGTGGCACCCTTTCTATTTTATATTTTATATTTATATTTAATTCAAGTATATAGTGTGTTTCGCTGTGTTGTGTTGATCTACTTACACTCTCTATCCCTTCAGGACTCCGCAAGGTAGTTCCTTGCACAGGTAGGCCCACTCTATCAATATATCATAATTTTTCCTCACCCTTTTTATGAGGGGAGGCTCATCTATCTGCACCTTACATGATGGTTAGGGATCCTAGGCCCTGAAGAATGCCCCTAGACCTTCCACAGCTCCTAGTAGAGGGCAGAAACATGTCGGCCAGTTTTTAGTGAGGTGACCCAGTGAGTCCTTATTCTCACTGTGGTGTCCTGCCCTCTTTTTAGTTGCACCAGCAGTTACCACTATTAAAAGTGTAGACTACACACAGGTAACTGCCTAGGTGCTTTTATATCCCCGTAGCTTAGCTGGATCCCATTATCTCCAGATAAAATATATTTACGCACTCCCTCCCGTTCTTTTAATGGCGAGGTTAAGTCCGCCCAGGTGGTACTATCCTACCTGGGTGGGGCTAGGTGGTCAAATGATGAAGCATGACACTATATAGTGTGTGAGACCACCTAGTCTGTAAAAGGAAATCCCCCCCTTCCACCCGACACAGCACCCACACCACGCATCTTCTTAACCCAGCGAGGTCCAGGAGCCCACGGATAATCTCTCGTGAACTGAGCTTCACTTCATTGGTGAACCCCATACTTTCTTGTGGTAACACATCTTATTGCTCAACATTTACATTATCAGTTTAAGGGTTCCATTCTTGGAACATATACAAGAGGTGGGTGTTTTTTATCCTTTAGTATAGTTGTGTCCCTGTCCCGCTCCTTATTTACTCTTCAAGGTACCCTTGTCTTTGGTTGGTATAAAAAAAGAAGTCTTCTCACAATCTTTTGGGGATAACAGTATTTGCCAATACCCCTTTGTGAGATCTCAGGTGGTAAGATACTTTGCTGATCCTAATTGCTCAATCAGTTTGTCCACTCTGGGCATGGGATAGGTATCAAATGTGGACAGGGAATTCAATTGCCGGAAGTCTATACAGAACTGGGTAGAATCTGTTTTGGGACTAATACGATTGGAGAACACCACAGGCTCATGGAGGGTTCTATAATATCCCCTTCTAACATCTTGTTATCTCATCTTCTACTGCCTTTCTATGGGCTTCGGGAATCCAGTAGGGTTTTAAGCGTACCTGTTTTCCCTCTCCAGTACAGATCCGGTGTTGAGTAAGTGATGTCCACCCCGGGTTTGTAGAAAAAAGATCACTATTATGGTTTATTAAGTATTACTTATGTCCTTTGCTCCTCTGTCAGGCTTTTATTTATGTCAGGTAAGACATCATTCCCTTTCAAGTCTGTTGGGGGACATTGTATTTCAAAGGAGAGATCAATTGTTACTAAGGACACAAGGGTAGGTTCACTAATGGTAGTCTCTCTCTCCTTCCATTCTTTTAATCGATTGATGTGATATATCTGTTCACTTTTCCTTACATAGGGTACTGCTACCTTGTACGTGACAGGAGTCACTCTTTCCGTTACGGTCTATAAACCTTGCCATTTTGCCAAGCGTTTGTTATTTGAGGAGGGGAGCAGTATGAGTACTTTGTCACTTACTTGAAGTTCCCATAGTTTGCTGTTTTGATCATATTGTTGTTTTTGTCTCCTTTGGCTTGTCTCCATCTGCTTTTGTACCTCAGCCCATAACAGTGTTAATTTTCCTTCAAGTTTTGGGCATATTCCAATAGGTCCCTACCCTCATCTTCCGCTCCTTCCCACTGCTCCGCTGCCATGTCTGAGAGAGTCCTAGGCTGTCATCCAAAAACCGGTTCAAAGGGACTATGGCCAGAGGAGGACTGAATATGTGTGTGAATAGCATATAGAACAAGAGGCACCTTTTCATCCCAGTCCTGACCTATACCAGTAATGTTTTTTTCAGAAGTGTTTTAATTGTGCGATTGTATCTCTCTACAAGGCCATCAGTCTGGGGATGATATACAAAGGTTTTTAGTTAACACCTAGCAGGACACATATTTGACCCATTAGTTTTGACATAAAGGGAGTTCCTTGATCGGTCAGTATATCCTTAGGAAAACCAACTTGTGAAAAGAATTTGATCATGACTTGAGGCACCAATGGAGTAGTCATACTCTTAAGCAGAACAGCCTCTGGATATCTAGTTGTGTAATCTACGAGTACCAATAGGTAACGGTGTCCGCGAGAGGAAGTGACTAATGGACCTACCAAATCCATACCTACTCCGGAGAACGGGATCTCAATAATAGGAAGAGGATATAGCAGGGCTTGGTGAGCTCTGGAGTATTGGTAAGTTGATACCGTGAACAAGAGGCACAAAATCTTCGAATATCGGAATAAACACCTGGCAATAGAAACAACTGAGAAGGTAAGTGTCTTTTTTCTCTCTACCATAGTGACCCCCCCCGTTTGACTATGGGCCAAGGGTAGGACCTGGTTTCTAAAAGGAATGAGTACTACTATTTGGGTTCAGATTTATTGGAGGTCTTTACATTCCTGTACAATAACCCCTCTTTTTATCGTAAAGAAGATTCCTACCTTGTCAAGGACTTCCGTGAGGACCTGCACCCATGCATTTTGAAATGTGTGGGATCTTCTCTCTGACTTTCCTTAAAACTCCCCGGTAGTGTCTCGATGCCGGCTACTGTGGGAGAGGAGAAAAGGATACAGGGTAGAAGTGAAGTGTTGTATAACTTCCTATTTTCCCTCTTCTCCCTGCGACTCATTTTCCTCCTTTCCTTACCCCTTTCTAACAAATAAGTATGACAGGGGGCCACGGATAGCCAGTATAAGGTATCTTCCTGACTGACCGCTTTGTTCAATAGGAAGGAGACATTGCTGTAATCAGTGCCTATAATAAGGTCTTCTACCAGTTTGGGAATACCACCTACTTTGAGTAACTCCATCGATCCTTTCCAAACCATCTCTACCTGGGCTAGAGGATAGATTTTTGTCTCCCCATGTACAAATGTAATGGCTGTTTTGTTGTCTTGCTTCCATTGTTGAGGAGCTACCTTCTCTGCTTTAACAACTGACTGTTGACATCCTGAATCACTCAAAGTCTGGGCTGGTTGACCATTTAACTTTATCTTGAGAACATATTTGGAAGCCCTATCAGCGGTGCAGAACACCGTCCCCTTGTACCACCCTATTTCCATGGGTTCTGGACCCTCCTGGGACAGTTCCTAGAGATATGTCCCCACTCTGCACAGCTATAACACTGGGGCTGCTGTGCTACATCCCTCGCCTGAGGTAGGAGCAACCTAGGGACCTCTGTGAGTCCTTTCTGAATATTTTTCCCACTGGGGATTTTTTCTCCTGATTAGGGAACAAGGGTTCCTCGCGGCTGGTATCCTCAGTTTCCTATAGTCTGATGGTAGGCATTGACTAACTCTATGGCTTCAGGCACTGATACATTCACATGCTGTCAGATCCAATGCCTAATAGAACTGGGTAGAGCCCCCAATTATTGTTCCAACAGTATTTTGTTTACTAACTCCCCCTTAGTGGAGTGGATTCCTCAGGTTTTAACCACTGGAGGCCAATGTCTTGGATCCTAAAATACAGTGCCCTGGCATTGTCACGAGTCCCCCATTTCACCCTTCGGAATTTCAATTGATAAGGTTCACTATCATACTCAAAGCTTTCTAATATGGTTCTTTTTTTCTTCATAGGGAGTGGTTCCTCCCAGATTGGCAGCCTGATAAGCTGTCTGTATCTCTTCCGTTAACAAAGGTGCACTATTTTGGCCCCAGCGTTCCTTAGGCCAAGTGGCGGAAACAGCTACTCTCTCAAAGTTCGTAATGAAAGAATCCGGGTCTTCCCCAGCCTGAGGCTTTTGTAGTACGGAGTACGGAGCTTGGGATGTTAGGGTGGACTTTAGAACTCTCTATAGTCTCAGTTAACTTTTGTATCACTGTTTCATGAACAAGTTGATTGTTAGTGGTTATAGTCGCCTGACTCTTTAGGGCTTCTTGTAATTGCCTCTATCCCTTTGCGCCGCTTTCTCTTGCTCTTCCACCTCTCCCTCGATGCTCAAACCCCCCTTCTTCCATTGCTGAGTCTTTTGGTGCCACTGCATGACTCCGGAAGCAGTACTGCTTTCCGGCGGTCCGAACTTCACATGTTCCTCTGGGGTACCATGAAAAGTCTTTGACCTCATGAAGGACTTCCATTGACCATTGTGTTTGATCAGGTTTCCCTAAATGGTTCCTGATCCCAGGACTAATTAGTACACTCACCTTAGTTATCATTATCGCCACAATACATTTTGGATTCTTCCCTGTCGCAGGTACGTGTCCTACCCATACAAGTGAGGTAACATTTTTATAAGGGGGACCTGGGCAAATGATGGGTGAAAGGAGGTTTGTGCCTTCCCTCAGAATCTAGAACTTTCCATCATTGAAATGTGCAGAAAAAGTGGTTTTGGCCAAATGTTGAGGTTTGCAAAGGATTCTGAGTGACAGAACGTAGTGAGAGCCTCACAGGTCATCCTATTCTGGATTCCCCTAGGTGTCTATTTTTAAAAAATGTACAGGTTTGGTAGGTTTCCCCAGGTGCCGGCTGAGCTAGAGGGCAAAATCCACAGCAAGGCACTTTGCCAAAAACACATCAGTTTTCTTTGGGAAAATGTGATGTGTCCATGTTGTGTTTTTGGGCATTTTCCTGTTGTGGACACTAGGCCTACACACACAAGTGAGGTACCATTTTTATCAAGAGACTTGGGAGAATGCTGGGTCGAAGGATGTTTGTGGCTCCCCTCAGATTCTAGAACTTTGCAGCACTGAAATATGAGGAAAAAGTGTTTTTAGCCCAATTTTGAGGTTTGCAAAGGAGTCTGGGTGACAGAATCCAATGGGAACCCCACGTCCCCCCATCCTGGATTCCCCTGGGTGTCTACTTTCCAAAACTGTATAGGTTTGGTAGGTTTCCCTAGGAGCCGGCTGAGCTAAATCCCAAAATCCACAATTAGGCACTTTCCAAAAAACATGCCAGTTTTTTAATGAACACAATGTGATGTATCCTTGTTACGTTTTGGGGCGTTTCCTGCTGCGGGCACTAGGCATACCCACACAAGTGAGGTACCATTTTTATCAGCAGATCTGAGAGAACACAGAATGGAAGAATGAGTGTTATTGCCAATTGTCTTTCTCTACATTTTTGCCATCCAAATGTAAGACAGTGTGTAGGAAAGAAGTAATTTTGCGAAATGCATTGCAATTCACATGCTAATATGGGGGACCCCAAATTCAGAGATGTGCAAATAGCCACTGCTTCTAAACTCCATATTGTATGCCCTTTTTGGAAATACATAGATTTCCTTGATACCTATGTTTCACTCTTCAAGTTTTACCAAATTAATTGGTGTATACCCGGTATACGATGAAAACCCATTAGGAGGTGCAGTTCATTTATTGGCTCTGGGTACCTTGGGTTCTAGCTGAATTTACCACCCCTATGTGTCCCCACAACCAGAAGGGTTCAGCAGAAATAATGGTTAATATTGCCTTAAAAAATCTGCCATAGCTGGAAAAAGTTACAGAAGAAAGCGTAGACCAAAATTGCTGTTTTTTAACTCAATTTTAATAAACTTTTTTTATTTCAACTGATACTTTCTATAGGAAAACCTTGAAGGATCTAAACAAATGTCCCCTTGCTGAATTCAGAATTTTGCCTACTTTTCGGAAATGTTTAGCTGTCCAGGATCCACGATTGGTTTCATACCCATTGCTGTCACTAACTGGAAGGAGGCTGAAAGCACAACAAAATAGTAAAAATGGGGTATGTCCCAGTAAAATGCAAAAACTGTGTTGAAAAATGTGGTTTTCTGATTCAAGTCTATCTGTTCTTGAAAGCTAGGAAGATGGTGATTGTATCACTGTAAACCCTTAATTGAGCCAATTTGCAGGGGAAAAAACAGATGCTTTCTTCTGCAGCACTTTTTTTTCCCATAAAACCCACATTTTAGCCATATTTTGGCTAATTTTTCAGTCTCCTCCAGGGGAACATACAAACTCTGGGTACCTTTAGAATTCCCAGGATGTTGAAAAAAATGGATGCAAATTTGGTGTGGATAGCTTATGTGGACAAAAGGTTATGGAGGCCTAAGCACAAACTACCCCAAATAGCCTAAAAAGGGCTCAGCACTGAGTGGGGGGAGGGCCAGAAGCTAAGGGGTTAAATCAACTTCTTTTCATGGAAGGTGCATTTTGTTATCATGGGCTTTCTCCAACTTGATGTTTCTCTTTTGTCCTCGTTCACCTCAGACACATATTTGCCAGCAGCACCCTCCTTTGTTGGGTAGCATTGCCTAAAGAGATACTAGGTTTTCTTCAAACATACACTGGTATCTTACCTGCAGCACAAGGCAAGAAACAAGCATAGGTGTAATCATTGGACGTGTGTATACATTTCACAAAGGAGCCATATTTAACCGCTTTGGTGCCATGGACGTAATGGGTACTTCCATGGCTGCGCCCGTGTGACGCCATGGACGTAACCATTACGTCCATATACCGGCCCTCGGGGGAAGCGCTAGCGCTCCCATGAGGGCAACCCTCCCTTCCACCCCCAACCCCCCCGAACCTCTCAGTGACGTCTGATGACGTCAGCACGCAAAAGCGTGCTGATCTCATCAGACATCACCTCCCATCGTGCTGGAAATTGCGGAAGAGATATTCTTTGCATTTCTCTTCCGCTCAGGAGGCGGGGGCCAGCAGAGACATGAATCCTTTCATATCTCTGCAAGCATTTCTGCTGCCGGTTGCGGTGCGATCGGGCAGCAGAAAACCCCCTAGACATCAGGGATTTTTTTTCTTCTTTCTTTCTTTTATGTTTAGGGAGCGACCCCTTCAGCAAGGGTCGCTCCCTAGGGGAGCAAATTGTTTCTAGGACATTTCTGCCCCCCCCCCTTGGCCGATCTGCCCCGGGGGGGCAGAAACCACTAGACACCAGGGCTTTTTTTTTTTTGACAATGGACATAAGGGGAGCGGCCCCTTGGGCAAGGGCTGCTCCCCAGGGGGGGCAAATCATTTTCAGGCCATTTCTGCCCCCCCCTGGGGGCAGATCAGGCCTACTGTAATTAGGCCGATCTGCCCCCCGGGGGGGGGCAGAAAACCCCCTAGACACCAGGGATTTTTTCTTTTTTCTTTCTTTCATGTTTAGGGAGCGACCCCTTCAGAAAGGGTCGCTCCCTGGGGGGCAAATTGTTTCTAGGCCATTTCTGCCCCCCCTGGAGGCAGATCGGCCTAACATAATTAGGCCGATCTGCCCGGGGGGGGGGAGAAACCACTAAACACCAGGGAATTTTTTTGGGGGGGAAATGAACATAAGGGGAGCGGCCCCTTGGGCAAGGGCCGCTCCCCAGGGGGCAAATAATTTTTAGACCATTTCTGCCCCCCGGGGGCAGAAAACCCTCTAGACACCAGGGATTTTTTCTTTTTTTTCTTTTATGTTTAGGGAGCAACCCCTTCAGCAAGGGTCACTCCCTGGGGGGCCAAATTGTTTGTAGGCCATTTCTGCCCCCCACAGACATGAGGGATTTTTTTGGGGGGGAGATATGAACATAAGGGAGGCGGCTCCTTGGGCAAGGGCCGCTACCCAGGGGTACAGAAAACGCCTAGACACCAGGGATCATTTTTTTTTTCTTTTATGTGTGGGGAGCGACCCCTTCGGCAAGGGTTGCTCCCTGGGGAGCCAAATTGTTTTTGGGCCATTTCTGCCCCCCCCGGGGGGCAGAAACCACTAGACACCAGGGATTGGTGTGTGTGTATGTGTGTGTTTTGTTTGGGGGGCTACCCCTTGGGCAAGGGTAACTCCCCATGGGGGTACATTACTAATGGCCATATCTGCCCCCTTTGGGGGCAGATCGACCTATTTTTGGAAGGCCCATCTGCCCCAAGGGGGGCAGAAAGCCCACCAAGGAAGACTTGTTTTCAAAATAAGAGGGTGGAGGTATGGCCATACCCCCACCCCAAATAAATGGGGCCAAAGTTGCTCTGCCCACCAGTGGACAGATGGGGCAATTACCCCCGATCCACACCCCGTGGGGCAGAAAGTCTACTAGATGGCATGGAATTAAAAAAATGAAAGAAATAGTGGGTTGGTGGCTACCAACCAGTGTGGGCTTGGTTATGCCCCAACTGAAGGGGGTAACAGTCTTTCAGCTCTCCCCCGCACAATAAAACATTTTATCCCACGGCAAGCAAGAAGACAATTGATTATTTTGGGTTTTGGTTTTACATTTGGGCCATGAGAGCTTGGTAACTCTCAAAATTGTCCAACTTGGAATGGTGAGAGATGCACTTTTTTGCCTTTGGGACGCTGCCATGTAGAAAAATCCACAAGATCCAGACACATCTGAAAACTAAACATCTGGTTTGATTCCAGGGTGGTGTGCTTCACATGCATCCCGCACCATTTTCTTACCCACAATGCCCTGCAAACCTCCAACTTTGCTGAAAATCACACATTTTTCCCACATTTTTGTGATGGAACCTTCCGGAATCTGCATGAATCCATAAAATTCCTACCACCCAACACTGTCCCATCTATACCGTTAAAAATTCTGCTGCACTTGTCAGCCTAAAAATGATTTTTTTTTTTCAAATTGCCCTTTTGGACCCGCTTTGGTTCCCCCTCAATTTTGACATGTTTTTAGCTCTTCCCTGTCACAGGCACTTGGCCCACCTACACAAGTAAGGTATCATTTTTACTGGGAGACTGAGGGGAATGTTGGGTGGTAGGAAATTTGTCCTGGTGAGGTGATCCCACGCAGAAATGTAGGAAAAAAGTAATTTTTTAGCTAAATTTGAGGTTTGCTGAGGATTCTGGGTAAGAAATCATTGGAGGATCCACACAAGTCACACCTCCCTGGACTCTCTCAGGTGTCTGGTTTTCAGAAATGTCTGGGTTTGGTAGGTTTCCCTAGATTGCTGCTGAGCCCAGGATCAAAAACACAGGTTGCCCCCCCCCAAAAAAAACAGGTAGTTTTGTATTCGCTAATTTTGATGTGTCCAGATAGTATTTTGGGGCATTTACTGTCATGGGCACAAGGCCTACCCACACAAGTGAGGTATAATTTTTATTGGGAGACTTGGGGGAACGCTGGGTGGAAGGAAATTTGTGGCTCCTCTCAGATTCCAGAACTTTCTGTCACCGAAATTAGAGGAAAGAGTGTTTTTTTGCCAAATTTTGAGGTTTGCAAAGGATTCTGGGTAACAGAACCTGGTCAGAGCCCCACAAGTCACCCCATCTTGGATTCCCCTATGTGTCTAGTTTTCACAAATGCACAGGTTTGGTAGGTTTCTCTAGGTGCCAGCTGAGCTAGAGGACAAAATCCACAGGTAGGCACTTTGAAAAAAAACACCTCTGTTTTCTTTGGGAAAATGTGATGTGTCCACGTTGTGTTATGGGGAATTTCCTGTTGTGGGCGCTAGTCCTACCCACACAAGCACAAGTGAGGTATCATTTTTATCAGGAGACTTGGGGGAACGCTGGGTGGAAGGACATTTGTGCCTCCTCTCAGATTCCAGAACTTTCTGTGACCGAAATGAGAGGAAAAGGTGTGTTTTTGGCTAAATTTTGAGGTTCGCAAAGGATTCTGGGCAACAGGCCCTGGTCAGAGCCCCACAAGTCACCCCATCTTGGATTCCCCTAGGTGTCTAGTTTTACAAAATGCACAGGTTTGGTAGGTTTCCCTAGGTGCCGGCTGAGCTAGAGGCCAAAATCCACAGGTAGACACTTTGCAAAAAACACCTCTGTTTTCTTTGGAAAATGTGATGTGTCCACGTTGTGTTTTGGGGCATTTTCTGTCGCGGGTGCTAGGCCTACCCACACAAGTGAGGTATAATTTTTATCGGGAGACTTGGGGGAACGCTGGGTGGAAGGAAATTTGTGGCTCCTCTCAGATTCCAGAACTTTCTGTCACCGAAATGTGAGGAGAAAGTATTTTTTTAGCCAAATTTTGAGATTTGCAAAGGATTCTGGGTAACAAAACCTGGGAGATCCCCACAAGTCACCCCATCTTGGATTCCCCTAGGTGTCTAGGTTTCAAAAGAGCACAGGTTTGCAAGGTTTCCCTATGTGCAGGCTGAGCTACAGACCAAAATCCACAGGTAGGCACTTTGGAAAAATCACCTCTGTTTTCTTTGGGAAAATTTGATGAGTCCACGTTGTGTTTTGGGGCATTTCCTGTTGCGGGTACTAGGCCTACCCACACAAGTGAGGCATCATTTTTATTGGGAGACTTGGGGGAATGCTGGGTGGAAGGAAATTTGTGGCTCCTCTCAGATTCCAGAACTTTCTGTCACCGAAATGTGAGAAGAAAGTGTTTTTTTACCAAAACCTGGGAGATCCCCACAAGTCACCCCATCTTGGATTCCCCTAGGTGTCTAGTTTTAAAAAATGCACAGGTTTGGTAGGTTTCCCTATGTGCCAGCTGAGCTAGAGGCCAAAATCCACAGGTAGGCACTTTGCAAAAAACACCTCTGTTTTCTTTGGAAAATGTGATATGTCCACGTTGTGTTTTGGGGCATTTTCTGTTGTGGGTGCTAGGCCTACCCACACAAGTGAGGTATCATTTTTATCAGGAGACTTGGGGGAACGCTGGGTGGAAGGAAATTTGTGGCTCCTCTCAGATTCCAGAACTTTCTGAAAACGGAAATATGAGGAGAAAGTAATTTTTTTAGCCAAATTTTGAGGATTGCAAAGGATTCTGTGTAATAAAACCTGGTGAGTGCCCCACAAGTCACCCCATCTTGGATTCCCCTAGGTGTCTAGTTTTCAGAAATGCACAGGTTTGCTAGGTTACCCTGGGTGCCGGCTGAGCTAGAGGCCAAAATCTACATCTAGGCACTTCGCAAAAAACACATCAGATTTCAATGTAAAAATGTGATGTGTCCATGTTGTGGCATCAGGCCTACCCACGCAATTGAGGTACCATTTTTATCGGGAGACTTGGGGGAACAGAGAATAGCAAAACAAGTGTTATTGCCCCTAGTCTTTCCCTTCATTTTTTCCTTCCAAATGTAAGACAGTGTGTAAAATAGACGTGTAATTGAGAAATGCCCTGTAATTCACATGCTAGTATGGGCACCCCGAATTCAGAGATGTGCAAATAACCACTGCTTCTCAACACCTTATCTTGTGCCCATTTTGGAAATACAAAGGTTTTCTTGATACCTATTTTTCACTCTTCATATTTCAGAAAATGAATTGCTGTATACCCGGTATAGAATGAAAACCCATTGCAAGGTGCAGCTCATTTATTGGCTCTGAGTACCTAGGATTCTTGATCAACCTACAAGCCCTAAATATCCCTGAAACCAGAAGAGCCCAGCAGACATAACGGTATGTTGCTTTAAAAAATCTGACATTGCAGGAAAAAGTTACAGAGTAAAACGTAGAGAAAAATGCCTTTTTTTAACCTCAATTTCAATATTTTTTTATTTCAGTTGTTATTTTCTGTAAGAAACTCTTGTAGGGTCTACACAAATTACCCATTGCTGAATTCAGAATTTTGTCTAATTTTCAGAAATGTTTAGGTTTCTGGGATCCAGCATTGGTTTCACACCCATTTCTGTCACTGACTGGAAGGAGGCTGAAAGCACAGAAATCACACAAATGGGGTATGTCCCAGTAAAATGCAAAAATTGTGTTGAAAAATTGGGTTTTCTGATTCAAGTCTGCCTGTTCCTGAAAGCTGGGATGCTGGTAATTTTAGCACCGTAAAACCTTTGTTGATGCCATTTTCAGGGAAAATACCACAAGCCTTCTTCTGCAGCCCTTTTTTCCCATTTTTTTTTTAGAAAAATGAAATGTTCACTGTATTTTGGCTAATTTCTTGGTCTCCTTCAGGGGAACCCACACAGTCTGGGTACTTCTAGAATCCCTAGGATGTTGGAATAAAAGGACGCAAATTTGGTGTGTGTAGCTTATGTGGACAAAAAGTTATGAGGGCCTAAGTGCGAACTGCCTCAAATAGCCAAAAAAAGGCTTGGCACCTGAGGGGGAAAAGGCCTGGCAGTGAAGGGGTTAAGGAGCTAGAGTCTGAGGGTTTCCCACTTGATTCGTTCTTACCCAGTTCATCAAGGGGTCCCACATCTTTTGCATCTTGGTCATTGACACAATAGAGTCTAATGTTGACATAAATTGCACAGATTCGAGAACTTGAACATTGGATGGGGCTACTGCAACGATTCATTTCCTACAGATATTTCTTCATGCCAACAGAACCATCTAGAACAATAATCTGTTCTTGTCCTTGCTCAAGCACATAAGGCTCTCTAAGATACCAAAAATAATGAGGTAAAGACTTACGTTTACATTATTTTCCAAAATGCTCTTTGTTACCCTACCCACATTTTCCCAAAAAAGCTGTATCTTTGGATTTTCCACAAACGTGTAGAATATTTGCTTTTTCTTGTACTTCCAATAGTTCTGCCTCTAGAGTGTTTACCTCCTCTTTGTGCTGTCTACTTTTAAATTATGATAAGTTGGCTATCTCCCCCCTTAAAATGTTTTTAAAGAGTCCCATACCATATGTCGGAGCTCAGTTCCTATGTTAAATTTAAAGAACTCTTCAGCTTCTGCCCGGATGTCCTTTCCCACTACTTGATCCAAAAGTGTACAATCCAGACTCCATCTCATCTCTTTGTGCATACCCCAAGATTTAAGTTGTAGTAGTATTGCAGAATGATCTGAAATGTGCATCAGCATGTGCTTAACTTCCTGGACCTGGTCCATTATCTCTGATCTATTAGGAAAAAATCTATCCTTGAGTGGTGACCATATCTTTTATTATAAAAGCAAGCTATATCGCTGACCAGTTTCTGTCCCTTCTTTCCATATACCATTAAAGCCTAACTAGGCCATCGTATTTTTGATATAGGCTTGCATTTTAAGGGCCGTTATAGTCCAGCTGCCAACTGATCTATCTAACTTAATGCCCATTATGGCGTTGAAATCACCAGCCACTATGATGGGGGAGAGTAAATCTAAATGGTTTAAAAAGAGTTTTGTCAAAGGTTCAATCCCCCCTATCCAGTTTATCAGTGATGCTAGCTTTGATTGATATATTTGTTCTTTCTTTATAAGGACTAATACTCTTTTAGTATAAAAATGTTGATATGTGCAAACCATCCGTTTAATCCATTTTGGGCCAGATGCAGGAAAATGTCAATTTGCGACTTGCAAATTGCGAGTCCCTGCGACTCGCAATTTGCAAGTCGCAAATTGGTATGCAGAACGGTGTCTCAGACACCGTCTGCGACTCGCTATGGGGTCGCAATGACCCACCTCATTAATATTCATGAGGTGGGTCGCAAATTGCAGCCCCATAGCAAGTCTAGGCACTCGCAAACATGGAGGCCTGCTGTCGTCAGCAGACCTCCATGTTTGTGACTGCTTTATCAATAAAGCAGTTTTTTTTTTTAAGTGTAGCCCGTTTTCCTTAAAGGAAAACGAGCTGCACTTTAAAAAAAAAACGAAACCTTTAGTTTCGGTATTTTTTCAGGGCAGGCAGTGGTCCCTTGGACCACTACCTGCTCTGAAAAAAATGTTTTGGGTCCATTCACAAACTGGAAGGGGTCCCA
The DNA here is from genome assembly GCF_031143425.1 of Pleurodeles waltl. Classification (NCBI taxonomy): domain Eukaryota; kingdom Metazoa; phylum Chordata; class Amphibia; order Caudata; family Salamandridae; genus Pleurodeles; species Pleurodeles waltl. Next base: position 516,372,224 of record NC_090437.1, on the reverse strand, counting down.
TGGGGTTGAAGTTGAAGTGGATGGTAACTGCGATACCCTTTGCGACCGCATATGCGGTCGCAAATGGTATTGCATTCCACTCCGAACACCCCTTCCTATTTGCGATTCTGAAATGCATATTGCGAGTCGGTCCCGACTCGCAATATGCATTTCTGCATAGCAAAGAGGCATTTGCGCCTCGCAAATGGTGATTTTCGCCGTTTGCGACGCGCAAATCCTTTGCTACATCTGGCCCTTTGTGTGTTAAAGATGTCTTTGCATTCTTGTTTATTCAGATGGGTCTCTTGTAGAATAATTATGTGTGTCCACCTCCCTTAAATACTGCAATAGTTTATCTCTCCTTCCTTTAGGGCATAACCCACTTATGTTCCAACTAAGAATTTGTGTTGGCCTTTCCCTGGATCTAACTCCCTGGCCCCTACTCATTACTCTTGCAATTGGCTTTTAGATAGTAGTGGAAACATGCAGGAAAGTTTGAGGATTTGTTTTTATATTTTTCTCCCTGGATGCTCCCCACCCTATGTGCCTCCCTTCCTCTCACTCCACCCCTCCCCAGGTGAACCCTACCTGACTTCATCATGGACTATCAAAGTCCTTATACGAGCACCCTCCCAGGACAAACATGAGAATACTATGATTCCGGAAAAGGTTTTTTTTTAAAACAGGAAACATAAATAGGACAAAAAGAAATATTTCCTGGCTCTAAAGGTGAAAAGAAACAAAAAAGGAAAAAGAGACATAAATTCAAAAAATAAATAAATAGAGATATGACTAGGCAGCATCCGGATCATCCGGGGCAGCTACTTTACTCTTTTGTGGCTCTAACTGCTGTTATGCTTTCAACCAAGTCAACCAAGCTTCCTTATAAGATCTCAGATTGCACATCTTTGTCCTAGCTCCCATTGCCTGTTTGCGGTAGCCAGGATATAGCTAACCTTATTTCAAAGGTCAGCCCATTTTCTTTTAGGGTGTTCATTTTCAGTGCTTTGGATAGTATTCGCTACTTTAGCGTATATGTGAGAAAGTTCGCTAAAATCTTTCAGGGCTTACTTTTATTGGTATTGGAAAGAGACCTGGTGAAAGGACCTTGATGGATCCTTTGTATTTCTTCCACAATCTCTTGGGAAGTATCCTCTATTTCTTGTCCCACTTTTTTAGACTTACAACATCCTCTCTTTCTGCCCCTCTGGTAAATTGAGGATTCTCAGGTTATCGCATCTGGAGTTATTTTCAAGTATCTTCAAGTGTTTCTAGTTTTTCCAGCACCTCCTGGTTGGCAGATATCAGCAGTTGGATCTCCTCCTTACTTAGCTCTACTGAGTCCCTCAGTTTCTTCATGTTCTCCTCAAGAGCTTGTGTCCTGACTGCCAAAGCATAAAACTTCCTCTCTAAGCTTTCACAAGCCTCTTATGTCCCCATCTGGTTTGTCTCTTCGGTGGCACAGCTGTTTCTCATTTCTGTTGGCAAGACTAGTAACATAGACTCTACAGAGGTACTCCTCATATCTGTTATCCTTTTGCCACCCCATTTATCCCCTGTCTGACTAATACTTAAAACCGGGGCACCCTCCTGCAGGTTAATCATCTACTGCCATCCTCTCAACAACCAAACCTTCCAAGGGCAGGTATCTATTAGAACCTTCTTTCTACATAACCTCTTCCTGAATTGGAGGCTCTGCCTTATCACTGGTCTGTATAGTGGGTGATTGTTCATTTACCAGAAACTTTGAAACTCTTGGTGTGACCTTAGGTAGGACTTTGAAAAGATTTCTTAAGGAGGGGGTAATTCTTACTCTGCTGGGTGCCCAATGTGCCCCTGTGTCTCTGAGTTTCAGAGCGGAACGAGTCAGGCTCTGAGCCTATTACTATGCCTGTACGGGTAGTGTCTTTTACTGAGTGACCTTTGTGGGTTAATGTGTTTGCAGGATCTAGTATTGGGGGTAGACTTATCTCAGTCTCCTTGCCAACCGGGCCCTTGCTCCCCGCTTACAGACGCTCCTCCGTGTATTTATATTCCTCCTAACAGGGTTTTTTAGACCTTTTGCCTGGAGTTTCTCCCCTAGTCACTGAGCCCTCTAGCACACCCTTCTTTCTTACCACTACTGTGGCCTCCGTGCTGAGCCCAGTCCTTTGCTCCCACACCTAAGTCTGATCTTTCTGCCAGCAGTCTTGATTCCAGGCTTGTTCTGTCAATGCCTCTTCTCCCCCAAAACAGGATCCCTGCTGTGGCCTTCCTGCCCTGCCTTAGCTCCAACCAGGGGAATGTCATGCGCCAAACCCAGTAGGAAGGCCCAGTAACACTGGGGGACCACCAGCACAAATGCTGCACCAGCAGCCACAGCCTTAGGTTCACTAAATAGAAGATCATTCTCCCAGTAAATTAGGTGATCCCCAGAGCATTCACCTGCTGCATGGACTGAGGCGTGTCCCCTTAGCCCCAAAAAAGTGGGACACTCTTTCTACGCTCTGCAGAATTCATCCCCGGTGGGCCCACCCTCAACTTGCCAACCACCAAGCTCCAGTAGGTCACCTAGGGTTGCAATGTCCTCCCCGGTTGGCTTAGGGGCCTCCTCTTCAGGCACCCCGTCAACCTCTTCTGCAAGAACTTCTATGACCAGTTTCCCATGCCCTTTGCCCCTCTCCTTGGCAGCTGTCTAGGTCTTTCTTCCAGGCTCTAGGTGCCCTTGACTCCCCTATCGAGCAGCCATGGACTGTGTAGTCATACAAACCCACTCAGGCAATCCCATCATCTCCAAGTGAGACCTGAGCTCTACCTCCCTCCAGATACTTGCTCCAGGTCATTGCCTAACAGATAATCTACAAGCATTGCAGGACTAACAGCTACTTTCAGAGTACCGGGGACCACCCCCACACGCACTCAAAGCGAACCAAGGGTGACTCCAAATGTCCAAAGAGGACACAGCCTCCCACTGGTGGGGCAGACACCTGGGTTAGCACTCAGGGAGGAGGTAGTCCCAGAGAGCTTTGGGGAACAGACTGAGGCAACCCTACTGTCCCTGAGGGAATGCAGATATGGTGTCAAAAGCCCACATGCCTTCCAATCCTTCCAAGTATAAGCGATGGGTCACCATTAATGGGCAATGGGCAGTCTTTGCGTTAATTTTCCAACGTACCGGGGTTTTCTTCTCTTTGGTGAGGTCTTTGTGGCCCTGTGACTTCAGGACAGGGAGTAAGCTCAATCCAAGCCCTTGGAGACCACGTGTGGGGAAGGCAGAGCCCTTCCAGCAGAGTTAGAGGGCAGCAAGCAGCGGGCAGCAAGCAGGGCAGCAGTCCTTTCAGCAAAGCATTTCAGATGAGTCCTTTGGGCAGCCAGGCAGTCCCTCTGACAGAATCCAGTTGCAGATCCAGAAGTGTCCGATTTAGTGGGGTCAGAGACCTAGTACATATGCCATTGAAGTTGGGGAAACTTCAAAGGGTGGTTTTGAAGTGCACAAGTTCCCCCTTTCAAACAGCCCTGTCTGCCAGGAGCCCTGTGGGGGGTTATCAGTCCTTTGTGTGAGGACAGGCCACTGGCCTTTGAAGTGTAAGAGAGGGAGAGACCCTCCACCCTTCATGCCCAGGGAAACCCATCTGTATGCAGATGAATGCAGATGTAGCTGAGTGTCCTGTGTTCATGGCTGCCTGGGTGAAATTCACAAGGGGAGCTGTCAACCAGTACAGACCGAATGTCGATTGGAGATATGCTGTAAGGCACAGGTGGCAGTAAGTGCAGAGAAATGCCTACTTTCTAAAAGTGGCATTTTTGAAATAGTAATGTAAAACCAACATTCACCAGTACGTAGGATTTTCCATTACCATTCTGGCCATACTAAACATTACAGGATTACTCCTTTCAGATCAGGGTCTACAAGTTAAAAGTATACAAGGGCAGTTCTAATGCTGGCCTATGAGAGGAGATGGCCTCACAGTGGTGAGAAACAAATTTGTGAGTTTTTCACTACCAGGACTTGTAAAACACATAAGTACATGTCCTGTCTTTTACTTACATAGCACCCTGTCTTATGGGTTACCTATGTCCTACCTTAGGGGTGACTTATATGCAGAAAAAGAAGGGTTTAAGCCTTGGCAAGTAGTTTTAAATGCCAAGCGGAAATGGCAGTAAAACTGCACACACAGGTCTTGCAATTGCAGGTCTGAGACATGGTTAAGGGGCTACTTATGTGGGTGGCACAATCTGGGCTCCAGGCCCACTAGTATCATTTAATTTACAGGCCCTTGGCACCCTAGTGCACTTTACTAGGGGTTTACAGGTAAATTAGATATGCCAATTGGGTAGGAGCCAATGTTACCATGTTTAGGGGAGAAAGAACATGCACTTTAGCACTGATTAGCAGTGGTAAATTGTGCAGAGCCCTAAAAGAGGCAAAAACAGGATCAGAGAAACGGAGGGAGGCAGGCAGGCAAAAAGTTGGGGAAGACCACCCCAAGGCTGTCAGGTCTAAGACATTCCTATACTTTATGAAAAAGTGTTTCCCAACAGCAGGTTTCTACTGGTGCTGCTCGTGAATTCCCTGCAAAACCTAGCATGTGCTCAGTCTGAAAATGGAAAGCTGGCAGTGACGACTGTGTCCTTTAAGGCACAAACTGCTTGCCCTGCTGATATTATCACATGAAGGAAGGGTTCAGTGGGTTCTTATTGGTTTGAGAGGGTCTTTAAGTGTAGGTGCTATCCTGGTCATAGAAAGAGAGAACAGCTTGGAAAGAAGTGACGTAGGTATGGTGGAAGAACATATTCACTCAATTAATGAGAAATGGAACAAGGAAGGAGATGCGGTGGTAATACGAAACCAGGTCTGGTGGCTTGTTGGACTGATGCGTACACCGAAGGAACTTGTGTTCGACTTCAGAGCCATGGTTCAAATACGGTCGACTAAGCCTTTCATTCTTCTAAGTTTGAGAAAATGAGTACCATTGGGTTGGGTAACAATTAACATATGTTATTCAGCGCCAAGTTTCCCTTCTTGGCAAACATGCGCTTTACAAATACACGTTATGTGAGTGAAAACCTCCACACAGCAGCCCTCCTAATTACACTGTCTTAATGATTGCCCTTGATAGAACCAAAAGAAAAAAAGCTAAATTAGCTTGACTTTAGTACTTTATTTTGTTTAGTTGTTGCGACTCTTCACTATTGTATAGCCAGAAAACTGTAAATAAATATATAATTGTTGGTGCCACTGAAATGCTGCACGTCTGTATTTCTGTCTATTGAAGCCGCACTCATTATATGTATTAGCACAGGATATAGAGATCTGTGTTGGAGTCAAGAAAATGTAGAGTATGAAATAAGATATGAATGGTTGTTTTGTAAGACAATAAAGCTAGGAGAATCGAGACAAGAACTGCCACGTGTTTTACGGTCCAACAGCTGGAGCGTGTATTGTATCTGCATGACTGAACAGAAAATGAGTAAAAACTATGCAATCCAAACCATGCAGGCCAACTATTTCTGCGCGAGAGTAGAAAGTCTCATTGTTGGACAGACATATGGGAACCGCACACCTGCCAAGGAGGAAATTGATTTTCCCAAACATCGAGATAGGCTGTTTTGAGAGCCAGAAACACAAAATTCGAACAGCGTGTGTATATCACGACAATATATGTGAGATGACACGACTAGGGACGCATTTAAAGTCAATCAGAGAACCGGAAACGGTGTCTCAAAAGGATTTCGAGGGGAAGAAAAAAAAATATTTGATAGAAAGTATTGCAGATACAAAGATGGTGACCTCACAACAATACCCAGCAGAGAAATGTGAATGCCTAAAGGAAAGGATAAAACCCTTTTCGTGGAAACGTGAATATGTGGGTGAAAGTGTGAAATGTTATCAAGGACCCCCTCGCTGCTTGGGAGGCTCTACTATAAACTTAGCAGGGGAGCCCTTCTGTGACTACAGAGCGCACCCCCTTTAAAGCAGCAGAACCTCCGTTTGCGCCGTGTGACCACCTCTCCTTATTAATCCGTGCGAACTGCCACCCACCCCCTAGGTCATAGAAAGTTTTTTTGTGTTTTCTTTTGTGGTGCGCTCAGTCACAATTTGAGCTGAATTAGTCGGCGATGGAGACAGTAGCGGAGATGGCCCGTCTTTCAGTGAATCCGGCCACCTCCTCTGTGGAGGAGACTGAAAAGTCACTGATCCTAAAGGCACTGCGGAAGTGGATACAAAGCCAGGACATTTGGAAACAAAGGAGAGTGGGGCTCGTGCAGGGCGGGCGCCTAACCCCTCCCTTTACTGGCAGAGCAAGAGCTCGAGGAGGTGAAGTCCTTCGAAGACTTCCCCAAGAAGTTTTGGCTTCTCTGACGCGCACCGCCCCGCCTTCCCCCCGACCATCCCCCCGACTGTTTGCTCGCTCATAATCTACCTCAGTCACTGCTGGCAATATAACGGGTGGGAGGGAAATCCTCGGGAGGATGCGTCTTGGGAGGAAATTAAATTGCTGCCCAGAGGAGCCCAAGGGAGTCACTGACCGCACACGCCCTCTATCGCCTCGCAGCCGCAGGGCCTCGATTACCTTTTTGGGGGCGGGCCGTGAGCCACAGCTGGAGGAACACGTTACACTGGAGATGCTCCTGGCCATTGACTGCTGTGGGATGTGAGCACCCCCTGATGTACGGGGAAACGAAGCAACCCTAGGTTGGTCTGGAGTCTGAGGTCAGCGCACGGGAGGAGAAGGGGTGAGCACATGCAGAAAATATAACATCCACTACAGGAAAAGACACGTGCAATGTGAGATGTTTCCTGCAGATGTACCGGCAAAAGCATTTTCAGGATACGCACTTTAAAGGGAAAAGAAATTGAGAACAGAGTCGACGCGAGTTAAAAGTCCCCTGACTCAGGCACGCCGACACTCGGGCAGGCTGACGAGGGAGAATGTGAAGTAAAAAATGAAAAACGTTTAAAAGCTGTCCGATATTTTAGGAAGGGAAAAGTTAAAAATGTGAAATATATACATTTTGGTTAAAGCATCGAACGCACGGAGTATATTCACGCTGCTTTTCCTCCTCGTCCGCAACAAACAGCCCTATATTGAGTGCTGCTCAACCAAACTCCCTCCTCCCCAGTGTCCTTGAAACAGGAAGTGCACATCCCGAAACTATGGCAACTTTAAGGAGTGCATCAGCCATTCGAACCTTCCTACAGCCACGACCCACCCAGAGTAAAGTGTAACTCTCGAGCCGGTTCCAGACAGCACCAGGCATCGCGCAGCAGTCAGTGGCCTCCTCCGAACCCCGGCACATGCCCTGCCTGCCCTGGAGCATCTGCAATGGTCATCTGTGGAGCGAGAGGGCACGCTCGGACAGTAGCCTATCCATCTCCTGCCACTCACTGACAGCTACGTTTTTTTTTTCTCTGCGGTTTCGGGTCTCTGCAATGATTCTCCCCGAGGACGCCAGCCTCTCCCTGGGTGTCCCCTTCACGCTGAGCATCTTCCGCACAGCACTGTTTCTGCCCTAGCTAGAGGGAGCTCTGCCCGCTGGCTGGAGGAGGATGCGCGTTCTGGGGGTGCTGTCCACCTTCTCTGTGGTCAGCCTGCTCACCTACAGCCACCTGGCGTGGGGAGCGGCGGGGGGCGCCCGGAGCGCCACACGTGCAAGAACCAAGTGGGACACGAAGCGCCCCGTGCATCGCAGCCAGCAGCAGCCCACCTCGCCGCCCTCCTCCTCTTCCCAACCTCACATCATCTTTATCCTGACAGATGACCAAGGCTACAGGGACGTGGGCTACCACGGGTCTGAGATCAAGACACCCACCCTGGACAGGCTGGCGGCTCAGGGGGTGAAGCTGGAGAACTACTATGTGCAGCCCATCTGCTCTCCATCCAGAAGTCAGTTCATGACTGGGAAGTAAGTTCATTCAGGGCTTTGAGTGGGATGCAAAAAGCGGGTGGGGAGGGGTGGCGTTCCGGGGGGTCGGGTGGGGGGGGGCTATTTTGATTTCTGTCTGAGCTTTCAGTAATTGCATTCAAATATATAACACAGCAACTGGCATACATTTGAAACCAGACAGAGCTACTAGCTTTGTCAGTGGCTGGTAAGTGTTTACAATAAAATGAGTAAGGACGATTTTGTTGTAAAAATATTACGGATGCCTGTGTAAGGGGTAGTGGTCTTCAGAGAGTCTCAATCCTTCCCATTATGCTCTATCCATGTAACACATGCACCCTTTTCTCTCCATAGCTCATCCACTTGCCTATCCAACACCTCATCTCTTTCATCTTCAGCACCCTGCTTTCACTGTCTCCTAAATGTACTTCCTCGCATCTCCTTTACTTCACCACCCCAAACACACAACGAACCTACTCACCCCTAAGCAATGAAGTTTCTTTTACCTTCTCAATATTTTGAAAACGTTGTGCCTTCTTCACACACTGTTGCACAGAATCACGATTGCGGCTGTGATGCCGGACCATTACTTTGGTTGTTCAGCAGAAAGGCCAAGGATTAGATGACCAAGTATTCTGAACACCTTTGTGACCCACTGACAGGTACTGTGAGAGATTCGCACTGCTTTCAGCCTTTGCTCCAGAGCTCTCAATGGCGGCCTGTTAGAAACGCCTGAAGGCGACTCAGTACAAAGTATGCATTATACAAGTGAAACATACTATGTGAAAAAAGTACAGAAATACAACACCCTGGAAGTAGTTAACACTCTTAAGGAATGCAAAATTAAGCAAAACACCTAAAATTTAAAAAGGAACAAAAGTGCTGGCATGGCAAACCTTAACCTAGCTTACATTCATTGTTCAGAAATTAATTGTATTTCCCAGTGTATTTAACAACAAAAATATAGGGTCCTATAGGGAATTGTTTTAATGTCCGTTTTTAATTACTACCAGGTCTGAGACTCAGGTGGACCAGGCCCACATAAATCCTAAATTAGTTTACACTATTTTTCTGACAACTAGCCACATAGACTGAATTCGGAAAGTCTCTCACTTCACTTTTTTACCACCCAAACTTGCACTTCATACCAGGAAAATTGCACGAAAGGACGGATGGATGACTGGGTAGGCGAATGTGCTTGTCTTGTAGACCAGTGCTTAAATGATGGATACATTGACTGTATACTAATTTAATGGATAGACGAAGGGTGGTTGGATGAGTGTGTTGGGGGTGGTGGATGGTTGGATGGGTGAGCTTTATGTGGTTGGTTGGAAGCGGTTGTGGATGGGTTGATTGGTGTAATAATGCAAACAGGTATGCATGGATGGATGGGTGGATGTCTGGTGATGTGGATGGATTGATGGATGAGTGGGTGAGTGGATGAATGTGCTTGAGGAAGATGGAGAATGGGGTAGGTGGATGAATGGGGTAGATGGATGAATGGGTAAGTGTGCTAATGAGTGAATAAATAGATGTGTGGGTTATCAATGGTTGGCTGGATGCATGAGGTTGTGGAGTGTATGGGTAGATGGGTGTATAGAAGAACAGATGGTTTTGGGGGTGGATGGATAACTTGGTGAATAGAAAGATTAAATATTGATTGATGAGTGGATGGGCGATCAAATGAAGAGTTTTAGTGCCTAGATGGATGAACAAACGAGTGATTGGGATAATGGAAGGGTGAATTCATGGATAATAGAAAGCTGGATAGATTCTTGATGGAAAGTTGAACGGATGGATATGTGTATGGTAGAATGGGTGCATAAAGCACATATTTAGAAAATGCACAGTGACAACAGCAGTGGACAAAGATCGTGAAAACTTGCAGAATGCATCTAGCTGTAATCATCTTGAAACTGATTGGATGTTAAAACAGTTGTATTTGCATGTTGCGCTTTGCAATGTAAAAGTTACTGGCTATTGAGAATCAAGACTTCTCTCCCAAAATACTGTATAGGTTGCAATGTAACTCGAAGTCTGCAACTGACACTTTCTGTCCCCAGAAACGCAATGTTTTTTTAATTGGCTAAAAGCAACCTTACTATATAGATGTGCTGACATGCATTGTAGGAACTGGGACGGGACGTAATATTTGCGCTTGATGTTACTAACAGGTGGTGTATTATCCTGGTACACAGTGGTACGGATAGGACACACACATTTGAGGCTTTTGGGTGTGGGGGTGGAGGGGTTATGGGCACTTGAGTCACGAGGTAGAGGCCAGAGAAAGCTTGTGGATACTTAAATAGCACCTGCCTCTTACTGGAACCTGCTAGGCGCCTCAGGTGTAACCTGTGGTCGTCACATGCTTGTTGCTAAGTTTTGCCTCCTTTGATTTGAGGTGTAAATTTAAACCTGTGGGCCAGATTTACATAGGTCCACTTCAATCAGTAACATTCATTGCATGCCAGGGTGGCAGATGAACAATGAGCAGGCCCTGCTGCCATAGGTAAGGTCTAGCAGAGGCGGCTGGTACCGAGATCGGCAAGGACATTCCTCTGTACCACACGAGGCCAAATGAGATCTCAGGAGGAAAGAATGCAAGGTGAAAGGGCCTGCTCCCACCTCATATCAACCCACTGTGGAATGTAGAGATTAAACAGGAACCTGAGTCAGCACAGAGCAAGTTCACATGCATTTCCAGGAAGACTGTATGCTCTCTTTTAAAAAATGAGTTGATGGCTCTTGTCTGGGCCTCATATGCATTAGCGGTAGGCCGAGCCACTGGAATTATATAGTTTTGAAGCCACAGCATTTTCTTGATAGTGTTTAATATTGTCATATTTGTACCATAATCCATCATCTGCCGCATAATCTGCTGATTCTAACAAAAATAGTTGCTGGCTCGAGCAGATCAAAAGTTACTAAACATGCAATCACCCTTCACAAAGGGTGACTTGTCATCTTTCAATTGCTTTTTAGCATATTTGGGCGCCAGACTGGTACTAATGAAGTGAATTCTTTGCATAGATAGTGTTAACATTTAAAAAGGGCAACGTAATGAGTTAATAGTATCGCAACATGTGCCGGGTGCACAATTTGTCTTTTCTTGGCAAATAACTTAGTCAACCCTACAGTATAATTTGGTACTCCCCTACTGCCCAATTGCAGTGGCCCTGGTGGTAAGGCACAGCATCATTAACATGTAAATTGATAGCACAACCCTATATTCATTATATCCCATGCATTGATGCATTAGGACAGGTGAACAAAATACCACAACTCGCCAGCTAAACATGTTTTGTGAATGTGCACGTGTTTCAGATTCCTGGCCATGCTCTAATGCCACACTTCTCTTATACACTGCATTTTGATCATAATGTGGCAGAAGTCCCGATTTTCACAAGTAATCTTTATACACATGTATGGATTCACAGATCCCCATAGCGAATAATCTTCATAGACTTCTGTCGATCAGCACAATAGGAAGTCATACTCATGCCTCAACTTGTTTGCATTCGTTAGGCCAACAAAATTGCAATTTAGCAACAGTAGAATGATGTGGGTCTAACGTGAGAGCAAGGAAACCAAGTCCTGTTCCACTGCAAGTCGTTGTGTGGCTTCCCTCCGAGCTACTTTATTGAACTATTCATGTTTAGGAGAGGGTATTCTAAAAAAAAAGGACTGTAGTCTCTCACCCACACAAGATGGCATGGTTTATCCTTCAGTCTGCTCTTGACTGTAGTATAATGCTTCAGAGGGTTCACCAGGAGCACCTGGTGCTTGTTTTTTGTTTTTGGTGAGAGCAAGTGAACATCATATTACAATAAATGAAAAATAAAGAGGTGATTACCAAGTGGTGAAAATATTCAGCCGAGCAGGGGGTGAAAGCAACAATTACAACCAAAGCTTAAAAGCATACCCTCAACCTCCAATGTGGTGTTGACATGTTTCTTCCATAAACCGAGGGCCCAACAAGATCTAGGGTATTTGTTAAAACTTGACCCTCTATGTTGTTGCAGTAATATAATCCCAACTAAATAAAACGAATAATAATAATATGAAAAGATTAATGTATAGCCTTACAGCAATCTGTTCGGGTTGTTGCATTGTCAAAGGTTAAATAATTTACCGAGAAACCAGGAACTCACATTAGAAACCAAGGCAAGAAGGACGTGTGATAACGCCAGCGCTTAGTTTGTCACCACTACATTTGTGCGGCAAAAAAGTTAGAGATAAATACTGCCAAACATGGTATCCCCAAATTAAACTAGCAACCAAGAATACACATACCAGAGAAAAAAAACGTAATTAATGTGGAATAAGCATTCAATTGCTAGCTGCTTCTTTTATACACTCACCCAGGAACAGTCCTATCTAAGGTTCCATAGGACCCGGGGAAATAGTGAGACCCACTTTAGCTACACTGTCTGATTGTCTGGGGGAAAAAACAGTAATGCGTTAAAAAGATGGACCTGGGAGTTGTAAGTGGGGAGACTGTACCTTTTTATAGTCAGTGTCTGGTACCACATTATGGTCTTTCCTGTGACAGGAAGCGTGCCAGTATGGGGAGAGAGCGGTATTTAAATAATGTGCCGACATCATGGTTGCTCAGTGGAGGCGTAGCCCAGCTTGAGAGTGAAACAGCAAGTGGACTCATTTTGCGTTTGCAGCCAATTTCGGGTAAAATTGGAAGAATGACGGCTCCCCAGGTTTTTCTGGGATCGGGCTCCTTTCCAGGCCAATCTTAAACCACCCACCATGGATTCCCAAGGTTGCTACTTCTCTGAACTGCATGTTGTTCCTAAGTGACGGTGGCAAAACGTTTCAGCTAAAACAATAAGTGAAAATGAGGGCTTTCGTTCTCCAAAATCTTTTCTTTGCGTGGATTATCACATTCTGGCTGTAATTCTAGTTTCCCTCCTTTCGTTATCACATTTTTCTCCAGAGTATGTTTGAAGCCAGCTGGCAACATTTTTTGGCAACCTGTCCTGCTAATGAGAGGAGGGGACCAGGGAAGTGGGGCTGGGAGCGGCACTGACATGGGAGATGTGAGACAGGCTGGCGCTGTTTAGTGTAAGAGAACCTGCTAGGACTACAGTCTATATTGACGAATGAGAAAACATGGAAAAAGGCAGGCTGCCCGGTTGCAACCTCCACAAGTACTTGACAGAAAGCAACAGAAGGAATGTCAGTGACTTTCAGAAAGCTAAGCTTTTCATTTTATGAAAATGAATTGCAAAACGTACTGTCACAATTAAAAGTCTCAAGAGTGCTCAGAGGGCTTCATATTTCATTAGATTCAGAGCTAGAGACATGGCACCAGGATTGCATCTGGCAGCGATAATTTGACAAGGAGGCTTGGCAGTTCGTCAGAATGACTTTGAGCATCTGCTGACATACTTGGCTGCATTGTGTTATAGGCTAAGATTTTGAGAGGCGCCTTTAGAAGCGCATTTGCCGTGTCACTGATACTGTCCATACAATAGGTATTAAGACACACAGGTTGCTTCATGTTTGTGGATCTACAGAGTGGCTTCTTGTTTCGATCTTGGGAGTGTAAAACCATGTGAATGCCAGTTGCTGGGGCTCAAGGGGTCAAGGGCCATGCTCTTGCGATGTCTTGAACCTTCTTCGGAGGCACATTGTCGTAAACACAAAGACACCCTCTATCTGTGTGATTTTGATGTCTAGGCTGGTGTTCTTTCAGATCCCTAGAGAATACTAATGACGAAGCAGACAAAACTGGGGCCACTCGACCGTACTTCAAAACGGTATGCTAGGTGGTGTACACCTCCATAAGGATGACCACACCTCTAGGGTGAGCAGCTCATCTTTACACTAAATTGTGATTTCTGCCATGTTCAGGAGGGGCAGGATAGAGGGTTCTGGGTAGAAAAAGTGACTCACCCGAGCAGATGTGGTCACCTCAGGGATGGATCAGCTGCAGGAGCTAGCTGCCCATTGGTTAATAGCCTTCATTAAACATAGCTCCCCAAAATCTAGTATTTAAGGGACACCTCAGACACCACAACCTCCGATCTGAAGGACTTACTTCAAGGACGGACCAAGAGGAGACCCCTGTCGCAGATAACAGGACTTTGCCCGCAAAGCAAAATAGTGCTGCTCTGTCCCTGTGGTAATAGTCTTGGAATTGCATGAGTGACCCTCAACCTTGGCTCAAACTCAGCACTCTAGAAGAGAGAGACCCCTGTGGAAGTCAGTAGCATCCTCATTTTCCCCTGGACTAGTGCACAAGTCCCTTGCAAACTCACCAGATCCAAAGAATCTCTCGCCATCGTGCCCTCTGTGAGATAGCCCAAATCCAGGTGGGGTATGACTTTAATGTGAGTTCTTCCTTGTAATAATCAGTGGAACATTTTCCTGTGCAGATCTAGCCAGACCAGTTTAGTCTTCAGGGTTTGAAGTTTAGTGGACAGTATACTCTGTGGCAGCCAGGAAGGTGGCTATTATAGCTTTGTCTATGATCATGATGAGGTCTTCACGAGCAGATATTGCAGGTTGAGAAACATTGTTGAGACATCAAAATCATTTTGAGGTTGAGACCAGTTAAAGTTTTTCTCAGTTAAATATCAATTTTATCAAGGCATAAAATGGCTTCCTGAAAGAGGAGTTCCTGTCTTGCCACTCTCATTATCAAATAATACAACAATCATGGTTCACATTTTAAGCAGGTTTTGTTACACCAGATTTATAAGTTGACAGGATCTTCAGCTTCAAATTGAGCAGCTTTTCTTGGAATTACTTAGTGTCTATTTTTCCAAAGGGCCACGAATCTGAGCTTCACGTTTTGGTCATTATGAGGGTACCTATCTCTACATGTTGCCTGCTCTACACATTTCATCTCTGTATGCAATGTTCTCAATGTTTTTATCCCAGTGCAACTTCACACCATTTTTCTCTGGAGGAAGCACAACTGCAATTGCAGAGACATGATCCTACTGAAAATTCTCACAGAGCTTTCGTGAGCTTCAGTGGCTGTTTTTTTCTGTTTGCTGTATACATATGATGCATCACCACACTATCCTTGGCTCAGTGGTGGAAAATTACACACTTTTATTTCCTTCGTAGTAAATCTTAGACATACTTCCCCTGCAGGACTTTCCTCTTCCACTCAGGCTCTGGTGAAACGTCTGCCACAGCAACAGCCATAGTTGACTGATTGACTGTCGAAGTGGATTCTCTAATGGTAGACCAATACCCAAGGTTCACCAAATTCTTTTGTGAGTTACTACCTTGATATTTATTTTGAAAACTGCAGAAAAGTGCTTCTTCTCCTTGCACTTTTGTTTTCTTTTTAATTCATAATTTGTTTTCCATGATATTTCATTCTAGTTCTTTTGCTGTACTTATTAAAAATCCTGTGCAGTGCCTACCTGCTGTCAGTGCTGCCAAGAACCACGTGAGTGAGAATGAATGAGTGCAAAGGACGGGGAGTGAATGAGAATGAGTGTGAGTTAATGTATATGAGTGTGAGTGAATATGGTGGTCTGTTTTGGGTCTTTCATACTGAAGGTCATACTTGGTTTATAGTGACACTCATGGCAAAATACTAGACCTGGCATACTGAAGGAAATTCTTATCATGAAAGACACACGTGACAAAATACTGCCACTTGAAACTTGAAGTGATTCTTGGCATAATGGACACCCATGTGAAAATACTGTTATTAGCATACTAGAGAATTCTCTTGTCATAAGAGAGGACAGTTGTGGTATGTAGGTGCGGGGGCAACCATGACAAAATGCATGCCCTGAAACACAAGAGGTTATTTTTGACATCAGTGTCAGGCACGGCATATGAAAGTCATTAATGGAGAAATTCGGACATGGACCTATTGGGCCTGATTCTCAAAGGTAAACATACACTTTTGTGTAAGTTTGCATTTGTTTTAGTATTCACAAACACAGACTTAATAGTGAGTTTATTACTGGGGCAAATAACTCCACACATAAAAAGATAGGTTTATCCTACAGAGTCTCTGCAGTCGTAAACATACCAGTAAATCTGTGTTTATGAATACCAAAACAAACACAAACTTACACAAAAGTGATATGTCTATCTTTTTAATTGAAGCGTTTTCCACCCTGACTGTGGAGTCTCCACAGTCATAAACTTACTATTAAATCAGAGTTTGTGATTACCAAAACAAATGTAAACTGACACAAAAGTGCAAGCTTATCTTTGTGAATTAGGCCCATTGTATGTAATGTTTTTGATAAGGTGCACCAATGGCATATGAGGGGCATCCATGCCAAAATTCTGGTCATGACACAATGGGTGTAATGTTTGATATATGGGGGCACCCAAAATATAGCTTGAAACAAATGGTATCAACTCCTGGAAAGTCTGGGCTTTTATTGGCTTGGCTCACCATGATCACACTTGAACACTCAATGAGTGTCCTTTCAAAGCCTGTGGCTTTTAGGAAAACTAATGTAAAAATTGTGCATTGAAATGTACTATTTGACCTTATTTTTTTTCAAAATATTCTTGAGGGGAGAACCCCATTGACCTGCCATAAAAGAGGTGTGGCTTCTTCGCTACCCACTACTTTTTACGGTCATGCCAGGGCCCTAATATAGGTTGTTTCTTAAGTGTGCATTTTTCTGTGTTGTGTTGTTATATTAAACATGCAGTTATTATAGAACTTCAGCAGTGTCAATTATTGTGATGTCATTTGCGTTAGGGTTATGTGACATCAATTTCTGGAAAGCTTCATGATCACAGGTTCTACAATGTTACTTCCTGTGATGTTATCATGGTAAAGGATTTGTGATGTCACTATCACTACCCCTGGCGTTTTGGTGAATCAACATCAATTGGTGGATAATCTTTGTCAGGCAGGTGATAAAGGTGAACTAAGTGCCCTGATCCTTTTGGCTCCATCGGCAATATATTTGATACAATTAACCATGATTTTCTTTGACATTAACTTCATGCCACTGGCATAACTGACAACGTTTTTGAATGGTTAATTTGTTTTCTAAGCAGAAGATCACAATGATCTGAAATGTGGTCAAAGCAATCACAATGGCTTCCTGTCACTACAAGTTGCCCATCTGCCTGTTGGGCGGACGTGACAACCTGATGATGAAGTATGCCACCTAGGTTGGTGGGTGAGGGTTTGCCATCATTTTTATGTGAATCCTGACTGGCTCACAGTTTGAGCCACAGGCACCTCACACTAGCATACACTACTTTAGTTGTGCCAGTAACCCAGAGAGTTTTTAATTCTATATGTTTAGTTCTATATGTTTTTTCGATGTCACTTCTATTATTTGATATCTGCATGAGGGCTTTGATTAATATAATCTCAGAATGCCACCTGTTAGTCCTAATGCCTGGTGATTACAAACAGGATCACAATTGAATAACCATAAACAAGACTATTAGAGAAAAAACAATTGACTTAAGCATATCTACCATTGCATGAAATACAACCAACTGTGCCTAAAGATCATCTCATCTGAGGTTATGATGATGAAAACTCAATGGAAATCCACTCCCATTTCCCAGACCTCAGGGGCCAGTTGCCTCCCTTACCCCAGTTCACCAGGTTCAAAACCAGGAGGTCGAGTTCGACCTAGATCTCTTCTTCTTTCAGGAAGTATGTACCAATTTTCAAGACATTATATTAAGGAGTGTGCACTCTGCCTGATACTTACTGACAATCATCAAGGCCGTAGCTATTGCTTCAAGTTTTACTAAAGGTTTCAAAGAAAATCAAAGAGAAGACTCCAACATCTCTAAAGGTTCCAAAATGAATCAGCTAGACTCTGTCTGATCTTGAGAAAAAGTCATCATGTCACGTCAGTGTAGAAACTGTTTCATTGGTTCTGGAGAAGAAAAGAATCCAGTTCAAAATGACGGACTGGCTGCAGAGCCTTCATTGGTCAAAAATCATAAAACCTGCAAATGTTAACCCAAAATACACCTCCGATCACAAATAAGTTTGAGGAATACACGGGTTACCCAATGAAGCTAAGTTAAAATGAAACAAACATTGGCAAAGCCAAATAGGTGTCATCTTTCAACTGCAATACCTGACGTCTTGACTTGGCCAAGACCTATCTGCCAACACGAAACAGCATTGAGCAAAAATAAAAGCAAAAAATGTATGCATGTGAGTCATGGAGCTATGGCAGTCCCACCTTCACCATGCATTTGTGGTGATGTATGCTTGCGCACGGAGCATGGAATGGTGGTCATGTGTTTTGATGTAAATTATCTTTCTGCAGTCTTGAAAGCCCATACTGGAGAAGTAATTAAAAAAATTATAAAAAGGATGCCAAAGCAACCAGAGGACTTGGAGGTTAGAGGGAGAAGCCACACATAGATTTCAGGGCCAGGGATTTCAGTGGGGAAGCAGCACATGAGACAGCAGAAAACACATGAACTCATAGGAAAAATAAAAAATTAGTTTCCAGTACGTAAGTATTTGCTAGATACTCGTCATACGATCAAAAGTATGGTAATTACGTTGTGCTCCAGTTAAGGGGTAAACAGAAAAAGACGTTTAGCCATCCAATCATTAATAAGCAAAAGAGTTTGATGAAAAAGTCAACCAATGGTAAGCAGGGGGCTGAACATAAGACTTCTGTAAGTATCAGTATTAATTAAAAGATGTCTGTGGGTGAGACAAGGAAGAAAAAAAACAAAGTACCAGGGACTTAGGTCTAGAACAAGCTGAAGGATTTACAGAGGACTGTGACTAAATTTAGTTTTTGCAAGAAAGTGCCCAAGACTCGTCTAGTGAAGTCAGCTTTCACACCCTCTCCCCAAACTGCATTCACCCTGTAATCTCCACAAAGATTATCAAGTCTGCTCAATTTCCAGTAGAGGATGCAAAAGGGTTTTGTATATAAAGGCTATAAGGAGATATGAAGTGCCGTAAGGTAAGAGCTGGGGTGGTGAAAAAAAAATTTAGTAAATGCTTGTTTGAGCTACGGGTCGTGCTGTGGCCGTGAGGAAGAAGAGCCCCCGTTTCTTGGAGATTATGGGGGTCATTCTGACCCTGGCGGTCCGAGACCGCCAGGGAAAAAATGACCAAAGCACCGCCAACAGGCTGGCGGTGCTTTTTTCCCTATTCCGACCGCAGCGGTACCGCCGCGGTCGCACCGCCGGGGCCGGCGGTTTCCCGCCGTTTATGCCCCGGCGGGGATAATCCGCCAGGGCAGCACTGCAAGCAGCGCTGCCCTGGGAATTATGACCCCCTTACCGCCAGCCTGTTTCTGGTGGTTTGCACCGCCAGGAAGAGGCTGGCGGTAAGGGGTGTCCTGGGGCCCCCTAACAGGGCCCCGGCCAGCTTTTCACTGTCTGCATAGCAGACAGTGAAAAGCGCGACGGGTGCAACTGCACCCATCGCACGGCCGCAACACCGCCGGCTCCATTAGGAGCCGGCTCCTGTGTTGCGGCCTCATTCCCGCCGGCCCAGCGGGAATGTTGGAATGGGGGCCGCGTGAGTGCGGCCGCATGGCGGTTTCCGCCTGGTGGGCGGCGGTAGCCGCCCGCCAAGGTCGGAATGAGCCCCTATGTTCCTCTGTGTATTATTCACCTTGTTAGTAGTATAGTTCATTTATTTAATTTGTCAAAATACTAACAGCAAGCCTTTTCCACAGGACCAGTAAAGAAAAATATTTTGTAGGCCTAACCTAATTTTATAGAGTCAAGGCATATGCGAAGTTTTTCTTGAAATTCAATTTTTACACGTGCTGCTACAACATCATGCTTTATCTGTGTAATAGAATCCTCTCTGATTGTTAGATACACATTTTCTACAATTCTAACAAAAATATGCATTAACGGCACAGTGCTAAAGAGAATGTGAAAATTAGTAGCTACTTTTAATGTTACCTTATGTGCAAGTGAGCTAAACTCCAATTTGTACGATTATATTCACCTTTTAAATCACATGGGATAATTAAAGCAAGGCACAGCTCAGGTGCAGCTCTGACTGCCTCTTAAGGCCTCAAATCCCAATTTTAGAACCAATCTTTCTAGCAGCCTCTCAGGGTACTGCTTTACTTTCCATTTTCCCATGACCCAGGTTGCACAAAACTACAATTGCTTGCCTATTATACAGTTTTACTGGAGGTTCCCACAATCGTTTTCGAAACGTGCAAAATGCCATAAATGAACATGTTGACACTCTAGTGGTGAATTAATGAAAAATGGTGTGGGTGTGTCTCAAAAGTACATGGTTGTTTTGATTATTTTTTATGTTGCACTATTGCAACCTAGTGGTACCTCTTTCCTCTATCGCATAACAGATACAAACACAATGATCCCAGTATACTATACCTCTAACTCATACAGTGACCTGAACCCCCTCAAAGAACCTAGAGTTTTACTCTTTTTATCGGATTTGCCAACAGTTAAATGCGGGGAAAGGGAAAGTGGTAAATTTGAGCCACATTGGAAGAGCAGGAGGTCCATTCAGCAGAATGCAAATGGAGTTCATTGAGATGCCTGTGTGTGGAGGTTTGAGATATGTGTTGGTGATCGTATGTATCTTTAGTCACTGGATTGAAGTGTGCACTACACAAAGAAACAATAGTCTAACAGTAGCAAAACTACTGCTTAGGGAACTGATACAGTGTTTCAGGTTTCTGATCTCTTTAGAATCAGATAGGGGAAGCCACTTCAACAATGAAGTGATTAAATTAGTGTGTGCAGCATTGAATATTGAGCAGAAGCTGCATTGTAGTTACTGCCCTGAAGCATCAGGACTAGTGGAAAAGATGAATGGTACCCTGAAGTCAAGAGTTGCAAAGATGTGTGCAGCTACAAATTTGAAATGGCCCAATGCGTTGCCTTTAGTGTTAATGTCAATGAGAAACACACCTGACAAGAATACAAGACTGTCACCTCATGAGGTCCTCATGGGCAGAGCAATGAGGTTACCAGAAGTGCCAGCGAATGTGTTTGTCAACATTACAGATGATATGGTGTTGCATTACTGCAAGGCTTTGGCTGATATAGTCCGCTCTTTTTCTCAGCAGGTGGAGGCCACCACACTGCCACCAATTCATGACCCAGGCCACAACCTGAGAGCTGGAGACTGGGTTGTCATTCGAAAGCATGTGAGAAAGACATGTTTGGAGCCTCATAGGAAGGGATCCTACCAAGTGGTCCCGACAACTACTACAACTGTGAAGTGTGCTGGAATCCTGAACTGGATTCAAGTCAGTCACACAAAGAAAGTGGCATGTCCACTGGACCATGAAGAAGTGTTGTTAAGAGTACCAACAACAGTGACACAATTCTCAGGGCTGGAAGAAGAACAAAGAGGAACTGAGACCAGGTCTGCGCTCGTTGAGGGCGGTTCAGCCACTCCTGTGAGAGACGAGGGAGGAGACCTACAAGAGGGTGACAGAAAGCCTATCTCAACTGAAGCAGCAGGAGAGTCTAGTCAGAGGAGGGCTTTCCCAGAAGCAGACTATCTTGAGGGACAAATAGAGCAATTGCCAAACCTAGAAGGGGAAGGAGTTGAGGTGGATCAAAGTAAAAGTGATCTGACTCCTCCTGAGCCGGTTGCAGGTCCGTCAAGAGAAAACACCACAGGACAAGAAAAAGGTTCAAGTTCAGTCTTGAAGAGAATACTGACAAAGGGTCCACAGAAAGGAGATAAGTGGCAAGAATCGCAAGTAGGAAAAGAGAAAGAGGTGGTTGTCGAACCAACAATAGAGGAAGAAGTAGATACCAGAAGGAACGATCTAAGTGAAGGAGAGCTGAATGGTGATCGAAAATTGAAGAGAAAGAGAATAGCAAGTCGAAGATACGCAGGTCCTCAATAGGCGTATGCCACTACAAATGAATGGCAACATGAGATTTTGTCTTTTTGTTTTGATAGAGAAGTTCCAGGTCAATATTTTGAGGTGACGTGAAAGAAGCTAATGGAATGAACTGTTGAAACAATCTGAGAGAAAAGTTTTTGAGAAAGAAACTGTTGAAAGTAACCAGAAGAGACATTGATAACCTGATTTGACTTTTGAAACCTGATTTTGACAAAGCTGCTAACCGATTTTGACAAGGAAGAGGGTTCCTGGAAATGAAACTGAACTGCTGAAAGAAGAGTTGTCAATTTTTTATTTTTGCTGCAAGTTTTTCTAAATTCCTTCTGCTTTCTGATTCTTTACAGATCATGGCTGACTTTGATAAACAAGGTAGAGATGCTAGGCACTGTAAATATATGAGCATTGGTTTGGCAATTCTGTGTGGGATATTGTTTGTGGTATTGACTGTGGGTATGTCTGTTCTTGATACGAGAGGAGCCAACCATACTTCTGATTTTGAGATGACTACTGCACTAACAGCATTAGAGAAGTTTAAGTTAGATGAGAAGTATTTGCATGAGGATACTAATGCACAGGGAGAGCTTTCTTCTAACTTTTCTATCGCTTATTGAGTGAGTATGTTGAGACAATGGATGCGAAGAATTGTTTTGTATGTACGCAGATTCCTTCATCAGTCAAGGAAGGAGTCACATATCATAGTTTACCCATAACATACGGGATAAGTTGTAGTCTGTTACTAACATGGCTTTATAACCAGGAGTACATTTAATATTTCTATTCGAATCATGATCTTGTGTTTTCGTTTGTTCCTATAATTAGGTATTTGAGTAAAGTAGCTAAGGATAATGATATAGTATTAGTTAGAGGGTTCTTTGAACCTACGTTAACATTTGGCACAGCTTATGTGCACCACAATAATCTGACATGCTTGCTTACACCTTTATAGAAGAGCTTTTTAGATCATGCTGATGATAGAAGAAAGTCATTAAAAGAGAAATTAGAAAAAGGCTTAGAGAAAAGGACTTACAAGAATGATTATGCTTATAGTGCAATTAAGACGCAAAGGAAATTAGCTCTAGATGCGCAACACATAGGGAAGCTGTGTGTATATATAGGCCTAAATCGCGCACTGACACTTTATTTGTGGGTACTAGTGAATGCAGGCATGTGTTTTTGTTTCAAAGTAAATTAACTTTTATGTTGAATGGACAGGACCCTGCAATTCCAGGGATATACTATATTTGTGAACTTAGTGCTTATTATTGTCTTCCAAGAGGATGGTATGGGACATGTTATTTGGGGATAGTTGTCCCAAAGATTTATCAAATGGAGGATTTGAAAACATTTCTGAAAGTGACTGAATTACGTCATGAGAGACAGAGGAGGGAGTCCTCTTCTGCGATTGTGTGAGATATATTTGGAGCCGTGATCCCTTCAGTGGGAGTCATTCTGAATTTGATTAAGATTCAAAAGTTGTCTACTATTGTGGATAACATGCTGGCATATTTTTCAGGGGCCATACTCCTGAAAGATACTGAATTAGCTTCTGATAGACCTATGACTCTTCAAAATCGTCTTGCTTTAGACATTCTTTTAGCGAAGGATGGCGGAGTATGTAGAATGATTAATTCAAGGCATTGTTGTTCAGATATACCAAATAACAGTAGAGAGATAAGAGACTTAGGGCCATAGGTACGAAAGCTTTTTCCCATAGACATAGAATGGGTAAAATCCTTTCGTACATCTGGCCCTTACTTACTAATCTGAACAATGCAAGTGCTGATTTGAAAGAAGTGAAAGAGCCAGGTGTTTGGGAAAAGGTTGGCAAAGGGTTTGTTTCAGTGGGAAATTGGCTCAGCAACATTTAGAATGGGGTACTATTGAAAATATTGCAAGGGATATTATTTTTTGTGGTTTGTCTAATTGGGATGTGGGGATTATGCAAATTATGTAAAAGGATTAAATTGAAATGGTCTAAGAATAATCAGAGGAGGGAAGAAAAAGAAAAGGGAAAAAATTTACAGGGAAAATTCAAGGGGAAGTCAAAAATTTGAAGACATTGAATTGTAAGAGTTTTAGCTGATGTGAAATTTGTGGGTGATAGTGTGATGGCACATTTAGTCATCAGACGAGGGATTGCTAGAGCAGGTGTCGTTAATGAAATTTACTAATGAGTGTTTATGTATTTTGAATAATGAGTTTATGAAGAAAATTGAATAACGTTGAAAAATAATGCACGCATTTGAAGATGTGACCTCGAAGAATGGCCACCAATGTTCACGAAGTGTACTAATTGATTATTAATACTTATGGAAAATTTAAAATGTACTAGATGAATGCAGTAATATGTCACATTAAGGGTTACGATGTATGTTTTAGTTTATTCATTGTAGGCCTTAACTTAGCGAGTGTCTTGGCCTATTTTGCCAGGCCTCATGCAGAAGCTGTATTTGTTAGTGTTTGAGTAAAATGTTGACCAAGTGAATTAAACTGTGAAATGTCTATTGTCTTGCTAAGTGTGCTTAGGAAGCTTTTCATGAGAACCGACTGCAAGAGATGATGTTCCTGCTAGTGTAACATTGTTGGTGTAATATGTGTGAGACTGACTTTCCCAGGACAAGAACAATGAAGATACTGACTGAAGTGGAAGATGCAATAAAATTGTTACCTGACGAGCCGGATGATGAGAACATCGTAAGGCAGACCAATCAACTGTATGTGAATGCTGAAATATTAGAATTCATAGATTTGGTATAGAAATGTTATTGGACAAAGTGTGAACATACGATTAATTGACCAATAGGGAATTAGGGGATAGGTTAGCGAACTTTGACTTAACGACAATGCACAGTAAGAAGGGAGTGCATTCTCAGCCCTCATTTCTAACTGAAAGGTTATTATCTTTTATGCGTCTTTACTAGAGACGTGCTTATCTTTAATGCTAAATGACTTTGCCCGTGCTTTCCTGACCGAGATTTGATGCTTTGCTGATCGACTGATGTCCTGATGACGAAGCCTGATTCTGCTTTACTGACCTATACCGAGGATAGGTATACATTGAAATGTGATTATTATGCATTTTGCTTTTTCTTTTTAGTTACCAAGTGTGCTGGCTTTTGCTAGAACCATAGTTAGATGTTTTACCAATTTGTGTTACAATAATGTTTTGCATGAAGCCCAACATGCTGATGCTAATCGGACGTTAGTTAAGGGCCCTTATAAATGACTGATGATTACAGGGACTAAATGGTTGCCAAATTACTTTGCTGATTTTCATGTGTGTTATAACTTTGTAGCAGCTGACTCTGCTATTGATTTGCACTGTAGCTTTGGAATGTGCCGTAGTTAGAGTTTTGATTGGATTGCATTTTTTCCGCCGCTTTGGACAACCAGTGTTGTTTCTGTATGTGTTTCATTTGATTTGGAGATTAATCTACATGACTTTAGCACTGTTAATATAGGGTAATAAACATACTAAGCTTTTATTAAAGGTGTGGTCATTCATGACTGAAAGGTCATGGTCAGTGACAATTACTGACTCCAAAGAATATGGATTTTATTGATTATTAATGACCATTGATTATTGTGTATTTTGACTATTGACTATGTACTGGAGCTATGGTAAGAATGTCTTAATTGGGAGTCAAAAGGTTCATCGACCTATTTGCGTCCCCTTGTAAGTATAATTATTAAGATCCGATGCGCCAACAAATACCTGCCTTAGTATTTTTGCGGTTGCAAATGGCCAGATTCAAAGAATTGGGCCATTTTCAACAGCAAGAACGCATTTTCAAATGTACAAAATGCAATATGTAATTCTATAACTTGCTACCGAATTGCAATTTGCATTTGCGATTTTGTATTTGGAAGGGGCGTGTTTTGGGTTTCCCTTCCAAATACCAAACCTGTATGGTATTTATTACTATTCTGCAACTGAATTCCAGTCTCAAACTGTAATATTTTACCACCGGTTTAAAAGTGGTGGTAACCCATTCACAAAGTAAAGGGGTCCTCTGGCGACCCATTCTCCTTTGAGAAAAAAAAAATAATATCAAACTGTGGTTCCACAGACCAATGGCTATGCTTAAAAAATGAAATTTCGAAGTTTCATTTTTTTCTTTTGAAACACATTCCACTTTTCTTTAAGGAAAAAGTCTGCATTTAAAAAATAAACTGCTTTATGCAAAAGCAATCACAGACATGGTGGTCTCCTGACCCCAGCAGACCACCATCCCTGTGATGGCTGTGATTCCTAGTAGGTCACAAAATGCAACCTATTTCATTAATACCCATAAGGTAGGTCAACTTGCGACCTACTAGGAGTCACTTTTTAGGAATAAAAGTACTTTGTACATTAGGAAAACTGATTTCCTAATTGCAATTCAGAGATAATCACAACTAGGAAATCGGTATTCCTAATGTTTGTACACCTGGCCCTAAGTTCTTGATAAAGCAATTTACACCAAATTGTCAATGTATTGTATTGTAATTGCATTTATGCAGCACTTACTAATCCTTAAAGGCACTGAAGACCTTTATGGCAGAGGCACAGTGCTAGATTGTAATTACTTATTGGTACTGGTCTTGTTCTTTCCAGGAAACTATTTCATGCATGTTTTCCCTTGTGGTAGATGGAGTTAACATAAATTAGGTGTGATCATTAAAATTAATTGATGCAAACGGTTGGTGAGATGCGTAGGTAGACTAGAGGAGGTTAGTTATTATGGGATTGCAAATATATGGTTCTAGGTTCTAAAAACTAGAGAGGTCGTGCTCTATAGGGTGAGCTGTGAGCATTTTGTGGTACTTCAGTAATAGAGAGTAAAGATGATAGACATGAATCAGAGTAAGTTACTGGCAGTTAAGCATGCAAACGATGGAGGATGGATAAGGAAGTGGTTATCCGGTAAAAAGGAGCACTTGGAATAAGAATTATTTTAAATCACATTCATTTTTCGTGCAAGGTACTTTGGAATATAGTTGGATGAGGCTTTCTAGAATAGCATGCTATCTGAGGATGTAAAACTTGTAAAGGAAGGACTGATAGTTGCCTCCGGTGGGCATAAATATATGTTGTAGCATCTTTGGTGTGTTATTTGCCTGTCAATAGTGTTGAAAACTTTACTTTTTATAGGCAACACAAATAGCAAATATTATTTTCATTCTTTACGGTTTTATACTCAGCCTTTTTCTAATGTGAGCTAAAATGTTATGTGGTAAGTGAGTATAGCTTGTCATTCAGGTTTGGCATATTTTGTAGCTCAAGAGGCCAGAATTTGTGTTGACCCTTGTCTTGAAAAAAAAACAATATCATATACATTTTCTGATGGATCACATTGCCAATAACCTTGCCTTGACCATTGTTCTGGATTCCAAGTGATTCTCAGTGGCTCTAATGTTTGCAGGTAAGGAATGACATTGCTTTGCAGCTCGAATGGAGAAAGTGATACCCTCAGTGGGTTTCTTCATATAAACTAAAATATTAGATGTAGTGCCAGCCTGGAACATAGGTTCCTTGTTTGGACCTATTTGTTGATTCTTCATTTAAGGAATTTTGGCCTTTTGCCAGTTACAACTCTAAGATGATCCATAATAGCTTGAAAAAAAGATCTCTGTGTTATTGAGAGCCAGTGGAGAGTCTTTGGTACAATAAAGTATGATTTTCTATCCTTACATTTAGACATAGGGCCTGATTTAGAGTTTGGTGGATGGGGTCAGTCCATCACAAATGTGACTGATATCCTGTCTGCTGTATAATGATTCCATTATATTCTATGGGCATTGTGATATGGTGGATGGTATATCTATCACATTGTGATGGAGTACCCCATCCTCCATACTCTAAATCAGGCCTGTAGACTAGCTGCTGGATTGTGAATTTTCTTGATCATTATCATTGTTGAGAGTGGAATACTGTAGTACAGTCTGTTGGCATTATCTAGTTTAGAGCTGTGTGATGTTGCTGTTTGTATCTTTTGAGGGAATTCAAGATACACAAGCTCGACTGTGATAGGGAACAATGTTGAAGTTTCAAAACAGTGTTCTGTAGGGCATCAAAGGAGGCAGGACATCTGTGTTTTGAGTTGGGAAAGATATATTGACTGCCATAGCGCCTTGAGACCCGCACGGGTGAGTAGCGCGCTTTATAAATGTTAATGATTTGATTTGATTTGATTTGATAAGCCTGTTCAATTGGCTAGTTGTAATGGAAACCATTGTCTCCCCAGCCTAATCCTTCTAAGAATTCTCATTTAAGTAGTTCATCTCCTAGGTGAGGATGTGCAATGCACTGGCTTCAGCCACCTGATTCTTGTGAGAAACAGCATTGGTATGGCAGCGGTGCTCAGAGAATGTGTCCTTTTTAGGTCTATGCTTGATTTTTTGGGGAATTACCTTAATTAAATGAACCTTCAGACTTTTCAGCACAGGAAAAAGTGTAATAGAGTGAACTCACTACTGAACAGCCACTGACACTGTCAGTCAGCCTGCATTTTTATAACTGAATGTGCTTTTTCATTGAATGGTAAATTTGCTTCTGTGGACTTGTGAATGGGTCATTGTGTGAATGCAAATTGACTAATTGAGTGGCTAAATGGGTTGTACTGATGAGTGCATTAAGAAATGAGGTGGTGTGTGACAGAACACATGGATGAGTGTGTCCATGGCTTAACAGATGTCTGAGTTCGTGCTAGGATTGATAAATAGCTGACTGAGTGCATGAATGTGTGAATGGATGTGTGAATGCAAGGATAGATAGATGAGTGACTTTCAGGATGGTGGTACTGAGTTACTTGATAACTGAGTGTGTAGATGGATTATTTGGTACACAAATGGATAAAAGTATGGATAGATGGTTATCGATGGCTGACTGGGCAAATCAATAGAGAAGTGAATGGGTGAGTGAGTGAGTGCACAATGTTGTCCTGCATTGTTGCAGCATTCCATTGTCACATTCACCAGCTTTACTGTGCCTGCAAAGGCACGGACATTGCGGTCGTACAACCCCTGTATTCATCCATTGTATGTGTTTTTCTCCATGGAGCACACTTAACAAAGACCTCATTTTTTTCAGAGTAACCTACATCCTTCTCTCATCATGCCCACAGTCTTACATGCTGCTGCTGGTGCCTGGTCACAAGCAGTTCAGAGCCGCAAGTGAAGCTGCTGCTGGCTGAAGACGTCTTCATACTCAGTCACATTTCACAGTTCCATTTTTGAAACTTCGACCTATAGTGCTTGGGCTGAGCACTTCTCAGTGGTGTTGGAGGTAGAACCACCTACCTGGGCTTCAGCCTCTCATTCACCTTCTGTGCCTGTCTGAGGTTTTCTCTCCGCACAAAATCACCAATAAATCATCTTACTGCAGGCTTTCCTGCTAGCACAGGTAATGGTTACTGCATCCGCAACTGGTGATAGCAAAAGCCAGTGCAGCTCCTCCATGAGGGCGGAGAAGTGTTGCCTCCCCGCCAGCAGCGACAGCTGCAAAACTTTTACCAAACAACGATAATAAATTGTGTTTATTATCATTGTTTGGTAAAAGGGCGGGCCATGGGGCTGGTGAGCACTTGAGGGGAGTGCACAGAGCATTCCCCTCAGAGAGCATGTGTGTTTGGCTGGCCGACTCGGGCTGGCCAAACACACATGCGCTGTAGGCTCTCTCCAGCCCAGCCACCGCATTGCCGGGTTGGAGAGAGCCTGCACAGGCTCCCAGTCTGCCTGGGAGTGCCCTGGCTGGGCACTCCCAGCCAATCTTGACACTGCTTTGAGCAGCGTCAGGATTGGTCGCAGGGTAGGCTGGGAGCCTATACCTGCAGCGAGGAGAAGCAGGAGCGGAGCCGCGCACTGCAGTTAAGGTAAGTTTTGTATTTTTAGTTTTAATGTTAGATTTTTTTTTTTTTTATCATCCCGACCCTCCCCCGTGCGCTGCCCCTTCTAATTGCCAGTAGTCAATCCTGGAGAAAGCTCTAAAATCCTCTTCCAGTAAAAGATGGATTTGCTATTTTGGGAGGGTAGAAAATACAAAGGGCGGGAATCCAGCCACTTTAGTTATGCCTCTGTTCTTTAAATTGTAATGTAATTCCATTATATAGCGCTTACTAACACTAGAGAGGCATGCATTGCAAAAAAGCAGAACCTCTATCCATTTCATGAGCAGATTTATGCATCCATTGCATCTATATAATGCCTGTTTCAGAAGGAATACTACATATTTCATGAATGACAGTAATGGCTAATAAATGTTGGTTAATCAATATGTAAATTATGTTAATTTCAACCGATGGTTGGGTGTGGCTGAACTTATGTCTCTCTTTCTCTCTTTATGAGTTGTTTAAGCACATGAATAGCTAAAGTTGCTCTTAGCAATAATGAGCCATAGTCTGCTCTAAATATGGAATCTGCTTGTATACGTAGAGCGTGTGAAATGCTATGGAAAGCAGCAATCTAAACTGAGGGAGAGTGAGAAAAATTCGCCCATGAACTGAATAAGAAATACAAATATACAGCTGTATGAAAGTGAGCAGGTTTTCATTTCCTTATATACAACACTTACCGTAGTTTGAATGTCCTACTGGCACTTAGGCTCTTACCTAAGGCACGAAAGTGAGATGTAGAATGTACTTCTTTGGTTCAACGTCAGTGGGTTCGTCACAGCATTACCAGATGAGACCATACAGAATGAGTGGAGGCGTCTTGCAGAGGCACAGATTCAGTAAGGATTTTTTTTAGCTTTGCGCTCCGAAAATGTCGTGCAATTCAATGTATATGTTTTGCATTTCCGTTTCCAAGGCTACATAATATTATGGCATTCTAAATTTATAGGGGAGGAAAATGTTTGCTATCTATCATTGTGATAGACCTTTTGAGTGCATACTTCTTTGGGTAGCCCATCAGTGCCTTATATATAATGCATTACAAGTAACCGCAGCCCTTCTGAGCTTTGGCGACTCGTCCCACTTGTTTAGAAGCTAGGCCGGAGAAAGATATAGCTCATAAATAAGAGCAATGCCAAAACCAAAAAGCCTTGTATTGCAAAAACTCATTTGTTACTAAGGTGAATTATTGGATAAGAATCAAACTACTCATTTCTTAATTAGAATGTGTTATACAAATAATAGTAAAAACAACAATTTGCACTGTCCAAAGCTAGGCTAGGTGATATTCTATATGGCGAGAGAGCCATTGTTTTACTGTAAACCTTTGCTGTCAACAAGAGGAAGAACACATTTAACGTATATAAGAATGTATTTGGTTTTGAACATACGGTGTCTCTGCTTTATTTCTTGTGCAACTCATGATGTGCATGATGTAGATACCCAAAATATTGCTCTATAAGGAGTTCCTATACTTCTAGTAATGTTTGGCTGCCAGTATCCCCGGTAGACAAGAAAAAAACATAGAAAACATTTCTAGTAGGTATATGGATTGACAAAGTGAGAGAGGCGTTTGAAGTAGTGCCAGTCCTTTATGATGTCACATACTGTTTTGACCAATGTCTTTCAGCAACAAAGTAGAAGGAGAAGGATGTGAGGTAGAAAGTGTTCTGTCGACCCATTGGAGGGTTTAGCATAAGAAATGGCTTTTATATGCTAACCATCCCCTCGACCTAGCAGCATATTAGCTTTACATTTTCCTCAGAATCCAGTTTATTGGCTCAGGAAAACATATTGGAAGTGCACAGGAACAACTGCTGTTTTCAACACAGCCTTCATTCCTGCCACGGTGGGCATAGCCTATGTTCGTCGATCAAAAGTAGGTTTTTGGTGCGAGATATTCCAGAAAAATACATTTCACAAGAAAACAATCTATTATGCGGGAAAGCTTATCTCCCTGGCAAAGTAGTACTTAGTAAACCAACCCTACAAATATGCAACGTTTAAAATGTGAATGCTTTGCACTACTTCACCAGTGAAGGAACTATTTCATAGACCCCTACCGTAAAGGGATGTGTTGCCTGTACTCAATGTCCTCTAGTCAAGGCTTTTGGGGGAAGGGGGCAGGTAAAGGAAGACAGTAGAGCACTCAAAGTCTTTGTTGTGCATTGCTGTGATATTGCCTCTGTGTGCATTAGCATTCATAATCTATCACTGCCCGCATTAGAGACGGATGTGGACTATTTCCAACAAGCATTTGCAATGCAACAGGTCTCGCATTTCTCCGAGTTAGAGCTATTAGCAGTTGTAAACTCCCAACCGGACTTTTCTTGCATCATTAAATGGAAAAAAAACGAGTGTGCTGCTAAACAAGTGAGATCGTGCTGGAAAAAAGAGAAAAAGTAGTCTACAAAATGGACGGAAAACAGCAAGCCTCATATTTTTTCAGTACTTGGTCGCTGCGCTTGAGGAGGGCTAACCACTGGATAAGGCATGACGTATGCATGGCTTCCACTAATGAAAGCAAGCAGATTTTAAAAGGCAAGCCCACGAACCAATGAAAGACACTGACGTGACATGGGCGGGGCTCCGAGCACTTTTCTAACTACTACAGTGTCTCCCAAGCGCATGCTAGCGCAGGCTTGACCCTAAAAAGAAGAAGCTCTCCAGGGCTCTGCCCTGTTGCCCTGTGCCCTGTAGTGTGACAGAGGTTGAGGTACACGCTACATGTATCTGTTTTCATTCTTCCATAATATAAACACCTGTTTGTATGTTCACTGGTGATGTTTCCGGGCCCCGTGGGGCTGAGGAGACAGTTGGATGAAGGGTGATTTGTGCTGTTCTTGTGCTGTTCGCGCTCGGGGTGCACTGAAACCTTTCCTTTACTTCGTTTATATTTGCCTGATGATTTAGGAAAGACTCATTGCAGCGATTCCAAGAAGAGGAAACATTCCTGTTGGGCATATGGTGAACATCACTAACATCCTGTGGGAGGCCTCTATTGAGTAAACTCCTTGGCAGCCAAATGTGTACTTCACTGTTCTCTCTTGTTTATTTTAGACACTGTGATGGGAAGAGATGTCACATTTTCTGTTCATAACGTGTCATTAAAACTAACAAAATAAATTGCAATGAAAGGAATTAACGTGAAAGGTATCCTCAGTGGCAGACATAATTTTGTTGTCCTCTTCAACACATTCGAGCTGCACATGGCCGCCTGCTAGCTCAAGTTTGCATCCAAGAAAACAAAACGGAACAGCGTGTATGCATTTAGATGTTGCATAGTTTAGTGTCGAGTGATAGCCCGGCCAATCTATCAGTGAAATTATGACTGTGAATGGCTGGGGCAGCGTAGTCGTGCATGTAAAATTGAATACCAGCAGAAGGACCTATTTATCCTGTATTTTATTTTTGTTGAGTGCAATCACAGCAAGTAACACCATGTTAATAAAAGCAAAACAAATACATGTGAATTCAGAAATCTAATACAATATTGTAAGCAGTATGCACCAATATTACATCTTATTTTTAAAGAACCTACATGTAAGTAAAAAGTACCGGATCTTTAACCAAATTTCTTCATTGCAGTCAAATAAAGTTTGGTATTAGACACCTGCAGGTTTCTACTATGCTTATTATTCAAATTAACATGCAGCCCAAATGCCCACCGTGTATTGCTGTATTGACCATATAAGGGAGTGGTCTGAGGTCATAGCAATAGGGCTTCAGCACAAAAACACACATTTAGATGAAAGAGAACGCTTTCAACCACGTTTTCCTCCAACAACGGTAAAGAGGACTGACAGAGTCCCTTTCAAAGGCCCACAGGGGCAAGCAGGAGTTACTGGGATCAACCATGGGGTTGAGGCCTTTTACTCCTGACGTTCTGATCGGTGTAGAGTTACTGGGATCAACCATGGGGTTGAGGCCTTTTACTCCTGACGTTCTGATCGGTGTAGAGTAACTTGGCCAAGTGCTACCCCTTCAGCCCTTTACTGTCAGTGTCAGCGCTGTTGGTGCAGTCCAAGGCTTCTCAAGAGGATGGAGGTGCAAGGTTTATGAAAGCACCAGATTCAACATACTCTCAGTAACCTCGATAAATGAAGGTCCAGCCAAATACTCGCTTTTATGAAAAAAGTAGCGTTTTGTATATAAACACAAAGTGAAATTCAGCACACAACAAATAATATACACAGTCTTCTTAACTTAAGGCCAGCACTCTAGCGTTGACCGAGAAGATACTGAGTCACACCATTTGGATTATTAGCTGTAGTTAATCCTATTACTGTGAGGCAACATTCACGCTAGGCCCCACTAGTTAGTACAAGTCTTAGATGTTTCACAATGACTTTGTGTCAGCGGAGTAGCACTATAGTCAGAGAAAGTTTGCTCAGGGGCTCTGCGGCCCGATGACCAGTCTCCCTCACTCCCGCTGGCTTTGGGATACCGAATGTTCAGGAGTGTGTCAGGCCTGGAGTCATCTGATGAGTCAGCTTGGTGGTTGACAGAGCAGGTGGCAGGAAATTAATGGTAGTCTTGTCACTTCAGCCATGCAGCGGGACATCCACAACACTTCTCTGGTTGGGCGGTAAGTTCTCCTGATCTCGGCTGTAGGTCTCAAGCAGTTAGTCTTTCATGGCAAAGTAGATGTTCTAGTTACCTGGGTCACAGCCCTCTATACTTCACTTACGTACACTGCACAAGGGCAACAGCTAGCATATGGTTTCACGAGTAGCGGTGCACAGGGTAATGGCCTTCTCAGGTCACAGTGTTGCTTAGGGCGACGGCCCTTTTCGGTTACAGTGATGTACCAGAGCAAAGGCACATGGGCAGCTGAACTGAGTGGTGGTGCGATGGTCAACTTGAGTGGCACATTTGTAGATGGACCATGAAGCTCACACTTTGCTTAAGGTTCAATCAACAGAATTCTCACTAGATCTCAGTCCCTGGAGGCACTCCCCTTGCCAGCACAGGACCCTGGTGCTTCAGGCTTTAGGGCATGTGGTCTTGATTTTTTTAGGTAATGTCCCATCACCCAGAAGGGAAACTAGGACAACGTAGGCTCTGGTCCTGATCACACAAGTAGAAGTTGTGCTGAGCTTCTCCACACTGATGAACAATTGCAGTTCGACTCGTTGACCATTTGACAACTTGGGAGACTCAAGCTTCCCTTTTCATAATGTACATCCAGACACAGATATGATTTAGTTTTGCAGTCTTTGAAATTCATGCTCTGAGTGTTGCCTAATTTGAAGTACCCACTCCTATGTCCTGCCCTTTGCCCCGGATGCAGTGTGTTACAGCAGGAGTGACTCCAGCCTTGATAGTCCCACAACACAGGTCATGGGAGTGACTTGAGGATCACACCTGAATTTCAGGCTCACTGACATGAAAAAATGGTTCAAAGGCCCCAGCCCTGTCCTTTATGATTCCTTGTCAATGAAGTGTTCCCCTATCAGCCCAATCATCTCTCTGACAATGTGTCTAGGCCCCCAGAATAGTGACATTTCCATAATAAAAGTGTCCCTATGAAGAACCGCTCTGTCTCTGGTGTGTATCCCATTCATATGTAAGAAATGCATAAAATCTAGAAATATGACTGAGATGGCATCTGTACTCCAGATGCCTTTCAAAGGAGTTGAGTTTCCAATATGGAACTGTTAGACCTTCATATACTGCACTACTCACAGGACCACATACATTGCAGTACACATACACAAACATGCGTGCTGAACAGCGCTGTATACTAACATGTTGTAGGTCAAGGGCAAATTAATAACACAGCAGAGGAACTCCAGTGACAAAGGTAACAAGCATTTACAATGCAACGGGTCTCGCGTTTGCTCATGTTAGAGCTGATCGCGTTGTAAACTCCTAACCCGACTTTTCACCTATCGAGCAAAAGTGCATTTATGTACATAACCCGAAAAAGTGAAATTAACTATGTAAAGCACTCGACTTCTGCCAAGCGAGATCGCGCTCGTAAATTAGAGAAAAAGAAGTCCACGAGCCCGATGGAAAACAGCGAGCCTCGCATGTTTTCTGTACTTGGTCGCTGCGCTCGAGGAGGGCTAGCCACCGGAAAAGGCATGACGTATGCATGCCTTAGACTAATGAAAGCAAGCAGATTTTATTAGGCAAGCCCACCAACCAATAAAAAACACTGACGTGAAGTTGACAGGGCTCTGAGCCCTTTTCTAAATACTAAAGTGTGTCGCTGCGATACGCATGCGCGAGCGCATGCAACGCAGGCTCGACCCTAAAAAGGCCTGTTCACACTATTAATCACTATCACAAAATCATTATGCTGCCACCACTGCATTCATGCTACTTAACTTTTGGTAAGCGCAGTAGCCTGTTACCACTACAAGAATAACACATTCTGTGCCCCATCTGGTCTTACAAGACTGCAATTCAGGTGACAGGCTTAGGTCATGGCTCCCACACATGATCTGTATTTGCCCATGACCAAACATCACTTCCAAGGATCCAGATATCATTGCAGCAGGGAACTCAGGGCTCCGGTGCATGTCTGTCATGATGCAGAGGACTTTACCATCCCAGCAGATGCCCCTCCCAGATAAGAGATCCCTGTACAAAACTTTTCACATGGAGACATTGGGTCGTTGGATTGGTAAAACTGTCCATCTGCTTTCCTGTGACTTAAGATGGGCCATTGCTTCACTACAAGCTCTAACCTTTGCAGAGGACTAGATCATGTCAGCAATTTGAGATTCTTTCTCTTCATAGACCATCATCCACTCAAATGGCTTATGATCCATTTGCATTACAAACCTAATGCCAAGCAGGTAAGAGTAGAATTTGAGTAACGCCCACACTATGGCAAAGCACTCTTTTTCAATTGCCGCCCTATTCGGTTCCCTGGGTAGTACCAATCTACTAATAAAGGCTACCAGACACTCTACCTTTGCCATTCCGATGAGCTAAGACAGTTCCTACTCCCTTGTCAGAGACATTCATCTGTACAATGAAAGGCTGACTGTTGTCAGGAGTATTAGTACATGTGCATTGCAGAGTTCCTTCTGTAATTCCTCAAATGCCTTTGACACTCCTGAGTCCAGATCAATTGTTTGTGCTGCTTCTTGGAGATCAAAGCTGTCAACGGGCAACTATACGTCCATGGTTCGTCACAAAGTTCCTGTAATACCCAGTTAGTCCTAGAAAAGCTCTCACCTCATTCTGGGTAGTAGGTGCCTCCCACTCCATCATATACTGAATCGTGGCATCCAAAGGATGAATCTTCCCATTACCCACCTCATGCCCACAGTAGATTACAGAGTGCTTCCCCACCTGACACTCGGTCAACTTGATGATCAGTTACACCTCTTCTTCTGCATCCAGGTAGGCCATACAGAACTCCTCCAGTCCTGCAAGAACATGGTTCACCAGGTGCTGAAAAGTGGCAGGAGCAATTTTCAAATCAAAGGGCATCACCCTAAAGTTATACAACCTCTATGACAAAGAAAATGTAGTCTTTTACTTGGCGTTTGGTGCTAAGGTAATCTGCTCAAACCCTAGAAAAGATCTTCAGGAGAGAGTGTGCTACACCTTTATAGTTGTGCTTCTCAGAGGTACCACCTCAGGATACCTGTGACATGATCCTCCACAACCAAGAAATACTTCTTGTCAGACTTTGAAATCATCCCAAGTAGACTCTCTAGCAGCTAACAAACCATGCAGCTCTAAAAAGTTACTCACAATTCAGTACCTGGTCTCTTTTGGGATCCGCCATCCACTGCCCATGCCTTTCTTAAGTCTTCCCTTTCCTGCAGACTACCTTGTCCTGGTCCCTGCAAATTTGGAATTGTCTGTGTTCTTCTGAGAGTGACTTGCTGTCTCTGCTGTGGTCAACACAGCTGATGTGGTCCAAAGACTTCAGGTCCTGGCACAGGACAATCACATCTTTACCCCAAAGACATCCCTCAACTCACTTTTCCCTTACCTTAACATTGACCATGACTGACCTCCCATTGAGCTCACTCTAAATTCAGGCAAGTGGGAACTCAATGCCCATCCCACTGTCTACAAAACCTGTATCCCTGGTACAAGGGATAATATCCTCAGAACTAAGGTACCTCCTTTCAACCATGGTGTGGAAGTCTCCAATATCTCTCAGGTGAGGCACTTTCTTCCCATTCATACTAACGTCCTGCACAACCCTCATCGTGTAAGGATGACTGTGCTTCAGGGCATCTAGGTCCATCTCCCAGAATCCCACCATGACTAGGTTGAGTGCAATCCAGCACTCTTGAATCCCTTCACCCACACAACATACCTGTTATCACAGGTGCAGCTGGTACAGGGCCTTTCAACTGACAGTCCCTTAGCTGTGTCCTACCTGGTGGAACTTATAGGAAGTCACCACTTTGCATTTGTAAGAACTTTCCTATTGTACCTTCTCATGATGCTCCTTACCGAAAACACCATAACCATATCAATTCCTATTTTGCCTGGGCCCTCCTCAGGTCCCTTGGGAATTACCCTGGCCTTTACCCTCCAGTTTGGAATCAGTCTGTGAAGAGTTATTCTTCCCCTTTGGCTTAGAACCATGCTGTTGTACCCTCTTGTGTGCCCCTTTAGCTAATCACTCGTGAGCCAACACTGCAAGCTTTCTGGATCCCTTTCTGTCAGGTCAGATAGATGTTGCCTAAGTGGGGTAGACTACTCCGCCTTGAGTCACTCTGTCATCGTGAACTGGATAAGGGACTCAGTATCAACACAGAAGGAAAACCAAATGGAAATGTCAAAACCTTGAGTGTATTTCTGTAGTTTGACTAATAAATGAAAGAGCCTAGCCAATCTTACAGTATGAGACCAGATGTTCATGACAGTGCTGGGATTATATAATAATATGGATACCTAAGGCTTACAATTGCAATATAATGTATGGCTAATGATGGACAGCATCCTTAATATAGGTTATTCTATAATTATCTAATGAAGAAGGCAATCACTGATTCAGAAATTGGACTATTAATATGGGAGTGGTTAATCCTTACCAACTTAATGAACACCATCTGTTTAGGCTAAATCATGATTCGTAGAAAATTGGTATTGAACCCCTACATGCATGGTAAAAGTAGGAGACAATCCCCCAAGAAGTGGTGTTAAGCTCAATCAGTGCCAACAATTATAAAGTAAAGAACACAATACCATAAAAATACCTAAAACAATTCAGAAAGGGACACATTTAATGAGCAAAAAAGGCACTGGAATCATCAAAAATGGATAAGTGGTACATAAATATTCATTTTTAAAGCTTTGAAATAAAAAATGCCTGTGAAAAGTAAAGCACCATTGAAAAACTACAGTTCACCATTGCCTGGGATGTAGACATTATTTCAGGCTGATCAAGATACACCATGTGGGATAACTCAGGCAAAGATTTTATCTGGGGACCTAGTTTCTGAAATAGAAGTCAAAACCCTTCTGCAGAGCAAGGTACAAGGCCAAGGGTGGCAAGGCTACTTTGTAGTTGGATACACCGTCGTCAAGTTCCTGAAGAGGCCACTGGTTTTGGCACCAAAAGCTCTTAGTGGGACATAACTGTTTTTCATTAATGTTGAGGTAGCTTTGTGGGGGAAGCAGCCCAAAGATTTACTTTACATCACTTAGTTACAGGGGCAGTGCTAGAAGGTGCAGCTCCACAAGGATAAATACCTTTACCATGAGGTTCTGCTGGACCCATTTGCATTACTGCAAAAAGCTTTGAGTGGGACACACCTGGCTTTCTTGCTTGCTTTGTTCGTGATCTCAGTGGCAATCCTCAGCATTTTGTTCCTGTCCTCCAGAGGTGGAAAAATGACTATCCCCACTTTCCACAACTGCTGGGGAAATTCTTTCTGGTCTGCCCTTCAGCTCCTACCTCTTTAGGGCACAATTCTTGGCACCAGATCTTTCTCCAAGTGGTCGCGTAGAGGGTCCAGGCCTGTATAGACAGCTGGATTTTCTTGGAGACAGAAGCCTTCCAAATGTTGTGTCCCTGAAGCAGGCAATCAGGCAGTCAACCACTCGACCTTTGGTGAGTTGTTCTAGTCCGTGAGTGTCAGCTGGAGTCAGGATTTCTTGACTCCTTAATTATTTGGGATTAGCATGTTGCAAGGTGAAGTAATAAGGCTGTCCTTTGTTCCATCAGTCATCCTGTACACCTTCCAGACAGCTAACTAATCCTTGCCAAGTGATCAGTAGGTAACACTGCCTTGTCCTTCCTGGACTCAGAGGAAGGCTATTGTCTTCTGAGCCAGGCCTGTTAACTTTCCAAACTAAGGATGTGTTTTCCAGCTCAGAAGGTGTCATGAGTAGCAGAACTAGTTTTAAACTAGATCTGGCTCAGTCAGACAAAATTACATATTAATAAAGTATATTTTCCACTATAATTATCAAAGACCTTAATTTACCATTAAATCAGATTTTGAAAGTTAAGTTGAAAATAACTTTGAGTGACTTTCTCACATTTTCCCAAACAAAGATGAAAAATAAATATTTTAATTAGACCAAGATCAGTTTAATGCATATGGTAGTTTAACCTACACAATTGAAATAGCTTGTCGGGCCTCAGGTTCTCTGAGAGCACATTTGTTCAAGATATAGCATGACACCTTTTTTTTATTTTATTTTTTTATAAATTATGGACCTGATTCACAAAGGTAAAGTTAGATGTTTGGTCTAAACTTAGGTTCTGAGGTAAAGAGCATTACCATAGGCCAGCCATGAGATAATAAGGGCCTGGACTATGAGCGTTTTAGCGAAGAATGGGAGGACTTTAAAAGCTTTCCTTAACAGTCTAAGAAGACTAAAACAGGTAGTGGCCATCCTTTCAGAATGATGGTCAGTGGTGAGTCACGAGTCAAGCCAGACTCCCAGGCTCTTTATGTTATCTTTAGGATGAGGCAGGACTTTCAGACAATCCGGGATAGGTGACTGAAACCCCTGGAGGAAGTGATTCACTAACAATGTTAGCTCTGTTTTGTCTTCATTTAATCTATTTTTGCAGTTGGACATCCATTTGGTTACTGCTTGAAGACAGGGGGTCAGTGAGGAGTGATCAATATTAGATTTGGTGGAAAACGAAGGCCAATTGGATATCATCAGCATAGGACACCAGCGACAGACCATATGGTTTTATGATCTCTGCTAACGGATACATATAGAGATTAAACAGTGTGGGGCTCAGGGAGGAGCCCCGTGGCACCCCACAGTTAAGCGAGACACAGTTGGAAAGGTAAGAATGGTTCAGAACTTGAAAGGCCCTACGCTCCAAAAAGGAAGAGAGACATTTTAATGCACTGCCAGTGATCCCGGCATCCACCATTATCTGAGTAAAAATGGAGTGGTCCTCCATATCAAAGGCTGTACTGAGATTGAGCAAAATAATAGCTGCAGTGCCTTCTTGATCGAGGCGCCTTCTGACCTCTTCCATAACTGTGAGCATTGCTGTCTCAGTACTGTGTTGAGACCTAAAACCCGTTTGAGTGGGGTGGAGGATGTTGTGGTCCTCAAGAAAGCCTGAGAGATGACTGATTACAGGTTTTTCAATTACTTTGGACACAGCATGCAGTAGTTATTAAGAAGAGTTGCATCAAGATGGGACTTTTTCAGCAGTAACTTGACTATAGCGTGCTTCCAATGGTGAGGGATATGACTCATGGTTAGGGAGGAGTTGAGAAGGTTTGTCAGAACCAGAGCAATGACTGCATAACCTGAATTAAGAAGGTTAATGACAGATCTTCTGTGAGAAGAGGAAAGACGAAATAGCGGGATGTTGCGACGTAAAATGACTAGGGCAATCTGTTACCCAGTAGGGATAGCCCAGGAAAGCCGAATAAATATCTAGAATTTTGTTTTGAAAAAAATGAGAAAGGTTGTTTCTATGTTCTTGCGATGCATCCTTGAGGTCATTGTGCGAGACTGGCTGACCAATCTCTTTAGGAATTTGAAAAACTTCTTTCCGAGCATTTTAGGACTGTTCAATTTTGGAGGCATAATAGGATGCCTGTGCTGATCTAATTTCTTAAAGAAAATGTCTGATCGATTTCCGATACTCAGCTTTTAAAGAATTGTCATAGGTCTTTCTCCAACTCCTCTCAAGACATTTACATTCTTTTTATAGACGGGTAGGTGAGGAGAAAACCATGGGGTGCCTTTGTTGTGTTGACCTCCTGTTTCGGTGACTAGCAGTAATACTGTATCAAGACCATTGGAGATCCACCCATTAAACGTCTCAGAAAAGAGAGTGGTATGGTCTATAGGGTCAGGTTTCACGCTTTCTAGAGTAGAAGCCTAGTTATTAGCATTTAGCTTGTGCCAACAGCGGTGTAGCTGTTTTGTTACAGGAGGCGGTCTAGAGATAAGAGGGATGGAAAGCTTCAGAGTGATTAGGAAGTGATCAGACCAGACCAGAGGGCGAGGAGGCAGGGACATCAAGTGGGTGACATTACTGAAGAAAAGGTCAATAGTATGACCCTTGGAGTGTGTGATCAGTTGTACCAAATCTTAAGCTGCAAGATATAGGAGTAGATGTTTGGCGGCTGAATTGCTTGTTTCATCTACATTAATATTAAAGTCCCCAATGAGGGTAACATTCGGTTTGTTGCACACTAAGTCCGAAACCAGTTGAGGGAGGGATTGAATAAAAACGTCAGAGGGATCAGAAGGCAATAGATTAAGGTGCCAGAGAATGTGTACAAAGGATTAAGTGTTAGGGAGAAGGACATGCTTTCACAGCCAGGGATGGTCAGAGG
Source organism: Pleurodeles waltl (assembly GCF_031143425.1). Lineage (NCBI taxonomy): Eukaryota > Metazoa > Chordata > Amphibia > Caudata > Salamandridae > Pleurodeles > Pleurodeles waltl. Next base: position 516,329,927 of record NC_090437.1, on the reverse strand, counting down.
CTGAAAGGTGCATTTTACTGTATCCTTGTAGATAATGGCAATCCCACCACCCCTGGCATTGACTCTGTCTAGCCTATTTATCAGGTAGCCATGGGGAAGTGCCAGAGCCACATCCGGAGAGGACTCCTCATGGAGCCATGTTTCAGTTGAAAATAAAGCCATTGGAGATAGCTCGCACAGGAGAAGGCAAATGTCTAATTTCTGTGCAGCAAGAGACCGGCAGTTAGCCGAGAGGAGCAGGCTGGAAGCCCTATTGTTGTTGAATGGGGCTGGTACCGGTTCAGTGTGGGGGGACCAGTGACAGTTGGTGCTTAACCATGCTTGGAGGCCTGGATGGAAATTGTGCTGACAGGCTTCCGAAGTAGAGGGTCTGAGAGAGTGCAAAACGTGTGAAGAGTGTGAAGGTATAGAATCTGTTGGCAATCAAAGTAATAGGCACAAAGCATTTACAACTGACACTTACCCTCTTCCAGCTTTCCATGAAATTCCCCAAAAATGAAGAAGCTCTAGATAGTGAAAGCTGAAAATGCATGATAAGCCAACCGAACCTCGCATGCTCACCCTGAAGTCACTACTCTCAATGCACATGTGCATCTAATCTCTGTTTAACAAAGATTTAGAAGATGGTAAATTATAAAAGAAGTACCAGTCGTGCTGATATACTGTATGCATTCACTGCTGAGGGGCCCAACCCCCTGATGATGATGTAAGCATGAGAGAGTGACTGCCTCCTACGAGTCTATTATAGCCCACTGTATCGGGCTATACCACCCATTAACGGCCTGCATCTGGAGGCAAAGGCAAGGGCCTTTAACAAGGAAGCAGGACTTTAATTCCAGGATAGGCCAGTTACGGAGGGCTATAAGGCTATTAGAACATTCCGCCACTAGAGGGTAGAATGTTCTAATAAATAAAACAAAGGCCTCCTGGAGCCCAAGGGATTGAAATCCCCTTGGGTTGCATGATGCCTTTGTTCACAGCAACAGCTGTGAGCAGGCGACACTGCAATGTTGCAGCCCGGGACTTCTACCAGCCATTAGAAGCCCGAGCACTCATTGTTTTCAATGGAGCTCCCACATTCCAGTGTTCTAATTCCCACTATGTCCTGCTTCAGAGAAATAGACTTTGTGAAGCCTCCTGGTACCCGTAAGGAACCCCGCCTACCTTCCATATGGTGATGATGCTCCCGCGATGGACAGACCCAAACACTGAAGCCAAGCAAGGTGCCATCTCGGTCTGTCTGCAATGAAGAACCATTACCCGCTAAATCCTGGTCTCACTCATGAGATAGGAATAAAATCAAAAAGAGGTATGAGTCTGGTCATGTATTATACCACTCCTTTCTGGTGGAACTAGATAATGTCCACTTCTACCTCCTATTTTGGTCCAGTGGAAGGTGTGATCACCTCATAAGTGAATGAGTGGCACAATGATCTTAGGGTGTAGGAATAATGTCAGATGTATCTCCTCAACTATCCTGCTTATCTGTGACAGCGCTGGAGGATGTGTAATAACCACCGACACTCGTTCTGGAGCTCTGTTCTCTCTATACTGGATCAGGTTATCTCTGGGTATTCATGATGAATACTCACATTCTTTGTCCTCGTAGCACAAATGATGATTGAAGTGTAGCAAGCTGTTAGTCGGTTATCCTCCTCGTATCAGAACATGTCTCGTGGTACTTGGTAGTGTTTTTGAGTACCTGCTCATGTCTCTGTAAGGCTGGGATAGTGGTCTGTTCTTTGCAAGCATTTTCTCTGGCACGTCGAATTAATGTATGCAGCTGTTTGCAAGCAGTCATGTATTCACTGTTTCCGCAATCTATAGGGAACTGCATTGAGTGTGATGAAATCTGACACATTTGAAGAAGGAACCAAAGTGTCCTATACGCCTATTCTTGTCAGTAAGGAAAATAGTGCGCTACCCAATTCTGCTTTTCTAGGATGGCCGTTCACATGAATGCACTGTAGAGGTGTTACTGTTGCCAGAAATGTCGAACTCATAAGAACACTGTAGCAGTTCCGTAATATGAAAAAGATGTGTTCATTTTGCAGTGGCAAGTTTGCACCGGTACATAAAAACATCATTTTCCTGTTATGGGATTACATCATTTTCCTGATGCACTGGCAAACATGAATATCCGCTTTTCACATTTCATGTAGGACTATCTGTGCGCGAAAGTAGAATTAAGGTTTTTAAATCTGAAATAAAGCTGTTTTGATTGCCCTCATTTGAAAGCGTGCGCTGATGTAATGTGTACCCCTCCATCACTTGAAACATAGCAGAGAATCCAGGATGTTCTGCAGTACTTTCAAGATTATTTTTCCATGGATTAATGTAAATCTCTGTTTATCTTTTTAGTGGAGTATGCTCATTCGTTCTTCTTGCACGAACCAGATCCCATAGTGAAACGAACAGTTTGCATAGCATTATGCAGGAGTGCAAACAGAAAAAATGTGTAGAATTAATGGAAGAACAAGCCAGGGTGAGTGTGGGTGAAGAGAAGCATACTAGGGTAGTCAATTCAGGGATCAATATTGTAGATGCAGATGCAGTAGCGTAGCTTGGTCAGTAAGATTGGGGGGGGGAACAGGGGTTCAGATTCACCAACAATCACGCTGTCACATAATGTTAAAATACATTATACGACAAGCAGGGCACACAAGAGGGGCTAAAGGTGCAGTGGAAAGGGGGAGGAATGTGGCTTGGTAGGGGTAGGAAGTGAGCGAAAACAATTTTTTTTTTATTAAAATAACTATTTTGAAGCCTTTCCAAACAGAGAGGGAAAAAGTGTGTGTGCGTCTTTGACTGTGTGCAAAATTTCCCGACTGAGAGCACCTAGACCCAACTACTTATAACAAAATACATTTATTAGGGGTGTGTGACACCCCATACACCCCACTTGAAGATACACCCCTGCGCAAATGGGATTCCAAAAGTTAAGGAGAAGTCATTGGGCATATTCACAGCACTGAGTTTGTCTTTGTACTTGTCTCTGACTGATGTGGGGCCAGTCAAATCTGGCAGGGATGGTGAAAGAGTAGGTAATTAAGTTCCTTCCTGGAGCTGTCATAGGAGGGATTTATTCTAATTGATGCAGGGATGGCATTCTACATCACTGGTGCACTGCCTGAGAAGAACAGTTTAGGGATTCAGATGTTTTGAAAGAACGTATTTCCAGGAAGGTGAATACAGAACTTCAAAGTAAATGGGAACCATCTGAAATAACTATTTTGTGGTTGGGATAGCTTGTAGCTGTGTGTGAAGGGCCCAGTGGTAAATACAGGATCCTGTCTGCAATAGGAAGTTATTTTAGGGTGAGGAGGATGGGTGTTCTGTGGTAGGATTTTTGGGCACTAGATATTAGACGGGTTGCAATATTTGTGGCAGCTTTTAGCAGAGCCAGGAAGATTTTAGGTATTCCAGACAGTGTAGAGTTGCTTCAGACAAGCATCGAGAGAACATGAGAGTGTACAACTAACCTAAAGTCATTTGACAAGATGAAAGTTTTTTTTTCCTGAGTAATTTATTACGGCATTGGGATCATTTTTCTATTAGCATCAATGTGGCTGTGCAAATTTGTCAAGGGTTAATCCCAATAATTTAGCATTTTCCACAATAGATGTCTTTCAATCTAGGATGGTTAATGCATCGATCCAGTCATGCACTGAGTGGTGAATTGTGGGGAGCGAATAGTAAGAATACTGTTTTTAAGGGATAGTTTTGAGATGGTGTTGAGGCATCCTTGCCTGAAGATCATTTATATATAATCTTTGGAAGAGTCATTATGTCATCTGAGGATGAGCTTTTAGGTGCAGTTCGGTGCTGTCAGCATTAAGATGGAAGGTAACATTAGATGAATGAAATCTTGAAGGACACCTTGTAGAAGTAGTGAAGGACTGGATACAGGCTTCACCAGTTTTTGATCTGTTGTGGTTTGCTAAATTGTGAACCAGTCCCCATTGGCTAACAAAGTGCTAAACATAAGATTATGCAATAGTACAAAAGGAGAAAATTGCAAAGGCTAGATGGTAGGACAAGCATGGGTCAGTGGACAAATAAGGGGCCGAAGAAGCATTTAAAGTTTGGAATTGGCACATCTTTCTTATCTATGCATCGATTTTCGTGATGCAGAGTCATTAGTGTGACTCAAACCGAGTCTGATTTCATCTAATATAAAATGGAGTAAGCTCACTGTTGGGAAACTTACACAGGGCTAGTCCCAAAGGTACTTTCAAGATCCTTATAGTCAAATCAATTCAAGGTCCAAATCACATCGTAAAGTCACCAGACAGCCCCATAAGACCCGGGACTAGCAGTAGATCTCCATGTAAAAATACTAGGAATTCGATCCATGCACTGTGTCCTCGACATCTTTACATTCTGATTGAGGGTTTCCAAGGGCACAGAGCACGATCATCTCCCATTAAACCAACAGGTCACAATACATCCAGTGACCTAGAGACCACCACTGTAGGCACGGTAGACAGCATTGTATGTTGTGTAGGAACAGCCCAAAAACATGGGTATTATATAATAATGAAATATTATAACTGATTAAATAACTATACCAGTAGCACAGGGTCCATCTGGAAATGAAGACAGGAGCCACCACACAGGGCTTGTTATCCCCTGAAACTCACTTTTACAAATGGTTTTCTGAACACAGTCTATTAAATGTTGCTAGGAACCTAGGTCCAGTTCTCATACAAAGATACAACAATCTTGCAGACACATAGCTGTATTTGAGCTCTCATAGACCTATCCTGCTTTTTTTGGGTAATCTTTAGTGTAGTAAAAAGTAAATTAATTATCTTGATTGTTTGACATTATGCATCCTTCAGAACACTGGAAAAACGTCTGATACTATAAGCAAATTAATTATGCCATTCCAGTTAAATCTTTAATTTCTCCCTAAACGATTTTTCAGCAACACATGAACACAAAGAACCTTACATGTAAATAAAGTTAGGCAAAACAAACTTACTGCGACTGTTATTTATCTGGATTCGCTTTTCATGAACCAGGCCAAACACTGAGGTATTATATGTAAATATACCACCTCCAAAGTAAATATTGTGTATTTGGAGCAATGTTAGAATTGGGTGCAATCGAAGGTATTATTTAGAAGCAATAACACAATATTGTATATTATGTTAAGCGCCATATCAGATCTGAAAAACACATTTACATATTACAACCAGGGATAATAAGAAGCACTTAAACAAAAACAAATTAAAATTTGAGATCAGAATAAAAGGCGAGCCTCAAAACAAATCAGCTTTGTTCTTTTACACTTATTTAAAGTTACTGCACTACCACATATAAAGTACTCCTGCAGCAGATAACGTACAAAACCAATTACAGTGCAACTGTATTGTTGTCAGAGGCATACAAATTGTGTCCGTATTTTCTACGGGTCTAGCGCGGGACCACGGCCACTGCTCTCCATTTCTGATTTTATCTGAAGTTTCTAAACGTTCAACTTCCTTCTTAACCTATCTCAGCTATATGTTAATTTTGTTATATTCTAGCCCTTTGAGGGGTCATTTAGGACCAGATGTATCAAAGCTCTTTGCATTCGCAAACGGTGCGAATGGCCATTTGCGAATGCAAAAATACCTTATGTATGAAAGGCATTCACTATGCAATTTTAAGGAATCGCTAAAATAGCGATTCCTTAAAATTGCGACCCCGTTTAGAGAATCACAAATTGCGATTCTCTAAATATGAAATCGCAAATAAGGAATCCTTATTTGCGATTTCTTAAGCACGTGTATCAAGCTTTTCCTTAATGCGAATTGGGCATTAAGGAATCGCAATTACCACCAAATACAATTTGGTGGTAACCATGTGCAAATTTTAAAAATGCATTAAAAATGCATTTTTAAAATTGACATGTAACGCACACATGCCCCTTTCGCATGTGTGCGCCTTACATGTCCTAAAATAATTTTTGAGGGTGCAGCAGAGGGGGACTTAGGCCCTCAGCACCCTGGGGTTTGCATTTTCAAAATTGCGAATTCCACTTAGGAATTCGCAATTTGGGAAATGCAAAAAGTTCGCAATTATGGGCCTACAGGTCCATAGGTGCGAATGAGGTCAGAATCGCTATTTGCGAGTCGGTAATAGCATTTGCGATTTTTAAGAAATCACTATTACCGAATCGCAAATATGATGCAAACCATTTTACAACTCTGAAATAGCAATTTCTTAAAAATCGCTATTTGAGAATCGCAAAATTGAGTCTTAATACATCTGGCCCTTAGAGTTTTCAGGATGGGAGAATGTGTGCAAAACAGTGCAACACTGTGCCAGTCCTTACAAAGAAATATCCCTTCTCCTCCAACCTGTACTCTACATACATGGGGCAATGTGAGTATGGAAACAATAGTTTGTGTATAACAAGAGGGATAGATTTCAGTAGTCCCAAGATATTTCCTGGCAGTGAAATCTAGCCCTTGAGATAACAGAAGCAAACAGTTTGCAATTATTAGGAAGTCTATATAATCAGGGGAAAAAGCATCTTTTCATGATTGTTCACTGCCCTTTTCAGGAGGAAGGAAATGTACCCCATCTTTTACATCTCACAAAAAACATGCAAACATACTGTCATATTGTATCCAATGAGAAATAGGAATAAAGCCTCCAATTTTCACAGGAAATGCTGAACACATGGATCAATGATAACTATGTGCAGATACCATATTTTATATAATAAATAGTGATGACTGGTTGATACAGAAAGGAAGAACAAGGAAAATGATGGGGCAAGTATCTTGAGAATCCATCAGGGCAGCATGATTATAAAGGAAGATCTAGGTGATTTATCCTCCAAAAACTCCTTGCAGAGATTAGAGTGAGTGAATGAGGGATCAAGCCTAAACAGATTGTAAAGAGATTTTTGAAGGACACCCAGCAGAGTATAAGCAATGAAGAAGCCCAGAACTGGTAATTTCTATAATTTCTATAATTCTTGCAGAGTGCCTCTTCACCGAGGTTTTGAGTGCAAATATCTTATTTGCGTGACACCTTTGCTGGCCAAAAGGAATTTTGAGTTACTATGACAGTGGTGATTATTGATATTCTCAGTCAGGAGTGATTTAAGTCACACAATAATATGTTTGCCAGAATCCTTCACTTTATGTTTTTAGAAAAAGGTGGCAAAATGATGGTCATTTTCAGTTTCCAAAAAACAGCAGTATATTGAAATATGCTCCTACTGAGAATCAATCAATCAATCAATCAGACAATTTGTAAAGGGTGCTACATACCCATGAGGGTTTCAAGGCGCTGGGGCGGGGGGAGGTGCTGCTACTGCTCGAAGAGCCAAGTCTTGAGGAGTTTTCAGAAGGAAAGAAGGTCCTGGGTCTGTCATAGATCCGGCTGGAGGGTGTTCCAGGTCTTGGCGGCGAGGTACGAGAATGATCTGCCGCTGGAAGATTTGCGTTGGATGCGGGGTATGGAGGCGAGGGCGAGGTTGGTGGAGCGGAGATGTCGGGTGGGGGTGTAGAAGCTGAGTCTGTTGTTCATTTATGATGGTCCGGTTTTGTGGAGTGCTTTGTGTGCGTGGGTGAGGATCTTGAAGGTGATTCTCTTGTTCACTTACAATGAATCCTGTAGAAGACGTTCAAATATACATTTATGGTGCCCTATGGATAGACTGATAACCAAAGTGTTATCACATTGCCAGTTCAATATACAACTGAAAGCTGTGAGGAATTGGGTTTTTAGTTGATTGGGCTGTGAACCCTAGTCAAGCAGCAACCACAAGTCTTATCCGGGTAAAGCACAAGCAAAGCCCTAATTAACCTGTGCTCACTCTCTGGTGGCTTGGCAGAGAGCAGTCAGACTGAACTTGAAGGCAATGTGTAAAGTGTTTGTGCAGCACTTCATACAATAAAACAGGGAAACACCACACAAAAATGATCTCACACTAGGTCAGAAAAATAGAACTTGATTTCATGAATAAAATAGGACCAAAATGGGAAAAATCCAATAAGTAGAACTTGAGGTATCTGTTTTCAAAGAATAAACTGTAAAATAGCACTTAGCAACCAACAATTCCAACCTGACATAACTGGTTATGCCGGGTTGGGAAACATAGACCTCGTTGGGCCCACTGACCCAAAGAACCTTAAATTCAAGCTGTGGAAAGATGCATCAGTTCCAAACCATGCAGAAGAGCAGATGTGCCAATGTTCTCCATGCACTAGTGGCAATGCATCGGTTCTGAGATGCTTTGAGACTGTGGAGCTAGTTTCTGATGTGTCAATGTTGACGATGTGTTGGGCAGTTGACGATGCAATGCATCGGTTCCAGTGAGCGCAGGGGCTGCAATGCAAAGATACAGTGGTGGCATTGAGGCTGCTGTGGACAGGAATGTGAGGACCTTGCACTTAGAAAAATGCTGCAGTGTTGGATCTGAAGTTAATGCTTTGTTTTCAAGATGAGGTGCAGTGGCGATGCGATTTTGATTGCACCAATTCCGACTCAGGCAGTAGAGAGGATGTGTCCTTTTTCTCCATCTACAAGTGTTGATGCATCAATTCTATTGCTGCAGCAGAGGATGCATCAGTTCTGCTGGAGCACATACCTTAGGCTGACTTCCAAGGGACCTGGACTGGGGTGGCTCCACTTCTCAGGACAGACTGACAGATGCCAGAGTTCAGGTCCAAGAGCAAGGTGGTTAGAAGTCAGTTATGTCCCTAAGACTTCAGATCAGGAGGCAAGCCAACTAGCCCTTGGGGTCACTCTAGGTCATAGGTTGGAGAGATTCTGTTCCAGTCCTTCTCCCTCCCAGGCAAGAGGGCAGCAGGCACAGGTCAGTACAGCAAAGCAGGATTCCAGCAAACCACAGTTAAGCAGAGTGGCAGGCCTTCATCAGCACAGCAGTTCTTCTTCCTGGCAAAGTATCCAGACATATACTGAGTTGGTGGTGTCAGAGGTCCAGTTCTTATACCCAGTTGTGCCTTTGATGTGAGGAGATTTCAAAGATAGGCCTTTGAAATGCACAGATGTTCTTCCCTTCCTTCCTTGGCTCCAGCCTCACTGTTGGGGGGTTATGCATCCCTTAGTGCGAACAGGACACAGCCTACTCAGGTATAAATGAGGCTGTGTCCAGCCTCTCCCTCCCATCTTGCCAGGGATGGCCCATCAGGATACAGATGACCCATCAAGTCACACCTAAGCTCCATTGTTGTGTGTCTGTCTAGGGGAGCATCAAACTCCCAGCTGTCTACCACCCCAGACATGTGATCGGAGACAGGCAGCAGGCATCAAACAGCTAAAGTAAATGCCAACTTTCTAAAAGTGGCATTTTTGAAATTGCAATTTAAAATCTGACTTCACCATAAGTTAGGATTTTAAATTGTGAGTCCAGAGACACCAAACTCGAAAACTCTATCTCTTCCAGTGTGTGAATTATACTTATAAGATAAAATAAAATAATCCCAAAGTTATCCAATTGGAGAAATAGGCCTTGCAGTGGTAAAAAACAAATGTAAGACTTTTTCATCGCCAGGACATGTAAAACTTTAAAGCCCTTGGGGCTGCCTAGGGCCTACGCTGAGGGTGATAGCTGTATTAAAAGAAACTTTTAGGCATGGTAATAAGTTTATTTTGCGAGGTCGAAATGTTAATTCAAACTTCACCTGCGGTCTGTGCAATGGCAGGCCTGAGACATGTTTAAGGAGCTACTGAAGTGAGTATCACAATCAGTGCTGCAGGCCTACTAGTAACATTTAATTTGCAGGCCATGAGCAAATGGAGTACACTTTACTAGTGACTTGAATGTAAATTAAACATGCCAGTTGGTGATAAGCCAATGTAACCACATTTTAGGGAATGAGCACACACACTTCAGCACTAGTCAGCAAAACCAAAGTCTGCAGAAACAGGAGGTCTGAAGGCAAAAATGTCAGAGGGAAACCACACCAAGGATACCAGGTCTAACAAAAGCTCTCATTCTTTTTTTTAAACCAAGACCTACTTTATCCAAAACATGTTTGCTGTGACAGTGAACTTTAAGCTTTATAAGGTCTGGCTTATAGAGAGGGTTAGTTGTATCACCAGCTTCAGGTTTTCCAGAATATGAATTATCAGACACATACATATACACAATAGGGCAGTGTTTCCCAAAATGTGGGTCGTGACTTTTTGGTGGCTCGTGAGTCAATTTTTGGTGGGTCACCAAAGTCCAAGCAATAAATAAAGATTCCTTTAAATGCTGTACGTATCTTGTCACATTTGCTGCACTTCAAAGACAGAGGTCAAATACCAGGCCATGTTTTCTGACAAATAGTTTTTTAATTTGGGGATTTGTGTTTACAAACTCTTCTACTTTGCAGTCAGAGAAAGAAAAATATTGTGAATTATGTGACAGTCTGACTGATTACAGTCAGTGTAAAAGTAAAGGCTATGGGATATCATTTTCTGTAAAACACAACAACAAAACGAAAATAACTGTTAATGAACCGCACACATTCACCAGTTTGGAAAGCAGAAATGAAGCACATTTTTGTTGTAATTCTGAAGTGTGACGAAAAGAAAGATTTTAATAGGGCCAAAATAAATCAAGACAGTTGGTGATGCACTAATGATAAATATCCACTGAAACATGATTTCAATGCATTATCATTTGTGTGCAATATAATTTTATCAGTAAAACTGTATGTCTGTGCAGTTTAGTGGCTACATCAATAAAAAATATGCTGTCTGTAAATGACAGGGTGCTACCTCATGGTGCGTTTGGTCACTGTGATGAAACCTCGTCCAAGGTATGAATTCCAGTAAAAACTTTATTGTGAATAAATATTGAAACACCCAGGAAGTGACTGGCAGGTACAAACAGGGGAGGCTCCTCCATAAGGGTGTAGGAGCATCACTCCCTCCGCCAGCAGCAGCAGCTGCAAATCTTTTCCTCCAAAATGATAATAAACTTTGTTTATTATCATTTTAGGGTGAAAGGGTCAGGCCACAGGGGTGTCGAGCAATGAGGGGGAGTGCTCAGCACTCCCCCTCAGAGCGCATGTATATTTGGCTAGCCATCTCGGGCTGGCCAAACACACATGCGCAGAAGGTTCTCTCCCGCTCAGCAACATAGTTGCCGGGCTGAAGAGAGCCTGCACAGGCTCCCAGTCTTCCTGGGAGTGCCCTGGCTGGGCAATCCTAGCCAATCCTGACACTGCTGGAAGCCTGTGCCTGCAGGTTGTTGGCAGAGAAGAAGAGAAGGCCAGCATGGTCGTGGAGGCGGTGGCACAGGGAAGTGTTTTTTAAAATTATTTTTAATTTAATCCCTCCCCTTCCTCCCCCCAAGAATCCTCCCCCTCCCTCCATGCACCACCCCGCCCCTTCTGCATCACGCAAGCCGTGACTGGGTACAAAGTCCAGGCAACAACTGACTGACTGTTGCTGCGAGGAACCACAGCACCATTGAAATCCATTACAGAAAGTGAAGAAACATTGAAGAATAAACAAGGTAAATAATTACAGAAAATAAAGGAAGTATATACAGAGAATAAAGTATTAACACATTACCACAGTTACATTACAAATCGCCCTCCTAATGCCCATTAAAGCTAGTTGCGTTGCAAAGGTGTGTTGTGAAAAACAAAATTGGCCCGTGGGTCTATAAAGTCCTCATCATCCATTGGTCTTTTCAAGTGTCATTCACATTCTGTTTCCATACGTCACAGTATCCCCCATATTACTATGGCCCAGGCCGTATTATCATTGGCTCACTATCACATTCAGTGATGTCATTTCCCTTATCACATGTCTGCAGCTGCTTGTAAAGGAGCGCTTTTCAGTGCCACCACTGGTGTGTCTAGGCTGCTGGACCACACCTTTAATATTGTTTCTTATACCTTTGCCAGTTTTTCAGTTTTTTTGTATTTTGCATGTGTTTGCAAAAAAAACAATGAATAGAATAAAAAACTGCTGCATAGTTGCCACGGCCAGGACTACTGGCTTTCCCAAATCTTGTTTTTGCAGTTGCAATTGAGTGAACACTGCACGGCTAACAGATCTTCATGTTGTTACTGCACCATTTAGATAAGCAGAGCATTATTTGATATGACTTAGAAGGACCTTTTGCATAGCTTTCAACTATTGACAGTACATTGCAGATGTAATGATTTTGCTTGTGCCTTTCATATATCAGTGTTGTGGATTACTCTGCCGCTTTTGTTTAGTTGTCTAATTATAGACACAATCAGGGTAGCATGACTTTCATGTCTGTAGCTGCCCATCTGGTGAGGCTTTACATAAAAGCAATTATATGAACATTAGTGTTTACATGTGCCATAATTAATTAATTAGGAATATCTATTACATTCAGGACTCATGGTGAAAGGTATGCTGCACATTTCATTACAGAAACTAAAGTTACCTTTCGAATTTCAGAGGGGATGTGTGTGAAAGAAAGAATGAGAGAGAAATATAAAGACATAAATAGCAAAGAGAGAGATAGGTGAATAAACTAAGAAACTAACATTTATTTCATACATTGAGATATATATATATATATATATATACACATATATATTTATATATGTAGAAAAAACAAAGGTTACAGGGACATTATAGTTAGCAAATAGAACTAAAGAAACCAAAGGTTACCAGGATGTTATAGTTAGGTTACGAATTTACTCGCACAAAACCGGAGAAATTCAGCAGTTATAGTTAGAGTTATTTCAAGTAACTATAACTCGTGCCCTAATGTAACTATAACTTGCGTTCCCGCCATGAACAGTTATGTGATCAATAATTTTACTACAGGTGTTACAGTGACATTATCAATGATGTTATCAAACATGTCAGGAGGGCTGTGATTTGTGGAGTAATTAGCAGTACATGGCTAGGGAGCAAGTTATAGTTACCTTAGGCCTCTTTCTATCTATCTATCTATCTATCTATCTATCTATCTATCTATCTATCTATCTATCTATCTATCTATCTATCTATCTATCTATCAATCTATCTATCTATCTATCTGTCTATCTATCTATCTATCGTTCTATATATCTATCTATCTAATCACTAACAAAAACAAAAAGACGGTATAGTTAGGTGAAACAATACAATTAAAACATAATGTTTTAAACTAACAAAACCACTGTAAACACCAGTTGCAGTTATCTTAAGTAACTTTAATAAGTGCCCTAAAGTAACTATAACTTGCCCCATCACCATGCACAGTCTTTTTAACAATGGTCATTTCAGATGTTGCAATGATGTTGTCAGTGTTGTCATAGAACATGTCATGAGTGATTTAATATGGGAGGGAATGAGCAGTGCACGGTGAGTGTGCAAGGTATTAAAAAATAAAAGAATTAAAAGGAATAATAAATAAGGGGCATGAGAGATGCATTTATTATTTACTGCTCCGTGAAAAGAGTGCCCCATAATGTCCTGTGAGGGCCTTTCTAAATTATATTTTTTCTTTGCGGTGGTGCCCCTGGAACCAAGAACCATTTTTTAATGTTGTGGAGGACTGCAGGGAGCGCAGCAGCCTGCCAGCAACATTACAAAACCACCTCAATAGTCTCTTAGGTCACTGAATCTGCAGGCCAGGACCTGTCCCCAGCCCTTCAGCTGTGTGCACCATGGGTATAGACACTTGCCAGGGGTTGGAGTCATATGGACATCTTAATTGAAGTTAAAAAAAGTGGAGATCCACAGAAATAAAACTAGTTCGCTGCTTATTTCAGACAATACATGTATACAGATAAATATATAGCTATATATATGCCAACTCCGCTCCTTCCCGGAAAGTGTTGTGGTGATTCATGAAGTGGTTACTGAGAAAAAAAGAAAAGGGGGGCTTCCCAAAATGTGTTTTAAACATGTGATTTCCTGCAGGAAAATTGATCAGTGCTACTGAGAAAATGGCTGAACGAGTTTGGCAGAAATCTAGATTTTTACCCAGAAAGTGTGTTTGTTTGGGTATTTGGTGTAAATCTCTTTTGAGAATTTAAGGTTCAAAATGGATGTATCTATAGAGCTACAGTAGTAAAGGGGGACCGGCTGATCAAAATATAATAATCTAATTGTCTACCGTTAACATGTACAAAGATGTTGCAGCAGCTACTTTAGGACTTATGGACTACCCGTATTCTTAAAAAAGCATAAAAATAAGATATAGGCAGGCAGAGATTCCCCCCCAAATAGACCACAGCATTCTGGCTCTGTTTCCTATTCTTTCAGCTGGAGCATGGACCTAGTACAGATCGCTTCAGCTTGACTGTTACCCTTCCGCTAATTGCAGTATGATTGAGGCACTACTTTTGTTTTTTTCTTTCCCCATGTCATCCTTTTTGAACCACTTTCTGTTTGTAGTTATGTTTTATTATGACACACACACTTCAAAGACGCCCTTTTCTCCTTTCAAATGGATATTTATAGTAACAACAGACATTGTCTGATTTTATTGTGGCAACAGATGTTATCTGCTTCCAAATGTATTTCCACTTAAAAATGGACATACGTGCAAATGCTTTCTTTACTTTATAGTTTTTTTTTGCCAAATGTCATTTTTCTTTTTCATGCATGTGGAGATAAACTGATTTGCTCGGAATCACATAGGATTTCGTACCGAGCCCTAACAAGCATTGGGAAAGCCAAGAGGTCTCTCCTTTAATGGCTCTCTTATTACCTTATGCTCATGTTGTACAGCATTGCCAATTCCGACTTTGGCAATGATTTGAAGCCATGCTGTATATTTTCGCGGATGCTGTGCAGCATGGCTAAAAATAATAATACAAATCCTATCATGCATTTAGGGTTAGTGCACTTAAAAAAAAGTGCATTAGCCCTGACTGCATCATAGTGCTTTTGAAAATTAGTCTTAGCCACACTGCAAAACATTCACGCTGCTGTACAGCATGGTTCCAAAACAAGTCAATAGCTCTCATTGGCGAGACCTATTGGCTATGCCAATGCTTGCTGTTCTGGGAGAAAAAAGGCTGTTAAAGGTCAACCCCACAAGGGCGCACATTAACAATGCTCTTCCACGTGTCTCTCCTAAGTCGAAAACAATATCTTGATGGTGTTTTTTGTGGTAAAGAACTGAAGTTTCTATTTGCAAATTAAATCTTTCTTTGACATTTGTCATTGGAACATAGGACGTTTTTACTTGGCTCTAATAACTATTTTGAACACATTTTTACTTAAATTTTTCCTACTCCGTGCCTACAGTTTAAGTTTGTAGAGCTCGTTTTTCTGCACACAACTTGCATTGTTTCAGATATTTATTTGCTTTAAAATAAATGTAGTTGGTGAATGACAGGTGAACTATATAAAGTTAGTTGTGCACGTGTTTAAACATTATTTATCGTTCCATTTGTAATCTAGTGGACTGGAAATTGCTTCGAAGAAGAGAAACTTAAACATTCCATAATCTTAGCTGTCCTAGCTATGCTTAGGCTCATTGTCATTCGGTTCAGGAATTATAAATTGAAAAACCCATATGAGCAAGTTGAGACATACTGTGGTATTAGCATGTGGAATTTTATTGAAAATGCTACAGTATATATGTCAATGCCTCAAGTATGTGATGAAAACGTTGCAAAGACCACAACACAGAGGATTTACTAAAAATGATTACACTTACTAAATGTCAAGTATTGCAGAAAAACAACACTAAGTCGGCGGGTTTATTGATTGATTGATTGATTTATTAACTAATTGATTGTTTGATTTATTGAATAAGGCACCAAATGAAATCAGTAGGTAGAATGGATTCCCTTCCAGACTTTTTTACAATTAACAAAATTCGGTGAAAATGAAAGGTGGAAAATAGCACAGTATTGCATTCGCGGAGGCCCACAACAAATGTGGGTAAATTAACCACTCCACTGAAGTTCATTGAGGGGGTCACTAGCCGATATTGAACAAGATTCTATAGTGATGTGCTTGGAATGCATTCTCATGAATGCCAGTGATTTGATTAGGAGGAATGAAGTAGGTAACTCTATCATCTAAGCCCAGGCTCTTCAATTATTTCTTGTCCCATTAGTTATCAGTGGGGCTTGCAGAGGTCTGGGCAGCAGAGGTTCTAGCAGTTGTCTGCATACAATTCCCCTCTAACTGCAGATTCATGGCCAAATTTAGAAGAAACTACATTTGGGCTCTAGGATGATCCGAACACAATATATGGTGAATTTTATCATGACATTTACTTAATTATGTTAGCTTTATTATTTATTGTCATCTAATATATTGAATAACCACAGAATATGATTGTTGGCTAGAATTCTGTGTTTTTTGCAAAGTATCTGTCTTCATCAGCTTAAAAACACACAGCTCCAGAGTTCCAACCATTATTCTACATGTATCACTATAGTAGCCCACGAAACAGTTCTAAGATTACATTCAGCACAACATCTGCCAAGGTTGCTGGCTGTGTTCTACTGTGAGTGCTAGCTCATTTCCATTTAGCAGTCCCTCTTTGATATTTGAATTTGCAAGCCAGATAGAATCCTAACTGGTATTTTTGTGCTCTGTGCCTCTTGCTGAACACTGCATTTTAGAACCTGCGGTTTCAGACCAGATGTTTGGCATCCTGAATCATCATTTTCAAAGAGTATTTATCCTGGTTCACTTTTGTGTGCCAGGTATTTTAGATGTTTAAATTATTGTTGTGCTTTGTGGCAGACGTTTGACTCCCTGTGTTCAAATTGACCGAGTTTACCTCGCACAAAGTGCAATTGACAAAGTGTGACAAAAGATAGACATATCTCAGCTTCCTAGTTTTTTTATTAGAATATTAAGAAATAATCCAAATTTTGCTTGTTTGTTTTAGTTTTGCTTCTTTTCAACATAGTAGTTTTCGGGATTTTATTTCAATAAAGATTTCTGGAGAAGGGTTCTTAAAAATGCATAAAATAATAGCCTTGTTGGGAGGAATTATCCCTATGGAATAAACTCGAAATTGTATGAGAATTAGTGTCTAGTAACATAACACAAATCTTCCCCTGTTGTTTGGGGTTTTAATTTTCCAAAAGGCTTTCCTAACATGCTGTACAGTATATACTACAAACTACTTAGTCTTTTTTGTGTTTAATAATGCTTTATTGATAAGTTAACAAACATTAGTACAATAAGATAACTACATTGGAACAAAAAAAAATCATAAGGATAATTATACCTATAAAAACTATTTTATACACAATCAGAATAAAATATTGTACCATCAAATAATAGCATTTTTGTTATATTTTAGTAAAGAGGAAAGAGAAGAGAGAAAAGAAAAAGAAAAGAAAAGTCAAAACAATGCAAAATGAAGATCACTTGTTCTCAGTAGAGCAACCATTAATTCTAAATAAAAAGAAAAAAGAGAAAAAAGAGAAAGAGCACAAACAAAATAACAGACATTCAAGGAGGTTAAAAAACAGTATTAACAGTAGTATGAAAGATCTTGTGTTGTGAAAGAAAAGATGTGGGAGGAAGCCATAACTTGTCTCTTTTAATAAACAGTTGAGTAGTATTAGCATTTGCTCAATCCATTCTGTGATTATAGCAAATCAGATTCCACCAAGCTACAACAGATATTTTTGTGGCATCTTTCCAATTAGAAGTTAGAATTTGCAGTGCACTAGCAATGAGTAAATCAGCCAGTTTGCCAAGCATGGATTGGGAATGCCAAATAGATGAGGTACTACCCCAAACAATATGTAATATACTGACGGGTACATTGATGGACAAAATTTGATTGACTTTATCCCAAACTTGTGTCCAGAAAGTATGGACTGGAGGACATTAAAAAAACATGTGCATATAATAGCTATTTTCTTTGGAACACGACCAGCACTTATTGTCTGTAACAAGTTTACATTTATAAAGATCCATAGGAGTATAATACAATCGATTAGAAAAATAAAATAATGTTTGGGTTGTAGATGCTGAACGGGATGTTGTATGAAGTTTTGACCATATTTGTTTCCATGTAGATATAGGAAAATTTTGATTGAAATCTTGTTCCCATGCCAATTCTATTTTAGACTTTGGTCTCACGCGACTGGTATGTGTAAGAGTTCTGTATATAAAGGATGCTGGGACTTGTGAGGAGAAATTATAAGGCTGGGGAATTTTCTGCGTAGAAAAAGGAGTATTCAAAGTATGAGATAACAATTTATAAAGGATAGCGGAGAGAGATTGGTACTGCATGGCGTAATGGGAGGAAATATGAAATGTCTGTTGAATATCTTGAAATGCAAGTACAGCATTATCTAAAATTAAAAATGATCCAGAGTTATAATTCCTTTGTGCATCCACTCCTTCCAAGCTAAAGTTTTATTAGGAATTTTAATATCCTTGTTGTACCATATGGGAGTTTGTCTAAGGTTCTCAGATGAGGAGTGAGAGGCAATAAGTGATGGCTTGGCAATAGAGACAGAATGAGTGATTATCGGAGATTGAAGGGATTTAGGGGGTTTTGAAAGCTGAATTGCATCTCTAAGAGTAACTGGTGTAATTTGTGAGAGTTCCAATTGACTCCATAGAGAGGTTCCATTGTGAAAAGTGGGAGAGAGGGACATCCAGATTTGTTTTAAAACAAATGCAGAATGGTATCTTTTAAGGCATGGAACATTTACACCTCCATTATCTCTAGGTTCTTGTAGTTTGATTAAAGGTATACGAGATTTACGCTTGTTCCATAAAAAGTTCATAAATAGTGTATTTATAGTTTTAAAAAAACAGATGGGAGTTTAACTTGGAGCATAGATAGATAAAAATTTAAAATGGGCAACAAGATCATTTTGATTGTGGCCAATCTTCCCCACCAAGTTAAATAAAGAGGGTACCATCTGTCAAGCAATTTCAAAATCTTTGACTCGACTTCTTTAAGATTAATGCGAATAGTGTCTTTAATAGAATTTGAGTAGGATATGCCCAGGCATTTAATATGCTTAGAGTTCAAAGTAAAACCAGTATCTTTAAACATGTCGGGTAGACAATAAGCATTTAATGGCAAAACCTCTGATTTGTCGACATTAAGCTTATATCCTGAGATATTTGAGTATTTTCATAATAAGCGAAAAAATTCCGGAATAGTCTGTTGAGGATTAGAGATAAAGAACAGAATATCGTCAGCATATGCTGTAAATTTAATCTCTATGTCTTTGTGCTTAAAGCCATAAAAATCAGACGACCTACGGATTTTCTCTAGAAGGGGTTCAAGGGCTAATATAAATAAAAGGGGTGATAGAGGGCAACCTTGTCTAGTACCTCTTTGTAGGGGGAAGTAATGGGATTGTTTACCATTGACTAAAATAGATGTAGAAGGTGAGGAGTATAACATATTAATGGCTTGGCTTGGCAATAGAGACAGAATGAGTGATTATCGGAGATTGAAGGGATTTAGGGGGTTTTGAAAGCCGAATTGCATCTCTAAGAGTAAATGGTGTAATTTGTGAGTGTTCTACTTGACTCCATAGAGAGGTTCCATTGTGAAAAGTGGGAGAGAGGGACATCCAGATTTGTTTTAAAACAAATGCAGAATGGTATCTTTTAAGGCATGGAAAATTTACACCTCCATTTTCTCTAGGTTCTTGTAGTTTGATTAAAGGTATACGAGATTTACGCTTGTTCCATAAAAAGTTCATAAATAGTGTATTTATAGTTTTTAAAAAAAACAGATGGGAGTTTAACTGGGAGCATAGATAGATACAAATCTAAAATGGGTAACAACATAATCTTCAAAGATTAAAAAACTCACCAAACTTCTCCCTGCATGTTCACATTGAACATTCTGAAGAAGAGATGTGGCAGTCGTCGAATAAACTCCCCCCAGGGAAAAAAACGTCCTCGGCGGGTCGGGAGCGTCGTTATCTCGCGGCCCTCTTAATTGCTCTGGCGCACGATCTCCCAAACTACATAGTCTTAATAAAACAGTATTAGTAAAGCAGCATTAATTACAGTTTTTATTACTAATTACATCTTTGAAGGAGAAGCATTTCTTTATCAATGGCCTGTTTGCAGATATCGCTAACTGTTATGCGCTCCAGTCAGAATTTTATTGTATAATTTTCTAGGCACTTGCTTCTGAAAGGATATTCCATAGTGGAAGCAATATGTGAGATTTACTGAAAGGCCAATTGACATCAGCATGAACAAAACTAAGATGTCCTAAGGAAACTGTGATTCTAATAACATTAGTGTGAGCAACTGGTGCACAACTCTTCCAGGTATCTATTGGTGAATACCAAGACCCTTGTGTAAAAAATGTAGAGTTTAGTTAATATACTGCAATGCAAAGGTCCTAAATCATGTTTTATTGTCTCTTATCTAAGGACTAAAACGGAATTGTGATGCAACATGTGGTCCAATTGGTCTTTGGAATCCCCTTAATGTAGCATTTTGTTGTGTCTTTCTACTTGTGGGACATTCTGGTATGGAAGAAAAGTAGAACCTTTCTACAAGCCTTTCAGATATTTTAATTGCTTTACTTTGAAAACATGCATCAAGGGAGTCCTCCTACTGGCACTCGGGATGTCATTTTCACATGTTTGGGTAGGATATGAAAAGTTAACCTACAAATTTACAGCACGTATTGAACATTAGACAACACTGTGTTAGGTATCTCTACGTCTCCTAGCACACAATTTCAGACCATAACCCTCAGTGAAGAAAATGATATACCTAAGTGACTTATATTTATTCATTCAGTAAATATCTGTATTCCACCAGCCAGTCATCTTCGATCAGCTTATCTAATTTGATTAGCATATTTTCCTTCCAATTTCCAATAGTCTGAAAATAAATGTTTATGTGTTGGCTGTTTCATATTGCGAACCTCCATCCCCCCTACATGTTTTCCGTTACATGAATTGATAATATTTACTCGTACAGAAATCTACAATTGCTACATTTCCTAATGTGCAGTGGTTTCGTTTGATTGTGAGTGCTCTTGGATGGCTCCATCAGTTCCAGCTTACTAGTGCTACTGAGGGAATTCTTTGCAATTTCCATGATATCTGGAAAGTTCGCCCTAGCTTCTGAATTCAGCATTGAGCTATTAGGCGCCTAAGGATCGAGAATGATTAGGATATACTCCATAGTCAATCTAAGAGACAGCCAAGAGAGATTCACTGTGGACAGCAAAGGGCTTTTAGGGTTCTGGTAGCGCTCCAAGCATTGCCAAAGTATATCTTTGTTTCTAGTAATTTCATATCTCTTCTTGCTATATATTTTTTCATATCAAATCTTATATAAAGTTACTCTTTGTCTCATGGACGTGTTTGAGTAGAATAAACTTGTCTCTTCATATGTCTGTCCAATACGAATGTGCACAGATTCCGATCTCTGCACATAGAATAGGCATGTAATTCGCCTGCAGTAATAAAGTAAACAAAGGCTGCCAAGAAACCAATAAAGTAAACAAAGGCTGCCAAGAAACCATGTGGTCATATCTACAAGCATAGCTGTGTTCTAGGGGTGAAATAACCTCATCATCGAAAGACGAGTAGAATTTAATTTCATATTTTACCTTGGCCAGAGTCTGGAACACTAAGAAAAATATTATGTTACAGTTCCTATCCTAGTTTCAGTATCTGCCTCTGCTGTAGAAAGACATTGTTTGCATGATAGTTTGCAACATGAGAAGAAATATGAGGGCTTGCAGAATAAATGTCCCATTGACTTTTAAGACATTCAAAACTGAAGTGACTCAAAGCAGTATTGTTGTGAGGGGTTTTGGCTCTCTGTGGCCAGAATTAATGCGAACGGAGGTCATAATCATCCCCTGGGAAAAAGAAAGGTTTTGATACACTGGTTGTAAAGTTGCTAGGCATAAAAACACAGATATAGCCTTATATACGTGAATGATCTTATTTAACTACATTGATAATATTTTGGAAGAGACACAAACGGATTTGAAAAGAAACATTTTAGTCACTGTGGTTTAAATTTAAAATGCTTGTGAGCATGTCTTTTGACTCAGAGTGTATTAGTGGTTCAATTAGAAAAATATGAATTGCTGATGGAATACATAACACAGCATGAAAACCTCCACCCCACCAAATAAGAAGACAGATTTACAGTCCTTATAACACCTTGTCAAATATTTGAAGCAGCTTCGTCATATTACTAATGTCTGATAGCACATGTTTTTATGTGTTGTTCCTATCTTTAATAAATATGTTTGTTGATAACCAGAAAGATCTTTGGGAGGGAGATTCAAGAGCAGGAACTCTTATATTTCATTGGGATCACTGAATAAAAACTGCAGAATTTCCCCTGAAGAAAAGTAGATCTACACACACCTAGTCTCATCTGTACCTGCACGTTAGACCTTTCTTCCAGTCCCTTCTTCTTCTCCCACTTCTTTTAAACCTCTGGCAGATATTGTTGAATAATAACCCCAACACATGTGTAAAAGAAGTCCAATACTCTCGGAGATCTATCTAACAACTGTTTGTTCTGTGAGAAGCACAGGACCGGTCAAGAGAAGTCAAGCACTTCCCTAGGTTATAAAACAAGCATTTTCAATGCAACGGGTCTCACATTTGCTTGAGTTAGAGCTATTAGCATTGTAAACTCCTAACCGGACTTTTCTTACCACACAAATCAAAAGAAAAAAAAATGCAGCCCGATTGCACTATGTAAAATGCAGGGCGATCCTACTGAAATTGAAAATGGAAAACCGAGCATGATCGCGCTAAGTAAACCCCAGCGCAATCGTGCTTCGTGGAAAATAAACAGAAAAAGTAGACCAGAGAAACCATGCTGAAAACATCGAGCCTCGTATGTTTTCAGTAGTTTACCAGTGCTGTGTAAGTGGGCTAAACGCCGGAAAAAGGCATGAAGTATGCATGCCTTTCACAAATGAAAGCAAGCGGATTTTAAAAGGCAAGCCCACGAACCAATGAAAGTGACTGAGGTGACATGGGTATGGTTGGAAGCCCGAAAAGATATTACTACAGAGGACGGAGCGCTTTGCGCTCGCCCCTAAAAACATTGGAATTAATATTTGTTTATATGGAAGCAAAGAAATTAAGAATAATATTGGTGTATCTTAAAAGGTCAGGTGGAAGTTGCACTTTCAAATCAGACCTAGAGATTCATTTGGGTGAATAACTACCCTCTTCACATCTGTGCTGCTGCCAAAGAAAAACACCATAAATTATAGTTATTTAAGACTGTTTAATAGCATTAGAGTGGTGTGTGTGCCACTGAAAGTTTGAGTTTAGGCAGCTTGGTAAATAAGCAAAATGATCACCGGCAAGCCGTTTTTTGGTGGAAGTACACTACTTCTACCCAATCAAAACATGTACTCATTGCTCCCAATATCAGGATAGAGCCAAAACCTCTTTCTAGTGATGCTCAAATAATCATCTGGAGACAGCTGTGCTGTCAAGCCAGACCATGAAAATGAGCACATTTCCCTGCCACACACACAAGACAACCCGTCTAAAGGAACTGCATTGGCTCTGTGTGTACAAACTGGTTCTTTTAAAAGCCTTTATGGAAATACATAGATCTCCTTATGGATCAGGCCGGGAATATCTCTCAGTTAGATTTCAACATTATGTCACCAACAGATGCTTGCGATCGTCCGACTCAAACCTCTTCCAAATTCCCAAGTTCAAGAGGTTTAGATCGGAAGGGAGGTCTTTCGCTTACTTGGCATCAAAAGCCTGGAACAGCCTCCCTGCTTTTCTCCTTATGTTGAATAGGAGTACCTGTTTAGGAAGTAACTCAAGAGTTGTATTTCTTTCCGCCACCTAAGTGCAATATCTGCAATGGGACCTAGGCTTACGGGTAGAACCCAGATCCTCTTTTGCGTAGCTGTATGTGCTCTACAAATTCCAATCATACATGTATTCATTCAATACTGCAAGATTCAAACACACAACACTCACAGACGCGCGCGCACGCACACACGCCCCCCACACACACGCGCACCTACACCTCATTTCCACTCCCGGGCTCCCCCCACCTCCCCCCTAGGAAATATACAAATGCAATGGAGTACCATACACCACAATAAAATACAATACAATGGAAGCACCTTCCATTTTTGGCCAAGTCTTCACTAGGTTGCAGAAAGAAAAGCGGTTAAAATGTTGGAGGGTTCTGCATAAAAAAACATGTTAACATAAATCGTGTTCAGAAATGGGACGGGTTGCTGGCAGTGTAAACGAGGGAGACATTTTCTAGCTTCATTGTGTTATTATACCTCCTTCAAAAGTCCTTTAATATGTCATATATTTGCCAGCCAATATCATAGCAAAGGGCAGCGACTCGAGGATGTAACTGAAGGGAATCAGTTTAGTGTAAGAATGGCTAGATGAAAAGAGTAACCATTACTAGATTTTTGTAAAGGCGAGTACACGCTCACAGAGAAATTCTGCCCTCTCCTGGCCCGGAGCAGCAACTCAGCAGGCACCGAAAGTCGGAGAAGAGTCTGAGGGGCAACTGAACATACAGGAGGGAGAGAATGCGAGAGTGAAATAGAATAATAACACGCATTTGCAATGCAACGGATCTCACGTTTGCTCATGTTATAGCTGATCGCGTTGTAAACTCCTAACTCGACTTTTCATCTATCGGCAAAGGTGCTTTTATGTACCTAACCCGAAAAAGTGAAATTAACTGTGTAAAGCGCTCGACTTCTGCCAAGCGAATTCGCGCTAGGAAAATAGAGAAAAAGTAGTCCACGATCCGACAGAAAACAGCGAGCCTCCAATGTTTTCTATACTTGGTCGCTGTGCTCGAGGAGGGCTAACCACCGGAAAAGGCATGACGTGTGCATGCCTTCCACTAATGAAAGCAAGCAGATTTTACTAGGCGAGCCCACGAACCAATCAAACACACTGCTGTGACGTCGACAGAGCTCCGAGCCCTTTTCTAATAACTAAAGCGTCTCGCTGCCATACGCATGCATGAGCGCATGCAAAGCAGGCTCGACCCTAAAAACAAAAACTCAGTTTGCTTCCAGTTTGCTATTAAGTGAATGAGTAAATTCATCTGTAGGCATAATTTCTAGTGACCAACGCATCTTTTCAGCTCTTGAATTTCTCTTTGTATGAGAATAGTGCATTTATGCTAAGGTCGTCCAGTGCCTCTCATTTAGACTTGTACTGTCTTCTTTCCATAATGATTTAGAAGAAATCCCTAGGTGTAAATTGGCTATTTGACATGAAATAACCTATGCCTTCAGTTGAGGTGGAACTAACATTTTTAGTACTTTTTGATCCTTCTCCATAAGCACATCATTGTTTCTCTCTAGAAGTTTGGGGACGTTTGCTGTTTAAAACTTCCAGAGATTAGCATGACCTTCCATGGGACTTCTTTTGGTTTTCAGTAAACAACAATATTATGAAGATATTAGGTTTCTACTTTTCATTCTCAAGCAAGAATGTACTTTATTCCTTTTTTCAGTGACATCTCTCTGTATGTTAGTGCTGTCCTATGCCCTTAAACAAACTTAGGATTTGCCCCATTGTTACTCATATTATATCCATATAGTTCAAAATCATTTTAGCAACGTAGTGGTTTTGGATCCTGCTTCTTAAATGTACAGACATTTCTATGTTACTAAATGCTGACAGGCCAATGTTCCTTTTTCCTGTCCTTCTACAAATGCCCTATTGTTTGGCTCAGTAGGTATTACGCCCCCATTTTGGACCAGAGTGCCCCTGCTTAATATATTGCAAATGTTATTGTAACAGTCCCATAGTAGTGAGACCATTGCTTATACTCAGTAACAATTAATGCAAAAACCTCTGCTCTTCTTTCTCTATAACCACCCACTTCAACTTGCCTCAGGGAGGTCAATGGCTTCTCGACAGGTTAAGCTGTTAAATCATCTTCTCTGTGCAGTGTAATCAAAACCATATGTCTGTAGAGTAAAACAAAAGAAACCATTTTGAGAAAGGTCTGACTCACCTAACCCATGGAAAGGGTCATCTATTCCTCAAATAACTTCCTGTATTTCTCTCTCTAGCTAGATGATGCCTAACATACTTCACATGGAGCACATGTTGCCTTCCCTATTCATGTTCTTCCTGGACCAATTTCAACTTGAGATTATCTTTTGGGTATAGATGGGAGTGGAGGCTGCATAACCTGAATCTCTGTATCTACTTATGCATCCACTGTTAGGAAACAGTCTGTTCTTATTTAGCAGTGTGAGACATTGCAAACAATGGCAAAACAAGGCAAAAGCCCTACCAAGTAGCTAGCTAGACCACTTTTTTCAGTCGGTCTACGTTTCCAAAAATCTTCTGTTGGCTGGCCCATACTCAAGCAAAGTTAAACATTTACCAAACGCATAACACAAAGGCAAATGACAGTCCTGGAACAGAAATAAATTAATTTATATAAAAAAGAAAGATTGAGTGGTTAGAAAAACTTTTTCAGATCTAACCTAAAATACTTGAGGGCCACTAACTACATTTAACCAACAATTAGCCGAGTGTAGCAATAAGTAGATTCATTAAAAAAACCGAATTGCTAATCCACAATTAAAACTGATGAGTTGTTTACAACGAGACACTCCTCATAACGTGGCAAATTTAGGAACATCATGGAGTAAGGGACCAGCAAGGGGAACACGAGGGAACGAAGCTGAAAAATGCAGCTAGAGAAACTAATCCCCAAAACAACTTGACCAGAAGGACTAGAAATAAAGTCTCTGCTGTCACTAGCTCCCAATGCCTTGTTTACAAACATAACCAGCTACGATTCCCATGTAGACAAACAACATTGAACATATTATTTTCTGATGTATCAAAAACAAAAGAGCTGTATCATGATGAGGTGCCCTGGCTCGTTGAAGAGCCAAATGTTTGTTCTTCTGTGTCTGAGGTGTCTAAGGTTTATACACGTAACTCAGAATTTCACGGACATAATGCATGAAATATAGGCAGAACAAGTCAGAAATGAGAGCAGAGATGTCCTCTCTCTGTTTCCACGATTTCTGACTTATTCCAAGGTATATGTATGAACGTTAGATGCCTCAGACACGTAAAAGAGATGTTTAGCTCTAAGCTGAGTAAGGGCACCTGATCGTGATAAAGCCCCTGATGTCCTACATCATTGTTCATAATTTTTTATAAACTCTTAAATCCTGTAACGTGACACAGCCAGCCTTTTGTGCCAGCCTATACAATGACATGCTCAAAAACTAACATTGCAGAGCTCAGAGCAAAAGGGTACAGATTTTGATAAGAGCCACAACCTCCACTTTAACGTTCCCTAATCCCATGATGTGGGTACACGAAATATGGTCATAGAAACACTTGGCCATTTTTAGATACGTTTAGTTTCTAGAATGTAATGCAAAGTGGTTTTTGAATGCACATTTGATGTGATATATTTTACAATTCTCTTCAGTTTACCTGTTCATCTTATGTAACAACTTTAAAGTTTTTTTTGTTTTTAAAACAAATATTTATTTATATTACTGAATAAAGAATTGTGAACTAGGTCCAACCCTAGGCTAAAAAAACATTTCAGGACAATTTATTACCTAATCGCCAGAGGCTGTGGTTCTCGAAGTGGGGCTAGAGTTTTTTCAACTGTAGAACTATTTTCCAGCATAAAATATTGTTTTGAGAATAAGCGATCTTTCAGCTCCCCTGAGTGTGATCTTACTCCTCTTGTGTTTGTGGACAGTGTTTTGAAACTTTTCAAAAACTCACGCCCAGTCACAGATCTGGGTTTAATCCATTGCTATTTTGCTCACCACATCACCCTAGTTTAGACCCAGCTATATGCAAATCAGTCTTGATCCTGCTCCATTTTGGAACAATCCAGTCCGAACTGCCAAGCAAGGTCCTTCTTGAACCGGAAACAAGCATCCTGAGACCAGTTTTGGGGTATCACCCCTCATCAGCCAGGCTAGTTTGAATCCAGTGATGCAGCAAGCAAGGGACCCATGTCTGGGCATACCCTAGCCTCTTAGCTGCGCACATAGCAACATCACAAAATAAAATGTCCAACCCAAACTGCCAAGTCTCCCCTGGACCTAAAACAAGCATCCTGAGGCCGGGTTGGGGGTATTACCCCTCATCAGCCAGCTACCTTGAATCTGGTTGCATAATGAGCACGGGACCCATGTCTGGGCATACCTTCCCACTGAGGTCGACAAATGCAAAAAGAATAGATGAATGATGGAATGTGGAAAAAATCAAACTTTCCACCCTAGTCAGAGATCTGGGTATAATCCAGCAATTGTTTTGCTCATCCAAGGACCCCAGAGGACTTGGCCTAAATAATTCGAGTAACTGCGTTGTCTATAGAAAAGAAAAATCAATATTGTGGCTACTAGAATCTTTTCCATAATAAGACATTGGAAGTTTGCTATTTTCATTCAGCTTTGTAGTCTTTACAATTATGATATTTAGATAATCAAAGACCGTAGAGGTCCAGGTGGCTTCTGCCTTTCAACTAGCTCTCATGTAACCATGAAACATTGATTCGATAATAATCATGTAAACCCTTCACTGGGTGCCTTTCCAGGGAAAACTTATTTAAATTATTTATGTGTGAGCTACTCATTTGCTACATTGTACCTATCAAAATGTTCTCCCTAATAGAAATTAAGGGGCAAAAGCAAAGGAAAGTAATGATTTTCTCTTGACCTAACAGTGTGAAGTAGAAGCACAAAGATTGCAGTGTCGGGCTTTTTGTTTTTGTGAGGTCCGTAACTTTCACACAACACCCCATTTTAATGAATGAGACCTAATTTTGTCTCCTCTGTGGGAAAAATCCAGTGATTGTGAGTTCTAGCCCTGATTTCTTATCACATACTTGTTACAGGTGTTACATTTAAGTGCTTCCTACCTCAGTAAAATAAAAGGAGCAGAGGAATATGTTATTACCAAG
Organism: Pleurodeles waltl; assembly: GCF_031143425.1. NCBI lineage: Eukaryota > Metazoa > Chordata > Amphibia > Caudata > Salamandridae > Pleurodeles > Pleurodeles waltl. Next base: position 516,301,091 of record NC_090437.1, on the reverse strand, counting down.
AGCACACATTTTGGAGGGGAGGCTAGAAGTAATAAAAAGCTTGCCTTTTGTTGCCATAGGTTACATTTTGCTCACTACTCAAGAACAAGGATGTGATTGCATCTGATGGCAGGCTGCTGTCACCATGCAAATGCCAATGCGTTGGAGGACCTGCCCAGATTCTTATTACTGAGTTGTAGACAAAATTATTTTGCAACATTGTAAAGATAGCAAATAAAGCAGGTCTCCTAAATCCATGGATAATATCTTCCCACTGTACCACATCATGCAAGGCAGGTTGGCTGCTTTTCTCTGCCCACCTCAGTGAATTGCACCTCTCTTTGCAGGTCTTTGCTAAGGATTTTTTATAATACTCTCCATCATAACTTTGCCTGAAGATTGTGAGGCCTAAGATTCCATTTCATCTCATTTAAAAAACCAAGGTACTTCAGTTGTAAACTTGACTTGCCAAAGTCAACAATTGCAACCAGAGAAGTCTTACTTTAGGGTGTGGTCATAGCAACACAGACACAGCATAACACAATATTGTCAAATCAATGTCTCTTCTGGTGACTAGGGGGTTGAATTTAGAGGTGTGTATCATGAAATGAAATCCTCAAAGTAACTCTTTGTTCACCCTTCATCCTACTATGCCTATCTCACCCACCAGACCCAACTTTCCTCATATCATTGAGGTCCTCGTCCCCACCGCCGGCCATATTTGTCAGCCCCTCGGAAACTGTTTGTGAGTACCCATGGGTTAGAGAGTGTTATGACAGTTATGTAAGTTAGCCGAATTCTTAACTACGGGTGAACTACGGCAACCTGCATTTCTGGAAGGGGTATCCATAAATGGGAGGGGGAAAACAGACACTATGAAAGAGAGTGGCCAGGTAGAGCGAAGTGGAGGAGCAATCTTTCATTGAGGAAAGTGGGATCTAGGGTCAAAGATTCCTGTGAGAAGGCATATGAAAGACTTTTAACTAGGAACATGGTAGAGATAGGCCTGAACAACTGGGCAAATGGAAACAAGAAACAGCGCCACGAACTGTGTTCATTGTATCAATAATGATCAAGGCAGAGATATACTGGCGTGGAGTGGGTGACCTGCCCACATTTACTTTAGAACATGCCTTGCAAAATGTATTTAAGATACATCCTCACTACGTTTGCAACAAGAATTGACAAAGCCTACTGGCCGTCTTTTGGCAAGCTTATGTGGTGGTTAATATGATTCTTTTTGGTGCAAAGGAAAGTCAAAGTCTGCTTTGAAGTACTGTGACCTAAAGACTTAGTTAAGAAAAACTAGCATGAGCCAAACAATAAATAGAAAAGAAAAAATTGAAAGAAAAGAGCAGTAACAACTTAAAAGGATTGTCCAGCTAATCCTGATGCTGAAGTGCAGTTCTTTAAATTTAAGGCATCTGCACCTGTGTTTAGTCTCGGTGCCATCACTCATAGTGAATGAGAACCAATTGCTGAAGTGAATTGATCAAGTGATCCAGGCTGTATGCTGGTGGGTGGGATTAAAATCTGAAAGACCGTTGAACTCACCAATGAATGAAGAGGGCTAACCCAAAGCTACTTTATGTAGGTATACAGATATGTATTTTTTAAAGATCGTTTTTATTATAAGTAGCTTGTGAAACAAATAAAATGAAACATTATTCAATTAAAACATATAAAACTGAGCTGCCAATCCCTCCTACACCAAGTATCCATCAAACCCATTTTCAAACTTGAGTTATCTTACACCGGCACAATAATGATAGCTTGTACTGATTAATCTTGGAATAATTTTAGATGTTAGTACATTTTGTGATTTACTTCAGCACCTCATCTGTCTTCCATTACTTATTCTCCGTCAAACTTCAAATACCTAAATGTTCTCTCCACTAACAGTCCAAATTTGGAAGAATGTATCCTGCAGCTACAAACTGAAACTGAAACTGCAGATGTTGCGTCCACGTTAGCTTCAGTAAAATACCAAAGAGTAATTGAAATTAGATTTGTCTGAACAACAAAGCTGTCCTTTATTGTTTTTACCACCTTACCCTCCAAGCAATGTCTGCTAGAGTGAAATCAAACTAGAATGGATTTTTCCTCACTCGATAAAGTCTATAAACCCTATCACTCACCACAAGCACTACAAAGGTCTCAGTTAACTTCCCTTTTCAGCTGCATGAACATGGGCTAGCTTTGATGCTGCTATAGATGTGTTGTCAAAATATAATAGGTTTTAGGAGTTTTTCATAGAATTGTTTCAAATGCCCCCTGCGAAAACAAATTGCATTAAATAAAGTGAAATTGAATATGGCAAAAATGAGAACAAATAATTCATCCTGCTCACTTAAATTAGCTGGTTTAAAACGTATCACTAAACCTACATACTTATGCTATTTGTTGAGGCAGTGTAGGAACGGAAACTTCTTACATATTTTACGTAATGTAAAAAATGCTGCATTAGAAATGCATTATTATTGTATACAGCACAGAACGTTTGTGCCCTTTTATCACCAATAAAAATCTAATGTCAAGCCACAATTTTTATTTTTGACATAGCGGTTCATGTTGCACTGCTGCAGTTTGTAAGCTCTATATTATGGCATACAACACTAACAGGTGTTACTATTACCCCATTTACCCAAATAAGACAGAATGAATCCTGAGTCAGCCTAGCAGGGATTCAAACTCAAAACCTACAGATCACTGCAGAGACCAGCCATGAGATTTTATCTCACATCCTACCAGATGCTCCAAATATTAAAATCAATTTGCAAAATATTTGATTGTATTTCTTTCGTAAAAACTATCCAGATTATTACGCATATGCTTGCCTTATTACCTATGCTGAGCCCTCTAAGCATGTTTCAGTCTGTCAATGAGTGACTGCCACCAAGCTTTCATTGCAAGCTATGAAGCAGTCATTGCCTTGGAGATGCCCCAGATTTACAAACTTCTAGTTTGGTCATCAACTCTCTATCATTCATTTCAACTTATGTATGGCCTACAGCATGCTTACAAGGTCAACTCACTAATCCCAACTAGGCCTACTGATTGAACCCAGCTAGCTGCAGTAGCAAAAAGAGGAGGTAAAGCTCAAAAGACAACAAGCATTGGCCAACCCAATAGATCTCACATGCTAAAGCATTTTCAGAGCAAGAAACATGAGAGCGAGCCAGCAGGTGGGTACAGATTGGGAGTGCAGTTGTAAATTAGTCCATGAAACAGTTCAGGCACTTATGAAGGCAAAAGTATACACCCAAAGAGCACATGGTGAGAGTCAATGGGTAAAAGAAACTCTCAAAGAAAGCCAATGATAGAAAGGGGCAGACCCAAAGCCCAAACTTTGCATACAATAAGTAATAGGACTTTTTGACAGCTACGCTGTCAAAACCCAGGCCAGACGTTTATTGGAGGTTGGTGTGGCCAGAGAAGAGTACGGTTTCATTTGGGCAAATGCTTTTTTTACAATCGAGGGAACATAATTGCAAAATGTTCACTTGATTACCAGATGTGCAATATACCGTCTGTAACTTTTTAGCATCTTTCAGTAAGTATTGTTCAATAACATATTTTTTAAAAGAAACATCACTTTCACCTTTGCAGTCCTTGCTCTCCAGTCAGTCCACATATCATTTGACATCTGGTAAAATTATTCGTATGTGCTCATTGAATCGTTTACTCTTTCAGTGCTGAACTGTCCAGTGGAAGAGTAGTATTTCAAATAAAAAATGGTGGGTATTTAACTAATCTCTGCCTTGGCACAGGGAGCTTCTTGAAAACCGCCCAAAGAAAAAATAAAACGGCCCACTCTGAAGCATTTGAGCCCTTCTATGACTTCTTGTTACATGTAAAGGATAAATTAAATGGAACGAAGTTTTTGATTGTGGGGAAAGTACCGGAGAATGTGTCCTATGTGCAGTCATTTCGAAGAGATTGACATGAAGGTGCACTGTTGGACTAATGACCAGTGGCTATTGACACAGTCTAAACTAGCAGTTAGATTATTGCAACTTTAAAAAACTGATATCTGTCATTTTCGTTGAGGGGGATTTGTTTTTGAGGTTTTTTTGATGATGGGGAATTAATTGGCTTCGTACAAGTGTTGAATAACACTGGCCGGTGTGTTGAGCTGTCTCTGATTGTAGGGTACAGATGGTTTTACTGAAGCATAATTGAGCATAGGGGTCAGTTAGGAAGGGTTGTGTGTTATTTAAATGGTGCATCTTCTGTGTTTGATTCTTCCTGGTCAGAAAAGATTGGTAATCGTGTTGGAATGGCTAGGTGAATAAGGTGAATTATTGTGGTGATGACAATCTCATCTGTTAATACCGTGCCACTGAGGAAACTCCACAGGGCAGCATCACTCTCATATCTTGGCTTTCATTGTCTATGACAAAGAAACCAGACAATGTATGCTGTGAGTCCTCTCCAAGAAATGGGTCTGGATGCAACCATGCCTGAGCCCTGTTCATCCACTATGTATTGCTAAAGCTATAAAGCACACCATTATGTCAATGTGAAGAGGATTACTATAGACTGACACTGGCACACTACATTGAGGACTTGGCAAACGTTCTGCTGAAAAAGTACAGATAATTTCTAATAAATGGCTTTAACTGATGAGTGAGTCACAATACCCTTCATAGTCATAGTATGTTCTATGATATAATACAGACCTAGTAGGAAAATTAGTGATTCGGTTTTAGTAAAATCTCATGCACAACATATGTGCTGTACTACCAGTTAAGGAAAAAGATATTAGTTTACAGGGAATGTCTTACTCCAGTATTGTTCCCGCACATATTATTTATAAGAAATTGAAGAGGTAAATGCTATTTGTGAAAATCACACACGGCAAGTATCACTTTACACATGTGCCAAAATTAACCATATTGTAGTGGTTGCTATACTGTGTAAGCAACGGTTTGCAGCCCCATCTTAAGTAGGCCAAGTATCTTTCTGTATCCCATCTAAGGGCCTGATTTAGATCTTGGTGGAGGGGAATACTCCATTACAAATATGATGGATATCCCGTTATATCCTATGGAGATCGTAATACAGTGGACTGGATTTCCGTAAAGTTTGATGCTGAGTATTGCATCCGACGAGACCTAAATCAACCAAACTATGAATCGTCAAAATGGTTATTCCTTTCTCTATGCTTGGATACTTAGACAGTAATTTCAGATTCATCTGTATGTGGTAAGAATAGATGTTTGAGGCCGGATTGTAGATGGCTGGGCTGTCTGTGTTAAGAGAATTATTTTTTAAGAGTGAAGTGATCTATGCATACTGTGGGCCAGTGTAAACAGTTACACTGGAAAGAGATGCATTAATTAGGACAGTGTTTGATGTTATAAATACAGCTGACTGTTTTTTTGTTTAATGAAGTGGATGTTCTTAGATATTGCTTGCTATGAGGCAAATGTCTAAAATAATTGGAGTAGGCAAAGTGCACTCTGTTGAAGGTCTGCTTCTAATTGATGAGGGGAAGGAAACTATGATACATTGAGGGACGTCACAATGATAAAAAAAACTGCAAAAGCAATTATTGTGAGAATCATTAAGGAGCTGATAAGGCTGATCATAGATATGTAAACTCTAATGGAAGTAATTAAGGGCCAGATGTATGTAGGTTTGGGTTTGCAATTTCCTAGGAAATCGCAAACTGGGATGTATAACTGTGTGTAACACTGTTTGCGATTCCCAATGGGGTTGAAAATGACATACCTCATCAATATTTATGAGGCACATCGCAATTTGCGAACCCATTGAGATTGGCCTCACTCACAGGAATGGTGCTCTGCTGGGGACTGCAGACCACCATGTCTGTGACTGCTTTTTAAATAAAGCATTTTTTTGTTAAATGCAGCCCATTTCCTTAAAAGAAAACGGGATGCAATTCAAACAAAAAAAAGAAAAGTTTTCTTTCAATTTTTTAAGAGTATGCAGCGGTCCGTGGGACAACTAACCGTTTGGGAATGGGTTACCACCAACTTGAAGTTGGTGGTAACTGTGATTGTTATGCAACCGCATTCATGGTCGCAAAACAATCTTACATCCCCCTGCGATTTGCTATGAGGAAGGGACGCCCTTAGCACGCCCCTTCCTAATACTAACTCAGGGCTTTCAGACATTTGGCCCTAAGTGAGGGTTAATTCTGGAAGATTAGCGGGGAGGAATGTTTTAAATTTTAAAATCCTACCTGAATTGTGAGAGAAAGAATAATAAGGTTGAACTGAAAGGAGGTAAGTTCTACAAAAAACACAAAACCAAAGTTCTTTCTGAGCATACATGTGTAATGAGGGAGAAATACCGAGAGGAAACTTTCACATCAAACAAAGAACATCAAAGGTAAGTGTTGAAAAACAAAACAAAAGATCCAGAACTACACTTGCATGCCTGGATGAATTTGAGCGAGGATTACCTGTCGGATTTTGTTAGAAATGGGGTTTCTGGTTGGCTAGGTTATGCACCTAAGCCAGGCAGAACCCACCCACTCTAGTCAGGGCAAGGGAGTTACACTTCCAAGATAACCCCTGCTCACCCCCTTGTTAGCTTGGCATGAGCAGTCAGGCCTATCCCAGAGGCAATGTGTAAAGAGTTTGCATAACACACACAACACATGTGACGCACTATCCCCACCACAAAGGAAACACAACACCAAGTTATATGAAAATATACTGTATTGTACACAACTCAATTATTAGACCAAACATCACATATCAGTAGTATCATGCTACCTTAGCAGTTGTCAGAACTTTACACATTAGTGACTCTGCAAACTAGCTGTAGTCACATATAACACACAGGTTACTCAGTATTCTGCAACATAAGGAGTAGTCAGGAAACATGTTACTATACCAAAGCACTTGTCATAAGAATGTCATAAACGCCCATAGTAGGAACATTATAAAACATATGGCAAGTCAGAAAAACATATTAGCATGGTATGCTCATAATAGGAACATTTGCATACATATATGAAGGCATCATAAACAGGTGGGCAATATAAGCATCAACAAAGTCTCTAGAAAGAACCTCTGATATATATTGTCCCTTTAAAAGTCCCTGGTCTGGTGATGAAGGCACCTCCAGTGCTGAGAGAATGAAAATGTGGGGGCCCCGGCGCTCCTCTGTGCCAAACGGGGGCATTTGATACTCTGAGGCAGAGGGGGGTGGCATGCTTTTCAAGCGCTGGCAACACTCCAGAAGTAGCGCTTTCCACAGCAATAGTCAGACATCTGTTGAGGCACTGTTTGTGCCTTACAATCGTCGCAGTGGTCAGGGGCCACAGCACCCTGCCCCTTGGCGACAAGAGTCAGAGAAAAAGGCCCACAAGGGGAGGGGCCCAGAAAAAGGCCAGCACAGAGGATGCAAGCAGGAGGCAAGTCCTTTACAGTGACCAAGCAGGTCACAGGTCAGCACAGCAGCAGCAGTCCATGGCGGTTCCTGGTGAGTTCTTCCTGTCATTTGTGTCCAGTTCCAAGATGATTCCAAGAGTCTCCAAATTGTGGGGAAAATTCCCCTGTACTTATACTCAGTCCTTGCAGTGTTTTACAATGGTGGGGTGAGGAGGTTCCAACCAGTTACAACTGGTTCTGGGAGTGCCCCCTCTCTCCTTCAGCACAGGCTCCAAACATCAGTGGGGGGTAAACAACCTTATTGTGTGAGGCCAGGGCACAGCCTTTACAAATGTAAGTGTGCCCCATCTCTCCCTTCTCTCAGCCCAGGAAGACTATTCAGTATGCAGATGCACCTCTGTGACACCTCCACCCTCCCTGTGTACAGGCTGTCTGAAAAGTATGCACAAAGCCCCAACTGTCACTCTGCCCAGATTTGGACTGGAGTCAAGCTGCAAAACACCAGTGTCATAAGCACAGAGAAATGTGCACTTTCTAGAAGTGGCATTTCTGTCACGTAATAAAAAATACACCTACACCAGTAAGCAGCATTTATTATCAACATCACAACCATACCAAACATGCCTACGCTACTCCTCATAAATCAGACAATACCCCTTACACATAAGGCAGGGCATTTCTAATGTAAGCCTATGAGAAGGCAGCACTCACAGCAGTGAGACACCAAGGTAGGCTGTTTGTCACTACCAGGACAGGCCATGCAACCTGGCACATGTCCTGCCTTCTACATACATGGCACCCTGCCCATAGGGCTAGGTAGGGCGTACCTTAGGGTGACTTACATGTAGTAAAATGGGAGTTCTGGGCCTGGCAAGTAAATTTAGATGCCAGGTCCCTGTGGCAGGAAACTGCGCACACAGGCCCTGCACTAGCAGGCCTGAGACAGGTTTGAAAGTCTACTTCAGTGGGTAGCGCAAGCAGCGCTGCAGGCCCACTAGTAGTATTTTATTTACAGGCCCTGGATATAGAGATACCACTGTACAAAGAACTTATAGGTAAACTAAGTATGCCAATTAGGTATAAGTCAATCATACCAACTTTAGATGGGAGAGCACCTGCACTTTAGCACTGGTCAGCAGTGATAAAGTGCTCAGAGTCCTAGAGCCAACAGCGACAGGTCAGAAAAAATAGGAGGCAGGAGGCAAAAAGACTGGGGATGACCCTGCATAAGGAAAAAAGTCCAACAGATTTCAATTCATTATGTACTCTAGCATCAAGACGTGTCATTCTTTAAATGTGTAAATTATTGGGCTTTAATGTTTAAGTTGTCACTATTTTTCTGTTTCTATATTTAGCTGGCTTTTAAAGTACATGCTATTGGTTATGCAAAATTAATATTTATTTTGCTTAGAAAAGAGCATGTGCAGTTTCCTGCTTGAAGTCATGTCAGCTATTGCATAGGTCCTTTCATTGGATATTTATTTACAGTATTTTCGATCCATGCTCAGACAACTGGAATGTGGCATAGTATTGAACGATGAGCATTTATGAGTGGCTGACCTCCCGATATAATGTACATTATTACTTTACTTAATTAGAATCCAGTCTTACAATATCTGCCTGCCAATCGGAGTCCTAGCGTTTTCAAAAGTTATCTCTGTAACATTTAATAGCAATTGCATGCAGTCTGTGGCATTATAAGATGAGTTTTGCCTCAGGAGGAAGATCTGAGTGCTAGTGGGATTAAGAAAAAGTTTGTAAACTGCAGACTCACACTCCAAAATTGAATTAATTGCATAAATCATTAGGAGGCCTCTACCTTATCCTTTGCATCAATGGCATAGTGCATGTTTTGAGCTAAACAGAACTTAGGGCCAGATGTACGCAGCTAATTTATGCTCGCAAATGACCCGCTTTGCAAAACCAAGCCACTTGCGACCAGAAGATAGCATTTTGGGATGTACAAATTCTATTTAGCAATTCAGTAGTCTATTTACTGAATCGCAAAATAGGTTTGTGAGTCGCTATTTGGAAGAGGCGTGCCTTCCAAAGAGCAAGTTGCAGTGGTATGTAAGATTGCTTTGCGACCATCAATTCGATCGTAAAACAATAGCAGTTACCACCAACTTGAAGTTAGTGGTAACCCATTCGCATTGTGAATGGAAGCGAAAATATTTTTTCAGATCAGGTACCTATTCTGAAAAATTAAAAGAAAACTTTTAATTTTTTTGTTTGATATGCATCCCATTTTCCTTTCATGAAAACAGGCTGCATTTTTTTTAAAAAAGCTGCTTTATTTGAAAAGCAGTCCCTGTGAGTGAGGCAATTCCCAATAGGGTAGCAAATTATAACTTACTTCATGAATATTAATGAGGTAGGTTATTTGTGACCCCATTGGAAATTTCTAAATGTGTCTGAGACACATTTGTACATTTGATTTTGCGAGACTCTAATTGCGATTCGTAATGAATCTCAATTAGAGACTCGCAACACTGAATAGTCGTACATCTGGCCCTTGTTGATCTTTAATTGGTACTATGTGTTTTTCTTGGAAACACTCACTTTAAGGTGACCCTCAAGTGATTAATCCCCGAGTAATTAATTTTGAAGTGTTATTACTTGCTATTACCTTAGTGCAGGATACTGCAGAATAAAAAATCGTGTTGCTATTCAGTGCCATGCCTTAAAGATCTGCTTGATGTTTTACTGAAGATCTGATGCCAGATAGCATTTTGTTTATATCTTCCTCAAGTACGTCTTTTGTAGATTGATGAGATTTTTTTAACCCACTAACTCTTTTACTCCACTAATTTCTCACCACGTGTTTATCACTAGCAGCAAAATAGACTGTTGTAGGTTTAACGAAATTGTTCTTGGATGATGTAACATATCATTTTAGAACCACATTTAAAAGTGGAAAATAACCTGACTTGGTCTTGACTTGGCATGCTGTTTGTGCAATAGAGAAGACTAACTGTGCATCACATGCATATAAACAAATTTTATGAGGTAGAAGGGGGTGCCAGTAGTGTGCTGGCATCCTCGTTCCAGATGTTCGAAAAGCAAAAGTGTCCCTAGGGTAACACGTGCCTGATATATTCCTGCGGAAGAGTACAACAAATTAATGCAGCAAACAGAATGCCTTATTTGTAAAAAAAAAAGAAAAAAAAAAGTGCAAGGATCCATTGTTTTTCTTCGGTGCCCATTGCTAGCACTGCCAAGTGCAAAGGAAGCCCAGCGCCATTGCTGCCTAGCCTTAATTCCTTCTCCTGCCTCTATCTTCCACTAACGTAGAATTCTTGCCTCTTTAGCAACTCTTGCTGGCTCTTTTGCATCCAAACCTTTTCTCTTTAACACTGTTATGCTATCTTTCTCTTCCTCCTTCTTTATCTTCTTTTCTGCTCTGAGGGAAAGACTGATGATGAAAAACAAATCCCTTCCCCTAAAAGATTGCTGATGCCCACCACCAACAACCGACAGCGGAAATTAAGCACAGTATTTAAAATGGAAGAACCTTCTAAATTCTGTTGGAAGTGCACATACTTCACACTATCAAGTTAGTAAGTCTACAAGGTATTTGTAGCAGCTCCGGGCTGTATTCACATTTGCATTCGGTCTTTTTCATAATTGACAGAGGAGAATGTTATCTGTTTGATGGTCTTATTCAGATGTTGCTGACAGTGAAGTCAGTCGCTACAGTACTACAAGCTTACTATGTTCCACCCCTCACGTTCAGTTGGCTACCCCAGTATCTCTACAAGTTACAAATGGGCATTTTAGAGGCTGTTGAGTTTTAGTAGATTGTTCATTCTTGTATCTCTTTTGATGATGACTTTGGACTTTGCTGTTTTTTACAGTGTCATGTAATGGGTTAGTTGTAATACCTGATAGGATGGTCTAGATTTTGGCGAACGTTGAGCTTGAAGTAAGATTCTAATGACTGAGAGTGTCATTAGCAGCAAAAATATTCCCTCTTTTTCTTTATATATTATGAAAAGTTGCTGCAATTCCAATGAAGATTTATTATAATAATCAGTAATTACAATGATGCAAATTAAATATAAAATGTAACCTCCCATTGGAAATACAGTGAGCACGAATCAACAGTCAAAATACAAGGTAACATCGTCAAACGTTAAATAAACCCTAGATAGATTGAAATTTTGACATCATATTAGCTTGTTAAAGATGATAATATGCTTAGTCATGATATTTCTGGAGTCCATTAATAATAGAATTAGAATGTGTATTAAAACAAGCTTTATAGCCTCATCAACTGTCCTTATGTTAATTTCTTAAAAGAAGTCTTGCAAGTATTTCTTTCTTATGTCCAATATTTTTAGACAGGGGATATTGTGACCAATGGATTTGTTCTTATAGCCGCACAGTCTGCATCTATTAGTATCAGCACAGTGGGTGTTCCATGTTCGGTGCCTTCAAAGTTTGAGTTGATGTGGATTGCTTTAGAGTAAGATCCGAGTCTATAATCACTTCTGTTTATTTGTATTTCAAGGATAACAGTAAACATACATCACATCTGTTTCCCAAAAGTATTTTCTTGATCGATCTCTTGTATGTACTTCTGGGCATCTAGACGAGAATGCTTAATTGTGATAAATTATGCTCTTCAGTTGTTTTTATACGTAACAGAAGACGCAAGTCCACTTTTCTAAAGTGTTTTATTTTTAACTCTTACAAGATTAGCCACTTTAGTGTATTGGTACTTCCCCTGCTACATTCTGAAAATATAATTTAGTTTGGCTGCGGTGTAATACACCCACAGTGATGACAGGTTTAATTCTAGGTGTGGTTTGCTTTGTGGTGTCAGAGAAGGTAGGTCAAGCAAGGATATGATGGCTTGCATATATATATTGTGTTCATATCAGTTATTATTTTGGCACTGAATGATCCATAAAGGTGTGATGGTATGATTTTTGCATCCAATACATTTTACGATTCACTATCGCCATTCTGCCATTGATCCTGGAAAACCTCTGAAGGATTTAGTAATGAGTCCTACTTTATGTTTCTTTATTTAAATATGCAGGGTCCAAGTCAGCTTCACGTCAGTGGTTACACCCAGGTACTCATAGTTTCCTACTTTTACATTACCAATTTTCCATGATTCTTGCTTGCTGCATCAGAATTTGCAGTTTTTCTATGACGCTGAAGTGCTTAACTGTCATCACCATTGGCCTCTTGGCACTAACCATCGCTCCAACAATACACGGCATCCACTCGAGGCTCGACTTTTCATCATCAGTGAAGTGATGTCATCTTCCTTGTGAATAGTCATGTGTTAAGATATGGTTCTTTCATAGTTGGTGGATTACTGTTACATGCATAGAGATCTTTAATGTGCGCTTCCCATATCTCGAAAGAAGTAAAATAATCATTTGCTAGCATTTCTTCTGAATCCAATTTGACTTGATTTGAATTGTTAGTCTTAATACGATTAGTCCATGCTTCTTCATGTTGACTGTTTTCTATTGCCTTAAGCATTTGTTTGTAACGTTGTTTTGCATGTTTATTCCGGGAATCAGGTATAGATGAACCTGGATGTTTTAATAATTGCTGCACCACATTCCATTTGCAGTTGCTTTGCGCATCTAATTCCTGGTAACTGATTGTGCTGGTGTGTATGCCAGATTTATAGTTGTAACCAGGTTTGGTGGGTTAGTTCAAGACCTTATTCAGGAAATGTTTCCAATCAAGCAGTCAATCAGTAAGGTAACAATCAATATATTCCTGGGATTCAAGTTTAATTATACATTTTTCATTTGTCATCTGAAATAGTTTTGAGTTTAATTCTGCATTCCAATACATTAATCTATTATTTGTGAATGTTAATTTAAACATATGTTTTGAAATGCTGTGGTTCTTTGAAAATGACCAGTACATAATTGTCCATTAAAAAGGTCCAAAAGCATACATGACACAATTTTTTCACCACGTATTGAGCTGACAGCTTTTTATGTTTGGCTTGAAATTGCAGCTTTTTTCAAGAAAGTGCTATGAATTGAATATACATGGCTTTGACTCTTCTCAGAAGACTATTACTCTTGCGTATTTGTCTACTTTGTAAGACATTCCACCTTCTAGGAAGTGCTTTCAGTGGAATGCACAAGGGGCTATTTTACATCTGAAAATTACAGTAATCATCAAACTGTTTGCCCCATTTAACTTGTTATCTCCGATATGCATTCTATGTAGAAAGGAATCCTTTTGTGCTGGATTTTACTCTGTTTTGGCATCGCCAATATGTTGGTGTTAGAAATTGGGCCTCTAGTTGGCAGAGGTTTGCACCCTGAGCAAGAACATTCAGGGTAGGTCAGTTACACTCCCTGGTATTTTGGCACAGAACAGTCAGGCTTAATTTAAGAGGCAAGTTTGTGCAACACTTAAGTACAGTAGCATAGTGAAAGATACCACAAAAAGAATCTCCACCAGAAAAATAGAGAATATTTATTTGATTAAGATGACCAAAACAACAAAAATCCAATAACTAGATCCCGAGATATACAATTTTAAAGATTTAGGTGAAAATAGGGCATAGAAGCGCAAAGTGCCAACTTGGGTAATCTGGTCAGGCTGGACTGGAACAAAGTCAAAAGTTCAGGCCTACTGTGATCGAGCATGGGACAGCTACAGTTACCCACTTGGGCCCGCTGAACACAGTACCTTAAATCTTAGTGTGGTCTGTGCAACGTTGTTTTGCAAGGCTTTGTGTCATCCGATGTTGGTTCTGAGAAACTGTGCAGTGAAGCTTTGTGGGCTTTGGTGTCACTTTGCATTGATCCCAGGGAGTTTTGTGGTGAGGCTTTGAGGGGCTTGGCGACGCTTCGCATTGCTTCGCAGCAGTTCTGATGAAAACCACAGAAGGCAAAGCACCTTAGGCCCACATCCAAGGGGCCAGGACTGAGGTGGCACCACTTGGCTGGGTAGACTCTCAGATGGCAGAGTCCAGGTGCTGTAGCAGGTGAGTTGCAGCAATCTTTGATGTCCCTGCTACTGCAGAAGAACAAGGGTCAGCCATAAAGCCTTTGGAGATTTTTCTTGGTTGCAAGGGTGTAGAGAACAAGTCCAGACCTTCTCAGTGCAGGACAGAAGCAGCAGGTAGCAGGCCAACACAGCAGAGCAAACAGAAAAGTGGCAGTCCCTCCTACAACAGGTGCAGTAGGCCAACACAGCAGAGCAAGTAGCAAAGTGTCAGTCCCTCCTACAACAGCAGAAATAGGCCAACACAGCAATGCACTTGCAGAGAGGCAGTCCCTCTTGGCAGCACAGCAGTCCTTCTTCCTGGCAGAGTGTCCTTGGTTCCAATAGAATCCAATTTGGTGGGGTGTGTGGTCCAGTATTTATTATTTGGTGCCATGGTTCTGGAAGGTGGGAGAAGTTTCCAGAGGCAGACCTTTGAAATGCACAAATGCCTAGCCTCCCCTGCCCTGACCCATACTTTCTGGAATGACAATACAGGGTTGTTAAGCCCTCTTGTGGGTGAACAGGACAAGTCTATTCAGGTGTAAGTGAGGCAGTGCTAAGCTCCACTCCATCAAGCCAGTTAATTACCCAAGAAGGCCCAGCAGGACACACCTAATCTCCCATTGTGTGTAGCTGTCTAGAGGAAATTCACAGTGCCTAGCTACCACCCAGCCATGTATTCAAGGGGAAGCAGAGGCACAGAAGGGTCAAAAAAAGAAAATGGCAACTTTCTGAAAGTGGCATTTTCAGTCCATCAATTTAAAATCTGACTTTACCATAAGTTGTGATTTTAAATTATAAGTCCAGAGACACCAAACTCCACATTTCTATCTTTTCCCAATTAGGAGTTACACTTAAAAGATGTTTTAAGTTAATCCCAATGTTATCCTATGGGAGAGATAGGCCTTGCAATAGCGAAAAATGAATTTAGCAGTTTTTCACTACCTGGACATGTTAAACCTAATAGTACATGTCCAATTTTTTTTTAAATACCCTGCACCCTGTCCTTGGGGCTAACTAGCCCCTACCTTAGGCGTGACTTACATTTAATAAAAAGGAAATTTTGGGTATGGAAAATGGGTGCATTTGCGGGTTGAAATGGCAGTTTAAAACTGCACACACAGGCCCAGCAGTGGCAGCCTGGGCCATGTTTAAAGTGCTACAGTAGTGGGTGGCACAATCAGTGCTGCAGGCCCACTAGTAGCATTTAATTTAAAGGCCCTGGGCACATGTAGTGCACTTTACTAGGTACTTACAATTAAATTAAATGTGCCAATTGTGGTTAAGCCAATGTTATCATTTTTAGAGGAGGCACATGCACTTTAGCACTGCTTAGCAGTGGTACAGTGCCCAGAGTGCTGAAACTGACAAAAACAGGGTCAGAAAAATTGGAGGAAAAAGGCAAAACGTTTGGGGATAACCCAGCAGAAAAGTCAATTTTCAACAATTGGCCATAATATGCTTAGCAGCAAGCATTACTGCATGTAACACATGGAAGCAGCATTTATGAAATCTTATGTTTAGATGCATTTACACTTTTAAGTCAGCTCTATTGGCTTTGCCATATCTTGTTTTCTTTGTCTTTGTGAACTCCTTATAGTTGAGGCATGTTATGGTTATGAATAACTTGAGCATTTTACAGTACTGACTTATAAGGATTAATAATATGGAACCATGATATTTTATTGAAAATCCCTTGTTTGGCCTCTATTTTCCCCAACGAGTGATCAATGACACACCATTCGGGGGCTAATGAAAGGCTGATTTTGCTTGTAGTTTTTATCTTGTTTGAACTCAGTTATGTTTCAGGTAAAGGAGGCAACATGAATGAAAGGCTTGTTGTCACTTTTGACAGGGCAAACTGAGATAGTACTATAACCCCTCCTTCCACAAATATCCACAATATAAATGAAAGATTTTAGAAATGTATTAGTAACACTGTTTTATAATTGTATAGGATAAACTATTATCTGTTTTGCATGATCAATTGTCTGAGCTCACATAGCAAGGAAAATGTTGTTGTCAAAAGAAAAGTAAAAATAAGGTATCAGATTAATTGAGGCATGGACATTTTTGGATGAGGGCATACAGTACATCACATTACCATAACTGAATGGGTAAATGACACAATGCAAAAATAAATAATAATGTATCTATAACCTGAATTTCATATGTTTGATTGCTGGAAGGGCTGGCTAGACCTTTTATTCTTGGGACATGTAATAAACAGTGCACCACTGAATATTGTAATAGTAATGGTAAACACTGTTACTTAAAGTGTTAAAAACCTCAGTGGAGGCGGCAGCATGGCAATTTTTAAGACATGTTTTATTACATATCAAAAGCAGTTTTTCATTGTACATGGATGTTATGAAAGTATTGTTGCGTAAGCCAGAGGTAGAAACTTTCAAAGAGGTCATCCATGATTGTTTGACTAAAACTAAATTGATGTATTGCTTGACTAGAGTGTAGTTTTATGACATGTGCCTTAGTAAACATCTGAACTTCAGGAAACCACAGAAGCCGCTGAAAGGCAGCAACCTAAATGGGATTAATGTTACCTTTCCACGTTGCAGTGTTTGGAAAGACTGTATACCTATAAGGATTCTTTGGAATGTTCTTTGTTTAGAGTTGTCCTGGAAGGAGTTGGGAAAATGAGGAAGAGAGAGCGAGCGAGGGAAAGAGAGAGAGAGAGAGAGAGAAAGAGTTTGAGCGAGAAAAAGGGAGAAAGAGAGAAGTGCACCATGAAAAGTCACTGTCCACCGTACGAGTCCCATTTGCCATCAGTGAGTGGAAAATATTTTCTTTCATACGTGTTCATTGTGCTTAATGTGTCTGAACTTGGAACTCAGATATAAGTTCTTTTGGGAGGATTTCCTCTCAAACATGCTCCCTTAAGAGCTAGCAGTCATACTTATCCTGTTATTTAGTTGTTGCAGACTAATTGTGTTTTAAGGAAATGGCCACCAGTCATAAATCCTATGGATTATTCTGGCTGATTTTTTTGAGTGCGTAAAATGTAAAAATGCAGCAACGCTCCCTGTTACAGTTCACCATGGGAGGAGGTTACTATCCTTGCATATTGCATTTGACCCTTCATAATTCTGGAGACTCTTGAAGCGAGACAATATTGAAAATAACCAATTGTGTCCCACTTAAAATTCTCATTGTGAAGGGGTGGTGGTAAGTTTCTGTTGTCATGGCAGCCTTTTACAATGTTGACGTCACAGAGTGAGGAGGCGAATGACCTAAAGGTGATAGTGACATCAACTAAGACTAAGACTTTACGTGAACCTAGAGCTGGTCAAGTGTGAACTTTGGACTCAGATCAGTTATGATAATGGCTTCCCATTAGGATTGGAGGAGAGTGAGAAAAAGAGAGATCAAAAGAGAAAGGGATAGAGAGAGAGAGAGAGAGAGGAAGGACTCCCCTCATGACCCAATTGGATGTTAGTACAAGGAATTCAGGAAAGAAGTGCACAAGGCAAAGCTAACCCAGAAAAGACTGTATTTTGCAGTGAACTCAGATTTCAAAGTATGAACAACATTAGCAGACAATTTCAAATTAGGATGAGAGAAAGTACAGGTTATTAACCAAGGAAAATTTGTGTGCCACTATTTTGACATTTGTGTGACAGAACACAAGTTGCAGTGGCCATAGATTGTCCTACTGTCAGATGTCATTATTAGCTGCTACTATCATATCATTCTAGTGAAGGATTACTTTCCTATTTAGCCACAGTGAAAAATAATTTTTCAACCTTAAAATATACTTTGTCTGTAGCTTTTTATACTGTACATGCTAACCAGTGTCGAAGCAACAAGGTGAAAGGCTAGTGTTAGCACGCCTGACCTTACTAAGTAAACTTATAAGGGGACGCAAATAGGTCGATGAACCTTTTGACTACACTTGAGATGCTCCCACCATATATCCTGTACATGCAGATCAATAATCAATAATTAATCATTAGCATCAATAAACAATAACATTAGTAATCAATCGGAGTCAGTAATTTTCACACACCATGACCTTGCAGTGATGAATAACCACACCTTTAGGTAACATTTAGAATATTTATTTTCCTATATTAACAATGCTAATGTGATATAGGTTAATCTCAAAATCAATTGATAAACTTACAGAAACAACACTGGCTGACGGAAGCAACGAAAGTATCGCAATCTAATCAAAGCTTGAGCTACTATACATACCAAAATCACAGTGCAAATTAATAGCAAAAATAGCAGCGCAAACGATATTACATACATTTAGATTTAGCAAAGAAAAGAAATCTGCTCTTATTTCATATAAAGAACTTCATTAGTGAGATACTTAACTAACACCAGATTAGAATTAGCATGTTGGGCTGCATGCAAAACATTTTAGTCAACACAAATTTGGAAAACATCTAGCTATGGCTCTATCAAAATAGTGGTTGGTACCTTGAAACAAAGGCAAATAGATATAGCAAACAATCTCAGAGTCAATATACCCATCCTCAGTTTGGATCAGCAAGCTGTGACAGTCTGGTCAGCAATTCATCAGGATTCAGCATCAAAATTCAGAAACAGCAAAGTCTTTTAAGTAATAAAGCTAAACACATCTCTTCTCAAGACGGAAAATGGCCAAATGCATATGAACTCTCAAAAATGAATGGGTGAATGGCTTCTCTCCTCTCGGTGCAGTCCGGCTAAGTTAGATTTCCTAAAATTACTTCCCAAGTCCCTATTGGTCAAGGGATCACACTTTGTCCAATAAAGCTAAAACTTCAAATCTACATTTCTTCTAGTACATGGTTGGCATGTCGACGATTGGTTCCTTTCGTACTGTTCTCATCATCCAGCTCATCAGGTAACAGTATTGTTGCAGCTTATACTCCAGTCAGTGTCTTCATTGTATTCTCCTGAGAAAGTCAGTCTTTACACACATTGCATTAAACAATGTTGCATTAGCTAGTACATCATCTTCTAGCAAGTAGTTCTTATGAGAAAGACTTTTAGCTACGAGCACATTAGGTCAGCACAGCGGAAAATCACAACTTATTTCTCTAAACAGCCATTTTATTAAATGCCTAAGTAAATGCAGCTTGACATGAGGCCGTGCAGCTAGACCAAGACCTCCACTAAGCTAAGGCTTGCAATTAATAAGGCTAAGACATAATGCATAACCCTCAATATGACATATAACTACATTAATCAAATACAAGCTCAACATTTCATATTAATAAGCCATTAATAAGTACTCTTTGTGAACATTGGAGGCCACGCACGTCGTCACACCTTCAAATGCGTGCGTTATTTTTCATTAATTTATTACATTTTCTACGCAAATTCATCAGTCAAAATACATGAATTTTCATTAATAATTTCATTAAAAACTCAGCGTTAGCATTAGCACCTTCTAATGATGCAGGTTGAAGTAGAGACATTATGAGGAAGTGTGCTTGGATGGATGAGCTATTCCTTATTTTGCCACAGGAGATCTTTCACTAGCCAGACAAGGAGATAAGTGGAGACTGAGATTGAATTGTCCTCGATTGGGGATCCAATGACCCTAGACAACATTAACTTAATTATCACATGTGGGAACGATAAATGCCATGCAGTGGCAAAAAGGCAATCTTTTTAATATAACATGAAAAAATATTCTATACGTTGTCAATCACCCATTGGGGAAGCATACCAAGATATCATGTTGCACAAGAAACAAGTTTGTGTGACACCAGTAGGGTTGGCGTCTAAATTAGGGACTAGAGGAGACATAAAAAAGTCAAGTATGGCCTCTGGAAATAATATACTTAGCGGAACAAGCACAGTGGTCTATTGTTGAGCCATAGATTTGCCTCTGGAGAAGTTTGATGCCATATGTGGTTTTAGTCATGTAAGTTTCTTTGCTAAGACACCAGGTATGTAGACAGTAGATTAGATGCCAACATGTTACCCCTGCATACATAGTGGTTAATAATGAACAGGTTACATTGAGACATAGATATTACACTCTGAGGTCTTTATTACTTTAGTGTAGGTAGCACTGATTCTGATTTAAATTTGTCTTTTGACCTTCCTCTTCTATTTTCATCACTTTTATATTTTTCACCCTCTAGAAGTGTTTCTGAATCAAAATATTTCTGCAAGTGAAGGCCTGGATATCTTTCACACGAGAATACTATGTGGATGTGCTCCACCTACACTAGAGTTATCATTTGCACTTAAGCTAGGCCTGCATTCTCTACTCTGCCTTGAACAACTTCTGGACACTACATTCAAGTGCCTAGACAGTCAAACATTACCACACTTGTCCACAGTGTTTCCAGCACAGTTATTTCATCTTCTTTTTCATAGTCATCTTCTATAACGAAAGCATCACCTGAAAACCATCCTTACATTTTTAAATCAAAGCTATAATAATCTGACACCTTTGCTTCACTCTAATTCTGTTGGCCAAAGTGTTAATCAATTCAATTGTTCAGTATGCACCGCCACCACCCTATATGTCTCCACACCCAGCCCTGGATCACCCGTCATCAATTCTATATAAACCAAAATGCATGTGCTTCTTTGCAAATGGCACAAAACTAAGGCGCCTGGAGAATTTAAAACTAGCCATGAGTGTCATTATTTTACCACTAAACAGACCTAAAGTGTATTACTTACAGGATAGGCAAACAAAACTCACCCATAATATTAACACACTTATCTACCCATCCAGTATCCTTCACTGAAAGTTCTCACTCTTCCACAATTTTTGCCTGCTACTTCTCACCAAGATTCCCAAACACTATTCACATCCCCCATTTTCTACATCTCATCTGTGCCTTTCAATGTTGACACCTAATTATCCATCTTCCCTCAGACAAATGTAGTCAGGTAAATACCCAACATAAAACTACTGTCCCTTTTGTACCTCATCTGACAGTTTAAGTCACCAGCTGTTTAAACCACCATCTCTCCCTTCAGAATACGTCTTGTTTGTTCTGTCAGTTCAGGTACCTCAGTGCTTTACGTTGGCAACAGTCCAAGCCCTATGAAAAAAATCACAGCTGATTCATCAAAGCTGTCTTGCATCCCATTCCCCCAAAATGTTTTTCCTGAAAATTATGAAACATTTCTGTTGTAATGCAAATATCTCCACAGCTGTGAAGTAGGACTCACTGGTACACTTGTGCTTCAAAGAGAAGTAGTCTTTGATATAAGTAGTATAGTAAAACACCCAGCCATGAAAACGTTTTTGCTCAGCTTCTAGAACTGAAGTGACTCTCACAGATCGCATTCCAGATTTGCTGAGTGATCCAGTGATCACACAGTGAGTAAATATGTAGTATACAGCAGCAATGTGTATAATACATAAGACAATGGAACAATAGTACCTTTTGTGTAGTTTGGGTCTCAAGATTTCCGATACCTTCACAATTCAGAACTAATCAGTTCCTATTGCTATAGTCATCAATGGCATTTTGACCCGTAGTGGTTTAAGGGTCATCATCATGACAAAAACACACATGAAGAAACAACAGCAATCAATTCATGGATTTGTTGATAATTGATCAATTTAAAAATGAGGGGGAAAGGGCAGAAAAAATAGGCCTAAGTACAACAAGACAGAATATTGTCTAGAAAAGGTGCCCTGTACTCATTGATAGGATCACCTCCAGCAGCTGCCACAAAGTTAGCTGTTAATGGGGACAACCACTTTGATTGGTTACACAGTGCATCTGCAAAGAGGGTGCACTTTTTTACTAGCTGTAAAATATATGTATAAAAGTCTACAAGTGGAACTTCTTGTCTTTCATTGATGTTTTTGAATCGTTAATTTGTGGATTGGATGATTGCATATTTATCACATTTGATACTCCAACTGAGCACATCCACAATTAACTTTTGTTCTTTATGCATCACAGGGATTGTGACCTGCTGGGCCCACTAGATCACCGTAACTGTGATTGCCTTTCAATAAAGTATTTTTTTAATAGAGCTATCTTTCTGTTTATTTAGGATTTGGCAGTGTTCTCATGCCTGTTCTTCAACAAACATTTTTTAACATTCACAAAGGTGAAGGGGTTCCCTTCCCTTTTGCAAATACATTACCATCTTCTTTGAGGTGTCGGTAAAATATTAATGTTTTACATCAAAACATTGATATATGACTTA
This sequence comes from Pleurodeles waltl, assembly GCF_031143425.1. Lineage (NCBI taxonomy): Eukaryota > Metazoa > Chordata > Amphibia > Caudata > Salamandridae > Pleurodeles > Pleurodeles waltl. Next base: position 516,278,613 of record NC_090437.1, on the reverse strand, counting down.
CAGATTCAGTTTTTGGACTTGATGCTTATAGCACACCTCTTCCAAATACTAAATATGTATCTATTCTCAATCTATTTGGCAAGTGGCAGCGCACTCTCGTCTAGCATCCTGGTTGTATGTCGTATCCTTATATTCCACCCGGCATTCTGAGGTGTAGCAGCTGCACAATAGGGCGCTTTTATTTTACCTTTAGTGTTGGCCTCCCTGACTCTTGAATTCTGTCAGTTTTTCTGCCCAGTGCCTAGTGTGGTCTAGGCTGCTCCGCCCTTTATAGTAGTCTCTATTTAGGGAGGTCAGCTCAATGTTAGCCTATTGTAGAACCAAGTCAGCCCAGCAATGTAGTCATGGGCTGGTTGGTGCTATGCATCATTTGGTAAGTGTCATCACCAGGCTGAGGAATGTACTACCCATTTTCTTTTTCAGGGGTTGTAGAGAGAGACCCAAAAGAAAACATAATTTTGTGTGCATTCTAACCAGTGTATAACTTTGTCTATTACCATATGAATGAAGTCTGCATCAGGTGTGATGCACCTCAAAACTTGCCACCAGGTCTCCTGTGTTCTGCCTCCTCAATACCATATTAAGGACTTCTCTAAAAGTATATCTACTGGTCCCTTTCAAGGCCTTATGAAAACATGATGTGTCTCCTATTCAATTCATAAATACTTTATGTATTTCTTGTTTATATTTTCCAAAAAAGGAAACCTCGGTTCCAATGTTTGGAATATATAAATAAAATAAACACTAAGGTAAATCAAAATTACAAAGGTTATGTACGTTATATAATATTACATCACATAGAAAATCTAGGATATCTAATAATGATAAGGAAATCCAAAGCTATTAGACTTTCTTAACCATATATATTATTTTCTATATAACTTTATTACCATCTGATACTGAAGAAAAGGGAAAGGAGGCAATCACAGGTGATTACACAAGTAAAAGAGGGAGGAAACCAAAATAGTAATGTCTGCAACCATAATTTCTAATGGCCGAGAAATTCTGGCACAGTTATCAAGGGTTGGTAAAGCATCAGTTCATACTCATTTTTTCTGTACCCATTTTAAATATACTTTCAGGAAGTGAGGTGATAGATTTCTCTGTTACTTCGTAGGGTAAATCCACATCTTACTAATCAGTTGTTTTGCTCATGTGGATCATCAACAAATTTATAGAACTTTTCCCACTTGCATTACACCCATTAATCAAGAGGGAATACCTAGTAACATCCGCTCTTCAAAATCTCACACCTTCCCTGATTGAAAAGGCTAGCATTAATCCAGCTATAATCACCACATATAGGCCCTCATTACAACCCTGGCGGTTGGTGTTAAAGCGGCGGTAATACCGCCAACAGGCCGGCGGAAAAATAAATGGGATCACAACCATGGCGGAAACTGCCAAAACAGACAGCCACTTTAACACTCCGACCGTCACAGCGGTAGAAACAAACCCCACGGCGGTAACCGCCAACAGATAGGCGGAAGACAATGTACCGCCCATTGTATTACAAGGCATCAATCTGCCACCTTTTCCGGGGCGGTACCAACGCCATCAAAAGCACGGCGGAAACAGTACACAGAAGGAAACCACTCACCTCTCGACACCCTAGGAGGAACCAGGACGCCATGGAGCCCGAGTTACAGGTGCCACCAATGTTGGTTTACCTCCTCTTCCACCAGGAGCAGGAAAGACAGCGGCGACGACCACAGTGGGTACTGCACCTAGCACAGAGGGCAGTGGGGGAAGAGAGTGACACACACACGCAACACGCAACACCCCCACCCTCACCCACAACACCATACACACACAAATACATGCAACAACATTACATATACACCCCGTAACCCTCTGGAAGAACGCAAGGACAAAAGGAAATGATTTTAACGAGTGTAATCATCTAATATTCAGATATTGAAACAGGTCTGTAACAGATCATTATACACAAATATGTACAGCAACTACACAAGTCTGGATAGTGTTTCAATCATTATCTGTGGACCAGTGGTCCCAAAATGCATGGGCGAAGCCCACACATGATACCTGCCTCTACACGGAGAGAACACTGCTGGGGCATCAGATCGAAAATAAACAGGCACCTCAGGGTAAAGGGGAGGGGGGGCACCTCAGCCGGATGAAGGGACGATGCCACTGCTCCAGGAGGGGGCTCCATGCCCACAGAATTGTCCTGGGGAGTGCAAAGTCACAGTCTCTCAAGTCTCTCAAGTGGGTGGTTTGCCCACTGGTTGGTCCTGGGTAGTGCAAAGCCACAGCCTCTCAAGTCTCTCAAGTGGGTGGGTTGACCACTGATTGGTCCTAGGTAGTGTAAAGCCACAGTCTCTCTAGTGGATGCTTTTCCCCACTGGTTCTGGAGAGGGCTTTGTGCCCAGAGTGCTTCATCCTGCCAAGGACTGGGTGAGTGGATGTTGTTCTCCACTGGTTCTGGAGGGGGCTTTGTGCCCAGAGTGCTTCATCCTGCCAAGGACTGGGTGAGTGGATGCTGTTCTCCACTGGTTCTGGAGGGGGCTTAGTGCCAAGAGTGCTTCATACTGCCAAGGACTGGGGTAGTGGATGCTGTTCTCCACTGGTTCTGGAGGGGGCTTTGTGCCCAGAGTGCTTTATCCTGCCAAGTACCGGGTGAGTGGATGCTGTTCTCCACTGGTTCTGGAGGGGGCTTTGTGCCCAGAGTGTTTCATCCTGCCAAAAGGACTGGGGTCGTGGATGCATTTCTCCACTGGTTCTGGAGGGGGCATGGTGCCCAGAGTGCTGCACCTGGGGTGTGGCAGTTCCCATTCCCTCACCTGGGTGTGTGTGCCACGAGATTTCATGGAAACAGGTAGCATGATACTCCATGGAGTCAGAGACACACTCCACCCTGCTGTGACTTTGCCTGCCAACTGCTGTTACTAACGGTGCTGGTTGTGGTGCTTCATGTAGTCTGTGCAGGGTCCAGGATGTCTCCTGCAGCCTCGGATGGCTGCCCACTGGGAATGTTGTCCATGTCAGCTGTGGTGGCACTGTCTGTGCACGTCGCGGGGCAGGTGGCGGTGGTTGCGGCAGTGTCTGTGGCGGAGATGCTGCCGGTGATGCATGTGTCAGCACCTGTGGAGGAAGACAGCCGGACGTCTCCTGTAGCCTCGGACAGCTGCCCACTGGGGATGATGCTGGTAACGGTTGCTTAGGCAGCAGACATGCAGGTGATGGTGCAGGTGGCGGTGCAGGTGGCAGTGCAGGTGGTGGTGGTTGTGGCAGTGGCCACGCTCGTTCAGGTTGCTGTTCTGTTTGGCAGAAGGGGTGACACCAGTCCCTCAGCCGGAGGCTCCGTGCCCTTAGCTGACTTCTCTTTAGCCTTGTGTCCCTTCCCCACCTTGGAATTCACTGCTGGGGCCTTGGCACTGTCCCCTTTTGTCTTGGAGGAGGCCTTGCTGGGTGGTTGGTGCTGCATTGCCCTACGGCATGTGGGCCCCTTCTTCACCTTGGCAGGTGGCGGAATAGGGTGATCCTTGACCTCGCTAGGTGGCACACTGGCAGCCCTGATGGGTGCCGCCGCGATGTAACTGGACTTGCAGGGACCACAGTGCTGGAGGATTTGGTGGCTGAGGTGCTGGGCTGGGATCTGGACATCTTGGCCCTAGGGGAAGGACGGGGCGGGGACGTGGAGAGAAGAGGTCAATGTTAGCCAGGAAAAGTTTTTTAGACACACTGGGACAGGAAGATGGAGGGGGTTTGGGAGTGGAGGAAGAGGTAGTGGTTGTAGGAGGTGTACATCTGCTGAGTTTGGGTGAAGGTGCATGGGCTCGAGGCTGTTCTGAGGTGGATGGCTGTTGAGTGGGTGTGTGCCTGCGTTTGTGTAGTTTGGGAGGAGGGCTCACAGACACACGGGGAGAGGACACGGGACGTGTGAATGGTAGGGGGGTGGTGATTGCACGTGAGCGATGTGTAGTGATGGGCATGCTGGTGATGGAGGTAGTGGCTGAGGATGTAATGCATGCAGGTGTGAGTGGAGACGAGACTGGAAGGGAGAAGGAGGACGTGGAGGAGGGGGGCACAGTGGAGGCAGTGGATGTTGGCATGTCTGCATGGGGATGGTGCTTGTGTGAGTGCCTGTCGGATGTGTGGTGCTTATGTTTGCCATGTCCACTCTTGTGTGTTGGTGAGTGTGCATGCTGGTCTGATGGTGTGCTTGGGATAGGCTGAGGTACTGGGAATTGGGTCTGGGTAGTGGAAGTTGGAGGGGGGAGGCTGGACACAGGGACAATGGCTGCCATCAGGGCTGAGGCCAGAGCCTGAAATGCTCTCTGTTGGGCTGCCACGCCAGAATGAATGCCCTCCAGGTATGCATTTGATTGCTGCAAATGCCTCTCGACACCCTGGATGGCATTCAAAATGGTTGATTGCCCAACAGTGAGGGATCTCAGGAGGTCAATAGCCTCCTCACTTAGGGCAGCAGGACTGACTGGGGCAGGGCCTGAGTTGCCTGGGGCGAAGGAGATGCCCACCATCCTGGGTGAGCGGGCATGGGAAACACGCTGAGGGGCTGCTGGGAGGGCGGTGCTGGTAGGGCGGGTGGTGGCTGTACCTGTTGATGCGGTGGGCACAGAGGTGCACGCCCCCGCAAGGGAGTTCCCATCAGAGGAGGAGTCACTGTTGCCGGTGTCTCCTCCTGTCCCCATCGTGGAGCTCCCCTCGCCCTCTGTCCCACTGGTGCCTTCAGACTCCGTAAATTCACCCTCCAGGGCCATGTTGGTTGCAGCTCCCTCCTGCTCCGGTGCCAATGCTCCTCCGCCACATGATGCTAATGCACACAAGGACAGGGTGACAAAATAAAAAGGGGAGGAAAGACAGAAGAGACTCATGGTCAATGCCTGCAACACCACTACCGTTGGCGGAAACAACACACAGGGAGCAGCCCTATGCACTAGCCCATGCACTAACAGTTCAGGGGAAAATCACATGCCCATGGGGGACTCTGCCTAGACCCATTTTATGCACAGCTGGAACCCACAGGTTCTAGGTGTAGAGGGCCACTACCACTTTTGGGTTTGGAGTGCCACTGAGCCTGCCAAACAATGGCTCTACCTTGGTGCATCTGCCCTGGCCTAGGGGAACCCACAGCCCACTTCCCCCATCCAGAAACCTCATAAAGCACGCAGAGTCAGCTGAATGAGTCTGTACTCACCCCCTTGTGGCCGCTGTGATGCCCTCAAGCGCCCATCCAACTCAGGATATGCCACTGCCAGGATCCGGTACATCAGGGGGGTCATGGTGCGATGGGCACCCCTTCTACGTTGGGAGGCCATCCCCAGCTGGGCCTCCGCCGTCTTTTGGTCCAGCGGCGCAGGTCCTCCCATCTTTTCCAGCAGTGGGTGCTCCGTCTATGGTAGACCCCCTCTGGGTCCGCACTTCCTTGGCGATGGCACGCTAAATCCCTTTCTTCCGGTGGGCGCTGACCTAGAGGAAAAGTGAAGTAGGAATGGATGTTAATCCCCCGTCCAGTTCTTCTTACTCATTGGACACAAACCTCCCACCCTGGCCGAGAAAAACATACACTCACCAGCCTCACATGCTGGCATCTGCCCCCCCCTGTATTTTCTGTCCATGCCACTCCATACATTCATGTCCCAAGCATCATGCTCACAGTGTACTCACCCGTAGAGTAGCGTGTACTGGGGGAGGACCCCATCCACCAGCTTGTCCAACTCCTCCGCGGTGAAGGCAGGGGCTCTTTCCCCAGACACTGTAGCCATTGTCGCTTCCAGACTCCGGTCACAGCAGCACTTGCAGTGTAGGTCCTCTCCTGTTGAAGGTCAGGTATCAAATGAGTGAACAGATAGAAAAAGGCGGTCACTTCCGCGGCGGTGCGTACCGTCACCGCCGGTGTACATCGTCATTGGCTCCTGGAACCCATAGGGCCCAATGATAACCAATGCTGATTTGCGCTGCGGTCTTCGACCGCCTACCGCGACGCTGCACAACGCCAGTGCAGTTACCTCATTTCTCCTTGTCCCTCCTTACAGGTCAGGCAGCCGCCATTTCAGGGGGGCACATGGCAGGGCAACTAACTGCGGCACAGCACTTTTGGGCAGGAATACGGACAGACAGCGCCACACACCCTTGTGAAACCTATGTGGTGTATGACCCTCTACTCACCCCTCTCCTCCATAGGGTACTTCCGCTGGGGCAGCATATGAGATGGTGTCACCCTCCAGTATACAGACCCCTGGTGGACCTGTCGACAATGGAAGACAGCCACATCATTATCACCTGCAGACTTGATCGTGCCACAATCCATGAACTGTGTGCCCAGTTGGAGCCAGACCTGATGTCAGCTATCCGCCATCCCACAGGAATCCCCCCTCTAGTGCAGGTCCTGTCAGTACTCCATTTCCTGGCCAGTGGGTCCTTTCAAACAACAGTGGCCATGGCATCAGGGATGTCACAGCCAATGTTCTCTAACGTGTTGTCCAGAGTGTTGTCTGCCCTACTGAAACACATGGGCAGCTACATCGTTTTCCCTCAGATGGAGGATTTGCCCACAGTGAAAGGTGACTTCTATGCCCTGGGACATATCCCCAACATCATTGGTGCCATTGATGGTACACATGTGGTATTTGTCCCCCCGTAGGAATGAACAGGTGTACAGAAACTGTAGATGGTGTGTTTGGCAGACCAGTACATCTCCCATGTGAATGCCAAGTATACTGGCTCAGTGCATGATGCTTACATTTTGAGGAATAGCAGCATCCCTTATGTGATGGGGCAACTCCAGAGGCACCGTGTGTGGCTAATAGGTGAGCCCAAGGTCCCAACACAGTTGACATAGGTGTCTGGGTATGGGAGAGTCCCTAAGGGTTGGAGGATGTCTAACAGTTGTCCCTCAATATTTGCAGGTGACCTGTCATGGCTACTGACCCCAGTGAGGAATCCCAGGACAAGGGCAGAGAAACGCTACAATGAGGCACATGGGTGAACTAGGAGGATAATAGAGCGCACCTTCGGCCTCCTGAAGGCCAGATTCCGGTGCCTCCATATGACAGGTGGCTCCCTATACTACTCACCCAAGAAGGTGTGCCAGATCATCGTGGCATGCTGTATGTTGCACAACCTGGCTTTGCGACGCCAGGTGCCTTTTCTACAGGAGGATGGGCCTGATGTTGGTCTTGTGGCAGCTGTGGAGCCTGTGGACAGTGAAGAAGAGGAGGCAGAAGAAGATATAGACAACCAAAACAACATCATCATGCAATACTTCCAGTGAGACACAGGTGAGAGACTGGCACTGCTCCTCTCATATCATGCTACTGTTGGACATTGCCTGAATCTGCCTTTTTACCTCTGTGTATGGACCCTGACATTTCACTTTGGCTTTCCATTTCACAGATCTGGGTCACACTTTCTGCCTTCTGATATGTTTACTGATGCCCAACAGTCAAACATTGGTATGTGAACATGAACATTGACATTGCTATATTTCTCAGAGGTTGCAATTACACATTTGTGAAAGTACAGACTGACTCCAGATTGATTAGTGATTCAAGGGTGTTTATTTCAGTGCTAATAAGTGGAGGGGGCTGTGCAATGGGCTGGGGTGATGGTGGAGGAATGTCCATGGTAGAGTCCAGTCTCTTGGTATCACAGGTGCGTTGTCCAAGGGGGCATAGGAAGTGAAATAATGGCAGTTCAAAGTTGTCAGGGTGACAAAGTGGGACAAAAGGGTAACAAGCAGGAGAGTGTTTTTTTCCTGGCGGGGGTCTTGGCAATGTTCTCTGTCTTGTTCCTGGATCTCAGGGACTGTTTGTGTGCCACTGTGTCCCTCATTGTGTTGGCCATGTCTGCCAGCACCCCTGCAATGGTGACCAGGGTGGTGTTGATGGACTTCAACCTGATCCCCAGGTAGTGTTCCTCCTGCAGCCACTGGGTCTGCTGAAACTTGGCCAGTACACTGCCCACGGTCTCCTGGGAATGATGGTATGCTCCCATGATGTTGGAGAGTGCCTCGTGGAGAGTGGGTTCCCTGGGCATGTCCTCCCCCTGTCGCACAGCAGTCCTCCCAGTTTCCCTGCTATCCTGTGCCTCTGTCCCCTGAAACGTGTACCAACTGCCACTGACCCCAGGTCCCTGATTGTCTTGGGTTGGTGGGTTTGCCTGGGGTCCCTGTAGTGGTGGACACACTGCTGATTGATGTGTCCTGGGGACAGAGGGATGGGCCCGCTGGGTGGGTGCTGTGGTGGTGTTTCATGAGGGGGGAGGTTCAGTGCTGGTTTGTGACTGTGGCAGGGGAACTGACTGTACAGAGGTCCCTGATGGGTCGGGCTGGTCATCTTGATCCAGGTGTGCAGAGCTGCTGCCATCACTGTGGGCCTCTTCTGTGGGGGGACTGGATATGTCTGGCACCTCCTGTCCAGTGACGTTGGGTATGGGTCCTGTTGGGGTGTAAATGCATAATTATTGTATCTGTGTGTGCCATCTTGTGCAATGGGTGAGTTACCCTCTACTCCTGTGCTTGCATTAATGTGTTTGCCCTTGTGTGATTAGTGATGTTGGGGTCTGGGTGGGTATCTGTACTGGACATGCTTTGGTGATGGGGGTCCATGCATAGGTGTTGCATGCAGGGCTTGGTATTGGGATGGGTGGGTTGTGATGGTGGGGCATATGTGAGGTGTTGGAGTGATGGGGGTGAGGGTGAGGGTGGGGTATGTGAAGGCATGCAGGTGGGGTGGGAGATGTAGGAGTAAAGATTTGACTTACCAGAGTCCAGTCCTCCTGCTACTCCTGCAAGGCTCTCAGGATGCATGATTGCCAAGACTTGCTCCTCCCATGTTGTTAGTTGTGGGGGAGGAGGCGGGGGTCCACCCCCAGTCCTCTGTACTGCTACCTGGTGTCTGGATACCACAAAACGCACCTTCCCCTGTAGGTCGTTCCACCTCTTCCTGATGTCATCCCGTGTTCTGGGGTGCTGTCCCACTGCGTTGACCCTGTCGACGATTCTCCGCCATAGCTCCATCTTCCTAGCAATGGATGTCTGCTGCACCTGTGACCCGAAAAGCTGTGGCTCTACCGGGATGATTTCCTCCACCATGACCCTGAGCTCCTCCTCAGAAAACCTGGGGTGTCTTTGAGGTGCCATAATTTGGTATGGGTGATGTGTGAGGTGCTGTTTGTTGTGCTGTGTGATGTGTTGTGTTGGTGTGTGTTCTTTGAGGTGCGTAGATGTTGTATGAGTGAGGGTGTTGTGTGCCTGTGGATGCTGCTGTTGTGTTTGCTATTCTCTCTCTCTCTGCTTTTTGAAAAAATGTTGTAAGGGGTTGTGGGTAATGTGGGTGTGTGTTTTATAGTGGTGTGAGTGTGTGTATGTGTATCAGGTGTGTGTATTTTGAATTGTCCAATGTGGTTGTGTTTTGTAAATGTGTGTGTATTTTGAGCGCAGCGGTGTGTACCGCCAATGGATTACCACAGTTGAAAGACTGCCACGTTGATTTGTGGGTCGTGCTGGTGTGGGCGTATTACTGTTGGCGTGATGGTGTAGGTTTTGGTATCGCCATTTTATCACTGACCTTTGGTGTGGCGGACTTGTGTGGGTGTCTGTATTGTGGCTTATTACGAGATGTGGGTCGTAATACCTGTAGTGGATTTCCGCCGCGGCCACGGTATGTTGGCGGCCTTCAGCACAGCGGTAAGCGGGATTTTCCCCACAGGGTTGTAATGAGGGCCATAGTCTAGTGGTATAAAGTTTCTTTATTAACCATTGAAAAAATTGAAAAGAGGAAAGTGTCTTCAAAACAATTTTGATCATTTAAATTTCCTTAATGTTCTTGCTAAATTTGAAACAACAATATATCATGGTGGACTGATTGTTGAATATCTTTTTGTGAATCCTGTTTACAACTTGCACCCTTTTGCCTTAAACTCGAATTTGTCATTATTTCTCTATAATTCAGAAGTTTTATACAATGAAACTGCCCCACCTTGCACATCCTTTACTGGAATTTTAGAGCAGGAGAAACTTGCCATCAAAATAATTAGAGATCTGCTCCTGATGGGTGCCATTATGGATGTTCCATAGCGTTATTCCTTCCAAAAATTGAAACAGAAAACAGAGATGATGTGTGGATGGGTTTGAATGCTTTTGTGTACAAGACAAGAGTGTCACAGGGTAAAGAGCTCGGGGTTAGCCATTTTGGTTCAGTATCCAAATTGTTTAAAGTCACCCCTATACCTGTGAAACATAGGGGGATACAGGTTCTGTGGGTAGTGGTATCTTTATGTTTTAATTTTTTTCCTGGTCAATTTTTATAACTTGGTTGCCAAATTATTTATCAGAAGTAATGTCCATTTTAGAAGATAGAGCATCCTCCAATTTAGAATGTTTCAATTTAGTGTTGAGCGGGAATTTTAACACTAAGACGGCCCGTAAAATGTAAAATCTTTGTCCGTTTGCATGTGGAGGCTCATTCTGCCTGCCTGTAGCTGACGAAAGGGACATAAAACTGAAAAATGTTGTATTTCAGGCAAATCTCCTCAATGTGGGGACTATTGTAAAGCAGCAACTTGACCAGAAACCTACCCTTGTGGAGTGGAGTAAATGGTCAGTCATAGATTATGTTTTTGTCTCAAGGTCCCTGAAAAATACTGTCCTAACAGAGGGAGTTTTGTACAACTGTCATAGTGACTACAATCCTATTGTATTTAATATGTTAATATCAGAAGGTGCTGTGCATAAAACAAACCCTCGTTTAGTTGGCCTGACTATTAGGACGGAGGCTCTGACTTAAATTGCTCAGTATTCCGCTTCCAGTCCTGTTTAACTCCATAATAGGGGCTAATGAGAACTTGATAAGGGGTCCTCTGTTCCTTGACCTGCAGGTGTTTTCGAGGCTTTTCAAACGTTAAGCCACTCCACTAAACAGACATATGATCTTTCCAGACCTGGTAGACTGGTCAAGACTGGGTGGTTCAATGATGGATGCAGAGCAGCAAATCAGCAGCTAAAGACGGTGCTTAACAAACAGCCAAGGACTCAAGAGGATATTACCCGAGCTACAGCATTTTACAGGCTAGCTATCAAGGAGAGAAAACAGGCTCTTCAGGAGGAGGCATGGGAGCGACTGATATCTACTTGCAGTGCAGGGGATTCTAAAGGGTTCTGGGATATTGCCAAGGGGAAACAATTGGTTCTAGGCACACCAGATTATATAGGTACAAATATAACTCCAGACCAATAGGTAAGCCATTTTTTAAGTCAATGTATTCACTGGGGCTCATGAACAACTTGGATTCTGCAGAGGAGGTGCCGGACTTTACTATAGACATAACATTTAAGCTAGAAGAAATTACTTCTACCCTATGATGAAGTCCTTCAAATAAGGCGCCTTGCCCCGATGGGGTTACTATGGATTTACATAAAATGAATATACATTTCTGGGCTCCTTTACGAATGAACATTCTTAATGCTGCTGTTATACAGGGCATTCCCAAGCCTTGGAAAGTTGCTACAATTGTACCCGTTTTTAAAAAATCAAGCGGACAGGACCCCAGCTGTATACGCATATTTTCCTAAGAAACTCAATAGTTAAAGTGGCGGGGAGAAGTTTTCTGGACAGAATAGAAGAATGGGATAATAACATTCTTAGCCCCATTCAGTATAGGTTTAGAGAAGGAAAGGGCATGCTGGAGCAAAGCCTGAATCTTAGCCTCTTGATAGGGAATTATGTGGTAGCCAAGAAGGGAACCTTATATATGTCCTTCATGGATCTAAGTAGTGCTTTTGACCGTTTTTACCGGTCAAAGTTATGGACATTATTGACAGACTTAGGAATGCCCCAGTCTCTGATTGATTTTTTATAAGCTCTCCATATAGATATTGCGGCTGCTGTCAGGTACAGAGAGGAGGGGAAATGTACGGACTGTTTTAACCTCCCTTGTGGACTACATGCAGATGATGATGTTTTACTTGCCCGTACCCCAAACGGGCTAAGGAGTTTGGTGGATCTGTTTGTCGAGGTTATGGATGAGATTGATCTTGACATTAATGTAGCCAAAACCCATTATATGATTTGTGGGAGGTAGACCACTAAAGTAAGACCAATAAATATCAAGGGAAAAGCCATCACTAGGGTTAGTGCTTTCTCCTACTTTGGCATCCCATTTGATCAGCATAACAACTGGATTCCTTGCCTGGCTGACACATGTCAGCGATTTAATCAAGCATGTGGTTCCCTGATAGGTTCTCTGCAACTATAGGTAGTAAACTGATATTTCTGCTGCTTCTATATATATAGAATTAAATGTTTACCTGTCCTGTTTTACAGGGCCACTATCTGGGGGCATTGTCATTGCAAGAGTATACAATAAGAGGAGAACCAGTTTTGCCGAAAACTGATTGGAGTAGGTCCATCTAGCCCAAGTTCCTTTGTACATGATGAGTAGAGTCTGGGGTGTGTTGAGGATCTTGTTAAATTAGCCCCATTGCTTTTGTGGCTATCAGTCTGGATTGGGGAACACACAGCCCTTAACAGGGAGGTAATTTGTGATTGCCTGGATTGCGACCAGGGTCATATATTTTCTTGCCTGATGCATATAAAAAGTCTTGCTGCTTCTCTGGGCCACCGGACTTGTTCTCTGCTCCCCAACTCATAACTGAAAATGAAAGAAAGATGGTCAGGAGACTTTTTTTAGGAAGGCTGAGGAGAGAAGAGAATCTGAGATCCTTGGAAAGCCAATCTTGAGAGCTTTAAGATTATTCTAACTTGTCCTGTCCTTGAGCCTTATGTCTCCCTGGTTAGAAGTCAATCAGACCGACCTTAACTCTCAAAATTTCGACTAGACACTATATAACATCAGTTGGCCTTTCTTCTTGTTAGTGCGTCTGACGTTAATAAGTAAATTTACAAGGGGATGCAAATAGGTAATTCATCTAATTTGTCCAAGGGAGGATCCCAAAAGGGAACTAAATCAGGTTCTTCCTTATATGAGGAGGGTACTACATCTTCCAAGTCTTCCAAATCATTAGTCCTAACCTTCATTGGGACTTTATTGATACCTACCATGGGAGAAGGGATTCCTGTAGGTATCTGGCCTTCAAACTTTACCTTTCTAGGTTACTTACTTGATTTAGTTCCCTTTTGGGATCCTCCCTTGGACAAATTAGATGAATTACCGATTGTAAAGAAGGTGACTTCTTCCCTCAACCCACATGCTGATGCATTTTGTAATACCTCGTATTTAATTTCGGACAACTTGGGTGGTGGAGTAGTCAATTGTGAGATGGAGAATCCTTCCAGTCTATCTGAGACAACGTCATGCCTTGAGTTTTGTGTCTTATTTGACTCAAATTTACTTTTGAAACCATTCTCTTTTAATATCTTGTGTTAGACATATACCGGAGTTGAAATTAATTGAAAGTGATGATCTCTCTCGTGTATTTCTGATGCAGGGTCTTGACTCTGTAAAGACAATAGTCTGGTTTCATTCCAAAACAATAGTAAACTTCGAACAATTGCAACGTAGAGGCACATATGTGGTCCCAGCTAGGAGAAAGGATTCCCATTTGTGTAGAATTCAGTACCCCCCTGCTTCATGTGTGAATAAAAGTGACGTCTTTCTTGGGTGAGAGGCTCCCGCTCTTCCCCTGGAAAGTGTTAAGGTTTCACTTTTCTCAGGGAGGAACAGTGGTGAAGCTCATCAAAGAGGTCCAGTCTCCTCCTCGGAGTCCCTTCCAAGATAATTGGAGCTGCTTGGCAGGGGCTTTAAATAATTCTAGGGTGAAGGGGAAATCAGTACAACATGGTTTTTAACAATAATCTCCAAGTGGTTTCCTGGAATGCTGCAGGATTAGAGAATTATATAGGTAAATTAGATCATATCTGCTCTCTGCAAGCAGACCTAATCTGTGTCCAAGAGACCTGGAGTGTAACTAATATCTCTTGCCCGGGGTACACGGTCCTTTGTCAAAAAGCACAGCCATCCAATTTGGGGCACGCAAAAGGGGGTACCGCTGTACTTTTAAGTGACAAGTACAAATGGGAGTTAGAAATTTTTCCGGTCTTACAAAATTCTTATCAGATAATTAGAATTGTGCCAATATTGGAGAATGGTAGGAAAATGGCAATTTTAGTGGTAAATGCTTATATTCCCCCTGATAAGGAGCATGGTAAGATGTTACTGCATATGTTGAATTGTATTTCTTCTTTTTTAATCTCTCATGAAACTGTATTTGAAGTATTGATAGTGGGGGATTTAAACTGTAAAATCTGTAATTCATCCCTCTCCACTTTTAGTGATATAGAGAGGGAATCTCTCCTCAATATTAGTTTTCCTCCCAGGATTAGGACAGACTTCAGTCGGACTGCCCAGCAGATTTTACTCATAAATCCCGCATGAGTAATTCTATCATTGATTATTTTTTGGCCTCCTACTCCCTAGCACAAATAGTGGAGGATATGTCAATCATTGATCGTCTATTTAGTGACCATAAGATCTTGAGCCTTTCACTGAAACTCCAAATATCTCCTATCGAGGCATGGAATTTCAAGAGTCATAACATTAATTTTAATGCGATAACAGGTCAAATGTATTGGTCACCTTTGAAAATCTTATCTCTGAAAGAATCACCTGAAATGGTTATGAGGAATATTGATGCCTGGCACAAAGATCCGTTAAAATGTTTTTCTGATTTCATGGGAAACATCACTCAGAGAGTTCAGTCAAAGTGTATTAAACCTCCATAAAAGAAATTAAGGGTCCCTCTTCTCTTTTTGAATAGGGAAATTAACAGATTGGTTAGGCTGCAGCATGGGCGGGAATCTGAGGAGAGGAGAAGAAGAATTTCCCTTCTCAAGAGGAGAAGAGTACGGATGAAGAAGGAGGCAGATGAGCATTGGATTGCCTTGAGGGAAGCAGCCAGGGTTAAAAATAGTTATAAATATTGGTCACTTATCTCTGAAGGCTGTGGGTCACGTAAAACTCCCTCAGCGCCTCCGATCACTGAGTCAGAATGGAGGGACTATATCTCTCCCTGTATGCAGAAGATGAGGAAGTTGAATTAGATGAATTGGATCTTAAGATTGGTTGTTGGTTGGAGCCCGATGCCTTTGATGCTCCTACAATCCCTGAGATAGAGGGGTTTATAAGGTTGATGAGGGCCTCAGGAGCAATGGGTCCAGACCAGGTCCCTATGGCAGTAATTAAAAAAGAGCCCTTGCTTTGGGCAATGATTCTTAATCCGGTATTCCACTCCTGTTATTCGAATGGTTTAATCCCGGTGTCTTGGACAAGGAGTATCATTGTTCCTTTGTATAATAAGGGTGATAAATCTTTAACTATAAACTATCGGCAAAAAGCCCTGCTGGATGCTGTCTGTAAGATCTTCGCTAAAGCATACTCGTGCATTTAACTTCCTGGGTGGAAGAACATTCGATCCTCCCTATTGAACAGGCAGGCTTTTGGAAGGATCATAATACCCTAGATAATATCCTTTTAATGCAAATTTAATAGTGAAAAGTATGTTCAGCTTAGAGGTGGAGTAGTATACCCCGCTTCTATTGACTTCTCTACAGCTTTTAACAGGATATACCATAAGATATTGTGGAAGAAATTATCAAAACTGGGTGTTTCTACAAATTTGTTATGTTTAATTATAGCCCTGCACTTTTCAACATGGTGTAAAGTACTGCTAGGTGGAGAGCAGGGTCTTTCATCGGAATTCACGACAAAAAAAGGTCTAAAACAGGGTTGCCTGTTGGCACCCTTTCTCTTTTCTTTATACATTTATGACCTTCCATCTGTATTAGGGAACACCTAAGGGTTTGCGCCCAAAATTGGAAGCGCTCCAATTTCTTGCCTTCTCTATGATGATGACATAGTGGTGCTCGATCTCACCCAGAAAGGTCTTAATAGGTGACTGGCGATCTTACATGATGTTTCGAAGCAGCATCACCTAAAAATAAATGTGTTAAAATCTCAAGTGGTATGCTTCCTGGGGAATAAATCCCATTAGAAAATTAAGTTTATCTGGTCAGTGGCTCAGCAGAGTTTGGAGTGGGTGAATTCCTACTGTTTTTTGGGTAAAATTCTGTCCTGTTCCCTTAGTGATAGAGACCACATATGTAATAACATCAGCAAGGCTCTGTCTCAGTCTCAAGAGATGTTAGCCTTCTATAAAGCAGTGGGTCGGCGGCACTTTCCTTATTTACTATCTGTTTATCAAGCAAAAATCCCGTCCTCCATCCTGTATACCATTGAAGGAATAGAAATTTCAAAATGGGAGTTTTTGAATAAGATTGAAGGCCGGATTTTAAGAAGATTGGTCGCCTGTAATAATTTGGTTTCTGTGTCAGTCTTAAGGCTAGAATTTGGTATCAAGAGTATTTATATACAGGGCCTAGCTGCAGTAATCCAGAGAGCCTTCTGTTTAGCCCAGAGTGCAGAGTCGACCTTAAGATCCCTAGCATACAAAGAAATATTTGGCCTATTAAGAGATAAATTTCAGTTTTTTAGAAATATTAACCTTGCTATGCAAATGTTTCAGTTAGATGTTCATTCGTTTTTATCTCAACACCCCTAGTCATTTAAAAAGAGTCTAAAAGAAGCTATAACGGGAAATGGTTTCTCATTGGACATGGAGTTTTGTCTTAAAAAGTGGAGGCTAAGGACATTAACTAATTTGGCGATCTTTAATCACCCACAACCTTATTTAAAGTGGAATTTACACATGGAGTAAGACGTTTTCTTATTTTGCTGAGATTTAATAGATGACCTCTTAGAGATGTAACTGCTAAGTGGGATGGATCCTCGAATATTTGTGATCTTTGCCAGCTAGGGATACAACATTTTAGGCATATGTTATTCCTCTGTCCGTCCTTAGTTGAGTTAAGGAAAAAATGGTTGAAACTGATATGTATGAATTTCAATATATGTTCATCTGATGAGGTATTGAAATTTATGTATAATCCTCTGAATGAAATATTTTGTTTTAGGATGTTTACATTTTTTAAGGCCTTTTTAAATCTTTATTTACCCTATTACTCTTTCGGTGGTTACAACAAGGTTGCCACAATTTGAATGTACTGTTATTTTATACTTTGGGACGTGTTGTAGGACTTTCCTGTTTAGGTGTAGGCACTAAACCTGCTGTTGATAGGTATTTTAATTCTCCTTTTTATTGTTAGGTCTTATTCCATAATGTTATGCATTGATTTTTATATGTGTGATCGGTTAAAGGGGGAAGAAAACTAAATTTACCAAACAATAGGTTTTCACAGATTATCGTCTTTTTATGTAAATATTGTATGATATCTTAACTAACAAGTGATGGGTTGTGACCTGATTATATTGTACTGAAAAGATAACTTTGTTTTACATTTTTCCTGCTTTTATATATAGTATTCAAGATAAGTTAGTATATATTTGCTAGGGACCTTTCTATTTTTAACTTTTTGATTAAATGAGTGTACATGTGGACCTCCTTAGAGTTCCAAATCATGAAATAAAATAAATTGAATAAACTGGATGCGAATAGGTTGATGAACCTTTTGACTCGCAATTAAGATGTTCTTACCATAACTCCAGTACATGCAATCAATAATCAATAACCAATATACAATATCAATAATCACCAATAATCAATAACATCAGTAATCAATAGAGTCAGTAATTGTCACACACCATGTCCTTTCAGTCATAAATAACCACACCTTTTAGTAAAAATTTGAATATTTATTTCTCTATATGAACAAGGCTAATGTCATGTAGATTATTCTCAATAGCAAATGAAACACATTTCCAAAGCAGCAGAAGAAACGTAATCTAGTCAAAGCTTGAACTACAACGCATTCTAAGGTTATGATGCAAATTAATAACAAATTCAACTGTGACAAAGTGATTACATACATTCAAGTTCAGCAGAGAAATTAATCAAGTATTATTCCCTATTAGCAGAATTTCATTAGTGAGCCTCCTTAACTAACACCAGATTAGCATCAGCATGTTGGGCTTCATGCAAAACAATGTAGTAACACAAATTTGGAAAAACATCTAACTATGGCTCTATCAAAACAGTGCAGTTGGTACCTAGAACAAATATGCATGATAATCAATATTCTAATTCATAATACCTATCCTCAGTGTGGATCAGCAAGCAGAGTTAGTCTTCGTCCTCAGGACATCAGTCGATCAGCAAGGCATCAAGATTCAGCATCAAAGTTCAGAAAACGCAAAGTCTTTAGGCATTAAAGTTAAGCACGCCTCTTTTCAAGACGCACAAGAAAATATTGAACTTTCGGCCAGCAAGACAATGGGCAATGATGATAATGGCGAATGGCAAAATGCAGAATGCTGGGTTCTTCTCTGTGCAGTCTCATTAAAACAAAAACAGTAAAACTATGTCTCAAATCCCTATTGGTCAATGAATCGCATGTTCACACTTTGTCCAATAAAACTAAAACTCCAAATCTATGAATTCTACTATTACTCTGTTCACATGTCGTTGATTCGTTGTCCTGCAATGTCCTCATCATCCGGCTTGCCAGGTAACAATATTGTTGCAGCTTCTACTCCAGTCAGTATCTCCATTGTTCTCTTCCTGAGAAAGTCGGTCTCACACACATTACACACAAAATGTTACATTAGCAAGAACAGCATCTTCTAGCAGTCGGTTCTCATGAGAAAACTCTTCAGCTATGAGCACATTTAAACAATGCAAATGGAAAATCACAGCTTAACTCTCTAGGAAAGCCATTTATTAAACGTTAAACTTCACTAAGTTAAAGCCTACAATTAATGTATAATTAAGGCAATTAATGCATAGTTCTCAATATGATATGACCTACTACTACATTAGTCGAACACATAGCCAGCATTTCACAGTACTAGAATATTAATAAGTACACTTCGTGAACATTGACGGCCACTCATCGTAATCACATTTTCAAATGCGTGCATTTTTTTTAACGTTATTATATTTTCTACACAAATCAATTATTTAGAATACATGAACACTCATTAATAATCTTTATTAAAACACCTGCACTAGCACTCTCAGGCAGTTTGCTCCAATTCCATACTACAATATCCCTGTATTGAAAACACAGTTTAGACATTGGAACATCTAATCTTATTCTGTAGAGTGTATGAATTTCCCAGAAGAAGATATCTGTTGCCACTTCTAAGAACTTGGGTTTTTTACCAATATAGACCGATTTTCGTTTCTCTAAATGCTCCATGACCTGCTGTGATAATTGCTGTTGGGTGTTTTTTGAAGTGTGCCATATATTTGAATACTGTAATGAATTTTATTTGGGTATGCAGGGATCCAGAGCACTGAGGACTGGGTCATACATTTGAATACAGCAATGAATGTGTGATACTAGTCTTTAAATTTGGACATACTGAGACTTAGAGTGGCACAAATGGGTCTTCTTTACATTTTTATATATATATTTGCTTTTTAATAAGGGTTTTAACAGATTCTGTATGTATACAATTTGATATTTGTCTTTTAATCTTCCATATATTTGTATGGAATGATTTTTTTACTCTGTACTTTAATGATTATTGATTAATAATCGAGTAAAGATCCAATCAGTCAACGGAGATATCTTTTGGAAGTAATTTGTGTGATTTGGAAGGGTGGTGAATTTTAAGGCTCTGTCACTGAGTATGCACTACCTACGCTTTCCCTCACCACATATTCTTAGTGTGAAGAACTGGGAAGGGGAAAATGTTGCTTCAAATATTCCTTTTGACCCTTAAAATGTAGGGGGTAGTAGGTGACCTTCTCATAATTATTTGAAATGGACTGCCTTCGCATTCATAGTTGTATTTCTTCTTCATGGGACCAAAATGTATGTTAAAATGCCCTGCAGAGTTTAAGTGGTATTGGACAATGTCATGGTGCAGGACATTATATAATTAAGCTGCCATTAGGACAGACATTCACTGGTTTACTCCATTGTTAGCCACAGTTAATGCTAATTTGAGTGAGTTTGCCATGGACATTCTTTCATAATAGACTGGTTGACATTTATAGGATTAAGTAATATCTATGTTATATAAAATGTAACTTTTAGGAAATTGTTGAAATTTCAAATTTTCTGCCTTGTCCTTTTCACATGATGCTTCATCTGACTTCATAGGGGATTCAGGGCTGGGCATGTTCTATATAAATAAGTTAATATGTTATATCGACCACTCAAGTTATTAGTCAACATTTACAATTACCATAACCTGATTGCCATTTCTACAACAAAAGTCAATGCAGTAGAGATTTACCACTCTTCTGATTAAATGTTATTTTGCCTACTTACCTGCAATCATTCTTCAAGGTATTTATCTGGTAATGATGCAAATGTTACCATCCATGGTTTTTCACCAATATTGTATGTTCAATGAGGTATTAGGAAATGGAAGGTCATTCGAGGGTAGCAAAGTGAGATGGATTTAGGTATTCATTTTGAAATGAGATTAAACAGTTTAATTCCCAATTTCTTTGAAAGTTTCTGCTCGCCAAACTTTAGCTACAGCCTTTCATTTCCTTTAACCTATAACTCAGCATTTGCCCCTTTGCAGTACATTTTGAATGCCATTACAGGCGATTGCCATTTCATAACGTGCACAAAATGTACCCTCTGTTTTGACGGGTAGACTGTACTCCCAGGCTGTGCCCCTTATTTATTTCAAATGCACAGCTGGCCTTTCTGTAGCTTTTCCATTTTCCCCACATGATACCAAAAGGTTCATAATTCATACAGGAAATAAACGGCAGCTGCAGACTCCAGGATATCAAATTCCTCGGAGGAAAAGGGATTACATTCTAATGCATTTTTGGGAGAGTATAATATCTTGCAAAAAGTGAAGGGCACTGCCCCGGAACATAATAAATCAGCTATTAAATAAGTGGATGTTTGCTCCAAATTCACGTGCGTTTTTGGTTGGAAAATGTAATCCGAATAAAAGTCAAAGAATGTGTGATCTAATCTAACTCTGAGGCTGACATTTAATGTCAGCGGCCACTGTAATCAGTTTTTAAAAGGCCACTTCACAGGCAAACCTTTTGAAAATTAAATACTTCTTTGTGCATGATGTAGTGGGCAATAAGTATCTGAACTTTGTACCTGCACGTCAAGCATAACCACCATCAATGGCTACAGCAGTTCTCATTTAAATGGAACATCTTTTAATTTTGGTTAAAAAGCTGCCAGATCCTATTTACACCATTTATTTTCTGAGTTGAGTTGATCTCTCCAATTATGGGATATGGCTATACCTAACAATATAGTGAGAACATTGTTGATAGCGGTTGCATGTATACTATGCATTGTATGTCGTGGTCCTGCTTGTACCTGTATAATGTTTTTGCTGTTTTTACCACGTAACTGGTCTTAATTGTTATTTGTTATAATTGTTATCGGCCCCCCCTTAGAACTTTTCACAATTATTCTTTAAGTTGGCAATGTTTAAATATGTCTAGACTTATTTAAACATTGCAGTTAAGTTCTGTTACCTTTTTAAAAATGCAAAAAATTATTTTCTGCATAATGCTTCCTTTGGCCACAGCCATGGTGCCCCTCCTGGGATCACTTGAGGCCTGTACAGTACTCCACAACTTTTGACTAAATACAGGCTATAAAACGCCACATACATTCATTCATATAGTCTGAATGCTTACTTTGGAACACCTCTAATACTGTGACCCTCAAGAACCAGCTGAAGATCCTTCTTTTTAATGAGGCTTTTAATACCCATCCTACTACAGTGAGTAGAAACCACCCCACCAATCAAGGAAGTATTATGTCCTACAAACCAGCGCTCAGACTTCACAGAAACCCCACACCAAGGAAGTTATTCGAGCCACTTCTGCAACATTGAAGTCAACCATGTACTTTGCTCATTCTTATTTCCATGTGCTATGAAGTGTGAGGAAGATACCATAAAGTAACAGCAAAAAATAAATAAAATAAATACTATTAGTTACATGTGAATCATGAACACCTGGTATACACAAATAAAGAGCATGCAATTTTTGCAACAGTCACTTCATAGCCTTAATTTCTTATTCACGCTGATCATTGTGCCCCAACCACAACAGAGTGAAATGCACATACCACCAGACATCACATTGGTGACAGCAAACTAATTGGAGAGAAATCAAGTCCCCATATTTTTCAAAGCAATGTATCTGAGTTCGTCCAATCAACAAAGAGATCAGTTGAAGGGATAAGAAAGAGAGCAATGGAGTGAATTGAGAAGTGGGTGACCAACCACATCTCATATTGGAAAGAGAGCACATTATGTAATAAACAAAATTGTTTTTGGAACATGCTGCTACTGTTTGAAGGCACATGTTAATTGAGTTGGCCAATCAAATTCAAGGACAGGCACTGCTATATCAAATAGATCATCAAAGTGCAGTACAAAGGTTTTAGGTAGCTCTTCCTAAATGTAAAGTTTGTACAGAATTATTGTGTGATACCCCTAAATCAAGTTGGAGCAGGTGTTGGTAGCGGGCCTCTCTGAGCATCATCATGCTTTGGGCAGGGGGAGATGAACGGCTTACTGATTGTCAAGAGATGACAAAACAGCACATCTGAAATAAACGGTGCATCTGTCACATTCCAGTAATTAAATGCAAGGAAAGTCCCACAGAAAAACCAAGAGCTTGACTGCACTATTTAAATATTACTGTTTTTAGAGGCTGTGAAGGTACCAGGCAGTGGTGCTACTTTTAGAATCCCTGGTATTTATACTGACGAAATAAACAGCATCAGACCATAAGAGGGTAAAGCCCTCTTGGAGGGAGGACGATTTTCAATCTGGAAGACGTTAAAACTATGAATGAGGGGCAAGAGACTTGTGAGGGCTAATAAGTGCTATATAAATGTAATAACAATATAAGTAGGCCTTTTCATGAAGTATTTTAACTTCTAGCATCCAGTATTTATTTCCCACTCCTTTAAACATTTGTTTGAGAACACTCCTCCTGGAAAATGGCTGTCAGAGTGCAGAAACTATGACTGCACCTTCGAATCTAAATGAAATTTCTTTAATTACTTTCCAGTTCGAGGATGCACAATTTGTACTTTGTATAACACGTTAATTCACTTTTGAGTTAATCCATTTTGTCAATACTCCATGATTGAACCTCTTTATGCATCACAAACTGCTTCCTCAGGGCTAAGTGAAAAAGTGATCTGGACAGTATCACAAGTAATATAAGCTCTGGCAGTAGTCCCCAAGAGAACACGCGAAGGCGTTTTAGGTAGTCCATCTTTAATGTGTGTGCTATTTCTATCAGAGTTAAATTCGGCTCTTGTTACAAAAGTACATGTATTCTTGTGCAATAAGGTAGTTAAAAGGCCAGGGCCACTTGTTAAAAAATGCGGCACGTTTTCTACTCATCACATTAGCTATCAGTTTAGGATAGATTTATATTGAATATGTCACTTGCAAGAGTGTGATACCTCACTCCCGTGTCTTGGAATACTCCGTAATGCTTGTGCTTCATATTGGGTGGCATAAGCCCTTGGCGGTCAACAGACAAACTGTTTTTGAATTCCTCAACACCAAAAAATATCCAGGGAGAATCTTGATAAGAGACCTTGGATAATAGCTAGGGCACAAGGAAGGTGCACGGAGTGGCACCACCTATGGTTCTACAGAGGTACTGCGAGCAGTCACAGACCGCAATATGTATCTGGAATTTACTGAGCAGTTAACTTCATTACTAGAAAATGTGTAACTTTTTGGTGAAATTTGCTGAAACCTGTGCTGTAATATGCATCATGTGGCCAGATTATAAAAACACATTCTCAGGGGGAGGCCCTACATACTTCTCCCTGTTACAAGTATAAGTGGTATTTATCAGCAAGATAAATAACTATACCACTGGTTCGCTGCTCATCGAGTGCAATAAATACCACTTATTACTAGTTGGTGAATATCATGCAGATTTTGGTGTTTAATGCACCAACATCCACATGATAAGGTAACTACCATTTGGTTTTCCCTGTTAAATTCTGGCAGGTTTGACCTGCCGAAATGTAACTATGTTAGAAATGGGGTCTTTGGTTGACAGTCAGGTTACCCCCTGGTCAAGCAAGGACCCTCACTCTAGTCAGGGTAAAAGAGAATCACCCTCAGCTAACCCCTGCTTACCCCCTTGGTAGCTTGGCAGAGCAGTAGGATTAACTTCAGAGAGCTAGGTGTAAAGTATTTGTACCAACACACACAGTAACTTAATGAAAACACTACAGAATGACACAACACCAGTTTAGAACAATAGGAAATATTTATCTAAACAAAACAAGACCAAAACTAAAAAAATCCAACATACACAAGTCAAGTTATGAATTTTTTAAGATTAAACTCAAAAATAGCGCTTAGAAACAAAAATGCTTCGATGAGGTGTTAACACGGCGTCGTGGCGGAGTCATTCCCAACAAGCCGACACCAGCGGCGCCGGACAAGGAGTCACGTAGACCCCCAAGTACAGTACCTTTGGTGAAGAGTGAAAACAAGCCGATGCGCGAAGTCGGGGATCACGGCGTCTGTGTGAAACGTTGAATCCGCGCACTTTGAGCGGCGTCGGTCACGACGTGGTGCGGCGACTTCCACGGAGTCGCAGACTTCAGCGAGGTTGCAGTGGCGTCGGGCAAACGTCATTTTCTGGCTATTTAGGGTCTCTGCGTTGGGGAATTCTTTAGATAACGAATGCAAGAGCTCATCAGAGTTCCTCTGCATCTCTCTCTTCACCTTCTGCCAAGGAATCGACTGCTGACCGCGCTGGAAGCCTGCAAAACCGCAACAAAGTAGCAAAGACGACTACTGCAACCTTGTAATGCTGATCCTGCCACCTTCTCGACTGTTTTCCTGGTGGTGCATGCTGTGGGGGTAGTCTGCCTCCTCTCTGCACTAGAAGCTCCGAAGAAATCTCCCGTGGGTCGACGGAATCTTCCCCCTGCAACCGCAGGCAACAAAAGACTGCATCACCGGTCCTCTGGGTCCCCTCTCAGCACGATGAGCGTGGTCCCTGGAACTCAGCAACTCTGTCCAAATGACTCCCACCGTACAGTGACTCTTCAGTCCAAGTTTGGTGGAGGTAAGTCCTTGCCTCACCACGCTAGACTGCATTGCTGGGTACCGCGTGATTTGCAGCTGCTCTGGCTCCTGTGCACTATTCCAGGATTTCCTTTGTGCACAGCCAAGCCTGGGTCCCCGACACTCTAACCTGCAGTGCACGACCTCCTGAGTTGTCCTCCGTCGTCGTGGGACCTTCTTTTGTGACTTCGGGTGAGCTCTGGTTCACTCTTCTTTGTAGTGCCTGTTCCAGCACTTCTGCGGGTGCTGCCTGCTCCTGAGTGGGCTCCTTGTCTTGCTGGGAGCCCCCTCTGTCTCCTCACGCAATTGGCGACATCCTGGTCCCTCCTGGGCCACAGCAGCATCCAAAAACCCTAACCGCGACCCTTGCAGCTAGCAAGGCTTGTTTGCGGTCTTTCTGCATGGAAACACCTCTGCAAGCTTCTTCACGAAGTGGGACATCCATCCTCCAAAGGGGAAGTTTCTAGTCCTGTTCGTTCTTGCAGAATCCACAGCTTCTACCATCTGGTGGCAGCTTCTTTGCACCCTCAGCTGGCATTTCTTGGGCATCTGCCCACTCACGACTTGAGTGTGACTCTTGGACTTGGTCCCCTTGTTCCTCAGGTTCTCTCGTCTAGAAATCCATTGTTGTTGCATTGCTGGTATTGGTATTCCTTGCAGAATTCCCCTCTCACGACTTCTGTGCTCTCTGGGGAACTTAGGTGCACTTTACACCTACTTTTCAGGGTCTTGGGGTGGGCTATTTTTCTAACCCTCACTGTTTTCTTACAGTCCCAGCGACCCTCTACAAGCTCACATAGGTTTGGGGTCCATACATTATTCGCATTCCACTTTTGGAGTATATGGTTTGTGTTGCCCCTATACCTATGTGCTCCCGTTGCAATCTATTGTGACTATACATTGCTTACACTGTTTTCTATTGCTATTACTGCATATTTTTGGTATTGTGTACATATATCTTGTGTATATTTGCTATCCTCATACTGAGGGTACTCACTGAGATACTTTTGGCATATTGTCATAAAAATAAAGTACCTTTATTTTTAGTATATCTGTGTATTGTGTTTTCTTATGATATTGTGCATATGACACCAGTGGTATAGTGGGAGCTTTGCATGTCTCCTAGTTCAGCCTAAGCTGCTCTGCTAAGCTTCCATTGTCTATCAGCCTAAGCTGCTAGACACCTCTTCTACACTAATAAGGGATAACTGGACCTGGTACAAAGTGTAAGTACCCCTTGGTACCCACTACAAGCCAGCCTCCTACATTGGTTGTGCAGCGGTGGGATAAGTACTTGCAACTACTTACCACTTTGTCATATTGTACTTTTCATAAGAGAAAAATATACAAAACAAGTTCAGTGTATGTACACCTAACCAAAAAGTTTTGCTTTTCTTCTCTTACTCTATTGCTAAGTGCTGAAAAGTACCTCTAAACTTTAAAAAAAAGTTTCTTAAAAGTTGAAAACGTTTTTTTTCCTGTTCCTTAAAAAGTTCTGAAACTTTTTCTTTCTTTTTCTGTCCCTTAAACCCTTTTCTATCATGTCTGGTACAGATCAAACTGTGGATCTGACCAGCTCTGCTTATGACCTCCTTAGCTGGAAAGGTGCAAGGAGTCTCTGCATTGATAGAGGTTTAGGGGTAGGGAAGAATCCCTCTAGAGGATTGTTGGTTAATATGCTCATTGAAAATGATAAGGCCTTAGGTGGCACATCAGGTGACAGATTAG
Source organism: Pleurodeles waltl (assembly GCF_031143425.1). NCBI lineage: Eukaryota > Metazoa > Chordata > Amphibia > Caudata > Salamandridae > Pleurodeles > Pleurodeles waltl. The sequence continues at coordinate 516,251,796 of NC_090437.1, read as the reverse complement.
CTGATGGTTCACACTCTGATTCTGGGGTAGCCCCAGTAAAAGTGTTAGATGGGAACCTTCCCAACCTGCCCCTTAGCAGGCCACCTAGCATGGCTGGTACAAATGTGAGCTCTCATCACAGTAGGAGTGTTACTTCTGCAGACCAGGTTGTTAGAGTGCCATCTGTTAGGGACAGGTCTCCCTCTGTTCATTCACACCATTCTTCTGTGTCAAAGCATGCCCAACCCACCCACCCTGATGACAGATTGTTAGAAAGGGAACTCAATAGATTGAGAGTGGAAGAGTCCAGGCTGAGGCTTAAACAGCAACAGCTGGCTCTAGATAGGGAATCTTTAGACTTAGAAAAAGAAAGACAGAGGTTGGGGTTAGGACCCCATGGTGGCAGCAGCAGTATTACAGATAGTAATCCTGTGAAAGAGCATGATTCTAGAAATCTGCATAAGATAGTTCCCCCTTATAAGGAGGGGGATGACATTAACAAGTGGTTTGCTGCACTTGAGAGGGCCTGTGTTGTACAGGGGATCCCTCAAAGGCAGTGGGCTGCTATCCTATGGATATCTTTCAGTAGAAAGGGTAGGGATAGGCTCCGTACTGTGAAGGAAAGTGATGCCAATAATTTTACAGTTCTTAAGAATGCACTCCTAGATGGTTATGGCTTAACCACTGAACAGTACAGGATCAAGTTCAGAGAAACCAAAAAGGAGTCTTCACAAGACTGGGGAGACTTTGTTGACCATTCAGTGAAGGCCTTGGAGGGGTGGTTACATGGCAGTAAAATTTCTGACTATGAAAGCCTGTATAACTTAATCCTGAGAGAGCATATTCTTAATAATTGTGTGTCTGATTTGTTGCACCAGTATCTAGTGGACTCAGATCTGACCTCTCCCCAAGAATTGGGAAAGAACGCAGACAAATGGGTCAGAACAAGAGTGAACAGAAAAGTTCATACAGGTGGTGACAAGGATGGCAAGAAGAAAGATGGTGAGAAATCTCAGGATAAGCATGGGGATAAGGGTAAAACCAAAGATCCTTCTTCAAATCCTAAACACTCTTCAGGGGGTGGGGATAAAACAAATTCTTCCTATTCTTCACAACCTGCACACATTAAAAAGCCTTGGTGCTTTGTGTGTAAAAACAAAGGCCATAGGCCAGGGGATAAGTCCTGTCCAGGTAAACCCCCTGAGCCTACCACCACTAATACATCAAGCTCTAGTGCCCCTAGCAGTAGTGGTACTAGTGGTGGGACTGCTGGCAACAGTCAAACTAAGGGTGTAGTTGGGTTCACTTATGGGTCCATCATAGAAACTGGGGTAGTCAGTCCCAAGACAGATTCTGTCACACCTAGTGGCACTGGCCTTGCCACACTGGCTGCTTGTCCCCTTACAATGGATAAGTACAGGCAGACAGTTTCAATAAATGGTGTTGAGGCCTTGGCCTACAGGGACACAGGTGCCAGTATCGCTTTGGTGACTGAAAACCTAGTGCCTCCTGAACAACACATCATTGGACAACAGTATAAGATTATTGATGTCCATAACTCCACTAAGTTTCTTTCCTTAGCTATAATTCAGTTTAGTTGGGGTGGAGTTACTGGCCCTAATCAGGTGGTAGTGTCACCTAGCTTACCTGTAGATTGTCTCTTAGGTAATGACCTAGAGACCTCAGGTTCGGTTGAGGTAGAGTTTTATGCCCATGCAGCCATGCTGGGCATCCCAGAGGAATTGTTCGTTCTCATTTCTACTGAAATGAAAAAGCAAAGGAGAGAAGGCCTGAAAACTCAGGATCTCTCTCCATCAACAGGTAAAAAGGGTATCACAGTAACCCCTAACCACCCTGCCACTCAGGATACCATTCCTGTGGTGGGAGAAACATCTCCTGGGGTGGCACCTGTTCCAAGGGAATCATCAGCTGGGATAGCTGTACTCCCTGAGGTGGAAGTACCTCTCTGTGGGATAACTAACATTGGTGAGAAAAAGAGCACCATTTTAGTTAACATGGAGCATCCCTCCAACCCTCCCAGAGAAACTTTAGTGCAGAATCCCTGCACTGCCTCACAACACTTAGGACAGCAGCCCTGCCCTAGTGTGGAGCTCAAAGGACAGCATCCCTGCCCTGCTCCAACTCAAGAGAAACAGCATCCCTGTTCTCTCTTCCAGCCATATGGACAAAGTTTTTGCCCAGCTATGGCTTTACTGAGACAGCATCCCTGTCTGGCATTTTCATCACTAGAAATAGGTCCAGTGGACAATTCCCACTGTTCTAAACTAAAACTTACTGATAGAAACTCTGAAAATATATCTTCACATTGTTGCTTAGCTAAAAAACTTCAAACAGGGTGGTTTACATCCCCACAGGGAGGTAACCATATAGTGGATGATAAAGGGAGTAACCAGTCTATTACAGAGCTACTCTCTACTTATCACCACTTAGACAATAAAGTCTCAACTGGCCAAGGTTAGCCTTATTGTCCTTCGTTTGGGGGGGGGGGGGTTGTGTGAGAAAGTAGCCTCTTTCTAGCCTTGTTACCCCCACTTTTGGCCTGTTTGTGAGTGTATGTCAGGGTGTTTTCACTATCTCACTGGGATCCTGCTAGCCAGGGCCCAGTGCTCATAGTGAAAACCCTATGTTTTCAGTATGTTTGTTATGTGTCACTGGGACCCTGCTAGCCAGGACCCCAGTGCTCATAAGTTTGTGACCTATATGTATGTGTTCCCTGTGTGATGCCTAACTGTCTCACTGAGGCACTGCTAACCAGAACCTCAGTGGTTATGCTCTCTCTGTACAAATTGTCACTAACAGGCTAGTGACCAATTTCACCAATTCATATTGGCATACTGGGACACCCTTATAATTCCCTAGTATATGGTACTGAGGTACCCAGGGTATTGGGGATCCAGGAGATCCCTATGGGCTGCAGCATTTCTTTTGCCACCCATAGGGAGCTCTGACAATTCTTACACAGGCCTGCCACTGCAGCCTGAGTGAAATAACGTCCACGTTATTTCACAGCCATTTACCACTGCACTTAAGTAACTTATAAGTCACCTATATGTCTAACCTTTACCTGGTAAAGGTTGGGTGCTAAGTTACTTAGTGTGTGGGCACCCTGGGACAAGCCAAGGTGCCCCCACATTGTTCAGGGAAAATTCCCCGGACTTTGTGAGTGCTGGGACACCATTACACGCGTGCACTATACATAGGTCACTACCTATGTATAGCTTCACAATGGTAACTCCGAACATGGCCATGTAACATGTTCAAGATCATGGAATTGTCACCCCAATGCCATCCTGGCATAGGGGAGACAATCCCATGATCCCCCGGGTCTCTAGCACAGACCGGGTACTGCCAAACTGCCTTTCCCGGGGTTTCACTGCAGCTTCTGCTGCTGCCAACCCCTCAGACAGATTTCTGCCCTCCTGGGGCCCAGCCAGGCTTGGCCCAGGAAGGCAGAACAAAGGACTTCCTCAGAGAGAGGGTGTTACACCCTCTCCCTTTGGAAAAGGGTGTCAGGGCTGGGGAGGTGTAGCCTCCCCAAGCCTCTGGAAATGCTTTGATGGGCACAGATGGGGCCCATCTCTGCATAAGCCAGTCTACACCTGTTCAGGGATCCCCCAGCCCTGCTCTGGCGCGAAACTGGACAAAGGAAAGGGGAGTGATCACTCCCCTGACCTCCCCTGGGAGGTGCCCAGAGCTCCTCTAGTGTGCTCCAGACCTCTGCCATCTTGGAAACAGAGGTGCTGCTGGCACACTGAACTGCTCTGAGTGGCCAGGGCCAGCAGGTGACGTCAGAGACTCCTTCTGATAGGCTCTTACCTGTGTTGCTAGCCTATCCTCCTTCCTAAGTAGCCAAACCTAATTTTCTGGCTATTTAGGGTCTCTGCGTTGGGGAATTCTTTAGATAACGAATGCAAGAGCTCATCAGAGTTCCTCTGCATCTCTCTCTTCACCTTCTGCCAAGGAATCGACTGCTGACCGCGCTGGAAGCCTGCAAAACCGCAACAAAGTAGCAAAGACGACTACTGCAACCTTGTAACGCTGATCCTGCAGCCTTCTCGACTGTTTTCCTGGTGGTGCATGCTGTGGGGGTAGTCTGCCTCCTCTCTGCACTAGAAGCTCCGAAGAAATCTCCCGTGGGTCGACGGAATCTTCCCCCTGCAACCGCAGGCAACAAAAGACTGCATCACCGGTCCTCTGGGTCCCCTCTCAGCACAACGAGCATGATCCCTGGAACTCAGAAACTCTGTCCAAATGACTCCCACAGTACAGTGACTCTTCAGTCCAAGTTTGGTGGAGGTAAGTCCTTGCCTCACCACGCTAGACTGCATTGCTGGGTAACGCGTGATTTGCAGCTGCTCCGGCTCCTGTGCACTCTTCCAGGATTTCCTTGGTGCACAGCCCAGCCTGGGTCCCCGACACTCTAACCTGCAGTGCACGACCTCCTGAGTTGTCCTCCGTCGTCGTGGGACATTTCTTTTGTGACTTCGGGTGAGCTCTGGTTCACTCTTCTTCGTAGTGCCTGTTCCGGCACTTCTGCGGGTGCTGCCTGCTCCTGAGTGGGCTCCTTGTCTTGCTGGGTGCCCCCTCTGTCTCCTCATGCAATTGGCGACATCCTGGTCCCTCCTGGGCTACAGCAGCATCCAAAAACCCTAACCGCGACCCTTGCAGCTAGCAAGGCTTGTTTGCAGTCTTTCTGCACGGAAATACCTCTGCAAGCTTCTTCACGAAGTGGGACATCCCTCCTCCAAAGAGGAAGTTTCTAGTCCTCTTCGTTCTTGCAGAATCCACAGCTTCTACCATCCCGTGGCAGCTTCTTTGCACCCTCAGCTGGCATTTCTTGGGCATCTGCCCACTCACGTCTTGAATGTGACTCTTGGACTTGGTCCCCTTGTTCCACAGGTTCTCTCGTCTGGAAATTCATTGTTGTTGCATTGCTGGTGTTGGTATTCCTTGCAGAATTCCCCTATCACGACTTCTTTTCTCTCTGGGAAACTTAGGTGCACTTTACACCCACTTTTCAGGGTCTTGGGGTGGGCTATTTTTCTAACCCTCACTGTTTTCTTACAGTCCCAGTGACCCTCTACAAGCTCACATAGGTTTGGGGTCCATACGTTATTCGCATTCCACTTTTGGAGTATATGGTTTGTGTTGCCCCTATACCTATGTGCTCCCATTGCAATCTATTGTGACTATACATTGCTTGCACTGTTTTCTATTGCTATTACTGCATATTTTTGGTATTGTGTACATATATCTTGTGTATATTTGCTATCCTCATACTGAGGGTACTCACTGAGATACTTTTGGCATATTGTCATAAAAATAAAGTACTTTTATTTTTAGTATATCTGTGTATTGTGTTTTCTTATGATATTGTGCATATGACACCAGTGGTATAGTGGGAGCTTTGCATGTCTCCTAGTTCAGCCTAAGCTGCTCTGCTAAGCTACCATTTTCTATCAGCCTAAGCTGCTAGACACCTCTTCTACACTAATAAGGGATAACTGGACCTGGTACAAAGTGTAAGTACCCCTTGGTACCCACTACAAGCCAGGCCAGCCTCCTACAATAGGGCACCACTTGTCAGAGCAGGAGTCTCTCCAGAGACTCCAGGTGCTGGCAGAGAGAAGTCTTTGCTGTCCCTGAGACTTCAAACAACAGGAGGCAAGCTCTAAATCAAGCCCTTGGAGATTTCTTCACAAGATGGAAGGCACACAACGTCCAGTCTTTGCCCTCTTACTCTGGCAGAAGCAGCACTGCAGAAAAGCTCCACAAAGCACAGTCACAGGTAGGGCAGCCCTTCTTCCTCAGCTATTCAGCTCTTCTCCAGGCAGAGGTTCCTCTTGGTTCCAGAAGTGTTTCTAAAGTCTGTGGTTTTGGGTGCCCTTCTTATACCCAATTTCTCCTTTGAAGTAGGCCTACTTCAAAGTAAAGTCTCTTCTGAATGTGAAATCCTGCCTTGCCCAGGCCAGGCCCCAGACACTCACCAGGGGGTCGGAGACTGCATTGTGTGAGGACAGGCACAGCCCTTTCAGGTGTTAGTGACCACTCCTCCCCTCCCTCCTAGCACAGATGGCTCGTAAGGAAATGCAGACTACACCCCAGCTCCTTTTGTGTCACTGTCTAGTGTGAGGTGCAACCAGCCCAACTGTCAAACTGACCCAGACAGGGAATCCACAAACAGGCAGAGTCACAGAAATGGTATAAGCAAGAAAATACTAACTTTCTAAAAGTGGCATTTTCAAACGCACAATCTTGAAATCAACTTTACTAAAAGATGTATTTTTAAATTGTGAGCTCAGAGACCCCAAAGTCCACATGTCCATCCACTCCCAAAGGGAATCTACACTTTAATCAGATTTAAAGGTAGTCCCCACGTTAACCTATGAGAGGGTCAGGCCTTGCAACAGTGAAAAACGAATTTAGCAATATATCACTGTCAGGACATATAAAACACTTTACTATATGTCCTACCTTAACCATACACTGCACCCTGCCCTTGGGGCTACCTAGGGCCTACCTTAGGGGTGCCTTACATGTAAGAAAAGGGAAGGTTTAGGCCTGGCAAGTGGGTACACTTGCCAAGTCGAATTTACAGTGCACATTTACACACACAGACACTGCAGTGTCAGGTCTGAGACATGATTACAGGGTTACTTGTGTGGGTGGCACAACCAGTGCTGCAGGCCCACTAGTAACATTTGATTTACATGCCCTGGGCACCTCTAGTGCACTTTACTAGGGACTTATCAGTGAAACAAATATGCCAATCATGGAGAACCAATTACATACACATTTTAAACAGGAGCACTTGCACTTTAGCACTGGTTAGCAGTGGTAAAGTGCCCAGAGTAATAAAAACAGCAAAATCAGAGTCCAGCACACATCAATAACCTAGGGAACAGAGGCAAAAAGTTAAAGGGGGACCACGCCAAGGATGAAAAGTCTAACACATGTCCCCCCCAGCTAAAAGTGGGGAGCAACTACCCAACCTCATGGGAGTTCTCATCACTAAGTCGGAAGAATCTGGACAGACCATCAGCATTGGCATGTTCTGTACCAGGACGATGTTCCACCGTAAAGTCCAACCCCTGTAGCGAAATGGACCACCTCAACAGTTTTGGATTCTCACCCCTCATCTGCATTAACCATCTGAGGGGCCTGTGGTCAGTCTGAACTCGGAAGTGAATCCCAAACAAGTAGGGACTTAGCTTCTTCAGTGCCCAGACCACAGCAAACGCTACGAGTTCTATGGCACTCCACCTACGTTCCCTGGGTAGTAACCTCCTGCTAATGAAGGTTAAGGGTTGATCTAGGCCCTCTTCATTTAGCTCTGAGAGTACTGCTCCAATACCATGCCCTGAGGTGTCTGTTTGCACAACAAACTCCTTGGAGTACTCAGGTGCCTTCAGCACAGGTGCTGTGCACATGGCAGCCTTCAGGGCATCAAAAGCGTTCTGGCAAGCCTCTGTCCAGATCACTTTCTTGGGTTGCTTCTTAGAAGTCAACTCAGTTAAGGGGGTAACAATGGTACCATATCCCTTAACAAACCTCCTGTAATATCCTGTGAGACCTAAAAAGGCTCTCACTTCAGTCTGGGTCTTGGGAGGCTCCCAAGCCAGAATCGTGTCAATCTTAGGCTGTAGGGGTGCCACCTGGCCACTCCCCACCTGGTGTCCTAAGTACACCACAGAACCCTGGCTAATTTGGCACTTGCTCGCCTTAATAGTGAGGCCTGCCTTCTGCAGGGCCTCTAACACTCTCCAGAGGTGTTGCAGGTGTTCCTCCCATGTGGAACTAAACACAGCAATGTCATACAGGTAGGCGGCACTGAACTCATCCAGTCCTGCCAACACCTGGTTGACCAACCTCTGAAAGGTGGCAGGGGCATTCTTCATCCCAAAGGGCATCACGTTGAAGTGGAAGTGCCCATCTGGGGTAGAGAATGCTGACCTCTCCTTTGCCCCCTCAGTTAAGGCAATCTGCCAGTACCCAGATGTTAAATAAAACGTACTGAGGTACTTGGCAGCTCCTAACCGAGCAATGAGCTCATCAGCTCGGGGGATGGGGTGTGCTTCACTCCCTCCACAGACCCATCTTTCTCTCCTGCAGACAGGAGGTCAGGAAGAGGCTCACTCTCTTCCTCCACCCCGTCATCTGTCGCTAGGAGCATGGATAGCTCAGTTCGCTCAAAGTGTGGTTTGAGGCGGTTGACATGTAGGACCCTCAAAGGGTTCCTGGGGGGTTGCAAGTCTACCAGATAGGTGACCTCACTCTTTCTTTCCACCACCTCAAAAGGCCTAGTCCACTTATCTTGGAGAGCCCTAGGCTCCACTGGTGCCATGACCCACACTTTTTGTCCATGCTGAAACTCAACCAGAGTGGCATTCTGGCCGTACCACTGTTTCATATCCTCCTGGCTTGCTTCCAGGTTCTCCTGAGTGAGACTCCTGAAGCGGGCAGTCTGGTTTCTTAGTGCCAGCATGTAGCTAAATACATCCTGCTGTGGTTTACTAGGAGCTTTCTCCAAAGCCTCCTTCACCAGATTGAGCGGTCCCCTCACAGGGTGGCCATAGATGAGCTCAAAGGGGCTAAAGCCAAGTCCCTTTTGAGGCACCTCCCTGTAAGCGAACAGAAGGAATGGCAAGACGACGTCCCACTTACGCCTCAAGGGCTCTGACAGGCCCTGAATCATGCCTTTCAAGGTGCGGTTGAATCTCTCAACCAGACCATTACTTTGGGGGTGGTAAGGTGTGGTGAACTTGTAGGTTACCCCACACACCTTCCACAGAGACTTCATATAAGTGGATATGAAGTTTGTACCTCTATCAGATACGACTTCCTTGGGGAACCCCATGCGGGTAAAAACTCCCATCAAGGCACGTCCCACCACGGGGGCAGTGACCGTCCTTAGAGGAATGGCTTCTGGGTACCGTGTGGCATGGTCCACCAAGACCAGGATGAACCTGTTGCCCATGGCTGTCTTGGGGTCCAGAGGCCCCACAATGTCAATTCCTACCCGTTCAAAGGGGGTACTGACTATAGGTAAAGGTTGGAGGGGAGCTTTGCATTTCCCCCCACTCTTGCCACCTGCCTGACAAGTCTGACAAGACCTACAATAAGCAGCTGAGTGCTTGTGCATCAAGGGCCAGTAAAAGTGGGAGACAAGCCTCTTATAGGTCTTGTCCTGCCCTAGATGTCCTGCCAAAGGCACATCATGAGCCAAACCCAGTAGGAAGGCCCTGAAGCACTGGGGTACCACCAGCATACGAGCTGACCCAGGCTCAGGAACCTTAGGCTCACTATACAGGAGGCCATCCTCCCAATATATCAGGTGAGTACCTGGCGCCTTGCCAGCCACCTGGGCTGCAGCCTGCTGCCGCAGCCCCTTAAGAGTAGGGCACTCTTGCTGCGCTGTGCAGAATGCTTCCCTGGTGGGTCCCCCTTCCTGCTGCCACTGTGACAGCTCAGGGATCTCCCCCAGTTCAGCCACCTGCTCCCCTGTAGGTTCCGGGGCGTCACCCTCAGGCTCTGCCTCCTCCCGGACCGTGGGAACCTCTGGGGACGGTTTCCTGCACCCCCTGCCCTTCCTCTTCTTGGCGGTCCTCTGGGCCACTGTTTCAGGCTCCAAGGGCTCTTGACTACCCTGATTGGCTGCCATAGACCGGGTGGATACGCATACCCACCCAGGCAGACCCAACATCTCCAAGTGAGACCTGTGTTCCACCTCCTTCCAAGGGGAATCCTCCAGGTCATTGCCTAGCAAACAATCAACAGGCATGGTTGGACTCACAGCTACTTTCCAGGAACCTGAGACCCCCCCATTCAAAGGGAACCTGCGCCACTCTGCAGAGGCGCTCAGAGTTGTCTACCGCAACTACTTGGTGAAGTACCCGGGGATCAATCTGCTCTTCAGACACCAGGTGACTCCTCACTGTAGTCACACTGGCTCCTGTGTCTTTCAGAGCCTCCACCCTCTGTCCATTGATGGTCACCCATTGCCTGTACTTCTTAGTGTTATCAGGCAATAGGTTTCTCTGGACCATCTCACTGTCCCCTAGTGAGACAAGGGTCATTTCTGCTGGCTCCCACCCTCCTGGAACCAACTCCTCCCCAATCGCTACACTGGCCAAACCCTGGGATTGCGCACCAGTGGGTGCCAGTGTATATTTGGGGCATTTGGGGTCCCCCTCACATTACCAATCTGGTCACATGAATAGCACTTACGTGGGGGACCACCTACCGGGGGCTTCCCTTTGGAGAACCACGGCTTCTTTTCACTGGGAGGTTGGGAATCCTTTCCCTGGGGATCAGTTTGGGGCCCTTTAGAGAACTCCCCCTGTTTACCCTTACCCCCCCCTTTCTTCTGAGAGGGACCCTGCCCACCCTTGGTGTGGTCTCCCACGTACCTCTTTTGGACCCTGGTGCTCTCCCAGCGGTCCGCTTCCTGTGCAAGCTTCCTGGGGTCAGTCAGCTTGCTGTCAATGAGGTGCTGGCGCAGCTCTGGAAAACATAAACTGTACAAGTGCTCCCAAGCAATTAAACTGTAAAGCCCCTCATACGTGTTTACCTTACTGCCCTTCACCCAACCATCCAGTGACCTGCAAAAAGAATCAACACATTCCAACCATGTTTGGGATTCCTTTCTCTTGTAGGATATAAACTTCTCCTTGTACTGCTCAGGGGTGAGACCATACCGGGTGAGTAAGGCCTCCTTCAAGACAGGGTAGGTGAGACTCTGAGCATCCCCTAAGGCTGTCAGTGTGCCCCTCCCCTCTGCCTCAAAATGCTTCCACAGGGCTGCCCCCAATGAGCTTCAGGGACCAGGTTCATGTGGAGAGCTGACTCATAACCCTTGAACCACAAGTAGATATCATCCTCTCTCTTATAATCCCTCACAAGGTCTTTTGGGATGTGTACCCTTATCTCAGGCTGCACTGTAGGATTGCTGCCACCATCCCTTCTGGACTGGCTCCTCTGATCTAACTCCTTTAAGTTAAGCTCATGAGCCAGCTGCATCTTCCTTTCCTCAAGGACTGCTCTTCTCTCATCTCTTTCTTTCTCCAGATTGAGCTTCTGCAGCTCCAATTGGTATGCCCTCTCTGCCTGTCTGTCCTGCAATTCTTCAGGTGTCAGACCTTTGGAGGATACACTGCTACATGCCCTAGAGACTCTTTCCCTGGGAATAACAGGTCCCCCCACTATACCATTATGTACTGATTGCCCTCCCTCCTCATCCTCATCCTCCTCCTCTTCCTCAGTGTGACCGCCAGTTCTTCTGGTTGTCACCCAGGCCCTCAGCGTCTTTTTCAGCTCATCCTTCTTGGAAGAGCTCTTAATGGGACAACCAAAAACCTAAATTTTTACAAAACTGCTTTAGCTGAGCCTTGTTATAACTATCCAATTGCTTCAGGTCAAAAACAGCTTCAACTGATGCATCTCCAAGTTGAGACATGATGAAAGGTTAAAAGAGTGCAAAGTTCCAAATGAAGTTCAAAGTCAATCAAAGATCAGCGAAGTAAAACAAAGTGGACGTAGGGAAAAATCCACAAAAAGAGAAAAAGCAAAAACCTCAAGACAAGCAGTATGTGGTCACGTAGTGGTCTGCTCTCAAAATAATAGTGTACACTTAATCACTGTATGTCAAGTATAAATACAAGTCCAAATCCCAACCGCTGATCACCAATGTTAGAAATGGGGTCTTTGGTTGACATTCAGGTTACCCCCTGTTCAAGCAAGGACCCTCACTCTAGTCAGGGTAAAAGAGAATCACCCTCAGCTAACCCCCTGCTTACCCCCTTGGTAGCTTGGCAGAGCAGTAGGCTTAACTTCAGAGTGCTAGGTGTAAAGTATTTGTACCAACACACACAGTAACTTAATGAAAACACTACAAAATGACACAATACCAGTTTAGAACAATAGGAAATATTTATCTAAACAAAACAAGACCAAAACAACAAAAATCCAACATACACAAGTCAAGTTATGAATTTTTAAATATTAAACTCAAAAATAGCGCTTAGAAACAAAAATGCTTCGATGAGGTGTTAACACGGCGTCGTGACGGAGTCGTTCCCAACAAGCCGACACCAGCGGCGCCGGACACGGAGTCACGTAGACCCCCAAGTACAGTACCTTTGGTGAAGAGTGAAAACAAGCCGATGCGCGAAGTCGGGGATCGCGGCGTCTGTGTGAAACGTTGAATCCGTGCACTTCGAGCGGCGTCGGTCACGACGTGGTGCGGCGACTTCCACGGAGTCGCGGACTTCAGCGAGGCAGCAGTGGCATCGGGCCTGCAAAGAGCGTCACGTTCCAGCGAAGGTCACGGCGTCGGGTGCAGGCAGTGTCACTGGATTCAGCAGCGGCGTCGGTCCGAAGTCGTCCGAAGTCGATTTCCTTGGATTTCCACCAGCTTTCCTTTCAAGGGCCCAGGGACTGGATAGGGCACCACTTGTCAAAGCAGGAGTCTCTCCAGAGACTCCAGGTGCTGGCAGAGAGAAGTCTTTGCTGTCCCTGAGACTTCAAACAACAGGAGGCAAGCTCTAAATCAATCCCTTGGAGATTTCTTCACAAGATGGAAGGCACACAAAGTTCAGTCTTTGCCCTCTTACTCTGGCAGAAGCAGCACTGCAGAAAAGCTCCACAAAGCACAGTCACAGGCAGGGCAGCACTTCTTCCTCAGCTATTCAGCTCTTCTCCAGGCAGAGGTTCCTCTTGGTTCCAGAAGTGTTTCTAAAGTCTGTGGTTTTGGGTGCCCTTCTTATACCCAATTTCTCCTTTGAAGTAGGCCTACTTCAAAGTAAAGTCTCTTCTGAATGTGAAATCCTGCCTTGCCCAGGCCAGGCCCCAGACACTCACCAGGGGGTCGGAGACTGCATTGTGTGAGGACAGGCACAGCCCTTTCAGGTGTAAGTGACCACTCCTCCCCTCCCTCCTAGCACAGATGGCTCGTCAGGAAATGCAGACTACACCCCAGTTCCTTTTGTTTCACTGTCTAGTGTGCAACCAGCCCAACTGTCAAACTGACCCAGACAGGGAATCCACAAACAGGCAGAGTCACAGAAATGGTATAAGCAAGAAAATACTAACTTTCTAAAAGTGGCATTTTCAAACGCATAATCTTAAAATCAACTTTACTAAAAGATGTATTTTAAATTGTGAGCTCAGAGACCCCAAACTCCATATGTGCATCCGCTCCCAAAGGGAATCTACACTTTAATCAGATTTAAAGGAGGCTCCCACGTTAACCTATGAGAGGGACAGGCCTTGCAACAGTGAAAAACGAATTTAGCAACATTTCACTGGCAGGACATATAAAACACTTTACTATATGTCCTACCTTAACCATACACTGCACCCTGTCCTTGGGGCTACCTAGGGCCTACCTTAGGGGTGCCTTACATGTAAGAAAAGGGAAGGTTTAGGCCTGGCAAGTGGGTACACTTGCCAAGTCGAATTTACAGTGCACATTTACACACACAGACACTGCAGTGGCAGGTCTGAGACATGATTACAGGGTTACTTGTGTGGGTGGCACAACCAGTGCTGCAGGCCCACTAGTAACATTTGATTTACAGGCCCTGGGCACCTCTAGTGCACTTTACTAGGGACTTAACAGTAAAACAAATATGCCAATCATGGAGAACCAATTACATACACATTTTAAACAGGAGCACTTGCACTTTAGCACTGGTTAGCAGTGGTAAAGTGCCCAGAGTAATAAAAACAGCAATATCAGAGTCCAGCACACATCAATAACCTGGGGAACAGAGGCAAAAAGTTAAGGGAGACCACGCCAAGGATGAAAAGTCTAACAAACTATAGTTGAGTTAATTAACGCATCCGAAAATTATCAGATGCATTAAATATATATCAACATCTTAATTCCAACACTTGGTTAAATAGGTGATTACTCACGGACGGAATTTAGGCCCATAGAGTTTGGGCATACTCACTTTGCTCACATAAATTAATCTTGTGGTTAAAACTGGGGTATAGTTTTTTTTTTTCTGGCTACTTCCCTGTACTTATGTTCAACGCCAGTTGATGCTCAAAACTGAAGGCTTCTCGAGCAGACAAAAAAAATTGCCAATGTAGTAAAACAACTATATGTTATGCTGTGGTATGTTATGGTATGTTACGTTCTATTATTCTTTGTCACGTTATGTTATCTTTAGTGTTTTGTACAGCTTGGTTATGACCCCTTAGTGCATTTTGGAGCTATTGGGAACGGCCTTAAGAGATACAGTGGCTGATTAGACCAGCCAGGATTTATCCTTTTTTCTAAAGGTATGTGGGCACGGAACTAACCTAAAACTGGTAAGTTGTTCCAGGTTTTGGAGACCAGATAGCAGTCCACTTCACGAGAGCTTGATCTGGCGTAGTGCGACATGGAAAGAAGTAGTAGAACAAAGATGGGGTACCCAATGGTATCTGTGAAATAATTGCTGAAGATACGCCCGTCCCGTGACATAAATGGCATTTTTACAAGGCATAGGGCTTTAAATATGTGTCTGTTTGATAGGCAACCAGTAAAGAACCCAGAGAGTAGTATCATCTCCGTTTTTGTAGGAAGACCAGAATCTAAGTCATGCTATTGAACGGGAGCATTTCCCAAGAACGTCTAGCTCAGCGTTAGAGCTGAAAATGTTTTCGTTTTTTTAAAAGTTATATTTTTATAACTATTCATAGTCATTGCTAAATTGAACTACAGAGAGAAACTGCCAGACGTTCGGCTTCATGTTGAGATGGCAATGTGAAAATGAAATGAGCTGCAGCCAACCCGAACGTCTTTGCATCAATATTTATGAGAACGAAAGCTGTCCTCCTTATTGCATGGTTCACCAAATAAACAACGAAATAATACAATGATCATGTTGTTATAGTTCTATTAAATGTAATAAAAGAATAAGCTTTATGAGAACAGCACATTCTATCGCATTTTAAAAGCTAAAACAAAAACACCTTTTCCAAGGGAGAACCGGCCATTATGCAGTATATATGTCCTTCACCAGTTCTAGATTATATAGTCAAAGAGAAATGATGGTGCTTTCCAGAATTCAATTCGCAGTTAAGTTTGAAAACATAATAAATTGTCTCTCACCTTATAGGACATTTCAATTCTTCAATAATAATATAAACACATAGCCATAATCTATGAGTCCGCATTCACACCTTCCTCTTGGAATGGCTAATGCTTTATGCCATTTTGATGGGCCCGCCTATGGGACGTGATTGTATGTTTGTGAGAACCAGCCTTAAAAGCAAGACAGAGCCCCAAAAAGTGCACAGTTTCTCTGTTTGCTGTGATCTGTCAGTGGGTGGTTAGACACCTTTATAGAACTAAATTCAACATTATCAGTATATCACTGATACCTGAAGGCTTACCATTCTGGTACCTTCCTTCTGAGCTTCTCCGGAGGCTGGTGTCGCATCCCTGCTATTACAGTCTAGGATACTGATAGTCTGGTTTATTCAGATCTCTGCCTCTGCCCACAGGTTGGGGCCATGGTTAAAGCTGGCCTTACATTTCTTTCCCATTCTTATCTTTTTAAAGAATGTATTTTCCTCTTTCTGTGTGGAATCTTGAAGTCTTGACCATTTTCTAATACACAACAACACACCTTTAGCATGTTCAATAGTCTTCTGCCAGATTCCTTTCCAGAAGTTGGCACTACAACACATGTGGGTTATGTTTCTATGCATAGGGTCTTTATCTTTTTTCAGTTCCAGACCCGTGTTCATTAAAAAACATTTGTCACATACCCACTCCAGCTGAAGACTAGAACCTCCTACAGTGGATTGTCAACACTTCCTTCTAATGACAAGCCTGATCCAGCAGCAAGGCCTTTTGATTGCAATCCTCACTTCTATGTACTGTATGCATTAGCAATAAAAATGTGTGGAAGCTATATCTGTAATTTCCTGGCACAGACACATTGATATGGCATCTCAACATGGCTTAATGAAAATGTAATAATTACACGAGTTTCACAGCAAATATTCATATAGAAACTATGGGCTATTGGTCATGTGTGTTCCCAACTAATCTGCTGAATTCAAACATACAAAAATGTAGGTAAACATAGTGACAGGAAAACATCTCCCATGAACATTTCCTGCTCAAATGTATGACACTTTTTTATAGAGTGCTTTCTTTTGAAGGTTTAGACTGTGCTCCGTGATACAAACATAATATGTGCAGAGGGATATGTTGTGGTAGCCTCAGATGCAGGAGTCAATTCTAAAGGCAACGCTATCCACGGGGGTTCTTAAGCATATTAGGTCTTCCTCTATACCTACCATGAAGCTATTTAGGGAGAAGACTTCTCTTAGTTCAAGGGGATGGAATGTTAGTGGAGAAATTCAATTAATGTAAAACAACCTAATTCAGACATGTTACAGGGAGGACTTGGGTGTTAAAGCAATGTTAATTGAGTCAAGAGCAAGAACAGCTGCAGTCATAGGAGGACCTTGTTTGTGAGACGTAAGACAAGGAAAAACTAGGGATATATTTAATTAATATATATAAATACCATAGTGAGTCATTGGTAAAGCATTTAGCAGTGGACCAAGAAACAGCTTTCTTGGTGTCCAGCAGAGTGAATTATGCTTTCTTCACTAGTGTTTAGTTAGCGTAGATTATCAATCTCTCAGGCCCTGCAAGATGTACTGTGAGACATATGAGAAGAGGACATTACAGACGTTGTCATAAAAATGTGGTAGACTTAGGATGTTAAAAAACTGGAAATGGTCTTCTTGCTTGACGATTAACAGATTTAGTTGACAATATGTGTGTATGAACATGAATGTACTATCTTCTAAACAATAAAAAGACTTCATTACTTTAACAAATCATAAAAACCAAAAGTAAAGACAATTGAATTAGGATGGTAGTCTAGTGTGTTGCACACCGAGTTAAGAGATCTGTGCATAACAAGCAAAACATTGATTTAAACAGTGGTAGGGCCACATAAACAATTTTTCATCCTTCTTGGTACAAGGTTTTAAAATAGTTTCATTGATTAGTGTCATAATAATCCTTATTATTGAAGCATCAAGAGTCATGCCAGTTTGTGTTGAGTATCTAACAAAGGGTCAGGATTTTGTTCATATTAGCGCTTGGTTTGTGGTGAATTCACTCATTCTTGTATTTATTTGGATCAAAGATTTTCTATGGAACAAGACTTTTCATTGAGGATAACTCAATCTCAGATGGATCCTCACAATTTAAGAGATTTAGGGGGTGATTCTAACCCTGGCGGTCGGTGTTAAAGCGGCGGCCAACCCGCCAACAGGCTGGCGGTAAAAAATATGGGATTCTGACCCTGGCGGGAACCGCCAACACAGACAGCCACTTTAACACTCCGACCGTCACGGCGGTACAAACAAACAGCGCGGCGGTCACCGCCAACAGCCAGGCGGCAGACAAGGTACCGCCCACACTATCACAACTCACCAATCCGCCACCTTTTCCGGGGCGGGAGCACCGCCGATAAAAACACGGCGGAAACAGACTACGGACGGGAAAACGCTCACCACTACGCACTCCAGGAGGAAGGAGGACAGCATGGAACCCGAATTAAACATCCTACCTGCTCTCGTCTACCTTCTCATCTACCACGAGTACGAAGTCCGGCGCAGACGACAACGGTGAGTACTGCACCTACGACACACGGGAGGGGGGAGGACGAAAGGTTACGGGCACACACATATGCGCCCCCCCTCCCAACTATGTACACACCAATGCAGAGCAACAAGTCACAGTGACACCACCCAAACACCCCAGAAAAATGCTAGGACATAATCAAATTTGGAATAAATATTTATGTACCAAAAAGCTCCTGAAAATTATCGTACAACCATGAAAGATATTCACAACAAAACTAATGACATACACATCAGTGTATAACTGAAGTAACAAGTCCTGCACATCCTACGAATTCATCATGTCCGTGGGCCAAAGATTTGAGAAACAAGGGCAAAGCCCACACAGGAGACCTGAGTCCTTTGGAGAGAACACTGCAGGGGCATCAGATGTAAAAACTACAGGCACCTCAGGGGGAAGGGAAGGGGGGGGCACCACAGCCACATGAGTCCACGACGCCAGATCCACGAGGAGCCACCATGCCCACTGTACCATCCTTGGGAGTGCAAAGCCACAGTCTCTCAATGTCTCTACAGTGGGTGGGCTGCCCACTGTACCATCCTGGGGAGTGCAAAGCCACAGTCTCTCAATGTCTCTACAGTGGGTGGGCTGCCCACTGTACCATCCTGGGGAGTGCAAAGCCACAGTCCATCAGGTGGATGACAGTCTCCACTGGTCAAGGAGGAGGCATGGTGGGCACAGTGAACCATAAACAGTGATTGAGACGGCGGTGCCCAGCGGAGCGGTGCTTGACAGGAAGGGCCCAGCGGAGAGGTGTTTGAGACGGCGGTGCCCAGCAGAGCGGTGCTTGAGAAGAAGGGCCCAGCGGAGCGGTGCTTGACAGGAAGGGCCCAGCGGAGAGGTGGAGAGACAGCGGTGCCCAGCGGAGCGGTGCTTGAGATGAAGTGTCCAGCGGAGCGGTGTTTGAGACGGCGGTGCCCAGCGGAGCGGTGCTTGAGAAGAAGGGCCCAGCGGAGCAGTGCTTGAGATGAAGGGCCCAGCGGAGCGGTGTTTGAGACGGCGGTGCCCAGCGGAGCGGTGCTTGAGAAGAAGGGCCCAGCGGAGCGGTGCTTGAGATGAAGGGCCCAGCGGAGCGGTGTTTGAGACGGCGGTGCCCAGCGGAGCGGTGCTTGAGAAGAAGGGCCCAGCGGAGCGGTGCTTGACAGGAAGGGCCCAGCGGAGAGGTGGAGAGACAGCGGTGCCCAGCAGAGCGGTGCTTGAGATGAAGGGCCCAGCGGAGCGGTGTTTGAGACGGCGGTGCCCAGCGGAGCGGTGCTTGAGAAGAAGGGCCCAGCGGAGCGGTGCTTGACAGGAAGGGCCCAGTGGAGAGGTGTTTGAGACGGCGGTGCCCAGCGGAGCGGTGCTTGAGAAGAAGGGCCCAGCGGAGCGGTGCTTGACAGGAAGGGCCCAGCGGAGCGGTGCTTGACAGGAAGGGCCCAGCGGAGAGGTGGAGAGACAGCGGTGCCCAGCGGAGCGGTGCTTGAGATGAAAGGCCCAGCAGAGCGGTGTTTGAGACAGCGGTGCCCAGCGGAGCGGTGCTTGAGATGAAGGGCCCAGCGGAGCGGTGTTTGAGACGGCGGTGCCCAGCGGAGCGGTGCTTGAGAAGAAGGGCCCAGCGGAGTGGTGCTTGACAGGAAGGGCCCAGCGGAGAGGTGGAGAGACAGCGGTGCCCAGCGGATCGGTGCTTGACAGGAAGGGCCCAGCGGAGAGGTGGAGAGACAGCGGTGCCCAGCGGAGCGGTGCTTGAGATGAAGGGCCCAGCGGAGCGGTGTTTGAGACAGCGGTGCCCAGCGGAGCGGTGCTTGAGATGAAGGGCCCAGCGGAGCGGTGTTTGAGACGGCGGTGCCCAGCGGAGCGGTGCTTGAGAAGAAGGGCCCAGCGAAGCGGTGCTTGACAGGAAGGGCCCAGCGGAGAGGTGGAGAGACAGCGGTGCCCAGCGGAGCGGTGCTTGACAGGAAGGGCCCAGCGGAGCGGTGTTTGAGACGGCGGTGCCCAGCGGAGCGGTGCTTGAGAAGAAGGGCCCAGCGGAGCGGTGCTTGACAGGAAGGGCCCAGTGGAGAGGTGTTTGAGACGGCGGTGCCCAGCGGAGCGGTGCTTGAGAAGAAGGGCCCAGCGGAGCGGTGCTTGACAGGAAGGGCCCAGCGGAGCGGTGCTTGACAGGAAGGGCCCAGCGGAGAGGTGGAGAGACAGCGGTGCCCAGCGGAGCGGTGCTTGAGATGAAAGGCCCAGCAGAGCGGTGTTTGAGACAGCGGTGCCCAGCGGAGCGGTGCTTGAGATGAAGGGCCCAGCGGAGCGGTGTTTGAGACGGCGGTGCCCAGCGGAGCGGTGCTTGAGAAGAAGGGCCCAGCGGAGTGGTGCTTGACAGGAAGGGCCCAGCGGAGAGGTGGAGAGACAGCGGTGCCCAGCGGATCGGTGCTTGACAGGAAGGGCCCAGCGGAGAGGTGGAGAGACAGCGGTGCCCAGCGGAGCGGTGCTTGAGATGAAGGGCCCAGCGGAGCGGTGTTTGAGACAGCGGTGCCCAGCGGAGCGGTGCTTGAGATGAAGGGCCCAGCGGAGCGGTGTTTGAGACGGCGGTGCCCAGCGGAGCGGTGCTTGAGAAGAAGGGCCCAGCGAAGCGGTGCTTGACAGGAAGGGCCCAGCGGAGAGGTGGAGAGACAGCGGTGCCCAGCGGAGCGGTGCTTGACAGGAAGGGCCCAGCGGAGAGGTGGAGAGACAGCGGTGCCCAGCAGAGCGGTGCTTGAGATGAAGGGCCCAGCGGAGCGGTGTTTGAGACAGCGGTGCCCAGCGGAGCGGTGCTTGAGATGAAGGGCCCAGCGGAGCGGTGTTTGAGACGGCGGTGCCCAGCGGAGCGGTGCTTGAGAAGAAAGGCCCAGCGGAGCGGTGCTTGACAGGAAGGGCCCAGCGGAGAGGTGGAGAGACAGCGGTGCCCAGCGGAGCGGTGCTTGAGATGAAGGGCCCAGCGGAGCGGTGTTTGAGACGGCGGTGCCCAGCGGAGCGGTGCTTGAGAAGAAGGGCCCAGCGGAGCAGTGCTTGACAGGAAGGGCCCAGCGGAGTGGTGCTTGACAGGAAGGGCCCAGCGGAGCGGTGTTTGAGACAGCGGTGCCCAGCGGAGCGGTGCTTGAGATGAAGGGCCCAGCGGAGCGGTGTTTGAGACGGCGGTGCCCAGCGGAGCGGTGCTTGAGAAGAAGGGCCCAGCGGAGCGGTGCTTGACAGGAAGGGCCCAGCGGAGAGGTGGAGAGACAGCGGTGCCCAGCGGAGCGGTGCTTGACAGGAAGGGCCCAGCGGAGAGGTGGAGAGACAGCGGTGCCCAGCGGAGCGGTGCTTGAGATGAAGGGCCCAGCGGAGCGGTGTTTGAGACAGCGGTGCCCAGCGGAGCGGTGCTTGAGATGAAGGGCCCAGCGGAGCGGTGTTTGAGACGGCGGTGCCCTGTTCAGCGGTGCTCTTCTGCACCGCGGGCCCTGTTCAGCGGTGCCTATCTTCACGGCGGGGCCCTGTTCAGCGGTGCTCTTCTCCACGGCGGGGCCCTGTTCAGCGGTGCTCTTCTGCACCGCGGGCCCTGTTCAGCGGTGCCTATCTTCACTGCGGGGCCCTGTTCAGCGGTGCTCTTCTCCACGGCGGGGCCCTGTTCAGCGGTGCTCTTCTGCACCGCGGGCCCTGTTCAGCGGTGCTCTTCTCCACGGCGGGCCCTGTTCAGCGTTGCTCTTCTCCACGGCGGGCCCTGTTCAGCGGTGCTCTTCTCCACGGTGGGCCCTGTTCAGCGGTGCTCTTCTCCACGGCGGGCCCTGTTCAGCGGTGCTCTTCTTCACCGCGGGCCCTGTTCAGCGGTGCCTATCTTCACCGCGGGACCTGTTCAGCGGTGCTCTTCTCCACGGCGGGCCCTGTTCAGCGGTGCTCTTCTCCACGGCGGGCCCTGTTCAGCCGTGCTCTTCTCCACGGCGGGCCCTGTTCAGCCGTGCTCTTCTCCACGGCGGGCCCTGTTCAGCGGTGCTCTTCTGCCCCGCCGGCCCTGTTCAGCGGTGCTCATCCAGCAGTTCAAGGGAGCCAGACCTGGCCTGGACTCCCTGCTCAGTCGCCCTCGGACCGTGACGTTTCTGGACCCTTCGGGGACGGACTCCTGACCTCCTTAGTGTCCTCCTTCCCAGCTGGGATGTGGCATGTGGGGTCCACCTTCTCCGCGCTCCTGCTGCCCTTCCGCTCCTTTGATGGGGCTCTCGGGCCCTTGCCTCCCCTAGATGGTGTGGGTGGTGAAGTGGCCGCACATTGCTCCTTGGGGGCAGCCCTGTCGGTCCTCGCACGGCGGCCCTTGTTTTTGTGGGTCCTCTTGCGGGGGGGGGGCTGGACGTGTCCTTGCTGCTGATCGAAGTGTCACTGCTGGCAAAGGGTGGGCTCCAGAACCCATGCACAACAGTGACACCCGAAGCTGGGCTGGTGGTGGCTGCGGTGCTCTTGGGACTCTTTGAAGATGGATGGGGGAGCTCATCGGGGGGATAGAGGTCAAGGTTAGCCATGAAAAGTTTTTTAGGGCCAAGGTAAAGGGTAGGAGAAGTGGAGATGGAAGTGGAGGTAGAGGAGGTGGTTGTAGGAGAGTCAGGTGTGCTGTCATTGGGTGAAGGTGCTGGTGCTGTAGGCTGTCGTGAGGTGGATGGCTGTTGGGTGGGTGGCTGCCTGCGTTTGTGTGTCTTGGAAGAGGGGGTGACAGACACAGTGGGAGAGGACACAGGGGACGTGTAAATGGCAGTGGGGGTGGTGACTGCACGAGTGTGGACTGTACTGGAGGGTGAGGTGGTGATGGAAGCACTGGCTGATGTTGGGGTGCATGCAGGTGTGAGTGTAGACGTCACAGGGAGGGAGGAGGGAGACGAGGAGGAGGGGGACACAGGGGTGGCAGTGGCTGTTGGCATGTCTGCATCTGGGTGTTGCTTGGGTGAGTGTTTGTGGGATCTGTGGTGCTTGTGTTTGGATGAGCTGCTCTTGGGTGTTGAGGTGTGTGCAGGCTGGTCTGATGGTGTGGATGGGATAGGCTGAGGAACAGGAGACAGAGACAGGCTGGAGGCAGTAAGAAGAGGGAGGCTGGAAACAGGGACAATGGCTGCCGTCAGTGCTGAGGCCAGAGCAGTGAACGCTCGTTGATGGGCAGCCTGACCCGAATGAATGCCCTCCAGGTACGCATTGCTCTGTTGCACCTCCCTTTGCACACCCTGGATGGCATTCAAAAGGGTCATCTACCCAACAATGAGCGTCCTTACCAGGTCAATGAGCTCCGCACTGAGGGCAGCAGGGGCAACAGGGGCAGGGGCTGAGGTGCCTGGGGCGAAGGAGACGCGCGCCTTCCTGGGCGAACGGGCACGGAGCGAAGACTGAGGGGCTGCTGGGAGGGCGGGGCTGGTGCGCTGGGTGGCGGCTGTACCTGTAGAGGCGGGGGGCACGGATGTTGCCGCCACCGCTAGGGAGCTCCCATCCGAGGATGTGTCGCTTTCGCTGCTCTCACCAGCGGTCCCCGTCGTGGTGCTCCCCTCGCCCTCCGGATCACTGGTGCCCTCGGTGTCTGTTCCTGGGCCCACCGGGGCCTTGTGTCCTGCAGCTCCCTCGTGCTCCGATGCCAAATCTCCTCCGCCTGATGATGCTAATGCACACATGCACAAGAAGATGAAGAGAAAGGGTGGGGGGAGAAAAAAGAAGACCAGGTTGAGTGCACGCAATGTCAACACCGTTGGCGGAGAGGACAGACACAGGAGCCTAATGCACTAAGCTGCGCATTCGGGGTACACTACTCAGTACTACTGACTAGGACAACAGGCCAAGAGACGTCAAACGCGCACATGGGAGATGCTGGACCTTCAATGGCTGTACTTGTCACCCTACCGAGGTGGGGGCCGGGGGCACAGGGCCATGCCTAAGGGAGAGGACTACACTACAGAAAGCGCCCTGGCCTAATGTCACCCACAGCCCTCCTCCCCCACCCAGACGCCTCCACTGCGCAGAAAGATAGGAGAATGTGCTGATACTCACCCCCTTGTGTCTGCTGTGATGTCTTAAAGCGCCCATCCAATTCTGGGTAGGCCACCGCCAGGATCCGGGACATCAGGGGGGTCATGGTGCGACTGGCACCCCTCCTAGGTTTGGAGGCCATCCCCAGCAGTGTTTCTGCGGTCTTCCTTGTTCCGCGGCGGATGTCCTCCCACCTCTTGCGGCAGTGGGTGCCCCGTCTGTTGTGGACCCCCAAGTTCCGGACTTCCTTGGCGATGGCACGCCAAATCTCGATCTTCTGATGGGCGCTGACCTATTTCACATGTACAGGGTGGAAAGGAGGAAATCATCAATGACCTGCATGTTAGATGTGATTGGCCCCCCCCACCAACTTTGCCATATGGCACATGCTCTCATCTGTCGGGCGTTGCACTCCTCATTCGCCCCCCACCCCACCAACTTACATCCACCCCAATCCACACAGGCGTAGCCCATTCCATGTGCACCCGGTGTACTCACTTGTTGGTCTGGAGGACCGTAGAGTAGCGCATACTGGGGGAGGACCCCATCCACGAGCTTCTCCAACTCTTCAGACGTGAAGGCAGGGGCCCTTTCCCCAGTCGCAGCAGCCATTGTATCTTCCAGACCGAGGTCACAGCAGCACTTGCAGTATAGGTCCTCTCCTGTGGATGATCAGGTCTCGAGTGATTAAGCAGATAGAAAATGGCGGTCACGCCCGCGGCGGTGCGTACCGCGGCGGTGCGTACCGCGACTGCCGGCGCACTTCGTCATTGGCTCCTGAAACCCATAGGCTTCAATGTTAACCAATGCGGCTTTGCGCCGCGGTCTTCGACCGCCACGGTGTGCCCCGCCAGCGCATTGACCTCACATCCCATTGTCCCACTTCACAGGTCAGGCAGCCGCCATTTCAAGGGCCTACATGGCTTAATTTTGACTGCGACACACAGGCCTAGGCCTTGCATTGCCACACATACACGCCTTTCAACCCATTGCCATTCTTTAACTGTGCAAGCTGTCTGTACGTACCTGTGGTTTGGCTGACTCTGTGCTCCATGTTGTCCTTCCTAGGCACCGTCCACTGGGACTTGGGATGAGAAGGAGGAATCCTCGCGTGTACCGACCGCTGGTGGACCTGTCGACAATGGAAGAACGCCATATAATACTTCGATACAGACTTGACCGTGCCACTATCCATGAACTGTGTGCCCAGCTGGAGCCAGCCCTGATGTCCCCCATCCGCCAACCCACAGGGATTCCCCCTCTGGTGCAGGTTTTGTCAGTCCTCCATTTTTTGGCAAGTGGGTCATTCCAGACCACAGTGGCCATGTCATCTGGAATGTCTCAGCCTATGTTTTCAAAGATTTTGAGTAGAGTGTTGTCTGCCCTGATGAAACTCATGCGGAGCTACATCATTTTCCCAGAGGAGGGTGACTTGCCTACAGTGAAGGGTGATTTCTAGGCCCTTGGACATATCCCCAACATCATTGGTGCCATTGATGGGACCCATGTGGCTTTGGTACCCCCAAAAGACGATGAGCAGGTGTACCGAAACAGAAAAAGTTATCATTCGATGAATGTCCAGGTGGTCTGTTTGGCTGACCAGTACATCTCCCATGTAAATGCCAAGTTCCCAGGGTCAGTGCATGACGCGTATGTGATGCGAAATAGCAGCATCCCCTATGTGATGGAGCAGCTACAGAGACAACGTGTGTGGCTAATAGGTGACTCTGGTTACCCCAACCTGCCTTGGCTACTGACCCCAGTAAGGAATCCCCGGACCAGGGCAGAGGAACGGTACAATGAGGCCCATGGGCGAACTAGGAGGATCATCGAAAGGACCTTTGGCCTCCTGAAGGCCAGGTTTAGGTGCCTGCATATGACTGGGGGATCCCTGATGTACTCACCAAAGAAGGTGTGCCACATCATCGTGGCCTGCTGTATGCTTCACAATCTGGCATTGCGACGTCAGGTTCCTTTCCTGCAGGAGGATGGTGCAGATGGTGGTGTTGAAGTAGCTGTGGAGCCTGCGGAGAGTGAAGAGGAGGAAGACTCAGAGGACGACACAGACAACAGGGACAGAGTAATAGCACAGTATTTCCAGTAGCACACAGGTAATAATCACCCATGCCATTTTACATTTCCTGAAAGCCTCCTGCATCTCAACTTTGTCGGTTTCCCCCCAGACCTATGAATATGATGTTTGATTTTCCCTTCCCTTTTCTGTGCTGTATGAGCCACTGCGTGACCTCGGCTTGGTTGGCCCATGGACTAATGCTAAGTTACCTCGGTATGTGTAATTCACAATGTTCACAATACGTAATTGATATGTAATGTGTCATACATTTGTAAATAAGACAGGCTGAGTCCTGATTGATTTCAGTGCAATGTGTGATTTATTATTAGTGCATAGATATTGGTACATGATAGTGAAACAGTGATGGGTGGGGGTGGAGTAATGTCCATGGCGGAGTCCAGTTCTCAGTCTCACAGGTGCATTGTCCATATGCCTGTGGCAGGATGGAGCAGGGGCAGTTCAAGGTTTGACAGGGTGGCAATGTGGGACAGTGGGAGGACTTCAGGGGGTATGTGATGCTGGCGGGGGACTTGACATCCTACTCTGTCGTTTTTTTTTATCTCAGGCTCCTTTTGCGGGGCGGTTGTTGTTCAGCAGGAGGTGGGGTTCTGGTGGGCTGTCGTTGTGGTGGGGCCTCCTGTCCACTAGCGCCGGCGGAGGTGGTAGGCTGTTCCTGTTCCTGGCTAGTGACAGGGGCCCTGTGTGATGCCACATGGTCCCGAAACGTGTCCTCTATGCGGTTCAGGGCCTGGACTATGCTCCCCATAGCGGTTGAGATGTTGCTGAGTTGGTCGCTGAACCCCATGTAGCGTTGCTCCTGCTGTGCCTGGATCTCCTGGAACCTGGCCAGTACCGTCGCCATCGTCTCTTGTGAGTGGTGGTAGGCAGCCATGATGGTGGTGAGGGCCTCTTGGAGAGTGGGTTCCCTGGGCCTCTCCTCCCCCCCTGTCGCACAGCAGCCCTCCGAGTTGCCCTGTTTCCCTGGGCCTCTGTCCCCTGGACGGTGTGCCCACTCCCACTGCCCCCAGGTCCACGTTGTTGTTGGGTTGGTGGGTTACCCTGGGGGCCCTGTAGTGGTAGACACACCGCTGCTTGACCTGTCCTAGAGACAGAGGCATGGGCCCGCTGGGTGGGAGCTGTGCGGTTGTTCCCAGAGGGGGTTGGGTCTGCAGTGGCCTGTGTCTGGGTGAGGGGAACCGACTGCCCAGAGGTCCCCGATGGTCCGGGCTGGTCATCAGGTTCCAGGTCGACAGAGCTGCTGTCATCACTAGTGGCCTGTTCCGGGGGTGGGATGGACATTTCTGGTCCCTCCTGACCGGTGTGTTGTCGTTCGGGTCCTGCATGGGGTAAGAGGGTATGGTTATTGTTTCTGTGTGTGCATTAGCTTGCGTTTTATGGGTGCCCTTGTCCCCCAGTGCTGGCATTCCCTTGGGGGAGGTGTTGTGAGGGTGTTTTGTGGGGGGGGGGTGATGGGTATGTGCAGTGGTCATGCTTAGGTGATGGGTGTCTATAGTTTGGGGGTGGCATGCAGGAGTTGGTGTTGGGTGGGTTGTGCTGGGGAGACATTCTCAGGGAGGATGTGTGCTGGGGGGTTGGGGGTGAGGGTGGGGGTTAGCATGCTGGGGGGGGTGAAGTGGTTGGCCTTGTACTTACCAGAGTCCATTCCTCTGTGTACTCCAGCGAGGCCATCAGGATGCAGGATGTTGAGTACCTCTTGCTCCCATGTTGTGAATTCGGGTGGAGTGGGTGGGGGTCCCCCGCCAGTCTTCTGCACTGCGATGTTGTGTCGCGAGACCATCGAGCGCACCTTCCCCCGTAGGTCGTTCCATCGTTTGCGGATGTCCTCTCTATTTCTGTGATGCTGTCCCACCGCGTTGACCCTGTCCACGATCCGCTGCCAGAGCTCCGCCTTCCTTGCTATGGTGGTGTGCTGGACCTGTGAGCCGAAGAGCTGGGGTTCCACTCTTATGATCTCCTCCACCATGACCTGGAGTTCTTGGTCCGAAAAGCGTGGGTGCCTTTGTGGTGCCATGGGGTGGTGTGTATGAGGTGTGGGGTGGTGTATGTGATGATGTGTGTGTTGGTGTGTGGTGCTTTGTGCTTCTATGTGGTGTGTGTGATGTTGCGGTGTGCCTCTGTGTGTCTGGCTATCTATTCTCTGATGTGTCTCTCTCTCCTTCGTATCTGGTTTTTGTTGGTAGGGGTTTGTGGGTGATGTGGGTGTGTGTTTTATATGCTATTGGATGTGTGGGAGTGGTGTGTGTATGTGTTTCAGGTGTGTGCCTTTCAAATTGTCCAATGTGGTAGGGGTTTGTAAAGGTGTGTGTATTTTGACCGCGGCGGGGTCTACCGCCAATGGAATACCGCGGTTGAATGACCGCCGCGTCGATTTGCCGGTCATAATGGGATGGGCGTATTTCTGTTGGCGTGGCGGTGGAGGTTTGGTCTTCTCCAGTTTACCGCTGGCCGCTGATGTGGCGGACTGCAGTGGAGGGCGGATTTTCGGAGGTTTTGCAGTTGTGGGTCAGAATGTCCGTGGCGGCTGACCGCGGCCGCGGCGGTATTGTGGCGGCCTTCTGACCGGCGGTAAGCGGCTTTTACCGCCGAGGTCAGAATGACCCCCTTAATTGTTTGACTGTTTACGTGGAGATCATTAAAAGGTTGGCTTTTTCCTACCAAATGTCTTTATTACCACAAAACAAAATATTTCAGGCCTAAGCAAATGATTATCCATGTACTTTTCTGTGTACTAGTTAATGCCACATTGTGTCCTAATGTCCGAAATGGAGCTAAAATTAGTTTATTATTGATACATATGCGTTAATTTCATGCACATCAAACTCTATGCAATTCATAAAATGCCTGGTAATTGTTGGTACAAGGTCAGAGTGCGTGTAAAAGCCTTTTTCTATTGGAAATTTATAGTTGCTCAGCAGGGACATATCCTATTCAGACTGAGTTGTCATTACAGAAAACCTCAATTAAAATAACCAATATCAATAAAAGCAAGGTTTTGGGCCCGACGAACCAACTCTGTGCTTGTTTCTATTTCACATACTCCTCTAAAGGAAGTGTATAAAGAGTCTGTCATCTCCTTAAATATGGCCCACCATTCTAACCTCATCAACATTTGCTCCTGTGCTGATAATACTAACAAGCAACGGCACATTCATGCACTCTTCCATGCATACACTCTCCTATTCCCTTCCCCACCCATATACTTCAACTGCTCCGAAACTGCTCTTCCAACACTACACCTGCACACTTCATTCACTCATGCATGCATCACTCATTGATGCATACATTCACCCACCCAATAAACCATCCTTCCAGGAGCTCAATAGCTTGTGAATCCGTACATAATTGTGCTCCATCCATTCTCCTGCATTCACCATAGAAATGTAAAAAATACTGGCTTTGCCTGTGCTTTCTTCCCATTAAGACAAAATCACAAATCCACAAATCAACTGTGGTCAGTGAGGAATGTGTGCAGGGTGTGACGACACTCTGAGGCCAAGCTGATTTAGAAACAAAATCTAATTCTGCAGAGATACATTTGTTTAGGCAGAACAATATTAGGCAGCAAGGATAGACCAGAAATAAAAATCAGCTCTAGCTAAAGTGTTCTATCTAACCCACAGTCAAAGAACGGTTGGGTCATAGTCTGGCTCTGAAAGCAACCCCATTGCTTCCAGCCTATCTGGAAAAGGTCAGAGGGCGCAGAATTACCAGTCTGGCATTTCTAGGCAACCTTTTATGATGCCCACAGTTAGCTAGCAAAGGGACCAATTGCACAATAAACTTTATGTGTGGCCCGTCATTAGGGGAGGAGAAGCAATTAAAGACTACTTCCTTTAGGTGGGAAAATGTTCTTGCATGTATCATGATAAAAGTAATCCCAACACACCTCTAAATAATTCCTTGACAATGTTGAGAGCAGAGCTAAGAATAAATTCCCGTGGGTAGACAATGCATTGATACCCATTTATTAAATTCAGCGGTGACTGAATCTGCATATCATCATGTTGTTCTTTCCAGCAAGGAAGCGTGTCAGCATTGGCACTGATATGTCATTCTTGGAGATAGACCATCTGGCAATCAAATTTTAAATGCAAGCAGAGATAAATGTGTGATTGTTTTATTGCTCTCTGTTTTATTTCTCGTGGGAAGTGTCTTCATTAGGTTTAATTGAAAAACACGGGTCCAGATTAGAAAGCCATGCATAGCTGTGTGCCCACATTTACAGTCCAGCATGGCCCATTTTTATAGCAGTCACATTCCACAAAAGGAGCAGCAGCACGTGAAAATGGTGTGAGGATGAAGCTGCGGTTGGCATTGAGAGTCTGTGAACACTCAAACACGTTTGACTTTATTTTTGATATTAACAAACTCCTCTCTTACCCCCTTTCCACCATAGAAATGCCCAGAGACTTACTCCAGCAATGGGCCAGAGTAACCCCACTTCACTGGTGGAAACTGAAACAGAATACCTCCACATTTCATGACTGTGAATGGTAAGGGGCTTTTCCATAGGAAAATATTTTTTCCTAATGAAGAAAAAATATGCACTGGGGAAATGGCAGCTGTCACTTGACATTCATTCCCAGTTGTACACCTTTAAACTTGTGGCTGGCATGACTTTCCAGATTTACTACTAGGAATATTTATGATTTCCCCAAAGTTTTACATTTACATATGCATAGGAACACACCCACAGGTGTAAACATCCAACTTACCTTTGTAAAGCAGGCCCAAAGTCTTTCAAATACATAGATTTGTGATCTCTGGCAAAATCATTTCAATGCTAAAGGTATGAAAATATTATGTTTTTCACAAATTCCAGGCATAGGAACTTGCAATCAGAGTGCAGACAGACTGCACAGCTTGGTGACCACCTCATAAAAAATACAAAAGAATTAGAGCTTTATCTCAGGTGTCTCAGTCCTCCCTTCTTTGGATTTATATTGGGACCATTTTACTCCGTCATAGCTGCTAACTAAGTGTATTTTCAGCTAGCTTACTGTTGTCATCAGAGTACTGATCACACCACAGATCATGCATTCAGATGATGTGTCTCAAGGGCATTGTCATCATCTTGAACCTTAAACTGACACCTACTTGGGTGGTCCTTTTATTGTGTGATATGGGAACGTATACATTGAGCTACCTTGACTATTGACACTGTGATTATAGTGGTGCAGAGTGTATAGTAATCATAAATAAATGTTTGTTAGTGACGTGTTCATCTCATGCACATTTGTGACTGTCAGGGATGTAACTGTGCATGGCATAGTTAATATTCTTGGTTCATCATTCATACGGTCAATACCCTGACAGCAGATAACATTATGGTATCTACTCATCAGTATATTCTTGCCACATAATGCTCAGTGCACCATCCTGTACGGACAAAACATGTAAGGTTGAGGAATTTGTCTTCACACCCTCACCGCATCCTCCGATTTTAGGGTGCATTCTGCTTCTGCACTAGTATCTCTATTATGCCCGTGCAAGTGTCACAGTTGTCACCTAATTCACCT
Organism: Pleurodeles waltl; assembly: GCF_031143425.1. Classification (NCBI taxonomy): domain Eukaryota; kingdom Metazoa; phylum Chordata; class Amphibia; order Caudata; family Salamandridae; genus Pleurodeles; species Pleurodeles waltl. The sequence goes on along the minus strand of NC_090437.1, from coordinate 516,220,547 downwards.
CTGTAGGTGTATGATGGAAAAATGTACATGCTCTCACCCTCGTACCAGAGTCTCCAGCAGTTCACTCAAAATAAACAGATGAACTAAAGTACACCTGAGGGGGGAAGGGTTGGGGGAAAGAAACATATGGGTTCGCAATGTAGTGGATTCTGATGTGCTTCTTATTGCAGATCATACAGGGCACTTCACTGACTGCCACCTTGGAAGCTATAACACACCCACGAAAGATTATAAGCTTTCTAATTAGAATCAGATTAAATATTCAAATAAACCTTTATAGAAATTTAACCTTATTTGAATACATGTTAGGATATCTTATCTAGCTCAGCATGGATTTCTCTGACATCTGATGTCTTTTAAAAAGGCTCCTTAAAGGCAAATGACAATTGTAAAGTCTGTGCAAATGCATATTACTTTCCGTTTTGAAATTAATGTATTACATGTTTAGATAATCACTGACCTTGCACAACAGAAGTGGCAGCAGAAACGAACCAAAGGCTAATCTTTGAAAAAATTAATAATACAATAAGTAAAGAAATGTTCGGCAACCTGTCTCAGAGCTAATTTACCTTTGTGTAGACAAACGTTATTTATAGCCTATATTCTCAGCTTCCTCTAGAGATCTAGGAACATAATTCCTTCTTCTCATCAGAAAAACAATTAAGCAAAATAAAATGTCTTCACCTTCTTCAAGAAAAAACTAAATCACATAAAACGGCAGCAGGTAGCTGCTTAAATATCCAGAAGTGTTATTATTTTGAAGCCTGCTTGATGCCACACCCTGTAGGCTGGTGTGTATGTGTTAAATGCTGTAATGCCTCCTCTTTTAACCTGCTAATACTATTTTTCAATTTTTGCCTATTTCTTCCCGTGACATTATATTTTACAAAAGGCTCTTTTCTGTCCTTTTCTAGTGTATGGCAGGGCAATGGTATAAATGTGTCTGTGATCGTGACAGTACCCTCCACCCCCGCAAGGCCTTGTCCGAGGGCCTGGTTTAATTGTATGTGTCTGATGAATATATTTTAGCAAATGGGGAAAATGAACACTATCAAGAGGTTCCCAGGAGTCTTCTTCCAATTCACACCCTTTCCAATGTATCAAATACTGTACTTTCCCTTTGACCACCTATCAGTGGAGGAGGGGACTGTGTTAATCGAGTACCGGGATTCACTGGTTTGGTCAATGACACATGAAGCACTGGATGGATGCCACATCGTGGTAAAGCTAGTTTGATAGTGTCTGGATTTATCCCCTGAGTAATAGAAAAGGAACCAATAAACCAAAGATGAAATTTTCTTTTCCCATGTAATTGTAGATGTCTTGTGGAGAGCCATACTGCATCCAACCTTGTATATGGGCATGGATCATCTCGTCCTGTCAGTTTGTTTATTGTAACAATCTTTGACTAGTTGCACTGCATCCAATGCCTTGTTAAGAACAACAGATAACGTAATTAAACGTTGATCCACTGTGGGAAGATGTTTAGTTTTGTCAATGTCCTCAGGCAAGAAGAGTAGATGGCAACCTGTCAAACAATAAAATTGAGAATATCCAATGGAAGATTGTTTATTGTTACTGTGAGTGTATGAAAACAGCATAAGTAGGTTTCGAGATCTTGGTTGAAACACTCCGTCTGGCCATCAGTTTGAGTATGGTAGACTGAGGAAGTCACACATTCAAACCTAAAGACTTACAAAATGACCACACAAATGTGAAACAAATTGAAAATCTCCATGAGACAAAATTACAGAAGGAAGGCCATGTAATCATATAATATGTTGTACAAATAATGTAATTGGTGCTATTGCAGTTAGAATACCTTTGGTAAGGTTAAAGTGAGCCATCTTGGTAAAGGTGTCCACAACCACCATGATCGTATCATATCCATGATCCAGAGGCAGATAGAAAAATAAAGTCAACAGTAACTGTATGCCAAGGTCTCAGGGAATTCTACTATGGACGTAGCAATCCCTTTGATTTAGTCTGGTCAGTTTTAGCCTATGCACAGATATCACATGTCTTTACATACTATTGTACATCGTGTCTTAGATTCTTCCACCAATAATTTCACTTGATCAAATCATCAGTTCTTGTCACCCCAAGATGCCCTGCAGTCTAGGAGTCTTGGAGACAGTGAACCTGTAAATTCTTAACCAGTTCTTGATTTGGTAAATATAAAAGATTGTTGTACCACAGAAACCCTTAACAGTACTTTTGAGATGTTCCTTGTGATTCCCGTGATTGTATAATTTGTGGTGTAACAGAAACCTTAGTTTTTTCTTCAAATGTTTGGAATCTCTGTTTCTTCAATGTCCCTTTTATCTTTTCTGGTGCTATTATTAGCAATGGAAGTCCTGGATCAGCAGCATCATTGTCTATATAATGTAATAATGCACCTGCCTTGCCATTTGTTTACCAGAATGATAGGTAATAACAAAATCAGCAAAAAAAGAGTGACCATCTCAATAGTTTTGCTGATAATTATTTTGCTGAACAAGGAAACATCAGCTTCCTGTGATAAGTGTACATCACGGCTGGATGTGTCATATCCACAAGCTAATTTCTCCATTACTTAAATGTTGCCTTAACAAGCAGTAATTCCTTATCAGTAATGGTGTAGTTACATTCAGTTCCACTCAATTTCTTAGATAAGATGGCAACAGGATGTAATTGCCCAGTCGTGTGATGCTGCTCTGATAGAATAGTGCATATTGCGAAGTCAGAAGCATCAACTTCTTTTGCCGTAGTGAAACATTGTTTTAATTTCTTAAAAGCCTCATCAGCTGTCCAATGATATGGTGTACCTTTCTTAAATAATCGAGTGATAGGTGTTATCATGCTTGAGAAACCTTGTATAAAATGTTGATAGAAATTTGCAAAACCCCGAAAACTTTGCATGTTACAAACTGTTTTTTTGGGGGCCATCGGCACTGCTTTGACCTTGTTCATATCCAATTGAAGACCACATGGAGAGATATCAAATCCTGGAAATTCCACAGATATTATAAGAAAGCTACATTTTTTAGCCTTCGCAAAGAGATGATTCTCTCTTAATCTTTTCAACACTAGACATACATGATGGACATGATCAGAAAAGGCACAAAAAAAAATAAGTATGTCATCAATGTAAACAACAGAAAACACATCTAGAAATTCTTTGAGTACATCCTTGCATAACAAAACTGGAAGGCAGCTGGTGTGTTACAAAGACCAAAAGGCATAACTTTATATTCAAATAGGCCAAATTTTGTCTGACAGGCTGTCTCCTATTCATCACCTTCACAAAGCTGGAACCAGTTGCAAGGGGCATCTTTTTTATGATGCCATGGTTCTATAGCCAATGCATGTGCACAGCTCGCCTCCATTTTTGGGTATGAATAAGAGTGGAGACCACAGGAGACTGAGATGGTCTGATGAACCCATTGGCTAAATAGATATCAAGATATTGTCACAAATTCTTGGGTTGTTGATTATTTAAAGCGTAGATGTGGCTACATGGTACTTGTGACCCTTGTTTCAAATCAATCGTGCAATCATATGAGTAATGGGGAGGTAAGGTCTCTGCTTCACTCTTGCTAAAAACATCAAGAAGATCATGGTAGTCCAATGGAATCATTTCCTCAAGAGTCAATGGTGTCTGCTGCTCGGTATGTTCTGTGATTGTAGCCAAGAGAAAACAAGTACTTGGTACAGCTCTCCCTCCAGGATCTAAATTAGCAGGTAAACACTAAAGAGATTTGCAAACAGGGAAATATAGCCTATCTGTTCCTAAATCCCAAGAAAAGTCAGGATTATGATTTAGTAGCTGATGTATGCCCACGCTTAACTGAAAATGTGGGGTATCCATTTAATCATATTCTCTGAATTCCTTATGTGTTTGGAAGCAAAGCATTAGAATGGGAAGAGTACAATGTGTTATAGGTCCCAGAGGTAAGAGAAATCCCATCCACTGCTCTAACTTTTTCAGGTCTTTCTTTCTGTCTAACCTCAATTCCCAAAGACTTAACAAATTCCCAATCAGCAAAAATTCCATTGGCTTCTGAATCAATTATTGCAAACAAATCTGAATATGCCTTCTCTTGACTGAATACTTACTTGCCATGCCTACCACCCATCCTACAGTATAGGCCATACAGGAGACCCTCCAGCCATCTCTGTCCTGGTCTTTTCTTTCAATCTGACTCCACGTTTGATTCATCTCCTTGCAGTCAACCTCAAGGCTTCAGCATCAGGTGTTTCTTGGCCTTCCTCTTTTCCTTTGCCTGATTATGTTTGATGGAGGCTTGAGGAGGGTGTGATTATCCAGTCCCTGTGTCTTTTCATGATTTCTTCGGGGAGTTTGAAAGTCTGCTGCCACATGGTGTTTGGACAGAGGGATTTAGAAATGTTTCCTCAGACAAGTGTTGAAGAAGGTCGGGATTCTGTTGGTTATGGTCACTCTTGTCCTGCTAGTTTCTTCTCCATACAGAAGGACCGATTTTACATTGGTGTTAAAAAGCCTGATCTTGGTTTGCAGAGTTAGGTCCTTAAAGCTCCAGATCTTCTTTAGCTGAATGAAGGCAGCCCTTGCTCTGCTGATTCTTGCCTTGGCATCAGTGTCTGTTCCACCCTGCTTGTCTGTGACACTTTACAGGTAGGTGAAGGCCTCAATCTCTTCCAGTGCATAAACTGCAAGAGTGACTGCAGTTGGCTAGCCGTGTTAATCTTCAGGATCCTGGTTTCTGCGAATTGTCCTTCATAGAGTGTTTTGCAGGTCATTCCCTTGTAAGAGTTCCTGGTAATTCTTATGAGTTTATCTGGCACAACCTAGTAGCGAAGGAGTGTCATAAGGGTCTCTCTGTCCAGCCTGCGGAATTCCTTCTCATAGTCATAGAGGGGGGAGTCCCATTCCGTTGACTGCTGAATGATGATGTGCAGCATTGCAATGGGGTCTGTTTAGAATCTATATTTGCAGAAGCCAGTGTGGTGGTCTCGCAACTGAGCATCAACTTGTTCCTTTGTTCTGTTCAGGATGACTCTGTTGAACACTTTGCCTGGGGTTGATAGAAGAGTTAAGCCTGTGTAGTTTGCCCATTTACTCAGTTCACCTTTCTTGGGGATGTTGATGAGATATCCCTCTTTCCAGTCTGATGGCACCTTTTTCTCTTCCCAGATCCTTCCTAACATGGGGTACAGCATGCCTACTGATGTTTCAATGTCTGTCTGCAGTGCCTCTGTGGGAATATTGTCAGCTCCTGCTGCCTTCCCATTTCTAATGTTTGATGTGTTGCTGTATTTCTTTCTTGGTTGATCTGCTGCAGTCACGTGGTGAGTCCTTTTTAGCTGGTTGTATGTTTGGTGGAGGCTGTGGCATGGCCTGGTTTAGGAGTTCTTCAAAGTGGTCCATCCATCTCCACTGTTGGCCTTCATTACCCATGATTGTCTTACCAGCTTTGCCCTATAACAGGTCTTTCCGGCTTTCTGTATCTGCCGGAGAGTTTCCTTGTTCTCATACAGTTCTATCAAGCTTCCATGACTTTCTGCTTCATCAGCTTCTTTGGCAAGACCATTGATGAATCTTCACTTGTCTGCTCTTAAGCTTCTCTTTGCTTCCTTTTTGGCTTTGGTGTATTCACCTTGAACTTGTGTTTTTTTCTGTTTTTGTTCAGCTGGTGCTGATTGCAACTTCCTTTTCTTTTCTCTCTTGGATTTTGAGAAGAGTCTTAGTGGAGATCCATTGTTTATGCTTGTGTTTCTTGGATTCCAGTATCTAGTGGCAGGTTGATGTCACTGTTTCTTTGATCTTCCCCACTGACTTTCTACTGGGTCTCTGTCGTCCTGTAGTTCTTGCATGACTTGAAACCCATTACTGAGGGTGACTGCGCATTCACTCTGTGCATCTTTGAGGATAGTGGTGTTATATCACTGGTGTTAACTTGTTGGTTCCATTCATGCTTTCTTCAGCACTAGCTTTCGCTTGGCCCCTGCAAGGTGATGGTCTGATGTGACATCCGCTCCTCTCATAACTCTCACATCCAGCAGGGACCTCCAGAACTTCTTGGCAATGCACACAGGGTTGATCTGATTCTCTGTTGTATGGTCTGGTGACACCCACATTTCCTTGTGTATTACTTTCTGTAGGAATACCAGACTGTTCAGGGCACAGAGATCTGTGAGCCTCTCACCATTCTCGTTTATGTCACCAAGTCCATGGTTGTGCATTACTTCTTCGTACCCAGAGTTGTCACTGCCAGTCTTGGCATTGAGATCTTCCCTCAGTAAGATGATGTCTCTCTCAAGATGTCTCTCCAGGATGGACTGGAGTCAGCTCCAAAAAGTGTTATTTTTCCTCTTTGTTGCTGTCATTTGTAGGTGTTTGGCACTGGCTAACATTCATGTTGATCCTCTTTTCCTTTTTGCAGAAGGTTGCTGGGATGATTCTTGGACTGTCGGCTTCCCATCATCTAATCACAGCTCCGTAGGCTGCTGACATCAGCATCAGTGCTACTCCCTGAGTATGTGGGAAGATCTCTTCCTCATGTCCAAAAAACATCAGCATTCCTCCTGGAGCCAGTCTTTTCTATCCAAACTGTGTATATCTTGTCTCGATGATGCAAAGCAGGGCAAGGTTGTACTTTTTCATCTCTGCCACCACTTGGGCCTGTCTCAAACATGGTCCTTGTGCCCCATGTCCCGAAGGTGATGGTCTTGGTCAAAAGTAGGTAGATCATCTTTGTAGCTGCCAGGGTTCTTTGGCTTTCACAACTAGGTGTCATAGTTCTCTGTGAAGGTGGTTCCCCTCCCCCAAGGCCGGGATGCCTTTTGGTCAACGTTTCTGTAGCTAGGATGCTTTTTGCATGGTGGGGTAGCTAGCCCCATGCAAAATAAATGCTCCTGCCTTAGAGCTAATTTATCTCTGTGTAAGCAATTATAGCCTTTCTGGCTTCCTCTAGATACCTAGGCAAATAATTATTTCTTCCAATCAGAAATACAATTAAACAAAATGAAATGATTTCAGCTTATTGAATAAACAATACATCACAAACAATGGCAGCAGGCTTCTGTAACTTGAGTTTATGTTTGGGAAGCAAGAAATGTTTGTCTCTAAGCTGGTTAAATATCTGGAAGTGGTAGAAGTGACAAATGCACACTCTGAAGACACTATGGTGGTCATTCTAAGTCTGGCGGGCGGCGGAGGCCGCCCGCCAGACTTCCCCCCTCCAAAATACCGCTCCGCGGTCGCAAGACCGCTGAGGGTATTTTGGCTTTTGCACTGGGCTGGCGGGCGACCGCCAAAAGGCCGCCCGCCAGCCCAGTGCAAAAACCCTTCCCACGAGGACGCCGGCTCAGAATTGAGCCGGCGGAGTGGGAAGGTGCGACGGGTGCAGTTGCACCCGTCGCGAATTTCACTGTCTGCAATGCAGACAGTGAAATTCAAAGTGGGGCCCGCTTACGGGGGCCCCTGCAGTGCCCATGCCATTGGCATGGGCACTGCAGGGGCCCCCAGGGGCCCCACGACACCCCATACCGCCATCCTGTTCCTGGCGGGCGAACCGCCAGGAACAGGATGGCGGTATGGGGTGTCTGAATCCCCATGGCGGCGCAGCGAGCTGCGCCGCCATGGAGGATTCAGAAGGGCAGCGGAAAACCGGCGGGAGACCGCCGGTTTTCCTCTTCTGACCGCAGCTGAACCGCCGCGGTCAGAATGCCCTGCGGGGCACCGCCAGCCTGTTGGCGGTGCTCCCGCCGACCCTGGCCCCGGCGGTCTAGTACCGCCAGGGTCAGAATCACCCCCTATGCCATGATTCCAACTCTGCCTTTGTTTAACTGAATGATAGCAAGTTAGGTTTTGAAACTTAAATTATTATTTTGAAGCCTGCTCAATGCCACAAACTGTATTCTCATGTTTATATCTTTACATGATGTAATGCTGCCCCTTTTAACCTGCTTAACATTATTTTGCCATTATTGCCTAATTCTTCGAGTGACACCATATTTACAAAAGGCTCTTTTCTGTCCTCTTCTATTATATTAGCAGGACAGTGGGGTAAATGTGTCTATGATTGTGACAGTAAGTTGGAAGATGTTGTTACTTAATTATCTGCAGAAACATATGCAATACCCATTAGAACTTAAATCAGGCAATGCCTTTCCAAGCTCATCTTCGTTATAGTCATGACAGTCTGACACTGGCCATATGCTGCTATTCTTCACACTTAAGAGACCTATCATAACCCTACATTATTATGATGACTTCTCAACATTGGTAGACATGTTACTATGCTACTGTGAAGCTGAGTCAACCACAAATGCCAAAGACCTGAAAATATGTTTACTAGATGAGCCATTCAGAGATTCTTCTCCTCTTAGTTGACTAGAAGACACTGCAGTCAGCATGCTTTGAGGGTTTAGTTTTGAAGAACAAAAATCTTTGTAAAACTTTGGTGGAGCCCTCTGTCAAACTTCGACTACAGTGGATACCAACCTGTGGTCCGGGGACCCTTGGGCTTCTGTAAAGCCTCCTCAGGGGGTCTTCGGCCGCATAGAAAATTAAATAATGTTAACAGATTAGGTACCCAGCTTCAGTAATGACTCATTGGTGGGGTCCCTGGATTCCAATAATGATTGTGTGTTCTACTACATTGCCAGGAACCCCATGATGCCAGTTTCAGCCAATATCAGTGGGGCTAAAAGACATCTCTAAATTTGGTGGGCATAGTAAAGTCAGAAGGATGGACAAATAGTACTCCTCCACCCAGTCTGTCTTTATTTAATCTGCCAAACCGTGAATCAGGCTCTTTCCTGCAAGACCAGCTGGTAAGTGGAAGGAGGATCTGTATTATTGCTGAGTTATATATGTTTATTATTGAAGCTTCCTAATTATCTCAATTCCATTGCAGTCCTATTGATCGCAGGATTTCATTTTTCGATTTTAGGTCACAAAGAGTGCATGGGTACAGAGCAGATTTGTGGGCCTATTTATTAAGACATTGAGTACACTTAATTTACAATTTATTTGAGTTTGTGGAAGAGCTATAAACAGCTCAGCTCGGAAACAGGCAAGCAGGAAGCGGAAGTCCCCTCTTACTGTTTCCGAGCTGTGCTACCTTCATCTCATGCACTACCTCAGCAAATTCTGCAATCAAATGTATGCGTTTCAGACAGTGCAGTGATCTAAGAAACTGGTGCTGTCCTGCACAGCACACATGCGCATGGAAAAGGGCGTAGTGTGAAAAAGGAACTAGGTACACATGGTTGTATTGCAAGAGGTAAAAGCACACATCATAACTGAGGCTGATTAGTTGTCCTGTCCCAAATCTTAGCCATGTATCCTGCATACATAGGGGGTCATTCTAAGTCTGGCGGGCGGCGGAGGCCACCCGCCAGACTGCCCCCCTCCAAAATACCGCTCCACGGTCGCAAGACCGCTGAGGGTATTTTGGCTTTTGCACTGGGCTGGCGGGCGACTGCCAAAAGGCCGCCCGCCAGCCCAGTGCAAAAACCCTTCCCACGAGAACGCTGGCTCAGAATTGAGCCGGCGGAGTGGGAAGGTGGGACGGGTGCAGTTGCACCCGTCGCGAATTTCACTGTCTGCAATGCAGACAGTGAAATTCAAAGTGGGGCCCGCTTACGGGGGCCCCTGCAGTGCCCATGCCATTGGCATGGGCACTGCAGGGGCCCCCAGGGGCCCCACGACACCCCATACCGCCATCCTGTTCCTGGCGGTTCGGATGGCGGTATGGGGTGTCTGAATCCCCATGGCGGCGCAGCAAGCTGCGCCGCCATGGAGGATTCAGAAGGGCAGCGGAAAACCGGCGGGAGACCGCCGGTTTTCCTCTTCTGACCGCGGCTGAACCGCCGCGGTCAGAATGCCCTGCGGGGCACCGCCAGCCTGTTGGCGGTGCTCCCGCTGACCCTGGCCCCGGCGGTCTAGTACCGCCGGGGTCAGAATCACCCCCATAATGACTGTCATAGTTTACCAGCTGTCATCGCAATGCGGCAGGAGTACCGCATTGGTCTACTTGCTCCTGAAATTAGTAACACCACGAGGATCGGTACATTCTGGATGCAAGTGTACCTCGGTATTCCGAGTTAGATCTTGCGTGCCCCTAGAAATTGTAGAATCCTGAAGCACTGGTTGTTTCTGTACTTAATTTCAATGTTATTCTATATTTTCGCCCCGTTTCTCACCTGAAAAATGGACAGATTTTCTGCTATTGAATTTTCAAGGTGGTGATGGGAAACATCGGCAATGTGTTGCTGGTTGTTACGCACTTGAAATGAAAGTCAGCGTACCAGGCATAGAAATGAACAGAGAGAGAGCATTTGAGGTTTCTCCAGTGCATGGGGGCTTTATTTTGTGTACAAGGATGTGGTGGACTTTCGGTGGGTGCAACAATAAAGCTTTACTCTATAATGAAACGGCCCGGGAGCTTTCCGGATTAACTTGGCTGCGAAATGTTCCCAGGCACCACAAAGAAATGCTTATTAGTGGTTATGAAAGCCAATAACAACAAAGGTCGCGTTCGGTGGCATTATTTGAAAAAACAGTCAATTTTAAGAAACACTCAACAAATACATGATTTTAAGACAATGAAAGCATTATTAACAGAGTGAAACATCTGCTTAATGTATTGCCTCATCCAGTTTCAGCGGATTGCCTCACCGTTTTTGAACAGAAGGCTAAAATCGTGTGATTCCTGACAGAAGCATCTGACATTAACCCCTCCCAGAGCGCCCTTTTTCTAAGTCATGGTGTGACATTAAGGGGGTTATTCTAACTTTGGAGGAGTGTTAATCTGTCCCAAAAGTGACGGAAAAGTGACGGATTTACCACCAGCCGTATTACGAGTCCATTATATCCTATGGAACTCGTAATACGGCTGGTGGTATATCCGTCACTTTACCGTCACTTTTGGGACGGATTAACACTCCTCCAAAGTTAGAATAACCCCCTAAATGTGTCAAGTGGTGACCACGTGGGGTTACGTGCACTGTAAACAACCAGAAACCCACATGCACGGTAGAGATGACATATGCAGCCTCTGTTTGCGTTTTGTTAGTTTTTTCACTCATTCTTTATTTTAAACATCTCGTGTGGCACTGTAGCGCCCTTTGCTTAGGCTTTATGTGAGCGCAAAGGAGAAAGAAATTGTGTGTGACAATTTTCTTTGCATTCAGTGCCATCTATAACGAGATGGTAGTGTTCCCCGGTGAACCATATTTTGGTCCCTACTGCTGTTTTATTACGTTTCTTCATATCTTTGCAGTTTTTAGCTCAAAATGTGTCTATTACTTGCTAGTATTTTTACATATTCAAGTACAACACACTGGGGGTCATTCTGACCCTGGCGGCCGGTGACCGCCAGGGTCACCGACCACGGGAGCACCGCCAACAGGCTGGCGGTGCTCCCGAGGGCATTCTGACCGCGGCGGTTCAGCCGCGGTCAGAAAGGGTAAACCGGCGGTCTCCCGCCGGTTTACCGCTGCCCCATTGAATCCTCCATGGCGGCGGAGCGCGCTCCGCCGCCATGGGGATTCAGACACCCCCTACCGCCATCCTGTTCATGGCGGGAAACCCGCCATGAACAGGATGGCGGTAGGGGGTGCCGCGGGGCCCCTGGGGGCCCCTGCAGTGCCCATGCCAATGGCATGGGCACTGCAGGGGCCCCCGTAAGAGGGCCCCGCAAAGTATTTCAGTGTCTGCTTTGCAGACACTGAAATACGCGACGGGTGCAACTGCACCCGTCGCACCCCTGCAACTACGCCGGCTCAATTCTGAGCCGGCGTCCTCGTTGCAGGGGCATTTCTGCTGGGCCGGCGGGCGCTCTTTCGGAGAGCGCCCGCCGGCCCAGCGGAAATGTTTAAATGGCCGCCGCGGTCTTTTGACCGCGGTGCGGTCATTTCACGGCGGTACCTTGGCGGACGGCCTCCGCCGTCCGCCAAGGTTAAAATCACCCCCACAGTGTTATCCTGAAACAGGGTTGTACAAATTAGATTTAATAATCACAATAATCAGTATACAATATAAACCACAATAGAAAAATAAAAAAATGCAGAGCTTTATTGTCTTTAACTATACGACTAAGAAATAGAAGTAATAATACTATGCAAAACACAACAATATAAAAGTACAGAACCATGTGCTATCATTAACTACCCAATTGCAAGATGAACTGAATAAAAATGGGTTTAGTTTGAAAAGCACAATGCAAAAATAAAAAAAAACACGGGGAAGTTGCCGTCACATCATAACCTATTCAAATGCACAGTACGGTGTTGTGCTTTTACAGTTTTATAAAACCGTAGGTGTTTGTGAAAGAGTCAAACATTCACCGTCAATGAATTTGCAAAATATTCTTTAGTGGCTCTTATTCAGAGCTGTCGAGCCAAAGAATACCCTTACTTCTATGCATTCCCTGACCACTAGGGCCATAAACCCACTGAGCATCATAGTCTTGTTAAACACAATTAATCAACTAATAGATCAAACAAGTTAGTTTGGATTATAGGGTCATACTTGCAGGCACTAGCCACCAACAGGAGGAAGAGTGCAGCATAGGTTTTAGAGAAGCTATTGAGTACTTGAAGACACCCATCAGAAAAGAGTTACGCTAACCAGATAGGAAATCATTAATGTCTGGAGTTTTGTTCTCGAATACTTCACTGAGATGAAACTTTTGTCAGTTTTATCAACAACTGCTGGATATTTCATTTATGATATCATTGATTCGAAGGTAGACTAAAGACTTAATCAGTGGTGAAAGCGATGGCTATGTGTGGAACATTAACTTAAAAAACACCATTCATAGCTGATTTATACAAACTAATTCTGATTTGTGATGAGGTACCTGAGTAAGAGATCAGAAAGACCTCTGTCTTTTGGGATTCAACTTAAGTTGTTGTGCAAAGATCAATATCAAAAGAGTGTCTGTCTCCCTATTGTAGTGTGTTCAAATCATAGGCACTGCTGATCCCAGCAAGTTTTTATCAACCACCTCCCTATTTAATTGAGTGGTAAGTTATAGCTTCCATATGATTCCTCCACAGCGTGCCATAAGTAATGGGACTGAAGTTAGCTATATTTTCCTCTTCCAGAGATGTTATTGTAATCAGTGAACTGGTATGACCATCACTCAGAGACATTGTGACATGACATGTAAAGTTCATTTCAAAATAGATGGGTAGGAAAAATATCCTCTTTTTCTACATAAGCTATTTGTAACTATCTTATATTTAATTTTATGCTAGAAAGAATCAATTCATAGTCTCGTGTCATGGTGTTATCACTGGAATTTTCCAACCCATGTTCCTGTGTGTCTCTATCATTATTTATTTTCCAATAGCTTAGTTTTGCGTGTTTGTGTTTAGTAATTTGTGTTCCAGACCCAGTGGCTTTTCTCACCTTTCGGTAGCGTGGCTGTGAGAAACAAATCATTGTTAGGCAATAAACCCACATTGAAATCAATAAGCTAATGGAAGAGGGAAAAGGACAGGTAGAGGTTGGTAGTTAATGAGAGAAGTGATACTTGCTTTAGACACAAACATCTACTGGTAAAACATTTTATAGTTCGATCACAACACAGTTTTGACTGGTATTATTTCATGTCCTTGGTGGTAGGCTAAAGCAGAGCTTACTCCAAAAACCTTTACAACTGTATTGAGAAAACAGGATTCTACTGGTGGTAGTGTGCGTCAAAAATGTTTGTGTATATTTGTTGTGTGGCATTGCTGTTGTGATAACAATTTGTTCTGTTTTTTATGCTGCTGTGTGTTTGTATTGCACTATCACAATGTGATTTTGTTGTGTTTTGCTGCAGTTGTGGTGTTTTGTTTTAACTGATTGTTGAGGTTCACTGCTAATTTTTAATTCCCTTATTATGCTGTTTATGTATGCAGTTGTGTTGTTTTCTGCTGTTTATTTCAAATGTGTAAACAAATGCTACTAGATTTCCAACCAGGAGGAACACAAGTCTTGAAAGTGCCTATGCAAGCTACCATTTTCTACTGTCTACGGTATTAAAATTATGCTGGTACAGCATTTCAGATAATTAAACAAAGAACAGTAAGCTCAAAACTGTAGCAGAGATTGCATATTAACTTTGTGCTCCTAGTGCTTACTTTAGATGATATGGGCCAGTCGGTTTGAACTGAAAACATGGAGTCCGTCTAACTGATAGCAAAAAATGAAATATATGTTGAGGGCTTACTAAACATACGTACACAGCACAACTTATTTCATAGTGTGTTCTTGGCTTGAAGACTAGAAGGTGGTTGGCCAAGACTCAGTATGGAGGTCTCCTGTGTGTTCATATGTGACCCAATAGAGAGTTGACAGCTAGCTGAACTTTAGAACATAGGCATTAAAATAGACGTAATATAAATTCAATTCTTCATGGTTCTCACCGTCATTGCACAGCTTTAGAAATACTGGGACAGCTACCATTCTACAAATACCCGACAAGTAGAAGCAGCCATTGCAGTATTAGCAGTGATAAAAGGTGCCTAAAAGAAGAGGGCATTACTGTTTATTGTAGTCTAATCCCCCCAGTCTGCTTTAAATTTGGATAGTTCTTCCATTTTTCAGCTGCTACATTTTGTTGCCCCAATTCAGCAAAACTGCACACTAGACCCCCACTCAACCCTTAGTGGTAACCTAATACCTTAGGGACCCCTTCCCATGGAGACCAAACATGCAAGAAAACTTGCTGTGATTTTTTACCATAAGCTTTCTGTTGCAGATCTATCTCCCATAATAAGCTTGAATAGACTATTTAGTTTCCTGTGCTGACTGTCAATTTTCTGCCAATCAATATCTTTCGGGGACACCTTTTTCTTCAGGAATTCAATCACCTTATATTACTTTTTCATCACCTATTTAGATGATGCACCCATTATTGTACATCTCGGAGGTTCACGCTCAGGCCAATCAACACTTCTTTTGCATTCAGTCCACAAATCACCTGGAACAAAAATGTCAAACAATGTATTCAAATCTTCTTGGGTAATCATTAGTGAATTACACTACTCCCGCATACGTGCACATAACCTCCACTTGGTATTTATCTAATTTCCCTCATAGGCACCATTTTTATATTTTCCTCAGCTTGATGTGCTCCAACTGGAGACAAATTATGTTTTTCTTTCTTCTGATCTATTTTCCCATCTGCCATCCCATTTATCTAATGCCCCTCATGCATGAATGTACATGATTAATTCTTTAATGTGCATTCTCTTTCCGGGTGATCTAAAGAATGTCTTTGTTTCTGAACTCTAATCTTTAACTTCCCTTTCAGTGTTTAGATTTTTCTAAATACATTTAATATTTCTTGGCTAATTTTGCTAACTTCTCATAAGTTTTTCTGCATGTTGGGTAACATCTTTACACAATTCATCTTCTGTGTATATTTCCAATTTCTTTACATCTAATGTTCCCATAATTAATTCATTTTAATTCTAATTTCATCCTAGGCCCATTCACTGTCCTGTCTCTCTCTGGTGCCTCTTCTGATCTAACGTTGCCATTTGTTGCACCTGTTGCACCCTGAGGCTCAGATTCTTTAACCAATCCATTAACTGTTGTGCAAACTAATAATAGTTATCTGGGGCACTTCTACTACAATGTACACTCGTAATCTGATCTGGTGTGGGTATGTAGGCAAGTGGGGTTCCCTGTTGAAACCTCGCATCAAGAACTGTTGATGTCTAATTTAATATCAGGTTAGGTTCTGCAATTCATCTAACAGTCAAAGGTGGACCAAAAGAAGTTGATTTCTCCATCTCTGAATTGTATGAATGAGCTGATCCCTGTATGCTAGTTGGTGTTTTCCCAAGAGATGTAGCTGGCATTTCAGGAACTGCTGAAACATAAATTGAAGGGGCATTACTTCAGGGCACCTGAAGCATAGGAGGGAGCAACTGGACCTATAGTAACAGGAACTGTTAGTGCATCGGGACCCATCAAATTTGTCTGACTCTGTGAAATTGTCATTCCAGTACATTAATCTGTTAAAACAGTACTGAAAGTCTGTCCTGTTTGATTCGGAGAAACATTTGACATTGTCTGCACTGGCGTATACATAGCCATAGGCTGATTCTGATTAAAATTCTGCACAGGTGTAGCCATATGATATGGCTGCACTGTTTGATTCACATTATGACTTGGTATTACCAGATTCATAAATGGGATTGGTTCTGCTTGTTTTGCAACAGGACTTGAAATAGACTGTGCTGTATGAGCAATCAGAATGGGTGGCTATACCACAGGCACTTGTGTCGCTGAATTAACAAGTGTACCTGGAACTGACTGAATCAGGATATGTACAACTGGAGTAGTAGGCACATTTGGGGCTACATTCTGCACTGCTTCACTACTCATTTCTTCCTCCACTGAATGATACGGTAGGTGACGATTCATCAAAAGCTGATTTATGAACTCATCTTCCGAATCACTGTCATATGTAGCTGTCTTTTTACTCTCATCTTCTGCTGCCTGCTCTGTCTTTGTTGTCTGTTTCTTTTGAGTCTTAGGCTTTGTACTCCCGTCACTTTCCTCTATGACAGCTGGAAACATTCTCATTCCATTTAATATCTCGGCTCTCCTTGTTTTTTATTCCTCGGATCATATAGCTTTCTCCAATGTCTCAACTGCTTTCTGCATTCTAGTCTCAAATTTTGTCATTGACCTCTGTCTTGTAATAAGTTCCCAAATACTAAGGACTTAGACTTGTGTGGGTCTTGGAGGAGGCTTTGATTCATACATTACTAAATGTTCCATAATGAGGAAGAGCTAATGAACCCTCTTTCTCAGTTATTTTACATCATTTTACACCATTGTTTAAGCTATACACATGCCGAAACTCCTTTTACGGAGATCACATCATAAGCTGGGTTCCCTCGGATGGGACTTCACCCTCTCTAACTGGAATAAACACATCTCCCCTTAGAGCATCTGAATGCCTTGAAAAAATGTAATTTTAACAGAAATTCAATTAACCACAATGATTTTCAATCGAATCAGGAAGTAATTTCGATCCCACAAATTTTTCGCAAGCTGTTCACAACCAATGGCAATACGATAATGTCCGCTAATACCAGTGCACCTTCACACTAACCGACCAATAGCAGCGCAACACAAAATGTCTCCCAGCAGCTGCAATCGCTTCTCAATTCTCTCTCACACAATCACACACTCGCACCTAATGATAAATATTGCAAGCAAAAACCAAAACCTGTCTGCACACTATTGGTAGGAACTCCAACACTCTAAAACCTGGGCTACACTTCTGACTGTGGCTTTCACGATTACACAATGAGTGAAACTTGACCAGCAATTCTTACTCTGGTTAATATAGATACTCCATGTGCACTCAGGATTCACTAAATATCAACCAACATTTCATCCACTCAAGGAAAACTATTGGTACCGTCAATGACGTCTCATGACAAGTACCTCTACACTTGTGCATTATCCCGGGATCTTAGGCCACAACGAACCCATCAACAAAAACAACCACAGAAAGTTTTGAGCACAAAGCGCCACAATCACTTTGAGTATGATTACTCCGCAAAGCACTTCACAGCATCACGCTTCACCACAATATTCAAGCCAAAAGCATCACAAGTGCAAATTTATACTCATGCAACACCTCACTCGTAGTCACAGCATTGGAACTTCATCAATCGCTGCGTAATTTGTGGACTGGGTAATGGAATTAGGTTAATCCTAACTTCCTAACATTAAACGAAAATGTGGTTCCCCCTCTAATAGGGCAAAACCATCAGTCTGCTACCAGATCTGTGGATGCATTTTTCATCCTTTGCAGGAATCAAATGCGCAACAAGGTCAATAGAACTTTGGAACCAGAAAGATGTGTGGTGGACCATCAACAATATTTCAACACCACCCCAACAGTTTAAACACCATGACCATGTGACCACAGAAGGAAAACTCCAATCAGAAATAAAGTTAAAACATTTATTACAAGCACAAGCTCAAAGTCATGTAGACAATGCGCAAAACCAAATTATAAAGATATATAATCACCAAAGGTTGCTCAAGGTGATAAAATAGATTCAGACAAACTAATAATACATAAAGTCAATAAGAATATCTGTAATACAGATATTACACAGTGTTCAGAATGAACAATCATTAGCCAATATAATTTCAGCTGAGGCAATAATATTTGGCAGGGCATAGGTCAACCCTACAGCTAACCAAAGTTGGGAAGTGCATGTGTGGGGAGGAACACATGCAGGCAAATGCAAAAAGTACAAAAAGGACAAAAATAATTTGAAAAAAGAATAGCTTCGGCAACAGGTCTCAAACTAAAAAGAAAAAGAAAATAAGTGTCAGCATAATGGAGGTTCTAACCTAAAAGGGCATTTCAAGGGGTAATGGGAAATGGCAGAGAGGAAAATACCTCTCTTAGGGATACAGCATTCAGGGAATCTTTATCAGCAAAACAGCTGGTCAGCAAGGCATCTGCAAGCATCAGGTAAGCGTCTAACTCTGACCAAGATCAAGACCAAGACTGGACTGGACTCAGACTGGACTAACCAAAGTTTGAATGTCCATTGGTATATCAATTTGCTAAAAGTCTTCTGATTTGTCAAAGTGTCACTTCAAACTACGTTGAATAGGCATCATCCAATCATAAATTATCACCAGAATCCAGGTAGCAACAGTTGGACAATTTCTCAAGTCTGTCATGGGAACATCTCCTTTCCGTGTGACTCCAAGCAGGTTGGAAGCAAATGTATACGATATCAGTCCATGTTCCTGCACTATAACTTTCTCAAGGACAAATGAGTAAGATTTTCCACAGTTAAACAATAGACTTATTACCAAAGAACTTTGCTTCTCATGGGAACACAATCTGAAAGAAGATATCACGTTGTGAAAAAATAGTTCAACACTTTTACATGACTACAAAATGTAGGCTCTGTAGGTCACAGTTATGCTATACAAGGAAAAAAAATATAAACTGCACTTAATACTTTTTAGTAAACCACAAATAATATGCTAACAAAACAGCATCAGTAATAATATTTCATCAGTATGAGTAATACATTTGATATAAACTTGAAAAGCTTTGTTATTGCATTACGTATAAGAGAGAACTGAATTTTTATCACTTGCACATATTATTAAAGTCATTAATCTTTTATAAATCACAATAAATTTAATATAATTTCTATAAGCACTTTTACTTTAGAGCCTAAATTACATTTTAACATCAGTGTTAACATTCTATCATGTCATTTAATTCAAAAGGCACCTATGTCAAACTTTGAAGTACAAATAAATGCACATTTAACATGTGTCAGTTGTATTTTTCCTACTATATCTTAACATTCAGGTTCTTTCTTCCTGGTTGAAACTATAACAATTCTGTGTTTAGTTTTAGTGAGAGGGCAGACATCCTCGTTTCCAGGTTTGCATTTGTATTGTGTAGTTGAGACTCACATTAGTACACATCCTGGTTGCATGAACATGTTGGAAACAGCTAGAAACAGACTTGATCCTTGAGGCACTCCACATTCTAGATGCAAGTTGGGATCTACCTTTTTTTATTAGTGAAATCTAGCAAATTACAAGTTTTTGTGATGTATACCCTCAGATTATTGCCTTCGCTGTTTGTGCTGGCTGTAGAACTCTGTGCACCTTTCCCCTGCTAGCCAGAGGCAAAGTGTCTGTGTCCCCCTTATCAACATGATGACATTGGTATATACCTGTTTGTTATATTTAAGTTACCTATAAATTCCTATTTATGGCACAAAGTGTATGCAGGGCCTGTAAGATAAATGCCACTAGTGGACTGCAGCACCTATTGAGCCATCAAACACGGCTTCAGGCCTACTATTGTGGCCTGAATAAAGCAACTTTTAAAGTGCACTTTGGCCTGTCAAAAAGAACCCTTGTAACAGGCATAACCTTCCTTCTAAATATTACTAAGTCACCCATAAGTTGTTCTTACTGCCCATAAGGCAAGGTGCACGGTATTTAAAAGTATGATATGTAAAAAGTTAATGTTAAACATGTCCTTGCAGTGATAAAGCAATGGGATGCAATAGTAAATTTAATAATGCTATCTCAGGCTAGGAAACAACTGCACATTTTATTTTATTTTTCGGCTCCTTGTAATATTCATTAGAAGCCTGAGTCACTGATGAAGTTGGATTTTTATTAAATATTATGGAAAGGAAGTTTTAGAAAATTATCTTCTCCTTCCCTAAAGTCTCTGGAAGCTAATTTGCATTGCCTCAAGCTACAGCCCTCTAGTGCTCAGCCCTGAATGAGGTGTGAAGACTGCTCCCAGAGCAGAAGACAAAAGCTTAGGCGTAGGGAGATGTTTCTGTTCCTCTGAGAGGATGGCCTCAGTTTAATTGTTTTCAGTGGGGCCTCCCCTGTCACAAGCAGTTGTCAGGTAACACCTACACATGCTTCTGCTTTGTTTCCCCAGCCAGCCAGACTCCAGTCCCAGTAAGGAGGGAAATGCTCCCAGAACTGTTTTGAACTACAGCAGAAGAGGGGTTGCTCATTTCCCTGGCCACAGTTCTGTGGTTAGCACAAATGCTCTGTGTTGGAAATGGCCCCTTTTGCAGGGTTATCCCCAAACTTTTTGCCTTCTTCCTCCTATTTTTTTAGGTCTGTTTTTGCTGGTTTATTGTCTCTGAGCACTTTACAACTGCTAATCAGTGCTAAAGTGCAAGTGCTCCCTATAGACATTGTACTGTTGATTGGTTTATCCATGATTGGCATATTTGATTTACTAGTAAAGTGCACTAGAGGTGCCAATGGCCTATAAATCAAATGCTATTAGTGGGCCTGCAGCACTGGTTGTGCCACCCACATTAGTAGCCCTGAAAACATGACTCTGGCCTGCCATTGCAGTGTCTGTGTGAGCAGTTTTAAACTGCCAATTCGACTTGGCAAGTGTACTCACTTGTCAGGCTTCAACCTTCCCTTTTACTACATGTAAGGCACCCCTAAGTTAGGCCCTAGGTTGCCCCACGAGCAGGGTGCAGTGTATGATTAAGGTAGGACGTATACTAGTGTGTTTTATATGTTCTAACAGTGAAATACTGCCAAATTCAGTTTTCACTGTGCAAGGTCTATGGGGAGGAGTGGTCACTCACACCTGAAAGGACTGTGCCTGCCCTCACACAATGGCGTCTCCGACCCCCTGGTGAGTGTCTTGGGCCTGGCCTGGACAAGGAAGGATCATGCAAACACTTGAGACTTTGTTTTGAAGTTTGCCAACTTCAAAGGCAGAACTGGATATAAGAAGAAGACCCAAACCCCAGACTTTTAGAATCTTTCTGGAATCAAGAGGAACCTCTGCCCAGGAGAAGAGCTGAAGAGCTGAAGGAGGAGTCATGTCCCTTTGCTGTGTTGCTTTGCTGAACTGGCCTGCAGTTACTGCTTCTGCCCGAAAAGAGTGCAAAGGGTGAACTTTGCTGTGTGTCCTGCTTGAGAAAATTCTCCAAGGGCTTGGAGTAGAGCTTGCCTCCTGTTGGAAATCTCAGTGACACCAAAGACTTCAGTTTCCTCGACCTGCAGCACTGGGAACTGTCTGTTTTATGCTGTTCAAGAGGAGAAACCACTGCGACGATGCCAACGACGACGCTGGCCTGCACCGTGACCTGCCGACGCCACACAGAGTCACATTGCCACGCTTCGCACTGCAACCCTGGTCTCCCCGATGCCGTCATCGGACAACTTCACAAAGCTGCTGCTCGCACCGCAACCTGTGGGCCCTGCACTCTGGAATCGTCTGCTCACACCGCAGCCTCGGCATCCTCGACACTGCCGCTCCTGGTGACACCAGCGCCGCTGCCTGCACCGTTGCCTGTGGACACCGCTCGTGAGGTACACAAAGCACCGTCCCATCCTGCACCGCAGCCCAGGTCCACCAACGCTAGCACCATCGACTCCTGTGTCGTCACCAGGCATCCTGTCTGCACCGTGGCCTGTGGACACCGCTCGTGAGGGTCACGAAGCACCGCCCCGTCCTGCACCGCTGGCTTGGGCCTACCGATGACAGTGCTTCAGCAACGACGACGCCGCTGCCTGCACCGTGATCTGTGGACGCCGCACGTCACACCGCTCCGCTTCACACCGCAGCCCTGGTCTCACCAATGCCGCTGGATGCCGTCCCCGAGCCGCTGCCTGCACCATGACCTGTGGACACCACACGTCGCATCGGCCCGCTTCGCACCGCAACCCCAACGCCATCCATGCCAGTGCACCTGACTTCATCAGCCTGGAGTTCGATCTGCACCGCGAGTGACCTCAAGGGCCCGACGACACCTGCACCGACTCCGGAACCGACACCGCAACATCAGTGATGCTGCTCTCTGGAGCTCACCGCGAGGATCACAACACCCTGCAAATCCAAGGTACTGTTTGCGGGTCTTCCCGACACCGTAGCTGGCCCTCAAGGCTGCGGCCGGCCTGAACTGTAGGTTTTGTTGATCAGAACGCTGTGATAGCCCCAGGTGGAGCTACGACTTCAAGGAACTGTAGTTTTGAGTAAATCTTGCAGAATGTATATTTTTCTTACTGTATGTTGGATGTTTATTTGGTCTTGCTTTATATAGATAAATATTCGCTATTTTTCTAAAACTGTTGTGGTGTCCTTTTGTAGTGTTTCCACTTATTACTGTGTGTTATGTGCAAATGCTTTACACATTGCTTCTGAGATAAGCCTGACTACTCATGCCAAGCTACCAAGGGGTGAGCAGGGGTTATCTGAGCGGGTATCTCCTTTATCCTGACTAGAGTGAGGGTTCCTACATGGACAGGTTGAAAACTGACTGCCAACTAGAGACCCCATTTCTAACACTCTGCATAAGAGGGGAAGTGTCTTACCATCTTTAACGTACCCAG